>NC_088602.1:157420447-158062290 GCF_036013475.1 Columba livia | reverse complement strand
TTGATTTGTTTTTCTGAATTCTGTATCAACCTGTACTTGGACAAGCACTCTTAAAAAATCAGAACAAGCAACCTGTGTGTAGCTCATTAGTGCCTCTTGAAACTAGTCTTGATTGCCATTGGCCACTTTGGGATGGAAGTATGTTTGAAGTGACTGATCCTTAACCTCTCCTTCATAGGCATCTTCAAAAGGAGGAAAAAAAAAAGGCATTTCAAAATAATAATAATTTTTAAAATCCTCTAATTTCTGTGTAGTTCTAAAATAATAACTTTACATTAAGCAGAAAATATCTCCGTGTTTGACAAATACATATCACTAGCCAGATAAATTCATAATGATATTGTTGCTTAATACAGTAGCTTGTGCTCTTACCAGCTGGCTGAGGGCTTGACCTGGATGTGTTTATTGCTTTGGCTCTCTTGACCCTTCAGGTTAGGACTGGGCTAGAAGTGGAAGATCAGATCATTTATTCTATGTCTGACTTCTGTACAGGGAGAGAGAGCTTTAACCTGTTCATACTGAATGGTTTTTGAGCAGGAAAATATTTCTTATTTAAATTGTTGTGGTATTAATCAATTATATTCACTTTGTCTAGTACCAGACCATGGGACCCTTTGAATGATATGGTCCAATTTGAAAAAGATGGCACCATCCAAACTAAAGTTCGACACCGGACACCAATGGTATGTTCCAGTTCTCTTAGCAGGGGCAGCAAGATCCAGGGACATGGCTATATTGCTTTATTTGTATAAAAGTCATCAAAGCATTGGGAACAATGGCACATACTATTATTATCCTACAAAAATGCAGTTTACTTTCTCCATAGTCTTTCATTTCAGTGTTGTGTCCTAAGTGGGAGAGATGACGTGATTGGGTGGGAATATAAAATATGCAAACTTGATCTCAACAGTTTAACTGGACTTCTCCCTTAAATGCAAAGATGCACAAACTTCAGACTGCTTTTAACTATTATTATTAGAATGTGCTGCTTTGCTACAGTTCTCATTCTTTGGAAATAATTCATAAGTTTATCAATTGTAGGTTAGTGTTCCAAAAATCAAACGAAAGCCAGCCAATCAGAAGAAAGGGGAATGTGGTTTCTCATCCCCGGAGCCTGATAACCAGGATTCCTCAGGGAGTGAAGGTAGGAAAAGATACATTTGTATACAGAAATAATAAATTTATCTGTCAGTGAAACAGAGTTCCCAAGCCACACATACTTTTCTTATCTCAGTGTTTTTATTATGAAATAATGCATGCTTGAGATCACTATTCTATCCAATGTGAAGCACATTCTGGAAAAACGAAGCAGAATGTCCCATGGTTTTAATTGCAAACTTTCCTGTCCTTTTAAACATCAGTATGCAGTGCAGGTGGGCTTAAGTGCTGCATGTATTTAGTACCTGGGCAGGGGGAAAAAGTGTATAAACTCTTATTTCTTAGAACAAGATGAATTGCTTTAATTTGTAGATCGGTGTGTTGCTAGAAGGCAGATTTTTGTTCTTGGTAATGCTGGCAGAAATTAAACAATACAGTGAGTGTATTAAGATATTTGAAGCACTTAACTTGTTGTCCTTGTGCACTATAGGAGACTGAAATAAAGCTTTAGTTTTCAATAGAAGCTTAGTTAGAAAACTCTCCTCATTTTTGCAGCTGGTTCAGTTTGTCTTTAGTACTTTGTTCCTTTTTGTGACTTAGCAGTCACTTCTGTGAATGACATCTGACTTGTTCTATCTTTCTAGCACAACTTCTGAAGCATAATACAAGAACAAGGAAAAAAGGGGCAGACCTTGGTGAACTGCAGAGTGCCATTGAATCTATAAAGGAAACACAGGAAGACATTAAGAGGTAATACTAAATAAAATGCTCTAAAATGGTTTAGAGCATGCTTATTTCCTAGCTTTTTTCCCTTGGAGGCTGGTGTGTATCTTCCTGCTTTACAGCCCTGATATTTTAAACTACCCTTCTTCCCAAATGTTGATTGCTCATTGATGTTTTGTATTATTCCTTAAAAACTGTCTTCTGTAGGAAGCCCTAACATACTAAAAAATGCCTAATTGTCTTGATTGTCATTTACAGGATATTGTTTTCTATCTTACAGAGACATTATGGCTCTACGAAACAGAGTCACTTCCAATTCACCACCTGCGGACTACCATTTCTTGCAGTTTAAGCACTATGTCTTCATTTTGCTCCTGGTTCTGCTACAGCTTATCATTAATTTCTTGTTGAAATAGGAAGCGTGAACAAGGGCCTTTCTGAACTGGAATGATCAAACTGTCACTGGGGACCATATTTTAGGCTGGACTTTAAATGATGCAATATTATCTAGAAGAGCCCTGTAGCAACCATTTACAGAACTTTGCCTCAGCATCCATGGTTCAGAATCATACTCCCGTCTACCCAGTTGAAGTAAGGATCGTGTAAGTGCCAGTACACTCTTGCTCCTGGTGTGTGCCTCTGTCTCGCAGACATACGACATCAGCCTTGTGTTTTATATTACGTCATATGCTGTTCTGATGAATCTCCGCCACAGAATAGATGAAGTTAAAAGTATCAGAGGTCAGACCCTGTAGGTAGGATGTGATTCCTGTTATGGTAGAATGATAGATGAGCATACTTTGTTACATTTAAACTTACCATTTTTGTAACAAAGGAACTTTTGAAGTAGCCAACAGATTTTGTAAATGGCTTTGGGTGTTTGGGAGTAAACTTTTGTTCAAGGTCAAACAAATACATCATTATACAAAGGTTCCCAGTGTTAGGAACTGGCAAGTAAAAAGCTGAAGTCTTTGGGAATTCTGCAATGTAATGTCCTTGATTTGTTTTGGAAGTATGACAGTTTTTATCCTGAATTACTACAGTGGCTTGTAAGCCAGTTGTTTTATTTTTATAATTTTAGAACTTCAGATTCTTCATAAAAACATTCCTGCATCTACTGTACAGAGCACATTTTTAACAGTACAGCACCTGGGAAGGTGCTGTCTTGGTCCACTCTCTCTCACGAATTGCAAATGTCAAGGATTTATGGTATGTTTGTAAGTCTTGATAAATCTATGGCTTTGGCTTAATATTTTTGTACGGCCATGTCACAGTAAGCGAACAGACAGCTGGTGCCAGGACTCTTTCTTATTTTTGAAACCAAATGTAAAGATGCGAAGGTGCTTAGTAGGTACCTTGAGTTGAATCTCTCGAAACACAGACGAGGTACAACAGGACTCGGGCACCATCATGAGTCCACTTGCAAATGAAAACGTGAGTGTTTGCAAGGAGAAAGCCTTCAGAAATAGTGAGATGGCTTAACAACACACATATCAAAAGGAATGAGAGCAAAACCCTAAGTCTTTGTTAAATTCCTCCTTACTGCTCTATGTACTACCTAACAGAACACACGGGTGCACGTATTCATTATGCTGTAGCCATGCAAATTCATGAGAACCTAAGGTTTCAATTTAAAGCTAGGGTTTCTAACGTTTCTCTTTGAAGAAATAGATGCATGTATAGAACATGTAAAATTCCAGCAAAAAGCTTAGCGCCGGTGTTCATCTGGTGAATTCCTGGTGCCAGTCAAGTGTACCACGTCAAAAGGGGGCTGTAGTATCGTAAAGGTGCTCTCAGGAACCCAGATGAGACAACAGGAGGACGAGCGGCCCGACGCAAAGGGCGGCCAAGTTTGTTTCCAGAGGATCCTCTCAGAAATCAAACCCACCCCGGGCAGTGGAACGGTTCAAAGGTCACGTTTAGCTTTTTGCCATGGCCCAGTTATCCCCCTGCCTTGGGCAGCCTCCCTGACTCTCCAGGTGATGTACCTTTCTGTTCTGCACCAGTCTCACTCAGTATTTAGTGAAAATATTATTTACTTGTTGTTTATCAGCCTAGCTCAAGCAGTCCTGTGGCTGACATCTTCACACACCTCCCTTTCTCTGTTACCTTTCCCATTCTTTGGGCCTCAGTTACACAGAAGTGTTTTGCTTAAGCTGTCAACTCCAGCTTACTTCTTACAGCCTCATATTAGCATAGTTTGGTTGTGAATCACTTTCTGGAATGTGATACCATAACCAGAGTGATGTCGTATATGTGGACAAGACCAAACTGGATTGGACTTCCATTATATCTGCAACTGATGGGATAAAATTTGTGAATATAGAAAGTCCCTCACTGTTTAAACAAAACAAAGTCCCTAAGTTAAGTCTCTAAACAGAAACTGAAGTTGTAAACCATGTATAAAATGGCATAAAGAAAGCAGAGTGTTATAGCATTAATGTTCTCAGCCTGGAATTGGGCTGTTCAGTATCCCATTCAGATGTCAAAGCTTCACCTGTCTTAAAATCTATTACAAGCCTTTAAACATACTCTGTACATGGGACTAACGCAAGAGGAAGAGTCAGAATTTGGGCAGTAACTCCACTCCTCTAAAATAATACTCTGCTAAATTTTTGGTGCCGAAACTCTTGACTGATAGTTACAAGCTTTTATCTCCCTTGTAAATAGAAATGTCCTTGTGCCCTTTCATGTTGATTGTTTTAAATCATTTCTATTCGAGGTCAGTTAATAACACAGTCTGCATGTATTTTTACACAGACTGCGTGGCAGTGAGTGTAGATTTGACCCAGCCAGCTGGTTGGCAGCACCGAGTTGGACAATGTCAGCCTCAGCACATACTCTGTAGCTGAAATTCATGCTCAGCTCAAGATAACTAAAAAACAAACAGAGCGAGACAAAATGCCTGTGCTTATTTTCCCTTTCAACTTTTTTTTTTTTTAGTTTAATTCTTTTGTAAAAGTGGTTTTACTGATTATAGAAGAAGGTAAAGAATATACAATGAAACTTTTTCAAAAAGTAGAATTGCAGACTTCTGCCTGACTGTATGGTTAGATAACTTAAATTCTAAAACGTACATCAAAAACCGAGTAATTCCTGTTTTGCTGAAAACCGTATGATGTTCCCTTATGTGGAAAGAAGAATTTTCTTGCCTGATTTTTACAGTACAGCTGGTCACAGGCACGTCTGAAGCCTTTTATTTAGCACATTACCATCGACCTCTGCAACCACGATGTGTAGCTGATCTTGAATATTATGGACTTAAGGCTGAGCTCTGCACATTGTTATGAGAACTGATTGTACACTTTGCAGATATCTGAGGGCTGTGGCCTTCTACTACATTTTAAAATTTAAAACAGCACTTGTTCTCAGATTTGATTAACAAATCTTGTTTATTTTTTCTTGTACAGGAAACATTTTCGACATCTCTTGCCATGTGGTTTTGTTGGTTTGGTTTTTATTTTTTCAAATACACTCTAAGCCTTTAATGTGCCATTTAGGTACAGATTGCCTAGTTAAGAAAAAGTAAATATGCCATGTGAAATGTAGGTAGTATCAGTTTCAGCAACAGATGATGTTTCTTGCATTTCACATGTTGATTCCTCAGAAATATTTGACATTACTGAATGAGGGTAGAGCCTGGTTGTTTCCCCACCCCAATCTCATAGATTATTTGGCAGGTCCCATAAAATGTAGTGACAGCAGTTTCTTCCTGTTGTTGTTGTTGGTTTGTTGTTCACTGCCCGCCTGTGCCTTTGGGATTATTGGGGTTTTTTTTGCTAGATGGGTGTTTATGAAACAGACTTTGGATTCAATGTTTTGCAGGTTCTTGAAGGCCATTACTTCACCAGTTTGTGTAAATAACGTATGACAAGGCTTCTGTACATCTCTAAGTTTAATTATTATTTCAAGGGTATCCTCAAAGTCACAGAAAGTTCAGCAGATATTCAAGTATTGTAAACAGTGCCTTCTTGACGGGTTTCTTGCTGTTCTGAGACTTGTAAAGAAGTTTTGTCAAGTTTGTGCCATATGTAACATCTGACCTTTTGTGAGGGCTTGTGTGTTTGAAAACTGACCTTCCTGCTTAGTCAGACTCTGAGGAAGAAAAAATAAACACATTAAATTATTCCCTCTTCTGGCTGAAGTATTTCTGGTGTTTGATACCACGAAGCTGCAGTACTTTGTGGTATTACAGAAAGAGCCATAGCAGGTAAACAGCCTTACAGAGAGATTATTTCGGCTTTATTATTTTCGTGCTGCTGCCGCCCCGGTCCTGTCCCGGGCCCCGCCCTGCCCCAGGCGGGAACATCGTGCTCAGCACACCGAGCCGGGCTCCAGCCGTCTGTTTCTGCTCGGTCGCCGCCGCTCCCGCGTTGTTGGTGTGCGGGAAGGGCCGGGGCTGTAGGCGGGCGGCGCTGCCCGGGGCTGGGCTGCAGCTCCACACCGACGCGTCGCGCTGCGCTCGGCTGGGCTCCCAGCGCCGCTGCGCAGCCTCCGCGGCGGGCCGGTCTCCCCTCAGGGCGCGGCGCACGCGTCCTCCTCGGCCATTGGTGCGCGGGGCGGAAGGGGCGGGGCGGCGGTTGCCATGGCGCGGCGGCCGGAGCCGGGGCGGCTGGCGCAGGAGGCGGCGGCGCTGGCGGGCGCGGTGCGCGGCGCGCTGGGGCCGCGGGGCGGGCGGGCGCTGCTGGTGCGCCCCACCGGGCAGGCGCTGCTGACGCGGGACGGGCGGCGCCTGCTGGAGGCGCTCAGCCTGGAGCCGCCGACGGCCAGGTACCGGGGCGGGGCCGGGGCTCGGGGCCGGGCGGGGCGCGGGGCGGTTCCGCCTTAACGTGAGCCCGTGTGCCCGCAGGGTGATGGCGGCCTGCGCCTGCAGCCACCGCGCCGCGACGGGGGACGGCGCCAAGACGTTCGTGGTGCTGCTGGCCGGCGTGCTGGGCGGCCTGCGGGCGGCGGGCGCTGGGCTGCGGCGGGCGCTGCGGGCCTTCGAGGCGCAGGTGCTGGAGCGGGCCGTGGCGCGGGGGCTGCGGCGGCACCTCCGCTCGGCTCTCTCCGGGCGGCAGGCGGGGGCGGGCGCCCTGGAGCCGCTGCTGGACGCCTACCTGTGCGGCCGGCTGGGGCCCGGCGAGCGGCGGCTCCTGGCGCGGCTGTGCTGCGAGTTCTGCCGGCTCTGCGCCCCCGCCGCCCCGCTCTGCCCGCAGGTGCTGCGCCTCCTCGGCCGCCGGTTCGCGGAGCTGCACGCCGCCGTGGCCGGGCTCCCCGTGGGCAGCTCCAGGGTCCTGCCCGGGCTGCTCCTCCGCAGGGACTTCGCGGCATACTGCCCAGCAGAAGGGGAGCTGCGGGCCCTGCTCGTCACCGAGCCCCTCCGGCCCGCCCTGGCGGCCCCCGGCGTCGAGTTTGTTGTCGACTCTGAGGGTCAGTATCTGGCCTCGCAGTGCTGGATCTCAAGGAGGACAGAAGCCTTCATGAGCTACTTGCAGAGCAACAACATTAAGCTGTTGCTGTCAAGCGTGAAGCAAGACGAAGTAGTCATACACTATGCAAAATTATACGGTGTATCTGTGGTAGAGTGCTTATCATCAGAAGAAATGGCCCTTATCAGTGAAATCACCGGAGTCTCGCCTTGTGAGCCCCTTGGTGACAACATACACAGAGAAATCACCGAAGCTGCGGTGGCAACGTTTTGCCAGCCCTTGTTGCTGGGCTCGCAGAGATGCGTTCACATTGGCTTCACCAGCGTGTCTGCCTTTCAGCCTCATTGCCTTATTCTGTGTGGGCCGGTCGCTGGTGTTAATGAGGAACACGCTGCTGCTTTACAAGGGGCATTTACAATGCTGCAGCAGCTCTTTAAAACAGTTGATCAGAGGGAGGAATGCACAGCAGAAGGTGAAAGCCAGAATGAAGCCACAGAGGTTTGCAGCTGGCGTTCCTCAGCTACTCAGAAACAAGGCATAATAGAAAATATTTCTTGTAACAGTAATCAGGTTTCTGAAAGACAAGTGAAAACACAAACGGATGAAGCAGAGACAGGAATTACAGGCCCTGCTTTGCAGGGAAGCGAAAATCAAGCGTTTGTGCAAACAGACTTGCATATACCCTCAAATCCTGTCTCACACATTAAAGAATTTAACGTTGCTACGGAAGGAGTTGGATCTTCAAGAGACGGACAGAAACCACATATAAAATGTGAGCATCCAGGTGACATGCTCGACAACTATAAAAGTGACTCACTTGTGGACAATCAAAAGAATTACAGCGCTGCCCTACCAGCAGCAGCTAGTGCTAATGATACAGTCACTGCATGTGAACGCCCAGGTGTTGGCAAAGACCCAGATGAAACAAGTTGCAATATAGTTCCATTTAAACATGAAAACAGTTGTGCAAGTCTTGCACAGAATTATTCCAACTCCCTCATAGAAGCAGGATCAGTTTTGCCAGTAGGAGGTTACTTTGAAATCCTGTTACATTATTATATTCAGTACTATGCAAAACAGTTTCAGCCATCAGAGGTAACTGTTGTAGCCAATGTAGTTGCTGATGCTTTGCTGAGTATTCCCAAATCCTTGTACGGGACGACAGAACGAAACAGCTTTACCAAATTTTATCTTGAAGTCATAAATGCACTCAGAAAAAATCAGCCACTGCCTGTGAATGAGAAAGGCTTAGAATTGGTGTATTGCAAATACCAGTTAGTCACTTCAGTTCTTCATTGTGTTACAGAGCTCTTTTCCATAGATTTAATCATTGGTGTTAGGCGGCCAGTGCCGAAAATTGAGGATAATGACTCAGAAGATGATTTCTGAAATAATTAATAAAGAATGGTTTTTATTATGTGTTTTTCTGTGTCTTCTTGTCAAATAGATGTGTGTCAAAATTCAGTGATAGAGACTAAAGTATCTTTTTAAGCCCAGAAACTTACTACAATTCTTTCCTCTTAGAAGAAAAGGAAAGGAAAAAAAAGGCTGACCAGCTCAGATTAGTGGAAAACTGACTTGTGAACAGCAAGTGTGAAGTTTTTAACATGGGAAAGTGTAGCAGAAGTGTAGCAGAAGATCTGCAATGCTTTTCCATCCGCATGCAGAGGATCTGGTGCACATTCCAGCCAAGGGTGAACTTCGCCTCTTTTGGAGGTTTGAGTATTTATGCAAGTTAGATGTGATCTGTTTTCCTGGCATGTTAGAAGTTGCCAATGAGATGAGCCAGTTTGAAGCAAGGGTTTTTTTTAGCCGTCATATTAGGCTGGATTGAATGTTATTTTTAATAAAAAGATTTTTCTATGTTTTGTGGGTTTTAATATAATGGGGAAAATATAACTGTTGTGAGCCTGTTCAGCACTGGGGCAGGCAATGGTGGGCTGCTGCAGTATATCCCAATGAAGAATTTTCTCATTTGGTAAAAGATGCAGCATTTTTGTCTCCAATCGAGTTTGCTTCAGTCAAACTTGGAGAATTAATAATACCTTGACTGGCTGGCATGCGCTCTGGCAGATGAGTTTATGTGATGTTACTTAGTTGTGCTGCTACTATAAAAGGCTGTGTCATCATTGGAAAAGGGTACACAGGCAATAATGCAGTTTTTTGTGAAAAACCTGAGGCAATGTTTCACTTCAGACTTTGATCACTTGGGATTTTATTCTGCGTTTGTTAGTTTGTTTAGTCTTGCTTTTCTTATTTTATTATTCTTTCCCTTCCTGCCAGGATTTTCGCCTTAATAGGGTTTGCTTTAAGCACAGTGTCACCTGGATGTCAACATACCTGCCTTTCTGCAGTGTCCTAAAAACTACGGGTGTAGTGGGGGAGGTTTTTGAGTAAGTGAGCTGCTGCAGCTGATAATGGTATCACATCAGTTCTCTCTGTGCCATGGCCAGGATTGTATAATGCTTGAAATAACTGGATTTTTTTTTTTAATCTGCCGTTAAACAAAATCTAGTGAGGATATTTAAAATCGTAGGCATACACCATCTTTGTCTGCTATACCTGAGATGATGATAACTGAAAACCACATTTTGTTTCCCTATTAATTGAGGCTGTTGCTTCCCCTTTTTGGTTTCTTCAGAAGTCCATTGAAGTTGTTTCAGGTGTTTTGGCAGCAATGCTTTGTTTGACTATGACATCCTGTTGAAAGTTTGTATGTATTCTTGGTAATATAAGATACTGTTTGTTTGGGGTTTTTTTCCCTGACTAATACAGTTTTACATATGAAAAACAGTGAAGCTCTGTGTTCGCTAGAGTGATTTCTTTAATGAAGGATGAGGGATGGTAATTCTCTTTTTTTTAGAATGATTTTTGGTGGGTGCAGACGTGGGGAAGAATTACACATGGAGGAGTGAAAAGAAAATCATGTTCTTGCTGTTACCACGTGCTTTCGGTAGCTGCTTCATGCGGCGGGTCCAGTGCGAATTAAGAGAAATCTGGGTTGTGGCAGAGCTGGTGTCCAAGGGCAGCTTCCACCAGCCCTGGCCCTTCAGCAGGCACTTGGGTTCTGTATTTTCAGTTTGTAATGAGCTGCTGAGGCAGTTTTTCTCTTGCACAAGTGTTCGCCTGCTCTCTTTAAACTGCTGGCCAAAACTGGCTGGCCAAGGATTAATGATTGGCTTCATGGTGGGTCTGACAACCACGGCACACAGCGGGTGAAGCCTGGCAGCTGCCGCGTTGTCTGCAGAAGCTGGTTTTGTATTCCACAGACATTCTCTAAAGACAGGTAAAATAAAGGGAATACTGTATTATTTCACATTATTTGATACCGTTGGTTCATCTGCACTCGTATGGATTTACTGTAGTTCCTTGAAAAAGATCAAAACAAAAAGATTTTGTTATGCAGATGGCATTCTGGCTGTTCATTTAAAGTTAAGTTCATTTAAAGTTAAAAAAAATTGTGATACACAAAACTCTTATTTTTGTATGCCAGAGATAAAAGGGAGGGTTTTAAAATGACAATAAAACTTCTTTTTTTCTGACTTGTTTCTGATGAAACCTCTCGAGTCTGAAGGCTCGTGGAGTCAGGAGCTGTATGTCATTGACTTCTCTGTCCTTTTATATTTTGTGAATGATCAGTTTTCCCATTTGAACTACCAATTCCCTGTTTTCTGTGGAAAGCCAAGGACATGGTGTGGCCTTTTCCTTGGGGAGGAATGTCCCCTCTCTGCCCTGGACTGCTGGGGTGGATGCTTGTTCAGGACACGGCTGTTTGGTTTCCAGTCCCGGAGTCCAAGTGCATTATGAGATATGCACTGGTTCAAGGAAAAAGAAATGTATTAACTTAGTTCTTGAGAAGAGCAGATTTACTTCTGGATTTAGCTCTTCTTTATCTTTATAGGAGTATTCTCCAGTAATTAGCCTGGAAGTATAATCATGACTGTTAGGGACCACCTTTGCTTATTGAATTATTTGGTGTACTGCTTCTTATAGAAATTGGTTAGAAACTGCTTATATAGAATTTTCTTAGCTTAAGTAAGGTTGCTTAGCTTAATTTCTGCAAGCTGTGAGCCTTTGAACTTCGTGCTTCCCTAAGTAAAACAGGTCTCAGAGTCTTCAAGCTAGAACATTGCGGAAGCAGCGTCCCTGGAGGTAAGTAAAAAAAACACAGAATGGCATCTAATAGAAGAATGTTTTTGCTATTGCCAAAAACTTATTTTCTCCAGCTATAGGTGCAAAATAGCAATTGAAGGTCAGAACTTTGGTTGACAGCCCACCTGATGAAAACGAAGAGATCCAGTGAAAAGCGGGCAGAGCCCAGACTAATTTTGCTGTTGCTCTGGAGTAGCACAAGGGATGGGGGCTTGGATTGTGGGAGTATAATCGTCCAAGTTCTTTTCAGCAGAGAGTTCCTCTTTAGGAGGCACCAGCTTGAGCTGCTCCATGCTGTACCTTGCGAATAAATTGTGTATTCTAGAAGAATTTCTGGAATCCATGACTGAGTCTCTGCTACAGGAAACCTAGGGAACAAAAACTTCCTGAGCAATGACCTAATCTTAGGAAATACTTGGGGATCACTGCTGTCCCCTCTACTCTGCATTCCGGGCTGGGGCCTGGCTGCTGTCCATGCCCTTTCTCCGCTGCTGAGGTTTCCGACCCAATTCGGCAGCCGCCCCCCCACTGCAGAGGCTGCAGTGACCCAGTCACCCTGCTCAGGCTGTTACTACTCACAGGTACCTGGGCCTTAGGTACGGAATTATTCGTGACATCTTGCGACTGTGCCAAATTTTAAGGCTATCTCTAAATGTAGCTTGCCCTTTGACAGGTGACATGGGGACAATTCTAAGAGTGATGTCTTGACATGGTGGCAGGGACAAAGGGGTTACCTGGGGCAGCTTGGGAGAACATGTTTACTCGGTCAAAACGGCAGGGAGTGGTATGTTTGGGCACACACTGAGGTTGTAAAAGCCTGTGGGTTTTCCTTCTTGCACTGTTTCCCAGAGATTATTTCTATTATTTTTATATTTCTAAATATGGATTGGCTTCCATGTGAAGTTAAAGTTGGGTACATGTAGACCTGTATGGACTCAGGTCCAAACTTGTAATATGATGTACAGGGATAATGGTGTTAATAGCCTAAAAATTAGAAGAATGGTTTTAGAAAAATCTTGATGTTTAATTCTCCTTTCTGCAGCCCTTAGCAAACCTTCTACCTCACATTAAATTTATCAGAATATTTTAGAGGCCCTCACCCCAGTAGGTGTATTTTAAGCAACGTCAGGTGGCAGATTCACGTACGCAGGCAGGTAGTTTGTTGAGGCTTTTTAAAATTAAATAAAAAAGAAAAACAAAACAGTTTTTAAGATGCATGTGTAGTAATTCACAGTGAAACTAGATTGAAACTTCATCCTGCACACAGCTCTTGAGAATGGGAACAAGCTGTTTATCTGGCAAGGACGCACCATTTTCGTTTGTTGATTTGGGCAGGGGTCGTGTCCCACAGATTTTTACAGGTGCCAGAACAGCACCAAGAAATCCTCCATCCCCAGGGCTCCTGCTGCCCTTCCCCGTCACCAGACCCCAGGTCTGTTGTGGGGGTCTCTGCCAACACCAGCTCCCTGCGCACCAAAGGGGCGTCGCTTAACTTCTGTGGTGGAAGTGGCACAACCTAAATACGGCCTTACATTTTCAGCCGTGCTTGGTTGGTTACTAACCTCCAGCCTTTTTGGCAATGATACAGAGAGCATCGCTAATACACACCAGGCACAACGAAGAATATGTTGTGTCACGAATCACACGCTGCTGAATCACATTTGCAAGAGGGGAATGTGAGGTTTTGTTTGGGAGAATGACTGTATAGTGACATAACTCTGGTCATTTTATATCATTTCTGTTATCTTTATAACAATCACCTTCCAGAGTCCACAGGTGGGTGATTAATCTTGCTGTGTGATAAGATTAAGGAAGACTAAATTCTGCACTTCTGTGTATCTCCTGGACTTCACTAGAACTGTGTTCACCTGAGCCTGTACCTAATTTGCTTTTTGTTATCTAACAAATCTGCTATTATTGGTAGAGACTACTGTTTCTGATTACTAAATTTATTTATGTGCCCGTTTAGGTTAATATGTCCGCTCGTGTCTCTTTTTGGTGAGGTTCTTTTAAATTTCATGTTAAGAGAGAAACTATTTCAATGTTCAGTTGTAAAAATCTCTTCATCTTGAAGTCTAAGAAACGTGGTTTTTTGTCACCAGTAAAACCAAAGATTAAATATTTGCTTTATTTACTATACTACTTATCACACTATTACTACTAAAACTGAGCAAATCAAGAGAGTAATGTCTGAATTTATAAACAGTATGTGTTGGCTGTAATTAACGTGATTGTAAATTTGCAGTAGCATTTTGTGTAAGCCATCATTTGTATTCTGTTAATGAAACTCAAAATAGATATTTGGATCTAGGATTATACAAATTGCTTCCCTCTGAGAATATTAGACTAATAATTACTTCCAGAAATAAGAATTTTAATTTTAGCATTCCAAAGCTAAAAGTAATGATAGCAAAAATGTTAAAGACTTAATATATATTAGCTCCTTCTTTATTACATGATTCAATAGAAGACTAGACTTTGGAAATTATGCTTATTCCTGTGATAAATAGAGCAGTGCACTCTTAAAAAACACTGCTGGAAAAATCATACAAAATAATTTTCCTGCTGGTTTGGCAAACAGTTTATTTCTCATGAAATCACCAGCAGATAAAAGAACTGTAATGCTGAGGCTTTTGTTCAGTGCAGGATTAAGGGCACATCAGTAATATTGCTTCCTGTGTGGCTGTGTCCTAAACCATCTGCAGCAGAGCTCACCATATAAAGATAATATTTCCATCTAAGGTATTAAAAAGAAAAGGTATTGTTTTACTGAATAGAATCGCTAACCTGTTCTTATTTTGAGACTCCCAGTAAAACAATCCAGCATGGTGATCTGTCTTTTGATAATAATCATGACCTACTTTCAGCGGGTATCTTCATTTTCCAGGCGAAGCATCTGATTAAATATTACCTTAAAATGTGAATGCAGAGAGTGAACACATGACAGGGATTTCTCTGTGTATGTGGGGGAAAGGTAGCTCCAGATGAGAGCTACATCTGTTGAGATTTTAACATTAGACTAGATATGTGCCTGGTATCATGTACGAGGATTATATTTAGGCTTTTGGAGCAACGGAAGTCATTGTAGAAACTGCTGGATTAGGTTCACAGGGCGAATAACCTGCATTGGATCCCTTTTCTAAAACCAGAAATAGCCTGAGGCTCTTGATTACCAACATACTACTGAAAAAAAAAGTACAGAATAGTTACATAGTGCTGTAAAAAATTCATAGAACAAAGTGAAGGGCAGCTTATGTAATTTTGTGATTGATGATTTTGTATATGTGAAACCTTTCTTCGTAAATTCCACGTGTGAAAGGAAAAGTTTAGAACTACGGTACTGTAAAGACAGTTTTTTGTAGGAAGTACCCAGCATTTTCCATTATGAAAGTCAGGTTTTACTATTTGAAATAGAGCCTGGGTGGTGTCTCTCCCCACACTGTACAAGGAGTGAGTGCTTCCTGCTGACTCACATGGGAAATTTTGTCCAAGCAGTTCAATTGTTCCCAGAAAACAAATTAGAAAAAATACTTCATTTTGCCTTCGTTTTGTATGAGTGATCTTTTATTTGAGATTCTTTGCAATCCCTTTGCTTCATTGCTGGGAGCAGAATTCTCTATTCTATCTGAAACCAAATCCTCTAATTACCTGTCCTGGATCTCCAAAATACTGTGGTGCTGGACCAGGTTGACTCTGGTGACATGTACTGAAAAAAACACAAGCTCCTCAGCCACGTATACGAGAGGTCCTACTGTGCCAAGCTTGAAATGCGACACAGTTCAGCTCACTGTTGTGTTTCTGGATGAATTTATTCAGCTCAGTAAGCCTTTCAAGCTGTGATGTAGGTAAATGGAAGGGTTTTTGTGGCATTTCCAAACAACCGGTGCTTGTAATACAGCAAGTACTGGAACGCAGAATTTGTAGTACATTCCCTGTAACCTGAGGAATTTTAATCACGTTGCAGAATTTTCCAGTGAGACACTTTTTAAGCCTTGGTGGTTATTAACACCATCGAGGGTGGTGAAACACTGGTCCAGGTTGCGCAGGGAGGTGGTGGATGTCCCAGACCTGGAGACATTCAAGGCCAGGCT
This sequence comes from Columba livia, assembly GCF_036013475.1. Lineage (NCBI taxonomy): Eukaryota > Metazoa > Chordata > Aves > Columbiformes > Columbidae > Columba > Columba livia. Next base: position 158,046,815 of record NC_088602.1, on the reverse strand, counting down.
GGACAGGGTTCTGAGCAACCTGACCTAGTTGAAGATGTCCCTGCTTATTGCAGCGAGGTTGGAATAGATGACCTTTGAATGTCACTTCCAACTCAAACTATTCTATGATTCTATGATGATCAGCACCATTTTGTTGTAGGCCTCCCCTCTGTTTCAAAAGATTACCACCTTGGCCATAATCCTAAGTGTTGCAGAAGTTACATGGCTTGGATCTATAAAGAGGAACGAATCTGTAACCAAGCAGAAAGCAGGACATTTTCTACTCCGGTTTCATTGCTTTTGCTCTCTGCTCAACTGTAGAGCTCATGAGACAGCCTGATACAGTAATAACTCCATGGGTGTGTGGGTGGAGAGAAGGAGGGACAAGAATAAGACAGGAAATAAGAAGACCCAGTTCAAAATGAAGAGAGGGGAAAGATGAAGGTTGCATGATGAATATAGCGTAAGAAAAGGACTGTCATGTAGAAGGAAGAATGTAGAGTCCCAGGTACATGAATGGGAAGAAGCAGCCTCAGCTTCCACACGTCCCTCCCTGGAGACACAGGAGCAAAGGCGAGACGTTAAGTTCTGCTCTTACCTTGGAATAGTGGCAAGAGACAGAAAAATCCATGAAACCGATTTTCTGCTGTGCTGGGGTAGGAAAGTAGCGACCTGGGAAAGCAGTAGGAGCCGTGAAGACGCCTGTCTGTGTATCCAAGGGAACCTGTGCTGTAAACCTGCAACAGCCAGAGATAACAAGTCACATTCCTGTTCCTGAAGCTCAAAGAGTCCAGGGGTGGGTGCAGAAATTACGGGGTGTGGAGCGCATTTATTTAGATAACACATCTTGCCCTCAATGGCCTGCGCCTCTGGAATGTGCTTTGATCCTTAGGTGCTTCCAAGATCCAGGCTGGAGTCATCAATAATAATGGGTTTTTCTCCACAGCCCCAGTGGTGAGGGGTCCTGGGCTTGAGCTTGTGTGGTGACTTGTGTCTGGGGATACTGGGCAAGTTCATGTTGCAGATCATGCAGTGAATAACACAGGGTTGTAATAGGAAGCTGCTGGGGTTACAGCATTGAAAATAGTTGTAGAAACTCTTACTGAAGTAATAAATCATCAGCTGATTAATTTGCCATTTGCTGGGCCTCGGATAATTAATCTAAACTTACTTGTGTTAAAGGGTAGAAAGCCCGTCCGGGTCCTCTAAGCTTATTTTACATAGTGAAATATAACAAGAGTTCAGTGGGTTTAGCCTCCTTATCAAATTGTAGGGAAAAAAGTGAATTTCCTTGTATAGTTCTGACGTCTTATATGACTGAAAAGCTTCAAGAGAAACAATTCTAAAAAGCATAGATTTCCAACTTCTCAAATACCAATCTCTTAGTGATTGTGTCCTTATCACCACAAAATAAGAAAAGCTCTATTCGCACTGAAAACAGCAGGTTTCTATTTGTGCATATGCAGATCTCAAACCTCTAATCCAAATGTATTTGATTGTAAATGGAACATACTGAACAGGCCAGTAAAACTGATTACCAAGGACTTTTGAGAAGAAAATGGCCTGTGCCTTTTTTTTTTTTTTTCTAATTAATAATTCTCATTGGTTTTCTCACTGAAAAAAGGCAGCTGGGATAAAATACATGAACAAAATCATAGATAGTTGTTTCGCTATTATATTTATTTGAGTTTTAACCATTCATTCTGTGGTGTCTGTGGGGTTTTGTAAATATGATTAATATCTGATTTTAAAAACATTTTGTTGATTCAGTAACTGCCTGATTTTGGCTGTAATATTTTAGCTGCAAATATCAAATTATAACAAAAATGTGGCAAACCTCTTTGAATATCTTGGAAATCTGTGAGCCATTGGAAAAAAACAGTGAATTTTGTTTTCTGGAGTCTTTATAACAATGGATGCCTGAGGTTGGGATTGGGTCCCAAATCAGCAGCATCTGCAAAGTTGTGTTTATTAGCTCATAAATTGTATAGCTTTTGAATAATTTTTACCTTTACATTTTGGCACTGCTCAGGTTTATAACAAAGTCTGAATCTATATCAAAATGCAGAGAAATAAATTTCTAATCACTATTCCCTCTGGATTCCTGTTGTCAGAACGAGTGGGCGTTCACATCAGAAGGTAGAATAAATGCTACTGCCTTGAAATGCTGCCTCTACAGCTCCTAATGTTATTGCACGTGTTATTGTGAGCTTTCCAAACGCTCCCCTCTTGAGCTTGGAATGAATTTGTTCCTCTCGTAAAAATACCCACATCTGTAGGAAGAAATGTGTGTGCGTACCTTTCCTTAATTTCCATAGTGTGACATGTATTTTCCCTCACTAATTTTCCTCCTTTGCACTGTTTTCATGTGTCGTGAGACACTGGCTATTATTTATCTATATTTTTTTCCTCAAGATTGAGAGTTGTCAGGTTTTGTTAAAATCTTAGATGCCAGAACTTCTCCTGACTTATTACTTATCTGATCACATATATTTTACTCACCCTGTTCAAAAATTATTTTGATATGAGAGTCATTGAATGATTCAATAAAGAATAGCAGATATGAATATTCAACGTAAAGAAGGCAAGGGCTTGGGGACTCTTAAAGATTTTCACAGTAACAAACAGCGCAGGATTAATATCTTAGAGTTGATGATAACTGGATTCTCCTAAAATGCTTTTTATTCACCAGAAATTGCCAGGATGGCTTTGTAGTTGAACAGTATCACCATATAATTAGTTTGCTGCTATTGGTATAATTAGGCAGTGCAATGGTTATACAGCAACCTGTATTTCTTGTAAAAATAACTACCCAACAACTGGTCTTCTGCAGGAGTAGCTGTTAAATGTCATGGGGTAAAGACATCAGCTAGAGGAGGAGACGGAGGTTGAGACCCCGGGGTTTTTTCATCACCGGCACTGATTTACTGCAAAGCCTGGAGTAAGTCACTTAATGCCCATGTGATTAATTTTTCATTGTGAGACAGCAGTGGGCTTCGTGTTCATAAAGGCTTCAGGCCGTGCTTTAAATCTCTGGGAGTCCGAAGATGGATGCAAACGCAATCACTGTGTGTTAAAAAAACAAACAACAAACAACAATGTATTGGACATTCTCTCAGTCTCTCAACTGTCTTTTTTATAAAGTGTAAAAAACTGTTTTTACCAGGATTGCAGATACTGTATATTTTACTCTGACTTTTACCACTGACTACTGTAGGAAAACTGAGATGTTAATGAGGAAGCAGACACCGTTTCCTATGTTTCTTTCCCTTCTAATACAAGAAAAACTCCCTCACATATTAAGAATTTCTGCATGTAGTACAGATGCAATGGCTTTAACAAGCCTATCCTCTTCCCTTGACGCAGCCACATATTACTAGTCTTATAAGCAGCAGCTGAGGGAGCTGGGGCTGTTTAGCCTGGAGAAAAGGAGGCTGAGGGGAGACCTGATCACTGTCTACAACTCCCTGAAAGGAGGTTGTAGCATGGAGGGTGTTGGTCTCTTCTCCCAAGTAGCCAGTGATAGGATGAGTGGAAATGGCCTCAAGTTGAGCCTGGGGAGGTTTGGATTGAATATTAAGAAACATCTCTTCATGGAATGGGTTGTGAAACACTGGAACAGGCTACCCAGGGAAGTGGTGAAGGTGTTTGAAGACATGTAGATGAGTTTCTTAGGTACATGGGTTAGTGCTAGATTTAGGCTATGGTTGGACTCAATGACCTTAAGGGTGTCTTCCAACCAAAATTCTATGATTCTATATTTGTTCCTCTTTTTCCTAAGCCATCGCACATGACTTGTACTCCAAGCAGCTCAGAACAAGCAGTAACCAGAATATCTGGCGTCGCCCAGCCAGGACAAGTAGTGATGACTTCCACAAGGTGTGAAGAGGAGCCCCAGGTCCCCCGGCGGAGCCAGCCTTCACGGGCGAGCTGCCTCTCCTCCACAGCTGGCTGGAGGAGGGCTATGCTTCATCATTCTCCATATGAGCACTGTAGACACCTGCCCCTCTGATTATTAATATAGTCCAAGCACGGGTGTCCAAAAAAATTCCTCAGTCTTCTAGAAAGGAATACAGGCAGAAGGTATTGCCTGTGTTATAGGCAACTAACTCTCCCCTTTACCTAAAGCACCAGGCAGGTGGATGCTCGCTGTGCAGCGCAGCCTGGATGAGGTGCTTGGAATTTTGCCAGAAAGCACGTCTGGGAGTGTAAGTTTATGACCGTGGATGTGCTCTGCGGGTTCCCAACTGAGCTGAATGGACCATTTAGCTATCGATCTTCTGCTCCTCATCACCCAGGTTGACAAAGGGATGTTTCTGCACCCAGCTCCCTGGGCGGCCCTGAGCTGTTCAGCCCATGCCAAATATACACCAGCAGCACTGGGTCCAGCCCCTAATCCTTTGCAAAGGTTGAGGTGTCGAACTTGATGGTGCAGCACAACAATGGTGCTGAGCCTCGCTGGAACCCATTGCCGCCCACAGAAGCACTATAATGAGCAGGTTCAGTGCCTTGTTGCTTTTTTATCTAAACCTTCATGCCCTCCATCTAAAGATGCCAGTGTTCCCTTAGAGCCAAGTAAAGAATAACATTACTTTCGGGGAACTAATTGGTGCGAAACTGGTCCCAAGGGCACTACACAGCATCTTTGTGGTTACACGACTGCATTTCCTCAGGCTGCACAACTGTCCAGAGCTCCAGCATGGCGTGTGCGTGGTCAATTGTAGGACCTTCTCCATAGCTGACCAACTAGGAGTCTTGTCATGTGGCCTGGCAGCGGCTGCAATGGAGGAAAAGTGTGTGGAAAACCACTGCATGGGAAGCTCTGTCTCTTCTTTCACTGCAGCCAGATCTTTTGATTTATTAGTTCCTTAATCCTAGTCCAGGTCTAATTTTTGGGGGAACAACAGTGTGTCGTTTGGTTTGCTACAAGAGAGCCAGCCGTAAGTGTGCAGCAGGCTACCCATGTGACGCTGGGTGATTATGTTAAAGTAAAACATAGAGAGACAGAGACCTTTTAGTGGGTTATGCATGTCACGTAATTTCAACATGTGCTTCTGTTAATCATCGGCACAGGTAAAAATGTCTTGTGATTCTCCTTTGACTGCTAAACTTTTAACAAGAAATAGCCTACATTTTGGAAGATTAACAAGCCCAACACCTACATATTTTTCATTTATCTGTGGAGTTTTGCTTCTTTCTCCTTAGATATTTGAGCTCACTTTTTTGTTGTTGTTGTTGTAAAGACTAGAAAGTTTGTGTTTACACTAATAACAGGTCCAACTCAAACTTCTAGGTCAAAGCAAGGTACTTATCTGCAGTCTTAATCCACAGTTTTTCAGTTTCAATGTGTCAGCTCTAATGTCCGCAGGATAAAGAAGCAATTTTGCTCAGATTTTGTCCTACTTGGCCAAAAGCAACCTTTTATTTGTTTTTTCTTTTGGGTGTGAGAGATTATTTGGGTTGCTTAGGAGGCAGCTGTTGAATACCTAATTCACAGGATGCCATTTCTATGGCAAGTCTTGTGCTCTGAATGTGTAGAGTGTTAGATGTTTATTCGCAGAGTGTGATATCTTAGTTGTAATCGGGTTGTTATGATGCTCTGATGTGGGACTTTAATTTCCACAGGTGCCTTGACAGAGCATCGTAGTAGCAAAGAACAGAGAGTTATGACTGTATTAAAAAACTGACTAATTATCCTGAAGGTTATATGTATAAAGTCAGAAAGAACTGAATCATGTGCCATAAGCAACTGAAACCCAAATTTTCTATTAAAGTAAAAGGTTGATGCATATTGTTGTTTATAAAACAAGTAACAGATTTTGGTTAAAATCCAACTGCTGCTGCAAAGGAGATTGACTGGAGAACCACAACCGCACCAGCGTGTGGGTGACATTGAATGTCAGAACACTGATGGAACTGGGAAGGAGGGGAAGGGCTTTTTGGCTTTGCTTTGCCCTGGAGGGACAGGCTGGTCTCGTGCCCTGGGCTGCGCATAGCTGGAAATCTGCTTTGTCTTAGTGCCTGCTGAAAGAAGTCACTTGCAGTCATTTGTCCTAATGCATTAAAATCAAATTCCAGAGAACAAAGGGAAAAGATAGAGAGTGTACAGTCCTGGAGCCTAAACTCCCTTGTGTGTTTGTTGAAAAGGAGACTTCTTTTAGGTTTTACGTTTTGTGAATTTCTTTCCTAAATTCAAGATATTCCACAGAATGTTCGTTCCCACAGGATGGAGTTTTGAAGGGTTTGGGTTTATGAGGCAAGGGAGAACTCGGTAGAGCTGATGAAATACTCGCGTTGACTTGGCAAATTTGAATTCAGACAGTAAGTGATGTGAAACAGGAATTGGAGTCGGGGGTGGGACAGAGGGGGGCTGTTTGCAGTTGTCTCCAGTTCCATTGAGAGCATGGTGCTTGTTTAGCGAGCCAGGGATCTCTGCTGTCTGCAAGGCAATGACTCCCAGTTCCCACTGAGCTGCCAAAGCTGCAGGAGCCAGAACTGGCTGTCTCCCAGAGGCGAGCCGCCACCAGCGCTCCCGGGATGTGGCCGCCTCCCGTGCCGAGGTTGGCAGTCTCTCTTCGACTGCTGCGCACACCTCGAGAAAACCTTCTAAAGAAGAGAATTCTTAAAAAAGAAACAAGGCTTCATATTAGTAACAAGAACAGATGTTGACCTCAGCTGCCATGTCTGCTTCGGGCATCCTGGTTGTTCCTCAGGGCCTTATGCAAAAGCAGTTTAGGCACATTTATACCAAATGAACTGTCCTGGTTTTGTTAAAAAACAAGTTTCTCTTTTAGTGAATTTGCCTGTCAGCTAAAGCTTCATATTAGCTGCATTTTCCTGGAGAACCAGACACATGTTTTGGTAAACATAGCAATGGAATGCGAAGTTATTGATAAGCACGGATGGACATCTCGTGAGAGGGGCGACGAGAAACAAGTGACCAAGAAACTGACCAACAGTGTATAACATTCCATTCATGTGAATACTTCATATAAAAGTGGGAGATCACGAGGATCTCGTCCCTCTTTCTTTTTCCCTTTTGCTTATGGCCAACATTAGGAGAGGACCTTGCTAGTCGTCCCTGCGAACTGAGGCCTAGTGAGAGACTGAATCCAGCTCCGGTTGGCTGCAGAGTCCAATCCAGGACTTTAGGTGCCGGCTCTGCAGTTGCTGGGACTTTCAAGATGGGTTTTGTATATTTCGTATTATTTTCTCTATTCTTATTAGTAGCATTAGTAAAACATTTTTAATTTTTCCTGCTCTCTTCTCTCTGTCCTTCTTTCCCTCCCGATCGCCTGTCCTGAGTGGAAAGGGGGCAAAGGGAGGGGCTGAAGGGGAAAGGGGAGGAGGAAAGGAGGTTAACAGTAAATCTGCCAGGGTTTTATTTTCACCCAGCAGTCAAAACCCTCGACATGAACCTAACTCCCCTCTACCTCTTTTACTGCAGATGAAGGGAAGCTTACTTCTTTCCCTGGAAGCCCTTATTCCTGTCCCAGGCACAGGAGGAACCAGGAGGCTTTGCAGGCCTTGGGAGGTGTCAACCAACAGGTAAAGGTCTGGAGAGCCCCTTGGGATGAACTAGCAGTCCTGCTGTTATCTTCTGATGCCCTTCTTCCTGTCTCCTTCTTTCTTTATTGTTAATGTATGTTTGTAAAATGTTCACCAGCAGCTCTCACTGAAGCATCTGGTCTTCTTCAGGCTGCTTATTGCTCCTGGTTCCTTTGGTTCTTTGAGGTTGAGAGGAAAACCAGCTCCAAAGTATGGAATAACAGAATCATAGAATCATTTTGGTTGGAAGAGACCCTCAGGATCATTGAGTCCAACCATAACCTAACTCTAGCACCAAACCATGTACCTAAGAACCTCATCTAAACATCTTTTAAACACCTCCAGGGATGGTGACTCCATTACTTTCCTGGGCAACCTGTTCCAATGCCTGACAACCCTTCCTGTAAAGAAATTTTTCCTAATATCCAATCTAACCCTCCCCTGGTGCAACGTGAGGCCATTTCCTCTCGTCCTGTCACTTGCTACTTGGGAGAAGAGACCAGCACCCTCCATGCTACAACCTCCTTTCAGGGAGTTGTAGACAGTGATCAGGTCTCCCCTCAGCCTCCTTTTCTCCAAGCTAAACAGCCCCAGTTCCCTCAGCTGCTCCTCATCAGACTTGTGCTCCAGGCCCCTCACCAGCTTTGTTGCCCCTTTCTGAACTCTCTGCAGCACCTCAATATCTTTCCTGTAGTGAGGAGCCCAAAACTGAACACAGGATTCAAGCTGGGGCCTCACCAGTGCTCAGTACAGGAGGATGATCACTTCCCTAGTCCCGCTGGCCACACTGTTGCTGATACAAGCCAGGATGCTGTTGGCCTTTTTGGCCACCTGGGCACACTGCTGGCTCATGTTCAGCTGCTGTCAATCAGCAGCCCCAGATCCTTTTCCAGCAGGCACTTTCCAGCCACACTTCCCCGAGCCTGTAGCGCTGCCTGGGGTTGTTGTGACCCAAGGGCAGGACCAAATGCTATTTTTGGTGGTGGACAGGGTTTGAATTTTCAGGTTTTTTTAATCCCTGCTTGTCTCCAGATTTGAGGTGTGAGGGTATGTGGCCCCTGCATTTGTCTTAGGGCAGCTGGGTCAGAGGGAGCAATGAGCTCTCCCTGTTTCTCATGACACTTACGCAGTAATCTACATTTTGAATGTAAGAAAGAGGCAGACTTCAGGGCTCAGTGTCCTGTAGCTGTCTAGGCAGGCTGCCCTTCTGTTCACATCAGCTTCCTGTAAGGCAGACTGGCACAGCTCTGTCTACAGCTAACATCGCTGATGGGGATGGGGTGGGATTGAAAAGAGCATGTCACACAGGAATGTTCCTAACATTCCCTATTAAATACAAGAAAGGCTCATCTTCCTGGTGATTGCATAGCAGGCAATGCCACATAAATGTGCAGTTAAAATTCACATCTGTGTGCAAGTTGTGTCCCCCTCTGACTTTGCCCACTCTTCCACTTGGTTTATGGACAGCATTTATTTAGTGTATTATACTAAATGGTGGTCTCAGCTCAGTTGGTAGTCACAAGAAAGAGCAGAGGAGAAAGTTCCTTCCATAGGAAAACCATGGGTTAAAAATCATGACTCTCCTGGAAGAGGCAGTAGTTGATGCTGAAACATTTCAACTCTCTTCATTAGATAATGTTGTAAAAGTTGTCAGCTCTTTAAATTGATGATGGCCTTCTAAATTAATAAAACTTTTTATTTTTTTTTTAAGTAAGTAATCCATCAGAATGGTAAAGCACCTTTGGAAAGAAGAGCATTGTGATATTATGTTCATCTAGAAGTTACAGAGAAAAACACAGCCTATATGTTAATTGTTTTACTTAAATGCCATTTGCTGATACTGAGAGCTTAGAAGAGTTCAATAGTGATGTCAATAACTTGGGTATAAATCCAGAAAATGACAGCGGAGTTGGTCCAGATTTATGTAAGTATAAATGAGATTTTAAGAAATGTCTGCATTGTTTCCTTTCAGGCTTTAGATCTAATTATCTTAATTAGCCTCTCAATTCAAGGGTCTAATTTCCACCACAGTTAATGAATGGCTCTTATACTTGGTGACTGAATTATCTTGCCATTTTTTTAGGGAATATTCTAAAGACTTCTAATGAGAAAAATAGCCTCAAAGTTCTCCAGCTTTGTTTTGCCAAATAGGAAGACTAAATATAGTATGTGTTCCCCAGAAACTGTGAGTGACAGGGATTAGTAATTCATGAACGACATGGCCCATTTACAGTCCTGCCAGCACAGAATTCACTGCAGCATGGAGAACATCAAACAAAACAACTTGGTTGACTTTCATGCATTTAAAACAATGAGAAATAAAGGCTTAATGCAGACTAAAGCTGCAAATGCTCCCTATGTTCAGTCAACATTGATGAAAATACTGAATAATGGGTAAGAGATAAGCTGAAAACTGAATTTTAAAGGGCTGAAAAATAATGAATAAAAGCCCCAAAGTATTAAAAGTTGTGGTTGAAAATGAAGTTGTGTTCTGTGAGAGGGCTGTCATTTGCCCAAAGAAGTCTTTTAGAAAGTCCTCCCCAAACCCGTGGTTTGTATTTGATTGTCAGCATTTTAAATCCCTGCCAGCCCATTTTGAGAGGTGGCACGTTGTCACTATGAGCAGCCTTTCTAGTCTATGGCATTTATTAGCAGCTGATCATTTCCACATGGTTTTCTTTTAAAACAGATCTCAGTACTGGCTCGGAAGGTCCCTCATTTAAGAACGAATGCCCTTGCATTTTAAGCTTGATGCCCTGGGTGGGGTGGAAAGGGGAACAGAGCAGGGCAATGCTCCTAAGCAAGGTGACTGTGTCCTGTGTGGCATTGGTGGAGGAAGGTGGCAGCTGCCAGAGCGGCTGTTGAGGTGACAATGGTGGCTCTGAGTGAGGATGGTGGAACTCATTCCAAACCCCGCTGGGGTGGAGGGACGTGACACCAGGCAAATGCTACCATGTCACGCACCACTCAAGTGCTGCGACCGCCTTCACACCTTGCCACCTGTATAGCACTCCTGCAGTGCCAGGGGAGGAACCGCAAGCTTCAAGTGTCCTGAAATTATCAGGTAAGCTACTGGATGGAATAACCTTTAAATGATTGGCATATCTCCAGTTCTTGAGACGCCTACTGCAAGCCTGGTTTTTGTTGTATTGCCATATAGTAATGCGGTAGCTTGAGCAGGAATTACTGTCCATCTCAACAGAGGTAATGTGAATTATCCAACAAAAGCACGCCTACTCACCATCTTAAAATACTGCATATTGTATCCTCAGAGCTGGCCCTTTCCCTGATTACTGCTTCGTTTTGTTCTCCCCAGCCAGCTTCTTAGAGCACAACCTGCTATCTAAGCCTGTCTCTGTGCAGAACTTCAACCCAGTCTTTTTTGTGAGTCTTGCTTCTGGAAATTCTGAAGTCGGTCCAGTTGCACCTCCAGGAGCTGTGAGTAGGATAAAGCATTTGTTTGCTGGTTTCTGTTCCCTTATAGAAATAACTCAAATCCTTTTTGGAGAAGATTTGCGACAGCGCCTTTGAGCTTTATTGTGTACCTCTGCTTTGCCTCAGGTATAAATCAACCACAGCAGGCATTTGCTGCTTGCTATACTGCAAAGCATCAGATATTATCTGTGAGCGCTGCACACCATTTTGTGGCAATTCAGTGAACAGAGTACATAGCTGCTGTGCTCTGAGTGAGTCAGAGCCCTGGAAATGAGCTGTTTCTAAACAGCAGGGTATAAACTAGCCCTTTCTTAACTCAGCCGAAGCACATTAAGCAACTTATTGCTAGAAGTAATTCTCTCTCTCTCTCCGGCCTTTTCTTCACTGCAAAAAGAGGTACATTCTGGACGGCTCTTAAGAGATCCAAACTGCAAACGTTTTAAAATATATTTACATTGTTTATTGTAGCATTTTAATCTACTAGCTCCTGTGATGCTTATAGAAATGAAAATGGCCCCTTTTCCAATGTGTGGTTTTATTCTTGCTATATCCAGTATCACAGAATCACAGAATGTCAGGGATTGGAAGAGACCTCAAAAGATCATCTAGTCCAATCCCCCTGCCGGAGCAGAAACACCTAGATGAGGTTACACAGGAATGTGTCCAGGTGGGTTTTGAATGCCTCCAGAGAAGGAGACTCCACAACCTCCCTGGGCAGCCTGTTCCAGTGCTTTGATAGCCTTACTGAGAAGAAGTTTATTTTCAAATTTAAGTGGAACCTCGTGTGTTCCAGCTTGAACCCACTGCCCCTTGTCCTATCATTGGTTGTCACCGAGAAGAGCCTGGCTCCATCCTCGTGACACTCACCCTTTATATATTTGTAAACATTAATAAGGTCACCCCTCAGTCTCCTCTTCTCCAAACTAAAGAGACCCAGTACAGCAGCTTTATCTTTGGAAAACCCCAAAGCCATAGAATCACAGAATGGTTGGGGTCGGAAGGGACCTCTGGAGATCATCTAGTCCAACCCACCTGCTAACACAGGTTCATCCAGAGTAGATCACTCAGGAATGTGTCCAGGCGGGTTTTGGATGTCTCCAGAGAAGGAGACTTCACAAGCTCTCTGGGCAGCCTTTTTGCCATCTTTTTGCATTATTTTAGTTTAACCTATTAGGAAAAAATATTTACGCTTCATCTCTCCTTCGCTACCCAGCATCTTGGCACCACGGGGCTGTGACCCACAGCTCTCCCCAGGCAGCAGCGTCCGAGCAGGTGGTCCTTGCTGTCCCCGAGCAAGCCCCTTGTCAGGACCTACTCTGTGTTGTGCCCTCAAAGGGCAAAAAGCTGCTGAAGGTAGATGCCGACGAGCAGTAGGAGAACATAGAGAAGGCAGCATCTGTGAGTGTCCAGCTGGGCTGGTAGGCAGTCCCAGCATTTGGGTGTTTTATCATCTTCCAGAGAGGAGGGATCAAAAATGTCACACATGGTGCCTTGGATCAAAAATATCACACATGGTCCCTTGTCCTTGTGCTGTCTGGGAGGAGTACAGGCCAGGTGAGCTTGTGACATGACAGCAAAGTCTCCGATCTATGTGGGAAAGGAGCCAACTAGTGCTGCCGGGCCCAGCTCTTTGATCATATCTTGAAATGATTACAATGCTGAGGAAAAACTGGTATCTGCTCAAGCTGGGAGCTGCCATTATGCTCTACGAGCACAACCCCATGTCCTGGCTGGGCAGGGTGGGCTGTGCCGGCGGGAACACGGCTCCTCCAGGCCCCAAGCAGCAGTCACTGTGTGTCTGCCTGAGGGACGCCATGTCTGCGCCTGCAGCCTGGCTGCTTCCCTCCCAATCCACCTCACCTGTGAAGTCCCTGCGGTGAAAACACCCCGGCTAACAGGATCAACCAAGATCAGCTCAGTGACAAGGATCTGTCATTGTTGTAATATCGAGCTAGCAGGCAACCTTTTGCAGGGCAAGTTGTTTTGCAGGAATAGCCAATGTTTGCTTGTAGAGCTGGTAACAGGAGAGCTAAGCCAACATGGTGCCTGTCCTCCCAGCCTCTGCGCCTCCGGTTGGATTGGTTTGCAGTGACAATCACGCCTTGAACAAAGCTCTTATTTAAAAGGATCGCATTCTCCCTAGCCTGCCCCTTCAACCAAGCCCACTCTGAGCATTTTTGGAACACCTTGACTCCTACTAAACACTGCCACTTAAAGCATTTCAAGAAGGCTCTGCTGTGAAGGTCTGGGTTGCCTTTGGCTCCCCCAACAGTCCCTGGGATGAACAAGATGCCTCTGAAGGGTGGCTTTATCCCCCAGAGCTGAATCACTCCCTGAGGTGTCCCCCTCTTGCCCCAACCCGGAGAGGTTATGAATTCCTCCTCACTGTATGTTCGATGCCTGGCAGTAGGTGGGATGAATTTGGGCTCTTTCCGAGTGATGGAGAGAAGTGTCCCATCCCTTTTGGCATGAGGCCAGGCACTGGATTCTTTCAGCGAAAAATAGATCTTTGAGGTTAATTAATAGCTCTTTTTTACACAAGAACAAATCTGCCAGCGTCCTTAGAGCAAAGTAGTGATTTGAAAGGACAGTCACTCAGCTTATCCTGAAGGAGGAGGAAGTCCCCAGAGAATTTTTTTTCTTAATTTCTATTCTTTCCCTTTTGGTTTTAATTGAATCTTTTTCTCAACAAATAAATGAAAACTTCCAAATAAAATTTGCTCTGCATGAATGAACCATGTTCATGGTTTTTCTCCCTCTCCTTTAAGAAATGTTACAGGAAGAACAATATTGCCCATGTTGAATAAATAAAATGAAGAAAATGAAAATAAAATGAAGAAAATGAAATAAGTGAATCTCACTATCCATTTTCAGCTGAGATGACTGTAAGACTGAGTCAGGAGTCATAAGTTGTGTGTGGCCTGCCAGCAAAATCTCCCAGAAAAGTGGGAGCAAGCTGCATGTCCCTCACTTGTGTGCAGGCAGCAGACGTACCAGACACAAAGACTGAGGGCTTATATTATCTTAAATCAGATAAGAGGAGAAAATGAGGTTCCATTTTCCTTGCTATGGAGGTAGCTGCTGGCACAGCTGCTGCAGGGGAATCACACAAAGCTGAGCAGTCAGGCAAGCTCCAGGAAAATTCTGAGCCTCTTAGTTAGCTGACTCCTGCATGAGCAGTTTGCATCAGGCTGGCAAGAGGTCAGCTGTGAGAAAGGAATGGAAGATTGACTGGCTTAATTCTGGGGTTTTTGTTTTGTTTTGTTTTGTTTTGTTTTGTTTTGTTTTTGAGGGGGGGTGGTTTTGTTTGTTTGTTTTAATCTGGGCTGCTTATGCTTTTTTCTCCTTTTTTTTTTTCTTTTTCTACCATATGCACCTACAGTTCTTTTTCTCTCTCTTCTCTCCTTACCTCACCACAACCTGGGACAACAAGCAGATGTTACGCTCTGTCAATTTGTCAATTCATCTGCTTCAACAAATTTTTTCACCCCATGAAACTAAATCAGGAATAAAGCTTTGGGAGAGCAGACCCCAGAGAACCACATGCACAGACACCATGCAGGGACGACCTCTGAGGGAGCGCAGCTTCAGCAGGACCCAACTCCCCCCAAATTCTCTCCTGAATTGCTTCTCCCTCTGCCTCCTAGCACTTGCAGGGGGTAAAACTATTCCGTCACAGCCTGCCTGCTGGCACACTTTGGTTGTAATAAAGCCACAGTAGCTGTACATTACACAGGCAGCTCTCGCCTTTGCAGTCACAGGGGGCTGTTGTGCCCATAGTGGAGAACATGGGCTGGATGTGGCTGGCAGCCCAGTTCTTGGACCAGGCTGCCTGGTCACTGGTCTCTCTTCCTGTGGCTTTTCCACACTTTGCATGGCCCAAAACAAGAGCTGTGGTCTCAAGGAAGGGATGCAGAGCTCTGGCAGTGGCCTCCCCAAGCCTGCCTGCACCTCTCCTGCCAGGTCTCCAGAGAAGGGCTGCTGCGGGTGCTGGGAAACCCACTCCAGCTGGATTTGAATAAATCTCATCCTTTGCACCTGGGAAACACAACTGCAAAGGGCACCTTGCATCGCAGTCTCTTGCAACAACCCCCTTTATTCCCCCGTTCCTTATACATGGCCACAAACCTATCCTACCTTGTGCTTCCGTCAGTTTTAATGTCTGTACCCGTCTGCACGTAATAAAAGCATCCATTCCCCGAGATAACTGCTGAAGAAGCTGCAGATGTGCGGATTCATTGAAATGTGGACTTCAGGGTTTGCTCCAATGTACTCTGTAGCTTTACTTTCCCATTTACTAATTAGGGCCACAGTGGTGGCACAAGCATTAGCCCTCAGGCAGAAATTGCTGCACAGCTCATAGGCGCCTGATGCACACGTTCTGCTTCATGTACCTCCCCCAGCACTGACCTGATGGCTGTTGTGCATCAGGCAAGCTCTAAGGGACCCTTGCGGTTCCCACAGCAGGGCTCTGGGGTGTCCAGTGGTGTAGCTGAACGTTACCTTCAGCTCACAGGTGCCTTCCAGAAGGGAGAAGGAGATGAGTGAAAGCTGCTCTTTCTGCTGTGTCACCTCAGCTTTGCCTGGAGTTGGCTGATGAAGTGAGCTGCAGGCCTGGCAGAGGGGCAGGACACACTGTGCTCCGGCAGGCAGCCAGCTGCCCACAGCTGCCAGCTCAGGCTTACTCATGGGCAGCATGGTCATCCCAGGACACCTCAGCAGGTCCAAGCCAGCTCAGATGGGAGCGTGCCATCACGATTTGACTGGGCGCTGCTAAATTAACCAGAGTACTCACATACTTGGGCCACTGGGCACAACAAGCTGCTGTTCCTGGGGATGCTGCTTGGACCTGTTCTCCCAAAGCAGTGGGAGAGGGACCTTGAAGTGGTGGGGGCTTGTTTGTAGGCAGCCGCCCACTGGTGCCCTGCCTGCTGTTTCCATGTTGCTGCTGCCTCATGGCTCTGCACCATGGTTCTCCCCATCCTGGCACTGCTGGAGCACTGTGCTGCTTGTCAATTAATCTGCTGCAACAAACTTGCTGCAGGAGAGGTTCAGCACCTATCTGGGTCTGACAGGACCCGTGCAAGCGGCGTGTGTCACAGAATCGTAGAATCATAGAGTAATTTGGGTTGGAAGGGACCTTCAAAGTTTACCTAGTCCAACTCCCCTGCAATGAGCAGGCACATCTTCAACTAGATCAGGTTGCTCAGAGCCCTGTCCAGCCTGGTCTCGAATGTTTCCAGGGATGGGGCATCTACCACCTCTCTGGGCAACCTTTACCAGTATTTTATCCCCCTGTTCCAGTATTTTACCATCCATAAAGCTTCCCACCTCTGGGCACAAGCATCTGTGGACCACAGACAGGAAGAGTGCATGTGTGTACCTATATATATGTATATATACATGCTCATGTGTATATATATACACATATGCATAACAGCAGGTTGAACTGGTTTTGTGGCTCAGTGCCCTCAGTCTTGATGAACAGCTACCTCTTCTGCACAGGGTGAGGATGTGGGAGAAGACTGGTACCTGGTAGCAGACATGGAGATGCAAAGGTGGAAGATCACCAGGGGAAGATGTTCAGTGTGAGCCACGTAGGCATCATGCAGACCTGTGATAGGCTGGTGACTCATTTTGGCTAGAAAACAAGTACCAGGAGTGCTGTGGTGTTAAGAGAGCTGCACAGCCATTTGGAAACTGTTAATCTCTTGTTTCCCATTGCTGATTGGTCAAGGGCCAGAAACTGGCAGTGGAAAAGGGATCTGGGAGGTAAGGTATGCTGTGTGGGGAGCTTTTGTTGTGCATCTTCTTTAGATGAAGACACACAGGTGATCAAAGCATGTTTGGCTCACACAGGCCCTTTAATTCCCTTTTTGCTTCATTAGTAAGGGCCATCACTGCATCATGGTAGTCGTGAAGCCCCAGCAAAGACCCAGCATTTCTGAGTCCAGCTTGGGAAGCTGTTCATCAGCAACTTGGACTCTAACTGAGACAGCCTTCAGCTGGCCCCTGAGGAGCTGCCCATGGGATATGGATTGAATGTCCAAATGAGGGTACTCGGCAGCTCATCACTCGCCTGGGAGGCCAGTCCAGGAGAAATAACACCAAACCTCTGTCTGCCTCTTGGGCTGTGCAAGCGTGTGCTGGCCTGAGGGCAGTCACTCAGCCTCCTCTGAACGTTTTGCCTTCAGCCTTTGTTTTCTACAGCCAGTTCATACTCAGAGCTGGGCTTGTGGTCCTTGACAGCTGAGATCAGTGGCCTAGGCTGGCTTCAGAGATGGCACAAGTGAAAAAACATCACTGCTGAGCAAAAGCAGCAGCTGCCATGTCTGTCCTGAGCCCCAGATGACTTTTGCTTTGCTTTGCCCAGAAGCTCTGCCAATAATGTTCTTCATTGCCAATTTTTGTTTGTTTCTTTCTCTCCTTTATCTCTAAAGAATTACTCTTGTGCCACTGCTGTTGCCTAATTGCTTTGTAGTCACCTTGAGCACCCTCGTTATTTTCTTGTAAAGGCGAGCCCAAAGGACTTCAGTTTCCTTTTGGTCCAACCACACCACCTGAAGGCAGCTGCCCAGGTTGTTGGTGCTTTGCAAGGGCTCCGCTGTCCAGATGTGCATTTTTCCCAGAGCTTGAAAAGAGGAGCATCCTACTGGGCTTGTTCTGTCTTTTGGACATTCATGAGGAATATGGATCTTCTGCCTCAGCTGGCTTATTTTTTGACGTCACAACCTGTTGTGCATTGTGCTCTGTGGGTGTTGAAGCAGCATCAGACCATAAAGGGGTGTCTGCGCTGATGTTGGGTGTGTAGCCCCAAGTCTCGGCTCTGCTGCTGCTCCCTGTGCACATGCCCTTGGCTCATTTGAGTCCTCACCATCATGGCAAGTGACCACCTTCTCTACTATGTAGACTCCCAACCTGTACCGGTGGCTCCAGGATCTCACAGTGGTGTGGCTGGTGTGGCTCACAGCCACTTGCCCATGGCTAGAGGGGCTTCAGGTCCACCCTGGGCATCATGTAGCACCACAGCAAGTGGCAGTGGACATGGATGCAGAAACCAGCTGTCCTGCTCTCAGAGATGGTGACTCGCCTGCAGTTATTCTCATTTTACACCTCTGAAGCTCTAACCAGACTGTCACTCCTAAAAGTAAATGTATCTGGAGGGCAGAATCCTCAGGGACATCTCCTGGCTGGGATTGGTGGTTACTGAGGCAGCTGCATCTCCTCACTGACTGCCCAAGTGCTGGCAGAACCTCTGGAGCAGAGTCATCCTCCAGTATAGGTTACCTGGCACATTTCAGCCCTGCAGACATGGCCTTCATTAAGCAGAGACACCGTTTGGCTGGGGAGAGGAAAGCAGACTAAACCATGTCTACCTGCACAGGCTGATCCCTGCTAGACCCTCTGCTTCCAGGAAGATGAGCCACTGTTTCCTGATTTAGCCCTAGATCCAGTGTGAGACAGGCAAAGTCCAACAAAACAAACACCACCTGAGACCCTAATCCTCCTCCAGAAATAACCTCTGGCCAAAAGAGGACAGGCTCGATGTGTTCTTGGCTGCATGCTACACTTTATTATGTGAAAAGGAAAAAGCATCAGCCTCACAGAGGTGAGGTTGCAAGGGATGCAGGGTGCTGCGGGGGATGTGGGGTGCTGCCAGGCTCCCCCCCCAGGCAAGGAGGGAGGGTGAGCAGTCCCAAGGTGAAAGCAGAGCTGTGCCATGGCACTTGGGTTTCACTGCAGGGTGGTTTGCCAAGGCCACCCACGGTCCCTGCCAGCCCTTGTCCTCGTCCTCAGTGCACATCTCCTCCAGGATTGCTTACACTGGCTTTTCCCTTTCGGGTTGAAAAAAAAGATAAATCCACCTCTTTCTGCCCAGCAGACTTCTGCTGTTTCCTTGCATTTGTTGCGATTTGGGAAGGAGGCAGATAGCATGTATTAACAGGAATAACCAAATGGGTTTCTACAGTTCAGACTGTTCAAGGAGCTGCCATTTGCATAGTTTTGGTGAAATACTGAATCAGACCCCTGAGAATGAACAATGCAACAGATGACCACAGGCGAAAGGAAACTGCTCACGTGTGGGTGTGAAAATTGAACTTGCAAAGAAGCTGTGTTGAGGGTGGTGTCCCCCACCGCCAGGCCGGAGACCTGCATCCAAGGGAAGTGAACTCAGGGAGGAGCAGTTGGTACAGCCACTGCCCCCAAAACACAATCTGAATACAAGAGCAAGAAAACTCCGTTTTTACCCTCATGAAATTTTGCAAAGCTGAAATCAGTCAGAAACCGCAGCAGGCTTATTCTAGTGAACTATTCAATTGTGCCTCAAGGAAACCAGCATTTTCAGCAGTGGCACTTGCTGCTGTCTCCTGCTGAGCTGTGATCATTTGCCCTCGGGGCAGGAGGAGAAATTACTCTGGTCTTGTCTTCATGTTCACACACCCGACATACTATCCCATCCCTCGTGTCCCCTGCACCCAGCTCCCCTCGCCGGCAGCCCCTCTACCAAGCAGCAAGCAGCCACGTGCCTGCCGGGGGGCTCTGGCTTTGCAGAAGCCCCTCGCTGGCCAAGGGGCACCCAGCCAAGGAAAGCCCAGCCTGAGCTCACCAGGAGCTGGCTTGGCCTGCACTGCCAAATGTGGGATAGTCCCAGGGTGGAAAAAACACAGTGCCCTGTGGAGCTTGTCCTCTGCACTTAAACCAAGAGCTTTTCCAGCCTGACAGTGCAAGTCTTGCACCTGTGACCTATCTTTTCTCCCTTAGTCGGCGTGGTTGGCCAGTTGGGTACAAAGACAACTGGCTGGTTGTGTGTTTCCAACAGCACATCTCTAAATACCTATGGGGCTTCATTGCTCTGGAGTTTGTCTGTACATGCTGGAAGGCACTTGGAGATGTTTACCTGACCAGGCAGCTCAGTGCAAACCAATAATGTGTCTGGCCATGCAAGGGGCTGCTTTGCACAACAAGGAGTCTCCTCCAGCTTGGGAGCTCTGGATCTGCACCCACCAGAGCATGTGGGAAAGTTGCCACACAGCTGCCCAATGCAGAAGAAAAGCACTGCATGGTCTCTATGCTTTCCAAAAATGTTAGGGTGAAGAGAACATCCCTTGGCATCAGGAGACAGGCCCTGCCAGGAGAGCTCATATCTTTTATTAGATCATTAGATACAGGCAGAAAAAAAAAAAAAAAAATAAAGCTGGCAAGTTTTGGGGCACACAAGCATCTGTTTTTTTCTGAATTTATAATTTGGTCTAATAAAAGACACAACTCTTCCTTGCCAATCTTGCCTCTCCGTCTTTAGACCATGGCAATTGCAATAGACTAGTCGGCATTACCTGTTTCTACACAGAAATGCAGTGGTAAACACAAAAACAGTGGGCAAACACACCCACTGAGTGTCCCAGAGAAGATAAGCTGAGATGAAGGGGAAACATGGTTGCAAGTAATTAAAAATGAATAAAATCCCACTTGTCTGTGTCATATCCATTGCTTCTCAGGGAAGAGGCAGCAGAGGAGAAGGGCACTGGCTGTGCTCTGAGCCTGCTTTTGTTCTGAAGGCTTCCGACAATGACTGGGGTTTATTTTTGTCCATAATGATGACTCTGGTCCTGCTCTGAACTAAGCAGTGTTAAGCCCAAACAACTGAGATGTCCTTGCTCAAGACTGCAGTGTTTTGTTCTCATTGACTCATATCACTGTCAAGCAGATGCTGTTGTTGTTTGAAGACGTGTAGTTGATATTTGCTACCTACCATTAGGCAGTTAGATGCAGCAAACAAAACCTCATGCAAATAGCTGGCTAAAATCGTCAACCTCTGTTTTTGCTCCTGTGCTCCCCCTACTATAGGTGCTACTCTTAGAGATTTCTCCAAGCATGTTTTCCTGAGCATTGCCACAGAAAATAGGATAAAATGCCCACATTTTAGCTTATGAGTAGTCCCTGTGTGGTGGCTTGGCTTCAGAAACATCTAGTACAGAAGCCCTGTTGGGCTGAACACATGATACCTTTGGCATCCAGGCTTTGCTGGAGAAATCAGTTCAAGCGATTAAGACTTCAGGTTATCTAAGCATTTGTCAGAATAACTAATACTTCACTCGAATGAACAGACATTCCCCCCATTTAGTGAGATAGCTTTGGATCAGGACCATATTTACTAGAGACTAATCTTCCAGTACCCATTGAAACTGAAGTGCAGTCAAATGTTGTCTTATAAAAGAAATACATTTGTCACTTGAAGCTATTTCCAATATGTGACGTTTATCTTTCTCATTGTTCACATGAGAACTATTAAGTAAATTACTGCTAATTACAATAAATTTCTAGACAAAGAAGTTGGTTAAATTTCTCTTGCTCAGGTGAGGCTCAGAAATGACAGAGAATAAAACCTGAAGCACAGATGGAGATAGAACAGTCTGTTGGGAGAGACACCCCCAAGGGAGACAACAATGAGCAGAAGCAATGAAACCCTTGGAGTGACACACAAAGAGGAGCTTTGCAGTGTCCTTACAGAGCTACAGGGGAAAATCACACTCACCCTCGGCTGAATTTTTTCCCCATATCGCCACAAACCCATAGCCCATGGGGATGTCACATGTGGTTCCTCAGTCCCTCCTGCCCTGAATTCATGGGTTTCCCAGGAGGAAGATGAGGGGAAGCATCCAGACCTTGCTCCAGCTTTTAAATTAGCTGCTAAAGGGGCTACTGCATATTTTTAAAGACTGAAAACCAGATTTATTCAGTGTCTTTTTTGCACCAGGGAATGTTTTCCCATTTGCTAGTTGGCCACAGCCCTTCTGGAGCTCTCTAGTGCCTCTGGGCACATCTGGAACTGATTTCTGATGAGGAGTTGTATGCACATATTAAAATAAAAATAGAGGCTTTTGCTGCACTGCTGTATGTTTGCTGGAAAGCTCTCAGACAAAGCAGGTTGAATACTGGAATTTTTCCAGCAGCACTTTCAGCACTTTCCTGACATGAAAGTGATGCGAAAAAAAAGTATTTTCAAGGACACTTGAGTGAAGTGCATCAGTCTGTGTCATCTTTCCAGTTGAAATTCCCCAGACAGAATAATTTAAGATTTTTTTGCATAGGCTTGGTGACTGACAGAAGTTTCTTCACATCAGATTTGCAGAAGGTTATGGATATTCTCTCAAAATACGTATATAATATGGGCCAGATCATGTTCAGATCACACCAACCTCTAGAAGGATAAATGCTTGTTTTGCAGAGTGTTTTGCCACAAAATAACAAACAAGCACTAAAAAGAAATGTAATACAGAGGATCAGCAACCTGATCAAAGAAAAGCAGGGAAGATTGCTAAAGTGACATTCAGAACACATATTCTGACTAGACACTACAGAAGTCCAGCGAGAGAGTTCAGAGCAAAGTCATGAAGATGATGGAGTGGAGCATCTCCCTTATGAGGAAAGGCTGAGAGAGCTGGGGCTCTTTAGCTTGGCGAAGAGGAAATTGAGGGGTGATCTCGTTAATGTTTATAAATATATAAAGGATGAATGTCAGGAGGATGGAGCCAGGCACTTCTCAGTGACAACCAATGTTAGTACAGGGGGCAATGGGTGCAAACTGGAACACAAGAGGTTCCACTTAAATATGAGAAGAAATTTCACAGTGAGGGTGACAGAACACTGGAACAGGCTGCCCAGGGAGGCTGTGGAGTCTCCTTCTCTGGAGACATTCAAAACCTGCCTGGACACATTCCTGTGTAACCTCATCTAGGTGTTCCTGCTCCGGCAGGGGGGTTGGACTAGATGATCTTTTGAGGTCCTTTCCAATCCCTGACATTCTGTGATTCTCTGATTTGCTCTGAGCCATCTCTGTGATGCTGGGATGCTTGGCTGCAGTATCAACCACAGCAGGCAGGAGCAGCCAGTGCAGCTTTACTTACCACACTCCTACATGCAGAAGAGTAGCCCAGAGCCTCCATACATCAAAGTTTTCTAGCTACTTCTCTTCCAGTGTTTCCAGGATTGTTTCCCCTCCACCTTTTGCATCAGGCTCTGTTGCTCCTGTAGGAGGATGGCTCTCCTAGGGACATCTGCAGTCACCAGGGGACTTTTCTTTGCTTGATTTGGTGTCTACAGCCTTGCTGATGGCCCTTCCTGCATGCCAGGCTGTAAACAGGCTCTTAGTAGTAAAATGTGATTTTACTTCAGGCTATTGCTAACTGGTGCAATAAGCAAAAATATTGAAACATCTACATTGTGTTATTTTTCTGCTCAGGCCTAATAAGAATCTGCAGTTCTGAGGCTTGAGTAACTTCTTTCAATAAGTATCTTGAAAACAAGTCACTTACACAGTTTGCACAGCAGCTGGTACTGAGTGTGTTGCTGGCCCCACCTCCAGCCAAGCCAAGTCTCATTCCCACCACAGTTTTAGTTTGGCAGATGAGGAGGAATGGTTTTGTACTATAGTTGTCAAACCTGGTTAGATTTAATGTGTTGTTTTTTCTTCTCTCTCTGTCAGATTCTGAAATCCATGGAGGACTCCAGCCTGGGTTTTTGCAGAGTGCTGATTTTACCCTTGCAACCCCACCCTCATCCTCTGACTGACGGAGGAAGCAAAGGTGTTGGGTTTGTCGTTTCTCACTCTTGCTGCTCCTGCCACACTGGGGAAGTTCAGCAATGACTTCAAGGAAAATCAAAAGGGCCCTGGGTGACTTTTCTTCATTAGTTCTGGCTCCAACTGTGGCTAACTGGGTGTGAAACTGAGCTGCCATCTGGAGCTCCTGCTGCCTGGCCAGGAGCTGCCTCCCCCAGGCTCCATCTGCAGGGCCCACCATGCTGATGCTCACAGCCAGAGCAGCGAGACTGGGCCAGAGCTGGATCAGATTTGCCTCGTCATTCATGAAATGGCATGTTTAGCCAAAATGAGGAGCTGTTGGGCAACTGTGGGAAATGCCTGGGCTCACACACCTCACTTCTTCTTCCTTGCAGTGAGGACAAGGTCTGCCACTGCCTGGACCAAGAGCCAGGCTGAGCACAGCACTGGGCTGCATGAGGGAACCACACCAAGGCAGGTCACAAGTTCCACCTTTTCAGAGCACCTGGGCTTTAGAAATTCATCCTGTTTATCTCATCGCATACTTATCATAGAACCATATAATAGTGTGGGTTGAAAGGGACCTTCAGACCTCATCTAGTTAAACCCCCCCTGCCATGAGCAGGGACATCTTCAACTAGATCAGGTTGCTCAGAGCCTCATCCAGCCTGGCCTGGAATGCCTCCAGGGATGGGACATCTACCACCTCTCTGGGCAACCTGTGCCAGTGTTTCACCATCCTCACTGTAAAAAATTTCTTCTTTATGTCTGGCCTGAATCTCCCCTCTTTTAGTCTAAAACCATTACCCCTTGTCCTATTGCAACAGACCCTGCTAAACAGTCTGTCCCCATCTTTCTTATAGGCCCCTTTAAGTACTGGAAGGCTGCAATAGCATCTCCCCAGAGCCTTCTCTTCTCCAGGCCGAACAACCCCAGCTCTCTCAGCCTGTCCTCACAGCAGAGCTGTTCCAGCCCTCTGTTCATTTCTGTGGCCTCCTCTGGCCCCTCTCCAACAGGTCCATGTCTTTCCTGTGCTGAGGGCTCCAGAGCTGGACAAAGTACTCCAGGTGGGGACTCACCTTCTATAAGCAATAGCTGCATTCAGTGCAGCCTAAAATGTCTCTTTAAAAGGTGTGGGATCTCCCACTTTAGTTAAAAATAAAAGGACCGAAAATGGAATTTTTGAACAACCTGCAGCAGAATGTACAACACATCATCAACTTTGCACCAACACTGTCCATGCTAGTACCATTCTTTCCTCAGTAGTGACTCTGTGCAGTGAGCAGTGTGCTCACATTGGCTGCTAGCTAGCTCTCTAGTTCTCAGAGGCAATGGATCATCAATGGCACCGGAGACTTTTCTAAAATGGGTTCAGACTATTAAAGGAAGGGCAGAGGCAGAGAGAGGAATGAAAAAGTGACAAGCTGGTGACATGTTCATTCAGCTCCTCTTTCTCTACAAATGAAGAAGTGTGTAGCTGAACTTAAAAGGGACTGTTGAAAAAAAAGGCATGTAGGGACTATTAATAATGAATCACCCAAGAAGATGAGCATCCAGCAAAGAATTTTCCAGAGAATGAATCTGTGCTGTTGGTACTGGGTTATTCCCAATCTCACCCATACCGGGGTTCCAGTGATGACCTCTACCATGAAGAGTCTGCAGTCTAATCAGGAACATCAGATGGGCAGTGGGGAGATAGCCACATCACCTTTTCCTTGCTCTGCCCAGGCACTGACACCGATGTTGGTGGGCTGCTCTGCTCCACAAAGCACTGTGCAGGGGCTACCAAGCCGGGTGTCCCAGCACTGCTCTGGTGCCACACATCACTGCTGGTGTCAGGCGGCTTGTGCCCAGCTGCTACAAAAGGAGCTGCCTGTGGAAGCAGATAGACAATATTGGGTTCCCATTGACTTTGGCTCAATGTGTACCAGGGATGGCTGCTCCCTGGGAAGCCGGGCTCTTGGGAGGAACAGAAAAGATGTTTTGTTCCTGCACAGCGGCTTGCAAATGCTTGAGTTCTCTCTGTCTGGCAACAAAGGTCACTTATGCTGCAAAGAAGCAAACCTAACAGGCAGCATTTTGCAAAAATGGTTAAGTTTCCCTGATACATTAAAAGCACTATTGTCTCCTCGCCTGTTACTCACCTCTGACAGGCAGTATGTATCGCTTGAGCTGCCCAGGGTTTGGAGTTGGAAGCTCCTGCCGTGAGATGCATCAGCCCTGTCCTTCCTGCCGGCATCTCGTTCTCTCTCCCCAAGCACTCCTGCCCACTGCCTCCTTCTCAGCAGGGATTTATCAAAGTGCAAGCTGAGTTTCTGAATGAGAATGAATAAATATTAATGCTAGAATATTTTCTAGCCCTTAAGGCTCTGATCCTGAGGTTTTAGTTTACATGAAGGCAGCAGGAGTAGTCATGTGTTTAGGGGCTGGGAGAGTGAGCCCAACGAGTGCCATGCCCCCCTTTTGTTGCTGTGCAGAGGGACAAAAAGGCACTTAGCAATTAGCCAGACGTAGTTTGCTGGGACTCAGCACTGCAAAGAAAGAGCATAAATAAACTATCTCAGAGGTGGGTCAGGCTGCACAGTGTATTTTGGTCAAGGGCTAGGAGCATGGAAGCAATAACTGAGAAGATTATATAAACTAGACTATAGGGTATACTAGAGTAAGGGTACATGTTTATATGACTATAAACTTGAAACGGTAAGAAGGTTGTGAGAGGTGGCAGGGAAGAGCTCTGCCCATGCATGTGAGGTGGGCAAGTGCCTGTGTATTCGCTCTCATTCCTTTTTGTCACATTATTTATTAATTACAAAGTGCTCTTCAGAGTCTGACTCTTCAGTATGGGGAAATTATTTTAAAGTGCCTTCAAACCATTTAAGTAATGCCTATTTCCAGTTGAAAGGTGGCAAGGAACTGGAGGTGGGTGCAGAACCAAACATCAAGCACAGTGACCTGCAGGGGGGACATTCTCAGGTGAGGAAGTACCTTCTTCATGCTTTGCCATTACACCTCCTTGTGCTGGTCCTTCAGAGCACCATCTCCATGAATGTCACAGAGGCACATCCTCCGCCAACCTTTGCCTGCAGCTCTGCTCCTGAAAAACGGCCCTTTGCTGGGACTGTGTGCTGCCTCGAGCAACCTGGCTCTGTGGGAAGGCTGTGCTGCAGTGCTTGACGCGTGGACTTCCAGCCCCACATCCGTGCCCTGGGAAGGTGGCCCTGCCCAGAAGACTTCAAAGGTAGCTGGCAGAGCCTCTATGCCATCCTGTTGTCCTGATCCTCATCCCTTCCTCTGCACAAACTCAAACGTGTGGGGGGCTTGCAAGGAATGCATCCCCCCTGCCTGGGGTCTGATTTATTAATTCGTAACTCCAACAAGAAAATGGTTCTTTTCCCTCCCCTGACTTGGTCCTCTCTGCCACAGGGTGCTGGTCTCTGCCACACTACATGCTCTCTCCTTCTTCCTGACTTTATGTGGTTCCAAGGAGCCACAGAGTTTCTCACCCAGCCTGGGAAAGCCCTGGCTTTACTGACATAGAGGGCCGAACACCTCATGTGTGAATGCCTTCCTTCACTTTCCCTGTTTCTGAAGCAGCATTGTGCTTCATCACCATCAGTCAACATCTGCAGCAGCATCAGCTTTCCTTTTGCAGTGACCCCGAAAAGCAGGCTGTGGCACAAATGTACCCCTGCAAAAACTTCCAGTGTGTTATCCTAATTCTCAGCAAAATAGACCAGATTTGGGAAGAAGGACCAAGATGTCACGGACCCAGAAGCCAGGAGAGAATCATAGAGCCACAGAACAGTTTGGTTTGGAAGGGTTAGAGGTTATGTCGTCCAACCATCCTGCAATGAGGTTGCTCCCGGTCACATCAGATCCCCAGATTGTACACAAGTGCATAAACTGTAACACCAGGATTTGCCAATAGTCTCATATTTCTCCAGTAGTGACCTATTTCTGAAGCCACAGAAGATTAAAAAAAAACAACAAACAAAAATCCCCCACACTGTAATTCTCTTGGGGTAGTGGTACATATCTATATGATATAAGGGTACCTTCCTTCCTGATCCTAGCTGGCAATTACATTGTAGAGATAAAAACATACTGGGCTTTTATAAGACCATGAAGAAACTCAGGAAAATAAAGGAGATGCTTTATAGACTTAGAAAATGCATTCCTTGGTTGAAATGCTCATTAATAAAACCTATAGGTAATCACAGGAAATGGACTAATCTCTGTGCAAGTTTTTGTTTAGTTACTAAGAGTTGCATTTCAAAATCTAAGTTCTTGGGTGGCTTTTCTGCCCTCAGTGGGTCTGAGTCACTGTCAACAGCAGCGAGGGAAAGCAAGAAGATGGAAGAGCATCTGGCATAGGGTTCTCCTGCTCCAATATGAAAAAAAAAAAGTCATAAAATGCACTGCAAAATAGGAGTTTCACAGAATGAACTGTTCTCTACCAGAGAAAAGCTTCCAGTTTAGTAAGGATTCACAAGCTAATGGACTTACATAGACCTAAAATGTGGTCAAAAGCCATGCAATTCAGGGAGAGTTTTCCACCCCCTGACTGAGAAAGGCTTTCTTTTCAATCTCAAGTACTGTCATGAACCTGCACATAGGTCCTCCTAGCATGTGTGTTGACCCCTGAAATGTGAAATGGGGTGGAGCTGACAGGAGGGGATGAATCCCTGTCCTTCTCCTGCCACTCCCTCTGCTTTCCTCAGAGAAGCTGGTTATGGGACAGGGCCTCCTGACATCTTCTATGAGCAAATCTCATCACTTTGTCATGCCAGCGGCCAGCCACCTGCCATCAGTAAACCAGAGGTGTCCCCTTCTCTGAAATCACACCTGCCAAATCTGCTCTCAGAGCCACGAGACAAACTGAAAAAGCAGCGACAGCAAATAACTTCTACAAACTACAGAGCTTGCAAATATGTCAAAAGCATTTTGGTATTGAACTCTCTCTTGAAATCAATGATCCAAATGGGACTCAACTTGTTCCTTATTAAGGGCTAAGGGCAAACTTAATATTTCGGTCTTCATTCACACAAGAGCTGGATGGGCTTTATGAGTAATTGCTGTATGCAGCACTTTCCTGAATTATGCATTATTAAAATCCCACAGCTGGAGGAACAAAAATGGATGGGGCTTGCTCACCCATCCTTGTTAAGCTCCATGGCAGCTGGGGTGACCTCCTTATCTCCACAGCTCAGCACCTCTGCCCCAGGCTAAGCCCCTTGTCCCCTGCCCTGGCCTCTCCTGGGTACCATCCCAGGGCTTGTCCTGTTATCTTTTCATGCTTTATTACTGACATGAAAGGGAAGAGGTGATTCTTGTCCTCCACGAGATTTCACTCCAGGAATGGGGCTGAGACAAGGCTAGGAGGAGGCCAGGAGTATCCCAGCCACAGGTGCTGTTTTTCCGGCTGCCTGCTTTGAAGAAAGTCCTTCAAACCCAAAGATAACCACGCGGAGCCACCTGTCAAAAGGTGAGCTCACCAGAAGTCATTTCTCCTTGCAGACACTGCCCAGTCCCAGGGTGATCTGCAAACACAAACCAAGCCCTGCCTTCAAGAGCAGCCCTGGATCCTGCTTTTCCTGCTGCTTGCACAGGAGACCGCTGTGTCACTGTCCTACAAAGAGGCAGTGTGGCATACAGCCTTCATCTACAGGTTTTGCCTTTGCAATCAGCAAGGTGCTAGGGCTAGAAAATCAACCTCAGAATCTGTATATTTCACATAATTGGGTGGCTAAGTTACAGCCCAGCAAAACTATATTGCTGCCCCTACCTGCTGAGTAATTTTGACAGGGTACTATGTATGGTATATAAAATGCCTTGGAAGTCCTTTCGAGAGGCTGTGGTGGTGTCCCTTCTGGCAATGCAGACCTCAGGTCAATGTGAAAACTAGTCTAGGAAACCATCAGGAAAAGCCTTGAGATTTAAAAGCACCATGAGCACTAAGCAGGGTATAAAATATATGCGAGTTCAAGAAGAGTGTCCTGCTGGTCAAAATCAATGCTCTACATTGAACAGCAATGTCAAAATTGAAGGAAAAAAGCCCTGTTCTGCTTCATTAAACTATACAGGTCCTTCATTCTTCAGGCATGAGTAGCAGCTCATATGGAAAACACATGCTAAGATTGCACTTTTCTTCCACAGTAGAAGATTCAAGCGTGGATCACGGCAGACATGGCCTAAAAGGTGCTGCCCATAGCAGCCCTGGGCAAAACATCACGTGTTAAACAGTCGTAAGTGAAACGGTGCAGCTGGTGAGCCCTTCACGTGGCATGTAAAGGGAGATAAAAGTAGTGTTCACATATATTGATTTTGTGGAGCTTTTTGTGTTTCTGATGATTAGATGGGCAAGTAACCTCGGGAGCCCATTGCACAACCCTTTGCAAGGCTGCGGATGGACCATTTCACAAGGCATTGGTGTATTCGTCAGGGTGGTGGAGCAGGTGAGGACAGACAGGGAGACAAAGATCTTTGTTCTCTTGCAACACCAGGGAAAGGCACCGTGCTGAAGGTGCCTCTCCTGCTTTTGTGCCTCAGCAACCAAGCTACTGCAGAGTCAGACCTACCACTCTAGACACCTTGTACATGCTCCCACTTCTGAAAAGACTCTCAAAAAGAAACAAAATGAGTTAAAAATTCCAAGGCCAAGCAGCAGCCTGCAAACACCTACTTCCTCAGAGAACAGGTGAAAGCTCCTGCAGTTGGACACTGTTTCCTTTTGTCCCCAAAGGAGGCCCGGCACTCAGCTTGCAGCTCTGGTGGTGCTCCCTGGCCTTTCCATGGTGGACAATGCCCCTCCTGCTCTGTGCCCTCCCTTGGCAAGGCATGCTTTGCGGCTCAGCCTGTGAGCCATCAGGCACCCCAGTTCCACCCCATGTCCAGTTCTGGCTGACCAGGGCTGACCAAAACCCTACCTGCAGCATCCAGCAGCTCTTCAGAGAGCATCTCTCAACTTGTCATGTCATACACCCCCACAACACCAACTAGCAGCCCATGTGGACCTCAAAAAGAACTCCAACTGCATGCAAACAACTTACCCACTAATTACAAACAAATGAGCTCTGAGACCTCTGGGACATCCCAAGTCTTCTCTGAAGCCCCAGAATGCTAGTTCCTCAGCATTGGTGGGATCATCCCCATGGTGCCTTTAAGCAGTGTGTGAACACCCTGTTGGTCCTCATCATCCTCCTCCAGCACCTTCCCCACATATACCACCTTTCCTCTCACCTTCTCCAGTCCCTTGCAGCCATGTCTGACTGACAGGCTGATCACGCTGGTACCAGTGATAGCAAGAACCATCACACAAGAGGCCCTCAGCAAGGGCTTGCTCTGGAAAAATAAAAAGCCAGAACATATGTGTGGTTTTGGCCAGTCACTGCTCAGAGAGACCTGTTTTACCTCCCTGGGTTCTTCTTCAGGCACAATAAGCCTTAGCAATTTATCAGTAATGTTCATCTAAGACCAGTATAAAACATACCTGATTCTTTCCTTAGACTTCTCAATTCCTTAAGGAAATTAAAGGAATTAAATTAAACTGAATGGAAAGACCCAGATCTGACCTTTTCATCTTCTTTTCCTGTAGCTCCTTTGAGTGAACATTCTGGTGCCTTTGAAAAAAGTCCCGTTTAGCACTGAGAACTTTTCCATCTAGCCATAACTGTGCCTGGGAATGGGCCACCTTGGCCTTTCAGTGCTAACCATTGTGACGATTTTTTTGCAGGGTTGGGTTCCATCATCCAGAATTATATTCCTGGTATTATTGTAGCCCACTGGATCTGTCTCTATCCACAGGCAGTGAGTAACAATGTACTTTTTGGGGGGCAGTTATCTTTTTTCCCCTAAAATCACTGGTGACTGAATCACTCTGATGGCTTCCCCTTGTGATGCCAAAGGGATGCACCTTTGCACGCTGGAGATTGAGAAATCATACAAGTCCTCTGACTGAATGGTGACATATCCCTTGGGGTGAGATGAATCATGCCCTAGAAACATCTGCAGTCCAACTGTTGATTTCCACTCTGAGATCCTACTACACCCTCCTGTATAGTCACTGTAACACAAAGTGAGTTTTACCCATTTCTACAGTTCCCGGCTTTCCTTTCTGCCCCAGTACCACTAATTGCAACACTTGGCACACCTCCATGTGACTTGAAGTTGTTGAAGATACCTTTTGATTTCAGGTTGGTCCCTCCCTTTTTTGGGACGTTTGTGGCATGTGTGCGTTGTTGCCTTCAAGCTCTATCTCTAGGTCTCTCCCTAGTGCTGAGGGCTCTGCACAGCCCTCAGTGCCAGCATATGAGCTGTTTCAGACACTACAGCCTGGGCCAGGAGGATGCTTTTGTCTGGCAAATTCTACTCAGAAGGCCACAGGCTTATTCAGGGCTGTCCCTACATCTTCACCACTGGTTAGACCTTCAGAACAGTTTCACATTTTTGGTGGTGCTTCAGCATTGACTTTCATGAAGCACCCTGTACTTCCAGCTGGGGTGGAGGAGGGAGTCTGTGATTTGTACAGAGGAGTGGTGTCTTTTTTTGATTGTTCTTCCATTTTCTGCCACTTCTCTAGACCCACAGCAGAGGCGAAGCTGGTGCACCACAATTTGCTGGAAGCATTTCTTCCCTTCCAGGCTGTGCCTACCTGCAGGTGCCTGTCATAGAGATGCGAGAGTCCACGTGTCGCATCTTATGCAGCAGGTCACCAGGTATTTGCTGTCATTTCACTGAAAAAAATTAGGAAACAATACCTGGAAGGGCACTGGAGGCAGAAATTGTTCACGCTGGCTAGAGGCATTTACTTTGCCATCAGCCAGGTTCTCCTATGTTAAAGAGATGCAGAGCTAAAAATAAACGCATGGCCCATTAACCTTCAAGAGCCTCGCAGCAATTGCCTGGGGAAAAAAGGCAGGAGAAATGGGTAGAGTCTGAAACAATAATTAACAGTGAATAGATGCTGAAAGAAAAACACGGGTGAAGTGGGAATTACAGAAAAAGTATTTTCCCAGGGGAGCTCTGCTCTTCACACACCAAAGCTCACTTGCACCCCCCTGTCAGGGGCTTGCAGCAGGACTGGTTTCTTTGCAGCTGAACATTTCTGGAGAAAGAGCCCTTTTTTGGCATTTGGAGTCATGATACTTGCCTTCATCTCCACTGCCAGCCCAGGTTTCTGTGCCCTTAGCCTGACCACACACCTGGGACGCAGGGAGACTGGTGACTCCTGTGGCAGCAGGAATTGAGGACCTTACTCACAAAGAAGATCATCAGTCTGTGCTGAGCTCATTGACAAAACCTGAAGAAATCAAACATATTTTAAAATACAGGCCCTTTCTGCAGTATAAAACATGGGTGGAAAATTTTTGGACCAGCTGTGCTCCTCATGAAGACAAGAAGTGCTGCAAAAATCTTGTGGCTGGGGTGATCCACTGCATCTGGGCTCTGATTCAGCTGCTGAGCATCTCCTCACACACCAGGTTTGGCTCCTGCCCCATCCTCAGCCCAGTGAGGTGCTGGGGGACCCTCCGTCTTCCTCCATGTGCACAAACCCACCCTCATGGAGCTGCTGCTCATCCCCCGCTGCCCAACGCCACAAGTTCCTCTGAGACCCTTGGCTGGAGGGAAGGGCACGGCTCTGCCACTTGTCCCTTTGGGGAGAGTACGGCCCAGGGTGGAGAAGAAGCTGGGGGCAACAGATGCAGCTGAGGGCTGTGCAAACACACAGAGATGGACTGCTTGGCCACTGCCTCACCCCAAAGCACAGCATGAACGAGGCTTGAGATGCAATCCTTAATCCCTTAGTCTCTCTGTGTCACCTACAAACCAATGGCACTAATAATACCTAATGATCTCACCTCCAGATGTTGAGTCATATTTGCAAAGGGCTCAGAAATGCCTGCCTGGAAGACCTCACTGAGATGTGTTGTTCTCTCCTTCACCCAGTGCCCGTACAGCCTTGAAATGCTGAGGGGAGGGATGCTGTATATTAATCCGTAACACTTCATCCAACACAGCTGAAGCCTTAGATGTGCTAGGCAGAAACTGGCTTCTCTAATTAAAAATTAGCTCTTTGTAATAGAATAATGATTCACTATTTTTTTAAATGAAAATGAAATTTTAATTACATCTGTGTAACTCAAGGCAATTTTCAAGTAACCAGGGAGTTTTTGTTCACCGTTTTTTGGAGTGTTCAGGATTCAGCATCTTGCTCTTTTAAATATACCTGACTTCTAGTGAAAAATACTTAATGGCTACAACCGTATGATCAAATGGTGCTCTGGAGGATTTACCTGCAGCCATCCCTGAAAGAGGTGCCTTGTAAGATCAAATTTCCTACAAATCCCACAGTGATTGCCGTTCTTCTACCAACTGGAGTGCCCGCAATGTAATAAAGCAAATAGAATAGCCTACGCTTGTTGCAGTTAGGGTTTTAAAAATGTAGCTAATTTTTCTAATTCGCTCCTCTCTTCAGAGAACGGAGTGAGAAGCACTGCTGCAGCTTTCCCAGAATTGCACAAGCTTTGCATTTGCACCGGCTGTAGCATCTGAGGGACATTTTTAAACCCTGTCAAAAAGGTAGTGACCTTTTCTTTCTTGTGTCTTGATGGGTATTCCCAGAAAAACAATCTCAGTTTGATCTCTTGGCATTTCTTCTGCTATGTGCCCGGGTTACTCAAAGGCCAAATCTACATGGCATAGAGATAGGAACAAAAACAAACCACCTTCCCAGGGCTCCGCGGCTTTGCTTTAACCCAGCCTGGAACAATGGCCTCTCTCTTGCACTATGCAACATGCAACAATGCCTTCCCACTTTGGAGCCTGAAATTAAATTATTGAAGATTTTTGGCCTTTTTTCTGGCCTAGTTTTGCTTGCTTTTCATTGCCTTTATTTCACTCCACGTCCTTATTTTCGCTGACTTGAAAATGGAAGAGCAGCAAACCGTATACCCAGACTGGAATGCAGCTGCTTAAGAAAAGCTTTCCATTTCTATTCACGTTACTGGAAGTGATTATTTGCTAAGGCTTAAAAGACATAAGTTTCGAGATGAGTGTAAACACTCATTTCTCAGGGCATAACACCCCCAGGTACAAAAGAAGTTTCATGGAGGGGAAACTACCCAGTAACAGCAATGTCCAGGTTTCTTGTTTTTTCTTGGCAGCAGCTGGTGTAGGCTGTATTTAGCCAGAGGATACAACTCTTGAAGGAATGCCAGTCCCAACCAGTATTGCCAGTCCTCTGCTTCTTGATAATATCTGCTGTTTTATATTCTGCCTTCTGTATTTTTCCCTTTTATTTCAAAGCAGGTGTATGTGGGCAGACACAGCATCCTGACAAGACTTCCACCCTTTCCTATCCATCCTTCACCCCAAATCCCAACCCATCAAAAAGTTGTGTTCAGCAACATTTACTCTATGCCACAGCAAGCAACGACTGGCTGGAAATATCACTGAGGCAGGTGCCAGGGAAACGCAGCCTAAATCCGACTCTGTTGAACACATGGCCGGGCTCTCAGGACAGGGAGAAAACTGATGCCCTCCGTTGGAAATGGGGCTGCAGGTGAGCTCATGAGCCTGAGCGTGGCACTGAAAACACAATAAAGTCTCTACCAGTGACTGTTGCAGCTGCATCAGAGGAGGACCATCAGTAGTACCATCAGCAGGCAGCATGGCAAACTGCATGAGGGCTCTGTTGTTTTCCAAACCACACAACATTAATTATTTACATTCTTCTGGGACTTCTGCAGGTAACCTTAAAAATATTTCTGAGGTGAATATT
The DNA here is from genome assembly GCF_036013475.1 of Columba livia. Taxonomy (NCBI): domain Eukaryota; kingdom Metazoa; phylum Chordata; class Aves; order Columbiformes; family Columbidae; genus Columba; species Columba livia. The sequence goes on along the minus strand of NC_088602.1, from coordinate 158,011,515 downwards.
TGTTAAATTATGCATAGTGTTTACTTTCATCCTTCTGTGGTTCTGCCATCTTTCACAAATATGAGAAGCAGAAGTTTAGAGAGGCGTCTTTCTTTTGATGGCAAAATTTTGCAGAGTGATCTGCCTGGTTATACAAATCTGTACTTGTGCTGGTGCTGCCTTTTACTTCATTGGGACTTCTTCAGTGAGTAGGAATTGCATGTGTGAATATGGATCTGAAGCATTGTGTCTTCTGATGAGGAAGGTCAGGAGGGCAGGTCTGCACTGCCTGGAGATTGCTGGGTATGCCTGAACAGCCTTGAAACACCTCAGGTCTCATGGAGTCCAATAAAATTAATGCTGAATCCTCAAAATAGCGGCAAGGCTCAGATATAATAAATAAACAAAGAATCATAAATCATTTTGGTTGGAAGACATTCTCAAGATCATCAAGTCCAACTGTTAACACTGGCACTAAACCATGTCACTAAGAACCTCATCTATATACCTTTTAAACACCTCCAGGGATGGTGACTCCACCACTTCCCTGGGCAGCCTGTTCCAACGCCTGACAACCCTTTACACAAAGAAATTTTTCCTAATATCCAATTTAAACCTTCCCTGGCACAACTTCAGGCCATTTCCTCTCATCCTATCACTTGCTACTTGGGAGAAGAGACCAACACCCTCCTGCTACAACCTCCTTTCAGGGAGTTGTAGACAGTGATCAGGTCTCCCCTCAGCCTCCTTTTCTCCAGGCTAAACAGCCCCAGTTCCCTCAGCTGCTCCTCATCAGACTTGTGCTCCAGGCCTCTCACCAGCTTTGTTGCCCTTCTCTGAACTCTCTCCAGCATCTCAATGTCTTTCTTGTAGTGAGGGGCCCAAAACTGAACACAGGATTCAAGGTGGGGCCTCACCAGTGCTGAGTAGAGGAGGATGATCACTTCCCTAGTCCTGCTGGCCACGCTGTTGCTGATACAAGCCAGGATGCTGTTGGCCTTTTTGGCCACCTGGGCACACTGCTGGCTCATGTTCAGCTGCTGTCAATCAGCAGCCCCAGATCCTTTTCCAGCAGGCACGTTCCAGCCACTCTTCCCGGAGCCTGTAGCGCTGTCTGGGGTTGTTGCGACCCAAGGGCAGGACTCGGCATTTGGCCTTGTTGAACCTCACACAACTGGCCTCAGCCCAACAGTCTAGCTGGTCTGGATCCCTCTGTATGGCCTTCTTACCCTCCTGCAGATCAACACTCCCGCCCAATTTTGTATCATTTGCAAACTCATTGAGGGTGCACTCAACCCCTGATAAAGAGATTAAACAAAACTAGCCCCAATACTAAGCCCTGGGGAACACCACTTGTGACCAGCTGCCAACTGGATTTGACTCCATTCATCACACCTCTTTGGGCCCAGCTGGATCTCCTCCTGCTCTTTACCCAACCAAGAACATGCCAAACTCCACCCTAACAGCAGGTGGGAGGTTTGTGCCACTACTCCATTTTATGTTCAGTCTGAATGTATTGATAATATCTGTAATACTTATGATATTAATAATTCACAGTATCAAACTACTGTGGTATCTTAAAAGATCCACTGTCTCTTATTTCCCCGCCTCTGAAAATACCTCCCCTGGGACCATTTGAAGGCATCATACTGCCAGCACTTAGTCACCCTGAATTTGGCTGCTGTACTCAAGTTTTCTACCTCTGCAGTTCCCAGCTGATGAGTTCTGAGTTTATCCTCTTATTAGTCCCCTGGTACCTGGTACTCCACCTTGTGCTGCTGAATGCAATTTGATTCCTGCTACTTCAGTCCTTTGGGTCACTCAATTACTACCCTATCTATCTCCCCCTGGACCAACAAAACCTTACAAGTTTGTGTCAACACCAAATTTAATTGGCACCCTCCCATACTGTGCCAGGTCATGACTGAAAAGATGTTTTCTTTACCTCAGAGATAATAAAAAGGGCACCCAAGTTGTTGGTTTCTTTTCCCAAACTGTAACTTAAAAGTATTCTGGTGCTGAGGTAGTCACCGACAAATTATGCCTTATCACAGTAAAATTTTATTTTATTTTTTTCTTTAAACCAAATCCATATAAAAGAACTCAGGATTGCAAAGAAGGACTATATTGGTAAAATTCTATATTTTGTTGTACATATTAATGCATGAAACAGGTATTTACCTAAAGAAATCCTACTGTATGGCAACATGACAGAAAAGTATTGTAGTCCAGATTACTAATACCGTGACAACCATCCTAATATATTGATATCATCATTATTTACCGTTCAGACTCCATAGAAACACTGAATGTAAATATATTTACTAACATTCTTATAAAGGGAGATTAAGGCTTTGCACATTCCAGCTGTGAACATGCTGAGAGAAGAAACAGGGACTCCATCTGCTATTGTGTTTGTTCAGTTGGCTGAAAAAAATAAACACGAATTTAAAGGAATATGTCGTTAAAGAAAATGGATTTTATTCTTTGAAAAAACTCCATATTATTGGTCAACTTCTTGTACTCCTCTAGTCCATTTGGAGCTGCTGCTGGGCAGGATAATGACATCGATATCTCTGTTTTCCCTGCAATTGCTTCTCCGTCCAAGTGTATTAATTGCCAATATCAGTTGCCTCCTGATGGATTTCTGTCCGGGGCGTCCCCTGCAGTGCCACAGCCACCACCCTGCGATGCCGGGCACTGCCAGTGCTCACCATCAGCTCCTCACAGCAGCCAAGGCAGCCCTGCAGAAATGCTGAATCAGCATGGGAGGTGGGAAGTGCTGGGAGCACTGGGAGCAAATACATATCCAAATATACCTATAGGTCCAGCATGGAGAGATGGGCTTGCACTTGCTTAGTTTATGTATTCTGCCCATGTAACTAGCAGCACTATCACATTAAGCTGTTTGATAAAACTTTCCAGCCCACCAGCGTTATGTGATTTTTGGTTCCTCCATGAAGGTGACAGGAGACCGTACTTCTAAGAAGTTTCCCTGTGACCTCTGTCAGGAGCCAATAGTTTCTTGCACCGGGGAAACATTAGAGGAAGACAGAGGAGAAATTAGCTGTTAGCAAGACAAAATAGGCATAAGAAAATGAGACTCAGCAATGAGAGAGAACAAATTTATGCTACTGCGGCCCCTTTTCTTCCAAGCAGCTCTGTGCCATGTTGACCCTTGCAGTCCCAGATGAGTCACTCCCGGTGCATAAGGGTATAAAGGAGCTCACAAGTAGGTTCTTGCTTCTGTCTCTTCTAATCCGAGTATTTGCATTACAAAGCAAATTCTTGGTTCTGCAATTTGAGCTGTACCTGTGTACTTCCTAAAAGCAATTTAAGAACCAAATTTAAGAATCATCAAGCAGGCTCTGCCAATCCCCAGGAGGCAATGATATTTAAGCATGTAAAGGCAAGATAGTTGCTTCCTCATCAAATTGCAAGGATGCAAAGTTCCGGATATTTGTCTCAACTAACAAAATCAGGAATGAAGCCTAACGTATCCAGTCCCAACATCAGGAAAACCGCTTTGTCTTGCAGATGCTATGAAGGTAATGAAGCATGAAGGCCATTCTCTTTTCTCATTCTCTTCTGTGAATAGATGAGCTTGATTAGGTAGAATGAAAATTATTGCGCACAGATTTGCCCTGTCCTTTGGAATGCTGCACCCGGCTGCTCCCCGCTAAGCACTGTTAGCAGTGGTGTGTGCGATTCAGAAGCTGCAAGCAAGGAACAATCTGCAGCCAACCTATTTATGCTGCTGCAAAGAGGGCACCTGGAAAGACTGACACAAATTCAGATATCAATAGCTCCCATAATCCTTTCTTGGCAGGAAGGATGGACAAATGACCTAATAGGTCTTTTTCATCTGGAATATCTATGAACCTGAAAATGGTGCTGAATTGATTTCCTAAAATAGCACTTTCATCACCCGGCTGTTTTTCTTAAACCGATGCTTCAAAACCAGAGCGTTTCTATGCTCACTCAACTTTGTTATTTGTCCCCATGAACTCCTCTGGAATTGTCATCATTTAAAAAAAACCCCGAAGGTGAATGATGACAGAGTTGGAGATCTGCAGCCCACTGATCAATCTCCATCTAATATGATTAAAGTACTCTCTCAGATACATGCTGTGTGTCACTGTCCTACATTACTGTTTCAATTATAACAACTGACAGACGGATGACAAAGCAAATTACTGCAGGCTTTTGATAAACATGAAGAAGGTACTTGTTTATCCAAATATAACTAGGGGCTGTAATTTCATTGCCCTTTGAGAAACAGCTTCCTGCACCTCTTCAAGTCCATTTGCCTGTGTGTGGAAGCCTCCCTGTTATGGGCGGCAGGGAAGAACCCCAAGTCTTGTCCTATCCATACTTTCAGGGATGGGACACAGGGACCTTCCTTCCCTCTGTGTTTTCTGGGGGCAATATCACCATGTCCTCTTGGTACAGAGAAGAAATTCAGATTGTTTCTCATGTTTCAGAGGGATAGAAACCCACAGAAGACAACCTGGGTGGTTTTCTACAACATTGCTTGGGCTGGACCACAGAGGTTTGGGGCATTACTGGGCAAGTCCACTGCGAGCAGTGGAACAAGGCACAGATGTGGAGGGCTAGTGCCAGGCTGGGCTGCCGTGTCACCATGTGCAGCCTCATGTCTGGGAGCTGCCCAGGGAGGTGACTGTGCCAGCGAGGTGCCTGTAGCCTTCTCAGCATCCTGCTGGGCACAGATGAGAAGTTCCCAATTCTGGAGCAGGGTCAAGGAGAACCCAGTACTTTCTGGGTCATGTTCTGCTGCATGCCAGGGACATCCTTCTTGTCTTGCCTTGCTGCACTGGCAACACGACATTTTCAGCCTCTCAGAAATGCTACGTGGGTAGGTCTTTGTGAAAACCAGGTATTACAGTAGTGGGAGCATTAGAATAAATAGCAAGACAAGATAATTTGCAGACCTTGTAATGAGAAAGAAAAAGCCAGTAGGAAAAGGGGCAGAGAGAAACATGCTGCTGCTGGGAGTGATAGGACAACAAGACAACAGGATCTCTTTAGCACAGCACCTTTCCAAAAATAGTCTGGGGTGAGGAACACCAAACTGTCCAGTCTTGGCCACCCATAATTGTTTCTTGACTCACAGTCCTGTGCAAGCAGAAGCATGTGGTGTCCTCGGGTTTCATCTCCCAACCCACAGCTTCACAGGCCAGACCCAGCTGCCTGTGGGACCAGTGATCAGCTCCAAGTGAGTGTCTCCACGCTCAAAGCAGATTGACAAGAAGGGTCCTTTCTTGTGCTGTGGCCTCTCTCATGAGCTTAATGTGTTACACATTAGGTGTGATGTGTTCTTTGCGTATGTTCTTTGCATGGCCCGTGTGTTCATTGCATGGCCCAGCACAGTGTTGTCTCCCCAGGCAGAAAGAAGACACCAGCATGGCAGGGAACCTGGAGATGAGGTCAGAGTAGCCACATCGCTAAAGTGAGGTTTGGATAATGTTACTTGCTTAATGACTTTTCAGCATTGATGAGGAAATCACACACAGTTCATCTATGGAGAAAAGGCATTTTATCAAACTATGCTTTTATGCAAACTAATCAATAAATGGTGTTTGAAAGGTAAAGTTTCTAAATTCATAAACTGGTAGCATCCCTGCAGTCTGATGTTAGCGGAGCCATTTAAGTGATTTGCAGCCTTGTACTCAGCCCAAAACCCATCTGTCACCCTGTCTGTAATTTAGTCTTGCTCGGAAGATGAAACATCTTTTCAAAATTCATCACGGTTAGTGAAATGGAAATAGCGACATTTCTATTCAGCCTCTTTTAATATTTTCTCTTTGCTTTCCACTCCCCCCCCCCCCATTCTAAGAGCACAATAGCCACTAGGAAAAGCTATTTCAGCAAGTAAGCAAGTATGTCTTGGTTCTCTGGTGCTCGGTTAGGACAGACCTATGCCTATACTTTCCCTTCACCCTTTTGTGACCAGTTGGGCAACACGATTTTACTGTGTTTTTCTAAAAATTTGGGGTTTCACTTCAGCACTTCCAGCCTTACCCTGTAGACACATAGATGGGAATGATTTCTATTGCGCAGCTCTTTGTAATTGGAAAGGAAAAAATAAAAAAGAAGAAGTATAAAATCATTCTGCTTATTCAAGAAGGAAAGTGACCTTGCATATGCAGCAGAGCATGGGATCCTTCCTTTGATCTTACTCCTGTGAATGTTGCGAAATAATAAGAGGATAATCCTAACTATATGCCCAACTATTCGTTACAGGCCTGGGTGGGGCTCTACATATTCAGCAGGGCTTTGCAGCTAGAAGTGGGCACTGATTTTACTAGGTTAGGGGTGAAAAGTATGCCTCACTTCCTCCTACCTGTCTGTCTCTACCTGAGCTCTGCAAACAGTCGTGTGCTTGATTTGCTTTCCCTGAATGCCCTCCTTCCACCATCCATCACCTGGTCTCACACAAACGCTCCTCAAGCAGCTGCCTCTTGCAAGCTCCATCTCTGCATTTCTTTCTCTCCAGTGCAGCGTCAGAAAGTCTCGATGCCAAGTTTTTGTCAAGGTTGTCCAATCAGTCTGGAGTACAACCAGACACAGAACTTTATTGTGCTGTCCTCAAGGTCCTGCTTTTATTATTAGACTTTGCTCACTGTTTGGCTACAATGTTTGAAATCGAAATGTTAGCTCCACCTCAGCTTTGCTATTACACAAACTAAGTGCAAATCTGCTGATCAAAACTTCCATGTACTTCAACCGGGCTAGGATTTCAGCTGGCTGTCTCTTTGAAATCCATCTTTCAGTACTGGATCCTTGCCTCACACATTGCTGGGAAGGTCAGTCCTTGGAGAAGGTCACTGGCAGATTCCAACCCACCTATTTTACTGTGTTTCTTGTGTTCCTGAAATCATATTCTTACAACACGCTGGAGTACAAAGACAACCTTTGGTCTTCAACCAGTATCCTGCAGTGAATCCTTGACCTAGAGTGTATCACTGCATCTTAGTGAGGACACTGTACACAGCACAATCCCACATCGAAGTAATATATAAATGAAAGATTATATATTAAAGAATACAGCAATTTTTTTGAAGCCGCCTTTCACAGTCAGCCCTTGTAAACACACAGCAACACACTGCCAGCAGTGGGACAAGACAGATGCCCGCCCGTGGGTGCTGGTACCTCTGTCACCTGGGTGCAGGGCACAGCTCACACCTCTGTCACCTCTGAGCTTTCACGGCAGCTGTGCAGCAGGAGCTGCTCTCTGCGCCAGGGCCAGCCCGCGGGATTTCGCTACATTCCACTTAGCTCTGTAGCCAAGATGCTTTGGAAAGATCTGGGTCAGGTTCAAAGGAAAAGCACTTTAGCAGGCAGAACGCTAGTGTTTTTTTTTTTCAGAATGCACTTGTAAAAATGAGGCACAATATTCAGCCCGGAGAAGCTCTCACTCTGTCCGCAGCAGAGCACACAGGCCCTGCAAAGGCCCAAGCTCCTTGTCCTGCAGTCTGAACTGCTGGGACACAAGGGCTCTGACCTACAGGGTGCTACAAAAGAACAGAAGAGAGCAAGAGAAGGGTACGCAGAGACCAAGTACTTTTCTAGCACTGCCAACACTTTACCAGGTAGCCCTGGGCCTCTAACTGTACTTCTCTGAGGTTTTTTCTTGTTAGTAAAAATCAAGGTGGTGTTACAAACTTCCTCTCCAGTTCCTTTAACTGGTCAGTCGTGCATCTGCTTCACCCAAGTACTGTCATCTTGAATGCTGTGTTTGCATGCCTGGTTCCTGCGGCTCCTCTTTACTTCTGGCCTGCCCTCCCAGGTCCTGTTTCCTTTGTATCCAGGATAATCACAAGCGTCTGCTACCCAGAGTCAGCAGCTTTCACAGATTATGCAGCTTCTGAGAGAGCGTTGGCCTATTTTATTTTGTCAATATGAAGAGGGAGGCTGTGTTTACCATCCAATCTGCTGCAACGCCCTCTGAGACACTGTAGGAAGACCTGTATACCTCATGTTTTTGTACTCTGACAGGCACAGAGACAAACGGAGAAGAGGAAATTCCAGGACAAGAGAGCACAACGCAAACTAAAACTTAGTTTGCTGCTATAAAAGGTCTACATCTTTAATTATATAATGACACAAAGAAAGAAATAATGAGCTTGAGGTACAATGAAGCTGCATTGGAACTGGGCACTTCAAAATAGAAACAAACAGATGATAAAAGGGGGCCAAGACAGTGCTGCATGAGGATGGTGGTCTGAGGGGTAACAAACAGGTGAGTTTATATCAATTGGGATCTGGATTTTGCAGGTGAGGTCCAGCTCTTGGAAAGAAAGGCAAAGGACCTGAGACAGTGCTGTGACACCTGGCTGACTCATTTATGCATGGAATGAATGAAAGATAAAATGCTTGTTTATCCAGAAGGATAAATAGCTTTTTCCTTTTTTCCCCAAGGGGAATACAAATAATTCTGTTGGTAAAACCAGAGTTATCTGCAGATTTACTGATCTGAATGGGCTCAGCATCTTCCCCTGTGTAAGCTGAGGGTTGCAGCACTGAACAAACACAACAGTGTGAGAAAGGTAAGAGTTCACCTTCCAGAAGATGATAATAGTGGGAAAAGGAGATTTTCAGAATTCAGGTCTGTGGGTAACCGGTTCCACATACAAATATTTTCATAAAAAGGTTTTTAGTTCCTAAGCTGTGCTCATTTCTGAGCAGCCCGGATTACTGCACTTTGCCTTTCATATTTGCTTTCTTGCCAGGTTGTATTAGCTGTTAAAAAGATCTTGCCTCTATGGCTTTCTGTGCACACTATGCTGCTGCCCAAAATGGCAATACTCTTGCCTGTTCCTGAAATGCCAAAATGTATTTTTCTCCTATGGGATACAAGTAATTTCTGAAAAACAGACGTCTAAATACTCAGCTAAAATGAGCATTTTCATCATTTTGATCAAACCATACTGCAGTCTCCTATTCCTACTTTTATCTTCATTTTTGCACTTTGTATTTTTGCATGTAGCACAGCCCAAAAATATCAAACAGAGATAATAGTAGTTAAAGACAGCAATGTGACCATTATTTGCTCTTAAGGGCAGTTTGCATTTGATTTTCATAGAAATTCATTAGACGTGGAGGAATCTTTTAGACCATCTTCTGAAGGATTGTTCCTAAAAAATTATGTTCTGGTGTTCTGGCCAGCCAAACTTCGAAAAGTGGGATTAAACAGTTAGGCAAGGCAAACATGATGGTCATTCATATCACCTCATTTTAGCCATCTGAAAAGCCATCACACACAAAAAATAGACAGCTCTGCAATCTGTTCTTCAGTGAAACAGTTCAGGACACTTGACAAAATTTCACTAAAAAAATCTGAACCATGGTGTTTATCATCTTGCCTGTCTTAAATTTGTTTGCACTCATTGCCGCAGATTTATACCAGAAATTTACTATCAGAACAAGCATCTGAGACACTCACATGTGTTTCACTGGTGACATCCTCCCAGCTGTGTGACTGCGTTTCACATCATAAACTGCAGATGTGTAATGGAACAAGATGCATCTTTAACACAGCAAGGATTGCAGTAAGCTGCAACATAGATTCCGTATACAGTATGCTACATTGAAAAGAAACAATAAAAAAAAGATGGACTATTTCTAAAAACTGAACTGTCTCTTTCTTTGCAGAAATGTTAGGACAGCATCAAATATTCCAGCCAGATATGTGCAGGCTGGTATTCCTGTGCCCCTCAGTGTGCTCCTCTACAAGTTATACATTGAAAATAGCATTTTTTTCATTCTCACCTACAGATGCCTCAGACTCAACTTGCTGTTGTTGGCAATGTTGATAGATCAAGAAAACGTTTAAAGCACAAAGTACCCTCTCAGCTGTGAACTTTCCCATCACGTTGACGTACAGTAGTGGTGCAAAATGCAGCTGCTTGCAGATAAACAGAGATGCTGAGTTTCCAGTGCTGTCAGTCTGGCACCTTTTTTGAGCTCTAAATTCTCTGGAAAAGGTAAATGGGGATGGTGAGAAGGAGAGCTAAATGCAAAATTGGTATCTTTGCTTCCCATCAAAATGCTAAAATTAGATCCTTTTTAGTAGGAACTTCCATTCGAGAGTAATTTCAACTATGAGAGACAAGTACATTGCTACTAACAGAATATTTTTTTTTTTTTTTAATCAAGACAAAAAAGAAACTGGCAAAGAAATTCTAGGATAATATAAAACCATTTAATTTAAATATAGCACTCCATATAAGTGTTTGGTTGGTTGGTTGGTTTTTTGTTTGTTTGTTTTCTTGTGCTTGGGATGCTTCCAGCCAAAGGTCTGGCAAATTATCAATAAACAGATCAAGGTATTGCAAATTATTTTCTCTTCTTCAAGCGTGTATATAGAAATGACAATCTAAAAGGGAACAAGGACAGAATGATCTATGCAGTTGCTGCAAGGACTGCCTGCTTAAAGTTGGGATTATGGGATTTTTATGCATCATCTGACCGTGGTCATTCAATGAATGAAGCGAAGCAAAAAGGGAAGACAGTTTCTTACTTAAAAATAATTAATAATTCATAGCAACAGCATGCAATGTGTGATAGCATACTATCAAAAGAAGAGGCATATGGTGCTTGATCATGGTGAAAGATGGGCTTTTACCTGGTTGTCCTCATTCTGCTGGTGCTGCCACTGAGTCTGAGCCTTGTCTGGACAAGGACTGAAGAATCAAGCTTGCATCTGCTTTGAAGTCCTTGGCTGACATGAAGCGATTCACCTTCCTACTTCTCTCTGCCAGAGAAGTTTTTTCCCAATTTTCACACAGGATCAGGCCTTTTCTGGGTCTGCTGTAGGACTTCAGCCATTAAAATCTGCATGGCAAAAAGCTAGAAGCAAGGAAATTTCATTATTCTCTTTATAGAGACAAAGAATAAAAGCCTAGAAATGCAGAGCACACACTATTAAATCTCAGTCTGTTGAGTCCTGGTCCATTGCTGAAATATCTGCCCAGCCTTTCTCTCTGCAAAAGCTCTGGCTGTTACTCTCAACTTGAGGATCCCATGACTAAATGCTGCCAAAACCTTTTTTGGGGCATCTGTGTGGGTAAACACACCTGTGACATTGAGCAGAGAGAAGAGGAAGCGAGAAAAAGAAACGAGTATCAGACAGAGCAGGAATTCAGAATAAAATACTGATACCAGTCACTGTCATCAATAGCACAGAGCTACAGTAGCAGCACTGTGCGTTGCCTTTTTCTTGTGGTAAGGCAATTTAAGGAGGACGTATAAACAAGTGCTGTTGAGCAGTGAGCTCAAGGACCTTGGTTTCTCGTAGACTCATTGTAACTGGGAGCATTCACTGAAGGTTATCTTAAAACTGAGCCATTGATAAGCTCTCCCTTCTATCTGGGGTGTTTTGTTGACTGATAAGAGAGAGGTGGCTCTTTCTGTGGTCTTGCTTGTGTGCCCATGCCTGGTTTAGAGAGCTGGCAGGAACTGTGTTACTCCTCTGTTCTCCACTTCTTCCTTGACTTAGCCAAAATCCACCAACAGCTTACAATGTAGAGTGGGAAGAATGGCACAGGCAAGAGACAGACTGGTAGGCAGGCAGGCAAAATGAGTAAGTTCATAATTACAATTTCCTGCAGAAAAGAAGCTAAGATTATCTGGATTATTTCCCTAATGTTTGAGATCCTGCAAATGAAGATTTAAAATAATTCATGTAAATATTGCATCTAAGGAATGGCATAGCACATTTTCACATAGCCCATTTTTTCCCTCCTTAGCATCTCTCACCTGAAAACAGTGGTGCTAAATGGCTCTAAGTAGGAAAAACCTTATCCAGGCAAGTTGCTTGACTGCTAAAAATCCATTCAATGCACACACCATCTCTGGGAAAAATTCAGTGTGATCTGAAACTCCATGAAACTGGGAAACCCACATCTTTTTTCCATCCATCCTTCCTTCCTTCCTTCCTTCCTTCCTTCCTTCCTTCCTTCCTTCCTTCCTTCCTTCCTTCCTTCTTTTCCTTCCTTCCTTCTGACTAAAACATTAGAAACTATGAGGGAGAAAGGAATTAGAGGCAAAAATATTTATTGTTTAGGGTTATTTGTTGCTACTTCAGAGAATTATCACTAAACTAATTCACCTTCCTAAAGTTTTCTCTTATATGGAAGGATCCCTTGTACAGGACATTTGCAATGTGGATCCCAGCACTGGAAGAGCTTGCCCATGTGGATATGCAGCTATGGAAAAAGGAACAAAAAACACCAAAACCCTGGAAGTCCAGGAAATTTCCCTGTACATAAAGTTCAGAAAACAGAGTTCTGACCAACCGTGCAATAGAGCTTTATTCAATTCAGTTGACTGGGAATAAAAGAGAATTGAAGAAACACAAGTGAATAGCAAAAGCTGTCCTGTGAGAGTTAAAAGGAAGGACCTGCTCAGTGTGATGATATCCTGACTTTAAGGACTAAGCACCCATTTTATTTCATCCACTCCAGATTTTGTTCTTACATAGCTCTATTGCAAATCCTTTTTTTTCCTTTTGTAAACTCTCCTAAGCTGCCCTGACTTCAACAGTATTCTTAGGGGGATTCTGACTCCCTTATCCTTCCCATGAAAGGATGCTTCTCTGAGCAGAAGTAGGTATCATGTTTCTTTCCTACCTCCCTTCTTCTTGTCATCAACTATTTAATTCACATCTAAGTTATTTAAGGGATTTAGAATCTTGGTTTTCTAAACCCTGCTTAAATCAAATAAAATTAAAACCACCTTCTGAATGGTATCTGAATTCAAAATGAGGGCAACTTGTCTACTCCTGCTCCCAAAAAACAAAATGCAAGTTATGTTTTTGCTGTGAGCTCAATCCTTTCACTGTCTCCTTGATGTGCCTGGGAGGGGATTAATTCCAGACTGATCCTCGGATTTCTCTGTGGCTTTGGACTGAGAGATTTTTCAGGCCACAAACACCCTCTCCCAAAGATCCATGTTACTTTGGGGAGCAGGGGGAGGGCTTTGGGATACAAGCATCCTCCTTGAGGATTCTCCAAATTTTTATGAGATTTTTGTTGTAGCTCCTCACACTGTTGTTAGTACTGTTATTGCTAAGGAAAAAGAAACAACAGCAATAATAATAAGGATAATTAATACTTATTGTGATTGCTACATCTGACACCGTTCAGTCTAGAAAACTAGATTTCCATGTTCTCTTTTTATTTTCACTCATTCTTCTGTTCTGACTTTTCTTCTGTTTTCTCCTCATTAATCAGTCTAATATCCCACTCACAGTCCTTTCCTAGCACTTTCTTGCCTCATTCCACTTTAACCTTGCAACTCATACATTGGCCATTTAGTTCCTGATCTTCACACAACAAAAAGAACAACTCTTCTGTTCCTCTGGAACCTACCAAAGACCACTGCTCATCTCACATGCAACAAAGAGTAAAAATGTTGATGATAACAAAGCCTGAGTTAGGGTACATCACCTTCTAGCAGACTTTCCTAGCTGGATAATATGTACATTTCAATATAACCACTAATCACATAATTCTCTGTTGCAAAGAACCATTGCCCTGCTGGATATGTAGGAACAGCACTACTTAGGCAGGAGTAAGGAAAAAGAAAAGATTAAAATTCCTTAACTATGTGAAAATGCTATAATGCTTTTCAATGTACATAGGAGAACTATAGGAGAACTATACGTTTGTCCCAGGTGTACTAGAGCTTGGTGGGACTTTGGGAAAAAGGTGTTGAACCAGATGGAAAAGACACATTTTAAAATATCTTGAAAAGAAGAATCTGTTGCTTTCAGAATAAAATAGACTGAATTCAATATTTGGTTGAACTGACAGTGTCTGAAGGTTGATCACTGAAAGTTCCTTCTCATCCAGCTGTTTATCTTACACTCATGAGAAAAATTAGACAAAAGCTGATAACACTTCTCTATTGTTTTGTTAAGGTTCAGGGTTATTGTCTTGATGTCCCACACTTTTTTAGCCCTCATTGCAGAAAAACAATGAATGTCTTCCTTATTCCATTAATTTTTAAATTCTCATGAAGATGGGATCTTTCTCTTCTCATTGTATGAGGCAAGCACTGGCAAAATCGATCTTGAAGCTGACTCTAAATGTGCCTCAGTTTCCTCTTTCACTTTCTATGAATTACCAAGGAGAAAGAGGACCTATTTAATATCCTCCGAGAAAACTCTCCTCATGAATATTAGCTACAGGAAGGCCATGTCAGATCCAAAAAGACTTTCCCAACAAAAATCAATGGAATATGTATATTTCCAATAAAAGCAAATATTTTTGAGAATTCACACTTTCCAGCGAACAGCTGTTTCACTGTAAAATTCCTGAACAGCTGTAGCATATGGAAAGACAAGGTCACCATGACTCAGTGTTGTCATATTCTGTCCCTTGGAGGATTAATATGGATCAGTAATAACTGCAGCAGCCAGAGCAATTAATAAATGAAAAGGTGCTAATGAGCACGTTGATGAAGTCAGCAAGAGTCAGAAATTTCTTATCGGTAATATTTTTGTCTCTTTTTGATCCTTTTTATACCACATGTTGAGTAAAAAATTGAGGGTTTCTGTTTGTAAGGCCTGACCACCCTTTAATAAATAGAATTACATTTGATGATACTATGACTGCAAGTAGGTGCCTGGCCACTAAAATCCTGAGTTTCCCCAGTCTTCCTGCAACCTGTGCTTCTCCTTTGAAGTACCACAAGGTTCATTACACTTTGGGACCTGGGAGCATCTGTATTCTGTACATCAAGTCATCAAAGAGGAGTGACTACACATTCCCTGTACATGGCTGAGCAATCCTGCCTGGTTAGACACATAATGTTTGCAGGGCTGTGAGTAAGATCCACTATGAGCAGAAAAAATCTTATTCTCTAGGTTCATCTGATGTCTTCATCATAACCTCAGTTTGAGCTGTAATCCAGGAAACACTTGCTAGATGCTCGAGCTGATGCTCTTTGTTGTCTTCCTCTGCTGAGAGCTCTGGGCTGGATGCTGTCTTAATGAAATGACTGTGCTGCATAGGGGAGCTCCTACCTCCCAGGCTGGCTCTGCAGGAACAGAAAAAACCTGAACTGAGAGCGGTGTGTTGGTTAAATGCAGGATAAGGAATGACAGAGCAAAGGAGGAGCAAGAACAAGTGGGTAGTTTCAATTTCACAGCTGCCTCATCCTTTCCCTTTAGAAAACTCTTCTAACACTATATCCTTCTTACCCAAAATGTCTTTGGGGGTTTACTGGAGATTTCTTAAATTAGAGTTTGCCTTGTTTGTTTTTCACCGCCATACATTTTACCTACGGCACCTGCAAAATGGCACTTGTGCTTGACATGGACTATTCTGAATGCAAAAGCCGAATTAAACGCAAGGTCTAGAGCCCTGAAAAGTGTTCTAAAAGCATGTCATGATCATAAAGTTAAGAATTGGATACATAGACTGCAAACCTAAACTTTCTCCCTAAAATTACACAGTGGCCGTAGGTAGCCACTTGTTGTCCTGAGGAACTTCTGAAGCACCCCAGGCACCAGAGGAAAGAAGAACAGAGACAGAGGCAGTGTCAAGCTGCAGTTCACAGGACTGCAAGCAGAAATGTCTGTTTCCAACAGGAAAAAACCAATCTGTTAAGAAATAATACAGAACAATATATAATGTTGTTTGGTAGACAGGAACATCAGAGCAGAGTAGTAAGTCCTACAGCCTACCCAAGAGGGCAAATGAATCAAAACAGCCAATTTGGGAGAGAGCTGGGAAGGACGATAAGTGTGGCTGATGACATGCCATTACTTGGTAAGGTACAGTGCATTCCTGCTCCAAGTGACCCACTTAATGGTTGCATACTCCCAGCAAACATAACTAATGTAGAGGAGGCAGATGAAATGCACATGCTAGTTCTAAGGAAGAAAAGAACTTCAATTATACTGTTCCAGGGCAATAACCTCATTAAACAAAGGCTGGATACAGGATAAAAAAATCAAAGGATGAAAAATCAAAGCGGGGAGCAAATCTGGGTATCACTGAAAGCTGCCGAGCTGTTCAGTTCAGGATCTATGCTTCTAGGGACCAGCACAAAGATGTGTAACTCCATCCATTGCTGATGCATGCTTTGCCTCCTGCTTGCCCTGAACCTCTGATCAAATACAGAGCTCCCTTTTGAAGTTATTGGTCTTCTGTCACCTGTGTCACATGGGTGTACCTGTGTCAGTGGGAGTCTGTTGTCTAAATGGGAGAGTGCCACCCAAACCCCTGGAGGAGCCTTAATCCTGGGTGATTTTTAATCCTCTTCAAGTAGCTATGAGGGACATTCAATACCTGCTTTTTCCATAGATTCACTGGAATGTATGGTCACCTAACCTAACACTTCAGCCAGTCTTGACTATGTCCCTCCAAGCTCAAAGTTAATGACATTTTACAGTCTATAAGCCAGCTTCATTATTTTTCTTGCTGAACAATGCAGCAGGAAGATTAGGCCCACAATCACCTATCACTGCCTCTGCTTCAAAATATTTTTCCAGAAGAAAAAAGAAAATAAGATAGACATTGATAAGTATACTACTGAGAGTAAAGAACATACTTATAGACAATGCAAGCAGTTAATTAGCTGCAGCCAGTGAATTAAAATTCAAGAGGCCATACACATTTTTATTTCCTGAGAAGCTGGTCTCTCATCTTAGTTATGTCTAAGGAGGTTTTTATTAAGGTACCAAAGTTCAAACAGAATATAGTAATTATTTTAATGATTTGTAAAACCTTACATCTTTCCTTACAGGACCCTCAAGTCCTTGCAGATGCACTTTGTTGTACCTGCCTTCTCAGCCACCACCTCGCAGATTTTTCAAGTTCATCGGTAGGAAAATGAAAACAAATATGGGTAACACTAGTGGGGTAGTCTGACCTTAAATAACAATTATCAGTCATGGTTACTGATTACAGGAACTGAAGGCTAAACCCACAGCCAGGGGCCAAGCTCAGAAGGGCAACATGACAGTGTTGCTCATTTTGTCTCTGGATAAGGAGCCAGCAGGGCTGGGGTCAGACTGGTTATTTAGGAGCAGGAATTTGTGCAAAAGGAACAGAATTGTGGTAGGTATACTCAGCAGCTAATGAGATCCTACGAGACTGAAAAGCATCCAGGTGGCTGGCTACCACCATCTGCCTCATGGGATTTGGCAGAAATAGCCGTATACTTAGGTATTTTTGGAGTAAGCAATCAGAGACTCAATTTAATGAAGCAGGATTCCTCCAGTCCATTGAATGTCAAGAGCACATATTTGCAAAGCAGTATTTCATCAGCTTACATTTTATTGTTAAAAAAAAAAATAGAGCTTTGAGCATGGTAGACATTCATGAATATTTGGAGCAGTGCTTGCCTATGAATTTATATCCCATTTACAAATGACTTAATTATTGTATCACTATCCCTCTAATATAAATAATTCCACTTTCATGTTATAAACTGCTCTGTAATGCATAAGGTAGTCTAAATACCATGATATTCTAATGCAGATATTTATGTCTGAATATCTAATAGGGAACAATATTTTTAAAAAAGCTTTAGTATTAGATGACATGGTAAAATGTAGTAGTTTATAGTAGTAAATGTTTATATTAGTATTTTATAGTACCTAATATATTGATATATGAAATGCCACTACTTGGGTAGATACAGATAATTTAAAAATAATAGGTTAGACTAAATGTAACACTGGTTAGGTAGATAAATTACAAGAGCTCCAGGGTACAATTTCATAAACAGACAAAACTTCTCTAGAACTTTATGAATTCTGAAATTTACTGAAGACTTATCCTAAAATTCATGTATACAATCCTGAATTTACATAGGTCATCTCACTTTTACAGAATTAAATTGAAGGTAGTACAAATTTTTAACTAGACATGTATTGCCAGTGATGGCTGATGCTTAGAAATTACTTATGTTGAAATCATATTAATTTACATTGTGCATTAGCAGTGAATTCATGACTGGCTGATCGGCCGTTAAGAAGTAATCAGAGAATCGGCCCTTGGGCCTTTGACACAAAGGCAAAGTTTCTTTCAGAATCCCTTCAGGGATTTTGCAGAAAGCCACTTTTCACCACTTCTCCTGAATTCCTTGTTATTTTACCCACTATTAATTATTCCTCTGGAGCTGGGAAAAAAAAAAAGCAGCTATTCTAAAGTGGTGCTTTTTTCAAGAAGTTGTTTATGTCCTGATTTTGGCTGGGATAGAGGTAATTTTCATCTTGGTAGCTGGTATAGTGCTGTGGTTTTGATTTCAAACTATAATAATGTCGATAACACACTGATGTTTTAGTTGTTGCTAAGTAGTCAAGGACTTTTCAGCTTTTCATAAGAAGCTGTGAGGGGGAACAGCCAGGACAGCTGACCCAAATTGGCCAAAGGAATATTCCATACCATATGACATCATGCTCACTGTATATCTGGGGGGAAGAGAAGAAAAGGAGGATGTTTGGAGTGATGGAGTTTGTCTTTCCAAGTAACTGCTACCTGTGATGCAGCCCGGCTTTCCTGAAGATGGCTGAACACCTGCCTGCTGATGGGGAGCAGTGAATGAACTCCTTGTTTTGCCTTGCTTGTGGATGTGGCTTTTGCTTTACCTGTTAAACTGTCTATCTCAGCTGACAAGCTTTCTCACTTTTAGTCCTCTGATTTTCTCCCCCATCCCACCTGGCGGGAGTGAATGTGCGGTTGCATGGTCTTTAGGTGCTGGCTGAGGCTAAACCACAACAGTAATACATGCACATTTGGATTAAGAAGTCTGCTTTCTGTCTTTTCTCTCTGTGTATTTTTGCACATCAGATTACCTCTTTACCTGTACGGAGCCTTACTTGGATGAATCCTCCATACTTATATGCTGCTATATAACCAGGTATTTTTAGCTCACTGCAGATTTGATCTCCCAAAGGCCACATACTCAGTATAGAAGCTCTAGACTACCATATGAACCTTTCAGGAATCTTGACCATCTCTCTTGTTCTTCTAGCATTTGCAATAATACTGAGGATTGTGGCTTCCTGGTACAACATATTACTGAGAAAAAGTATGCTAAGGACAAAGACCACATCTGCCCCAAAACAGTGAGGCTGTCCTGATGGAAAGGAGCAACACATCTGATAAGACTTGCACATCTGCCCACACCTGGAGTTTTGCAGCTACTATCAAGTCCCAGCAAGTAATTCCAGAGCATCTGAGGAAGAAGTGACACAGGTGATCACTGATGGCAGATAGGTGACCTTAGCAGGAAAGATCACCCTTACAGCCCAAAGCCCAAGCCAAACAACCAGACTCTATACACACTCTCTGCATTTCAGACCCAGACACCACTGTTGAAAACAGAAAGGAAAAACAGCATTAAATGTGCAAAATAAGTATACTGGGTGATTTGTGTTCCAGGTGTTCCAGGTTCTCTGGGGCACCACCAACTTTGGCAGGTAGGAGCTGCCCAGACTACTTCTGCTGTTCAGCTTCCTTTTCTTCACTTTAGATGTTAAAAATAGTGCTAGAGGATTTAGGTTGATACAGTAAATGCACACACGTACATTTGAGTTCATCCTTTAGGATATTTATACAGTCCTAAAACTACATTTGGCCCTTTGAAAGCAACTGTGAGGCTGCTGTGGCCCCTGGTGAAAATGAGTTTGACACCCCTGCTCTAGGCCTTGTATTGTCAATAGACAGAAAAAGGCATTTCTAAGGCAGAAGTCATTCCACCTCCAAGCAGACAATTAAAACAGCCCAGGCGAATTACACTGTACAAAAGCTTATATTTCTACACTATTAAGGCAACCCAGAAAAGTTGAGATATTGAAGCTGAGAACATCTGAAGTCAAGTGGAATTCATTCCACCCCTTACTTTTAAAGGCTTTGGTTACTTCACGTAGCAAATCCCACAGCTTTCAACAAATTTCCTCTCTTTTATTTTTCTCCCATCCTTTGCAACTTCCCTTTATTTTTCTGCCTAGTTTCTGCCCTTCATACTTTTTCAGATAACGTAGCAATACCACAGAGTTCTTAAGAATGGTAGGTCTGCTTATTGCAGTGGGAGACAGAGAAAGATTAAAAGTAAAAGCATCAAAATTAAGCAACAAAATGAAATGACAAGCAAAATCTCTCAAGCAGTTTTATCAGTACCCTCAGCCTTTAAATACTGTTTAAAAACTGCCTAAAATAGGCTACAGATATGATTTGAGATGCATAGAGATTATAAGACTAAATGACGCAGAAGGAGTCTGCTCTTCTGCAGAAAACTAAAATGCTATATTTATAACTAGGACCCAGCATGGCATTATAGAAAAAGACTGAACAAACAACAGAGTATATAGCAAATTTTCAGTTCCCCAAGTTTGAAGGTTTTATTTCCCCATGCAAATCTGTCATGCAAATGATGGAGAACAATTTTGATCTGACTTCTACATGGACATTTTGGAATCAATCAGACAGACTATGTGAGGACTGTGTATGTTAGACATGCTGTGCTACTCTTCCAGTGATTTAAAATTAATAGTATTACACTACATTTTTCACTATGAAAAATTTAACTGAGGCTTTTTTCACAGCTTTTCAATCCCACATCCCCAAACACCAAATGTCAACAAGGCTTTTATGTAAATATCACAGAATCATGTAATAGTTGAGGCTGGAAGGGACCTCTGGAGATCACCAAGCCCTGCTCAAAGCAGGAATAGCTAGAGTTGGTTGCTGAGTGCTGTGTCCAACTGGGGTTTGAACATCTCCAAGGATGGAGATTCTGCAGCAACTCTGGGTAACCTGTGGCAGTACTTCATCAACCTCAGAGTGAAGATTTTTTTTTTGAGATGTTTAAATGGAATTTCCCATATTTCTATTTGTGCCTATTGCCCCTTGTCTTTTCGCTGAGCACTGCTGAGAAAAGTCTGCCTCTGTCTTTTTCACTACTCCATCAGTTGTTCATAAACATTGATAAGATCCCCATGAGCCTTCTCTTCCAGAGACTAAACAGTCCTGGCTCTCTCACTCTCTCCTCATATGAAAGATGTGTCAATCCCTGACCATATTCATGGCTCTGTTCCAGACTTGACATATATTTATGTCCATCTCTCTCCTTTACCGAGGAGCCCAGGACTGGACCCAGCACTCCACATATGTTGCTCCAAAGGTTGCTTCAGACCCCTGACCAGTTCTTCCTTGTTTATAAGTATGAGGTCCAGCAGAATGCCTCCCATTATTGGGTCCTTGATCATCTGTGTCAGGAAGTAACCATCACTGCACTCCAGAAACCTCCTATGTTGCTTGTGCCTTGCTGTGCTGTCCCTTCAGCAGATATCGGGGTGGTTTAAATTCCCCATGAGGACAGGGGCCTGTGAACATGATGTTTCTACTAGTTGTTTGAAGAGGGTACCTCATCTACTTTGTCCTAATTCGGTGGTATACAGCAAACACCCATAATGTTGCCCTTGCTAGTCTGCCCTCAGATCCTAACTGGTAAAGGACCCACTGGCTCATCATCCATGTATAGGGAGAGCCCCACACATTCCTGCTGTTCTCACATAAAGGGCAATTCCTTCTCCTCCCTCTCCTCAAAGGACACCCAATACATCTGTATCTCTCCATGGCAACACTCCAGCCATGTGAGCTCTCCCATTATGTCTGCAACTCCAGTGAGATTGCAGAAACAGCACATAGAGCTCAAATTCCTCCTTTTTGCTCCCTGTGCTGCATGTGTTAGTGTACATGCATTTCAGAGAGGCACACAGTTGTCCTGATTTCCCAGGAAAAGTGTGAGGGCTTCCCTTGTAATGTTGTCCTCTTGGCACTTCCTTATTTGAGTATAGATGCTTGAAGCCTCCGCCAGTCCTGTACTGCTGATTTTAAGGTCTTTCTTGTGTACCCTGCCTGTTTCGCTTGCCAGCCCATCCACCACTTCCTCACTTGACTGTGGGTTGCCATTTCCATCCCCCATCACTCCCAGTTTCAATCTCTCTTTATCAGGTTCACCAGTCTGTTGGCAAAGATGGGTTTGTCCTGCTTAGTCAGTTGGGATCCCACCTCTTCCCAACAGCCTTTGATCCTCACAAAGGATGCCAGGTCATAAAACCCATATCCCTGTCATTGACACCAGCTGTGCAGTCAGATGTTGATGCAGAGGAACCTTCCACTGTCAGTCCCTTCCCCCTCACTGACTGGATAAAGGACAAAACCATTTGTGCCTCCATGCCCTTGCCCAGAGTTACGCAGTCATGCTCAATGCAGTCCCCTGGTAGTAGCATTGGTGTCCATCTGGAAGAGCAGCAGGGGTTAACAATCTGAGGGCTGAACAAGTCACATCAATCTCTCCACAGTATCCCAGATCTGAGCCTCAAGGAAGTAGCAAACCCCCTTAGACAGCAGTTCAGGTCAGTAGATGGGGAACTTCATGCCCAATATTGCAGCAATATTAATATCCAGCATTACCTTCTGATCAAAAGTTTGCTTTGGTTATTGCAGTAAACAGGATTTGAGCATCTCAGAATCCCATCAGTACAAACTCTTCCAGACGCCCTCTGTGACAGAACGGGTGTCAGTCCCTGACAGACTGTCCTGAGAAACTGTATCTGGGTACTTGGAGAGATAACGGGAGATACTGTAGCCATTGACCTAAACGCAAAGGTCTTCAGCTGAACATCCCTTTCCTCCTTCCCCCTCTCAGCTCTAGCCCTAAGCCAAAGCCACAGAAGAAGCAATAAAGGATTAAAAAGAGAAAATTATCATTACAAAAAAAAGTTTTAAATATGTACCTTTTCTTCCAAATTTACTTAACAGAGTTTGTTTGTATCACTATCTTGACATTCTTCAGACAGCTTTTGCTATGCAGCTGATCAGCCCTTGAATGCCAGCCACTCAAAGGGTTGTGTTTTGAACAATAATTTATTTTGAGACACTAAGTTATATAAAACCTTAGTTTTTTTGCTGACTGAAGGTAGGTAGCTGCAATTCTTCCCAGCTGTATTCTGCACTGCTATATGATGCCAAAGCACCTGCCTTCAGGCAAAACTGTTGCCCATGTTGCTGAAAAAAAAATCAAAGTTTAAAACAATTTATTAAGAATAGCAAGTATTCTGTATCTGTGTCTGTGCTTCTTTAAGGTTCACCATCTTCTGAGAAATCAGGCTGCAAGGGAGGAAGGAATTAGCTCTCCTGTGCCAGGTCATATTCTGACTAGAGCTTTTGAGGACTTTTTTTTTAAAGGGCAAGGTCAGAGATTAAACTGGTAATTGCCAAGTCATTGAAAACTAAACTGCTCATCCAAAAGGGCCAGTCTTAGCAAATGTTTGAACTCAGGAGGTGTACGGGACAAAAAGTTCTAAAATTGTCAGGTTTCATTTTGGCATTTTTTAATAATAAAATACAAGATTTGAGCTTTATCATGATTTTTAATTGCAAAAATTGGAATTAACGCTAGTAAGGACAGAGTGAAATGGTAAAAATAAAACAAAACAATTGAAGATTATACAAATGGAATGTTTGGATTTGCTCTATCTGTGATTTTTAGTGAGGAAAAGGGAGGGAGGGATGACAGTCCATGAGAATGGGTTATTGTCTTTTCCTTCCTATTTGGGATGCTATTTTTTCATATGGCTCAGAACCTTCTCTTGCCCGAGTCTGGGGCTTAATATATATCCTGTCCCTGCTGGGGGTGCTACTGGGGGTGTTTTTAGCAGTAACAGAGAGTTCTGGTAGTGGGTAGTATCCCCTCCTGCAGTAAGAAATGAAATCAGACCAAACTCCAATTTCCAAACGAAACATGTGAAGGTCAAAGAACCAAAGTAGTTTAAGGGAGTGAGCTTGCTCCTTTCGTGTATAAGGTAACTGTGACAAAGTTGGGCAGCCTTTAGGCAATATATTACGTACATGCTTAGGAGACCCCAGCAAAGCCCTTGACTAAAACTATAAAATTTCATGGCATTTTGTTTTATCATGTGAAGTAACCAATAATACTACAAACAAGAACCCCTCTGGATATAGTTTTACTGTAATGTTAGAGTTAGATCCATTAAGACCAACCACACACACTGCAAGAGATACAGCTTTTTCTATTTAATGTCTCTTTTTCTTATGGCTTAACTAATTTATATGCATTATAAAAAGATTTGTTCTAATGTAATAATTTAATAATTTATCAGTTTCCACATGCAGCTTCTTTAAAACACCTATTCTGTAGTGATATTTCAGTTAGCACAGCTGCTTTTCTGATAGAATTATTTCACTGTAAATGCAGTATTTTTTAAATAACCCCAACCTGCAGTGAGTTCTAGCCCCCAGCAATAACTCTAAAAACCACCAAGTCCACCGTACTTAAGATTTTAACTTCTTTACTAACTCTAAAGTACTTGTACATCCATTCCTTCATTGATTTCAATACACCCATATAATTTACATTTTTCCTCAGTTTATCACTCCACATTGTATCCTTATTTTCTTCACCTCTCCCCTAGTCATTGTTGTTTGTTTTCTTTTTGTTTGTTTGTTTGTTTTCTTTTTCCCCTGTTACTTTTGGTTTATATCTTCTGTATCTATGAGCAGTCCCTGTAATATAAGACGAGTCACAATCTAGTCCCTGGAGAGTTAAAAATATTCAGATATGAAAGATGTTGAAGGTTTATTATGTCGAAAAGTGTATAATCGCATTTCACTTTTTCCAAACCATGTAATTTTTCTTTGTCTTTTATGACAGTATCTCAAAGGTTGCACTCTCTGTATTTCTTTAGTTCGTTGCTACCGCTGTCTGCAAACGTGTGCCCTGAGGGAAAATCTGCTCTTGTTTCACAAAGCAGAAGCAAGTGCAAAACAGAAATCTGTGAGAGGTGTTCATTCAGCTCTACACGGGGATTTGCATGATTTGCCATGTGATAGTTCAGCAGAACTCTCCATGCTGTCTGTGGCACTGTTTATAAGCTACGACTTGCTTTCTGGAACGATGTACTTTCTTTTAGAAAACAAGTAGTTCCTCAAAAAGTAAACAATACGTGGAAGAACTAGCAACAGCTCTGTGCTGTATCATTCATTGGCTACCCATGTAATTTGGAATAATCACTCAGTAAGAGCTGAAAAGAAACGCTTTTTGCCACAAGAAAGCAATTCAGTCTTTTAAAAGGAATACTCTGGATTCACTGTTTTCATTGTGTACTGGTAAACCTAGTACTTCCGCAGAGGATTTCATCGCAATTTTAAACTGTACTGAGGAAAAGGCAGCTCTTTGTGGTACTTAGGGAACCTTGGGATTTTTATTCTGTAAATAGTTCAGTGAGGGTGTTCTCGTTTTCAGTGACTGATGATAACTTCCATGGTGACTGTAACTGAGCCAGCCACCACAGACAGAAGCAGATGAAAAGCAATCATATCATCCCTTGTTGTAACTCGGTGCTCACATGAGGACCGCGTCCAACAGATTTCAGGAGAGGGTAACCTTGGGCAACCACTACTTTGGAAAACATTCAGGGGTGAACTGACCTGAAATCAGCTACGATCAGAACACAACATGAGGCCAGGCTCAGAGAGCTGGGGTTGTTCAGCCTGGAGAAGAGAAGGCTCTGGGGAGACCTTATTGTGGCCTTTCAGTACTTAAAGGAGTCTATGAGAAAGACGGGGACAGGGTTTTTAGCGGGGTCTGTTGCAACAGGACAAGGGGTAATGGTTTTAAACTAAAAGAGGGGAGATTCAGGCCAGACAGGAGGGAGAAATTTTTTACAATGAGGGTGGTGAAACACTGGCACAGGTTGCCCAGAGAGGTGGTAGATGTCCCATCCCTGGAAACATTCAAGACCAGGCTGGATGGGGCTCTGAGCAACCTGATCTAGTTGAAGATGTCCTTGCTCATTGCAGGGGGGTTGGACTGGATGAACTTTGAAGGTCACTTCCAACCCAAACTATTTGATTCTGTGTTGTCACAGCTTTTCATACATCATAGGTTTATGGCACTGAGCAGGATCCGAGTCCTGTAAAACTGAGCCTTTGGTGGGTGCCAAGTGTGCTTGGTATTCTGAAAGCCTGTCTACGTGTGCCTGTAATCAAATCCGTGTCCATACTAAGGACCTTTTGCATTTTTCTTTTAGTTCAAAAGGGACTGAAAGCAGCTTAAATGTTCACTGAATTGCTTGCTACTGAGGAGTTTTTGATCCGAAGTAAGCATACCAAGCTACATGACCTACACATTTTCCTAAGCCAAAGCACTGTCACACTAGCTTAGCTGCAGCCTGAATGCAGCTCAAGCACACAGGACGCATGCTGTGCTTAGGCAG
Source organism: Columba livia (assembly GCF_036013475.1). Taxonomy (NCBI): domain Eukaryota; kingdom Metazoa; phylum Chordata; class Aves; order Columbiformes; family Columbidae; genus Columba; species Columba livia. Next base: position 157,985,252 of record NC_088602.1, on the reverse strand, counting down.
ACTGAGCTTGGATGTGTCAAACTCATTCATTGCAACAGGCTTGGCCTTCTGCAACAGCTTCAGTGCTTGACCTTCAGCCGCCTCAAGGTACAAACCCAGGCTTGTGCTCCAGCCCTGAGTGTCCTCATGGTCTCTGCCTGGAGATGGCCCCTGCCTGAGCCTCCCTCTGTGGCCAGCCTGCAAGTCAGTGATGCAGAAGGTGGGGGGAAGGACTCAGAAGTGAACACAGCTGATAGGTCCCGTGCACTCCAGGGAGAGGTCAGATTCCCTCGTGCTTAATAGCTTAGTGAGTGAGACACTATCCAGGCAGATTGAAACTAAAAGTTGCAGAGCATGCTGTGAAGCATGGGAAACACACAGGAAGATGAAAATTCAAAGCAGAGAAGAATATACAGGCCATTAGAGCTCAAATACAAGTTTAATTTCAACCCAAGTCAAGCTTTAAAGTTTCTTGTTGTCATGGCCGCACAAAGGTTGGGATAAGTCAAACCACTTTGACTGCAAAACAACCCAAAATAGAAAGATTGGATGTGCATACAAGTCAGGTATTGTAAAAAATAGGCTTGTCTTTTTCTTTCCATAAACATGTGATGGCAGGTGCCATGTGGAAGCAAGGTGGTGTGTGTATGTCCTCCACCTTGTTCCTTCCTACTTAGCTGTTCACAGCAACTGCTGCTTCTCAAAAAATGTTTCTGTAACTGTTGTTCTTCAAAGGCTGCTGAAGAGCCCTAATACAAGAACTTTATTTTGCCTCATGAGAAGGGGTTGACTTACCTGACTAATGGTAAAACCCCTAAAGAAATCTGTGAATTTTGGATGAAAAGGCATTTCCCTCCAGTCTAGAAGTAAGTTTCCAGTTTAGACCTGCGTAGATCCATCCCCACTCCCCGGCTCCTGCTGTCAGCTAGTTTACTCTCGACGCTGCTGGCTTCTGCACATCTCATCACTCCTCTGTAGGGGTCACTGGGTCTCACCTCTGGGTTCTGCATGTCACGAGGTGGCAGGCTCCAGAAGGCTCCAGAAGGCCAGGCGAGCCACCGCCTTGTGAATCACTTGTTTACAAATGATTGCCACTTTAGCTGATTGAATAAAGGGAATGTCTGCAATAGCATATAATTGGTGTTGCAAGAAATACCAATCGATTGCTCATTTTTATCTGCACAGCTCTGTTCATATGCCCAAGCATGGCACATCTCAGATAAATAAATAATTAGCATCTAGTACAATTTTAAAATCTGAGGGTTGCAAGAGGGCTACAGATTTTAAAATCACATAATGTCACCATCTCTTTCCCTAATTCTTGTCACTTGGACTACGCTGTGCAACCTTTGCCTGCATCCTTTTGCCTCCTTTCACTACTGCAGTTTCCAGCTATTTTAAATTGCATGTTATGAAAAAGCCTGCATCCCAAAATTCAATGTACCGGGGAACAGGACATCCTTAAGTTCCCTGCATAAACCTCTGTCTTGCAGGTGGGATTTCTTTACCAGAAAGACATCTGCTTATGGGGGCTGAGACTTTATTGCTGTACACTGGAACTGGTGTGGCCCTGTACAGTGAAGAACAGAATCCTTTTTCTTTTGCTTGTTCTTAACATAGATTGTGTTGCAGATGCTAGGCAAATTTTTTGCTTTCTGTTGTAATTTCTATTATTTAAATAGCTACATTTAGACTGCAGATTGCTTTAGACAAGCAGATGCAAGAATGTAGTAAAATGCAAAGAACACAGAAATATCTGGTGATTTATCCTCAGTAAACAGCTCTTATGCCATTGCACCGTGTGTCTGTCCATCCCTCCTGCCTTTAATAATGTTTGAAATCATCAGCTTATTCCAGACAAGAGAAGCTAAAAGTCCCAAAGACTTATGTTTCTATAAGTTCAGTGTAGATCACAGATGTCTTCCCCAAGTGTGCTCCATGCTATTACTCAAGACCACGTGCGCGGGAGAGAAGCCCTGGGAAGTAATCGGTTTTGGGAAAGGCTTCACTTGGAGCTTGCCGTTAGGCTTGAGAGGCGCTTGCAGAAAGCAGCCTGCTTAGGTCTCTGGCAGGCAAGCACGGCAAGTTGAAATGGGAGGGCTGAAGCTGTTGCTGCCGGCTGGCTGTCCCGGGCCAAGGCAGGAGCAATCGAAACTGATGAAACAGCGCTTGACCCACCATGGTTTTGAGCCTGGACTTTTACGGTAAGCTAGTGCTGACTGTGGTTTTATGGTACCTGTAGCCTTTGTGAATAGGGTTTACCTCTTTGAGTAAATCTGTACCTACTTGACGGGCTGCTGCTATTTTTGCTCTGGTGCCTTCAGAGGCCCTCCCAGTTCATGTTTAAAGCAGCACGGAGGTGGTCAGGGTAGCATCACATCCCGGCTCCCTGGCAGGTCCACCTCGGCCACCCTCCCGCCGGGCAGGAGCGGACACAGTGACCCACCGACTGCGGCACAGCTCTGGGTGCCACACAACATCCCAGGCCGGGCGGCCCCCAGCTCCTGGTGGGTTTGCGGGCGAGGTGCCGCCCAGGCGCGGGGCACCGCTCCCCTGGGCCCGCGGCGGGGACGAGGAGCCGGCCCGAGGTACGTGAGAGGACACACGTCCCGGGGGACGACACGCCCGGGCCTCCCCTGCGCGAGGCCCGGCCCGCCCGGCGCGCGGCAGCGGGCGCGCGGGGGAAGGGCGCCCGCCGGACAAGCCCCAACCGCCTCAGCCAACGGCCGGCGCGCGCCCGAGGCGGGTCGGCCGGCGCGAGCGGGAGGGCGCGCGCGCGTTGCCAGGAGACCCAGGGCTCGCGGGGGAGGGGAGAGAGCGGAGGGAGAGGAGGGAGGGGGGGTTACGTGGTGACGTTAATTCTATATGAGCGCGAGCGGCGGGAGCTCGGGTCTTTTTACCGCCAGCCGCGCGGCGCCTCCTCCTCGCTCCTGAGTCACCGCCAGCCCCGGCCCGCGCAGGTACCGGGCGGGGCGCCGCCGGCCGCCCCGGGGCTGGGGGGCACGGGTGGGGGACAGCGGCCGGGGAGCCCCTGGCCCCCGCTCCCGCGCGGGGAGGCCGCGGGTGCCGGCCCGGCCTAACGGGGTCCTTCAGCCGCCGGGGCGCGGGGGGCCGGCGGTGCCCGCACCGCTCCAGCCTCTCCCTCGCGGCCCGCGGGGCGGCAGCGCCGCTGCTCATCCGGTCCTTGGGCGGGGAGCGCTGCCCGCAGCCCCTCTCCCGCGCCCTCTCCCTCCCGAGGGTCCGGGCCGGGCTAGGCCGGGCCGCTCGGCTCGGGCCGGCGCTGAGGGGAGGCGGGTCTGCCCGGCAACACGTGGGGACGGAGCGGGGCCGGCGGGGCGCTGCCGGGGCAGGAGAGGGCGGCGAGGCCGGAAAGCCGCTCAGGGGAGAGCGGGGTGTGCCTGTGTGTGTGTCCGGCCGCGGTGAGGGACGCGGGGTGCGGGGGGGCGGGTGCCGAGCGGGCAGTGGCTGGGCACATGGCGGGGGGACGGCGGATGGCAGCGCAGTGGCCTTGTGCTGGCTCCCGGGCGCGGAGCGGCGGCTGGGGCGTGCTGTGCTGCTGGCCGCTGGCAGGGGGACCCAGAGATTCAACCAGGGGACCGGCAACTCTTGCTTCCTGCCTCAGGGAAACAGCACTTTTTGGGTTTCTGGAGTTCAACATGTCGCTTCTCTCGGTGCCTGCTGGTATCACCCAAAATGAGGCCTTTGCTTCCCCCCTGCTTGTAGATATGTCCCGTGTAAATGATAGAGATAGGAGATACAGGAGGTGAATGACGACTGTTTTCAAGGAAAACTAAGAAACTGCCTGAAAGATCTAGTAACTACAACTGAAAGTATTGTCTTGTGTTTAGTATTCATATATATTTATCTATCTGCATATAAAATGTATTCTATCAACTCCACATAGAATGTCTAAGGGACTTGCACAGCCAGTATTTGTGAGACTTTCAGTATTTAATACAAAATGTTTCCAATTTGATTGCAGAAGAAAACACAAGCCTTTTTTTTCAAATGACTGTGGTATAGTAATAATATGCAGCATCTTCCAGAGTTTGTCTCCAAGCACACTGCAATTTTGTGCATGTCCATTTGTGTTTGAAGCCCTATTGAGATATACTTAAATTTCATGTTTTAACTCCTTTGAGGAAGGTAAGAGAAGTGGGCACTGGGTGTGCAAGGTATGACAACTACTTTCCTCCGCTCACCTCCTCTGTTGGAATTTCAGTGTCTGCTCTTAGAAGTTACATTAATCAGGCAGGAGATAGTGCCTGATTATTTTCATTTTGATCATGAAATAAAACTTGAGAGAAGAACTAAGGCCTAAGGCTGCATACAGTCGTAGGTAGTTTCTGATGAGCTTGCTTGTTAGTAGCTTGTTAGTAGCTTGTTAGTAGCTTGTTAGTAGCTTGTTAGTAGCTTGTTAGTAGCTTGTTAGTAGCTTGTTAGTAGCTTGTTAGTAGCTTGTTAGTAGCTTGTTAGTAGCTTGTTAGTAGCTTGTTAGTAGCTTGTTAGTAGCTTGTTAGTAGCTTGTTAGTAGCTTGTTAGTAGCTTGTTAGTAGCTTGTTAGTAGCTTGTTAGTAGCTTGTTAGTAGCTTGTTAGTAGCTTGTTAGTAGCTTGTTAGTAGCTTGTTAGTAGCTTGTTAGTAGCTTGTTAGTAGCTTGTTAGTAGCTTGTTAGTAGCTTGTTAGTAGCTTGTTAGTAGCTTGTTAGTAGCTTGTTAGTAGCTTGTTAGTAGCTTGTTAGTAGCTTGTTAGTAGCTTGTTAGTAGCTTGTTAGTAGCTTGTTAGTAGCTTGTTAGTAGCTTGTTAGTAGCTTGTTAGTAGCTTGTTAGTAGCTTGTTAGTAGCTTGTTAGTAGCTTGTTAGTAGCTTGTTAGTAGCTTGTTAGTAGCTTGTTAGTAGCTTGTTAGTAGCTTGTTAGTAGCTTGTTAGTAGCTTGTTAGTAGCTTGTTAGTAGCTTGTTAGTAGCTTGTTAGTAGCTTGTTAGTAGCTTGTTAGTAGCTTGTTAGTAGCTTGTTAGTAGCTTGTTAGTAGCTTGTTAGTAGCTTGTTAGTAGCTTGTTAGTAGCTTGTTAGTAGCTTGTTAGTAGCTTGTTAGTAGCTTGTTAGTAGCTTGTTAGTAGCTTGTTAGTAGCTTGTTAGTAGCTTGTTAGTTAGTAGCTTTACTACTGTACCCATTTTACAATGGGAAACTCCTTAAAGAACAAGAAAGACACTGCTTGTATTGAAGCGAGCTAAATGGCTTCCAGTCTCTTGGAAATGCAGACATTACCTTAATTCTTAGGGCAAAATAAAACTTGAAATCTACATAAGCTTGAATGACTTTATTGCCTGTATACCAGCCAAAATTTTGGGTTACTCAGGTTTTCAGGTACCTGAGACATTGATGTAAGTGCTTGGAATAGGCTACTGATACCTGTATTTCCTGTTTGTGTGGCTCACTCCTATAGGAGCAGTATATACTAACAGTCTTACTTCCCTCTACTTTTCCTGTATTTTGTGACAGGCCTTGCATATCATGTGCTCCAGTTTCTGAGGACAGGTTTGTTTATTTGAGTATATGTGGAATCAGGGTCTTGCACACAGGTGATATGATCTGCTGTTTTTCAGGGCCCCTTGTCCTTTTTTGGCATTCACAGGACTAGGAAGCAAGGGCTGGGGCTGCTGGCAGTGCTCAGTAGTGTGCTGCATCTGTGCAGCTGGCCTGGTGCTACAGGGAGTGCCAGAAGCAGTGGGTCTGCTGTAGTGCTCTGTGTGTACAGCACAGTAATGCTCTTGCCATCCTGACGTTTCATCGAGCCCCTGCCTCAGTCAAAAACTGTTCCTGGGAGCTGTCAGGGGACTTGTTATGGTGATCTGCTTATCTGCTTACTGAGCACCCTGGAAATGGGTGGTCTTTTTTTTTTTTTTTTTTTTTTTTTCTCTTGCATAGCTGACAATGGACATGTATGCACAAGTGAAACTGAAAGCAAGGCATTGCGGACTTGTATGTTATGAAGCTTTTAAACAGACTTTTCATAACCTTGAATGAGACCTGAGTTTTCCAGGCTAAGACAGTGTTCATTAATACAGAACTCCAGATCTTCAAGTAAACTTTGGTTTACTGTACTGTCAGTTGATTTGTTCTAAGTCTTGTTCCTTCACTTAGCTCCTAAAAGTTGAAGTGATTGTAACATGAAGAATTTAACTCACTGTGGCAGAGATTATATTCCTTCAGGGAATAAAATAGTTTGAGGATTTGAATTTCAGTAATGAAGAATCTCAGGGGAGGAAAGACAAGCATCTTCTGTTTTGAATTCTTGATCAAATCCTTTGGTGAAAGACAGGTTGTTTCAGTAGGCCAGTGGGTATAATGAACATGTCTATGGTATCTATGCCTGTTTGTTAATATCATTGTAACCTGGTTCATCTTCAGATTATTGTGGCATCATTGCAAACACGCTGTATCTCAAACTGAAAGTCCAATTCTTATTTCTTTAATGAACTTTGGGAATTGGACAGACTGCAGAAAATGGAGATGCGGATGTTCTTAAAATGCCTGTTTTTCTGCTTTTGTATGTACATTCAGTGGAACTTCAGCTCTGGACTTTTCCATTAACTGATAGTGCTTTGGTATTAGTGTGGTACTTGTAGGCATTTACACAGAAGATAGTACTGTGCAGACAGAAACAAGACTTCTAAATGCTGGTTGTATTTTGCTGAAGCTGAGGAGTCTTCTGAGTTAGATGGAATGCGTTCACACAAACCAGAAGCTAGCTTCTCATTAGGAAACTAGCTAGTAAATAATAGAGCAGAACGGTATTGTACAAGTGGTGTTTAATCTGAGGAATGGTTGTGATGATGGGTTTAAAGCTTATAGGGCAGTTTTCATTTGTAAATTACTTTGAGCTCAAAAGTGATTGTAATTGAAGTTAATTCAATCTATCTGATCATTACTCAGCACAGAGGTTTGTGCAGTTCCTCATCACCTAACTTTGTTAATCTGAAGAGCAGATCTGGTGTCATAATGTATTTGTCTGGAAAGCCAGACGTGCCTGGCAGGCATCACAGAAGTTGCTTGAGGATTCATTTGATGACCTTCTGAAAAATTAAGCTGTTTAGAAACAATGCATGAGGTTTTTGAGGACTTCCTACACTCAACAAAGATAATGCAAAAGAGAAAAACAATTATGAATATGGCTTCACATATTTAGTGATAACTTTGACCTTAAATTTTCAGGAAGATTACGTGTGTTGCACAATAAAACTTCAGTTGCATTCAGAAAAGAAAATGAGACTCTGCTAATTTACTTTTGATACTTTGTATTTAGTTTTAAAATATAAATTCAAGATTTGAAGTAATTTAAATTCTCCCCAAAGATTAATATTTTTAATGAATTTACATATCACTAGAACATAATCTGCATCTTAACTGCTGTCAAAGTCTAGACTGGAGATCTTTCCTAGATGGAAAGCTGTTTATATTTTAATATTGGAAATCAGAGGGTGCATTTGGGGGCTGAATATATGCTTAAATGTACATCTGCACAGACATAATTTGCAGTGGTGATGTCTGAGTTTAAAGCTTAACTTTCAGTAATGAGTAGGCAGTTGCATATCAGCTGTTTCACCTGGTCTTTGTAGACTTTAGACCAAAATACTGCCAGTTTATCCTTAGTAGCTTTTTAGGACCCAAAAGTGAAAGAAGCTTTTTAGATATGAAAACTTCAGTTTCTGGATGTTCCTGCAGCTGTGAAGCCTTCAGTTGCTGATTTGACATTCTTAAAACAAACAAACAAACAAAACCAAACAACAACAACAAACAAAAACCCCAACAAGAAGAAAAAAACAAACAAACAAAAAAACTCCACACACCACTACCAAACTCTCACCCAAAACCTGAGAGATGCTAGAAATGCTCTCATTTTTAAGTGTTGGAAGTTCTGGTTCAGAGGTTCGACTAAGCAGATGAGTCTGAAAATGGAGTAGAGCAAAACTCCAGGCTTTGAAGACCCAGGGTAGAACCATAAATGCTTGTCATCTTTTCTCACTGTCTTCAGTAATATTAGTTAACTCCAGTACTTTATCTCGATGTTGTTTAATATACGGTGTTTCAAAGGAAGGGCAGTTCTTTCATGTTTCTTGTAGGATGACTGGCCATTGATGGGAAGATTCTTTTTATTCTGGCTCTGGTTAAAAACCTGGTTTACGCATTGAAAGGTTAAGATGGGGGGGACACAGGAGGGAACATAAAATAAAACAATGGTTTATATCCACACAAATTTTTAATCAGTTATTTTTGAGCTTCCTTTAACTTAAATATTTTAGTGTCATCATTGTTCAACTCTCAAATACTATTAATCTCAGATTTAAGTTGCTTCTGTTCCGCAGGTGTTCCTGTGACTAGACCCTGAACTGGTTTATTTCCTCTCTTCCAGAATGTTCAGCAATGAATACAGTATTTTTTTAAGGATATGACACTGAAGTGTATAATGATATTTTGCATTGTCTGTTTTAGTCATCATGCAGTCATTTCAGATCTTGCCTACTTCTGCATGTTGAGTGGAAGTCTTTAGTAGGCTCTGCACAATTATGCCTGTGCCTTTGCACAGCAATTTTTTTGCCTTTTGAATTCTAAATTAGTTTGAATTGTTTCTTTTAATATATGTTAGTTTAGCTTTTACTACTATGTATTTTGCCTTGCTTGGATCACCCTTTTAAGCAGATCTTAGTTCTGTGCTACTTCAGTTTTGGAGATTACTCATCTTGACTTTGGATTGTTGAATATGAGCTGGTATAAGAGCTTTATTCTGTTCCTTGTGTGTGCAAAGTAACATCATCAGAAACCTGCTTGCTGTTTTTGAACTGGGGATATCTTAATGAAATGGCCTTTTGATTCTTTTATCACCTTCACTGTTATGGAGGTATCAGGTGGTACTGCTGGTACTAAAAGCACAATTGAGTGAAATTCACAAGAAAATGCTTCTGAAGATTGCTTTGTAAATAAGGCTCAAGTTCTTTGGCTCTCTACAGGTGTAGTATATGTTACAAGTGCTTTTTAAACTCTGCACCTGTATTCATTTGAAAGTGACTTACTGAAACCATAAACATGTGTATACTTCTGCTGGGTCTTACTACCAATTGTAACATCTCACTCCTAACAGCCACCAAAAATGTGTCAAAGTTAGATTGATGTTGTGTGGGTTTTTTTTAGTGAATACTAGCTTCTTAGTTGAAAACCAGACATTCTAAGGTTTGCTGTTTAGTAATGGCTTTGTTTTGATGGAAAAAATATTTAAGTGAAGATAACAAGGAAGTTGCTAAACATGTTTTAGGAATTTTAGTGGCTTCGTGGGGAGTTAATGAATTTACAATATTGCATTCATCAGATGTTCCAGCAAAAAACACCCTTTTGAAACCTATGTACATTTTCCGGTTTGTGTTTTTACTTTCTTTTCAGATAAGGATGTTTAAATGTTTTTTTTAAAGTCAAACTGTTTAAGAACTTCAGTGGTTCAGTGTGTGAGCCTTGTAGATAGCAGTGTAACTGCCAGTACGGTTGTGTATGATTGTGTCGATCTCAGTAGTCAACTGACACTTTCCTTCATTTGATGTGGCATGCACAAGTTGATCTTTTGAACTGTTAAAATCCACCCTGCTACCTGAATTACTTTGTTAAAACACTATTTTTTCTATTACTTTGACACTAACAAGCTGAATACTTGTACCAACATGAACTGTATAGAGAAATAATCACTTAGGAAGCTTTAATTTTTTTTTTTTTTATAAATGAAGATTCTGATTTCAGCCCTTCAGCGTGGCTGTTGTTTTTCTGTTATCAGTGATGGAAAGGAGAAACTGCAACAAACTATTCTGATTAATTTGTTGAAAAGAAAAAATCTTATTTGGGTTTTTCAGATTTGAATTGAAACTTCTGGATCACTTTTCTAATCATGAAAGATCACCCTGAATAGAAATTGGTAGGTATTCTGCTACAGAATCTTGGCATCCGGAACAAAGGCCACATTTTGTGTTAATTGTCCTATTTTTAGAACATGATCAGGGAGCTCAGATCAGTAGTAGAAACAAGCATGCGGATATAATTCAGCCCTGATTTTAAATTGTAATGCTGTAGTTCCTTCTCATTATGGAGACTCTTGTTTTGCTGCGAGAGTAAAGAGTAAGGCACTACCTAGAATTCAATAAAAATGCTACAAAATTAGAGTTCAGTATTTGACTGAATCTTCATTTCCTGATTTAAAATTAAGAGGAAAGCTCTAAAATGTGTTTCCACATGAATGAAAGGAAGCCCTGCAGTTACTAGTGAGTAAGTAACTTAGTTATATATAAATGATCACTCAGTCCTGTTTTGGAGAATCTTGAGTTTTTTCTGGCATTCTCTTGCAAGTTGTAGAGCACTTTAAACTTGAAATGTGGAAAACGTGTTTTCATGCCATAACATATATTGTGCAGAGACCTGCAAGTGTTAGTGAGATAGTTGCATTGGCAAATGGCTGAAGTTGGTGCCTTTACCTCAGGAGTTACTATGAAAAGTGAAAATTGCCACTTGAAGGGAAGAGAGCAGACAGTTTCAATTAATTGTGTTGTGTTACTAGGTTCAGCCTTATAATGATTTAGTGTTTCTATTTTCAACAACCAAATTCTGAATTTTGCCATGTTATCACAAGGTAAGATGTTGTAGTATACTGTTTCACAGTAACTTCAAACTTGTCTAACCCTGTTTGTGAGTTATTCTAAACTTACCGGTAGTGGCCTCACTCGCTTAGCCCTACTGTTACTTATGCAATTGCAGGTCTAGCCCTGTACAGAAGAAATACCCAGTACATTTTTTTAACTTTACAGCTGTTCAGACATTGCTGATGAAAGGAGTGGGGTATGCATAGCTAAGGAAGAACTATGATAAGCTTTCCCAGCAGCATTTTCTGGTTAAGTTGGCTTTAGCTGACTGAAAAGGTGGTTCAGCAGAGAAACTTGGTGTTCCCTTTACAAAGGGGGTGTATCTCCCTTGTGGTGATGTGAGTGCTTCCCATCTTGGTCAGTTTAGCACTTCCATATAGCTAAATGTTCTGAGTATGTTTTGTGAGACACCACTGCTCCTCTGAATTTCTTATCATACTCTGCTTGGTCCAGAGTACCTTACTCAATCTTCTGCTAAAGATTCGCATATATTGCCATTCCAGTTAGCATTTCTGCTGTTGACTGTGTGTCTTTTGGACCTACTGGATGAGTTGGTGCTTGCATAATAAAATTGCAGCAAAACAGAAGGGTTTGAATTACTGTGTCCAGTTACAGTGTCCACTGGCACATTCTTGTTACTGTATTGAGGAACCTGGATTACTTGGTTCCATTGACCATTAGCTCCTTAATCTCTCTACCAGACTTTGATAGCCTTTATAATAGTACTATCTTGTTTATTATCTCATGCTCTTGATTTCTGTGCTTGTAATTTGACAGATGATCTTAATTACATACTCTAGATTTGAAAATTTAATTTTGTCAATTTTTGCTCTCCTACATTAACAGTCATAAATATTTTGTTAACAGAAGAACTTTGAGGCGCTTTTAAAAGAAAATTGTCTCTGGAGAGTTCAGTGGCTGATAATATCTTTCATCAAATAGATGTGGTCTCTTGATGTTCTAGCATAGGACTACTCTGCTCACTTTAAACTGACTTTTTTTGTGTTGTGTTTTTTTTGTTGTTGTTTTTCTTTTTACCTTTAGCTTTCCTAAGAAGGTGTGGTTTTCAATAATATGGATGCTATAACCACTTTGTAACATGTTGCTTGTCTACTATGTTAATGATAGGCACAATATCCCCTTGTTACATGACTAGTTTCCATGCTAATAATTATTTCATGAATTTGATCACAACAATAAAAAAGAAACACTTGGTCTTCTGCTTGATCACCTTTTGAAATGGCATTTTTTAATCTGATACATTATTCAATTGCTTCTTTTCAAAGGGGAGCTAAATGCTCTCTTAGTTACTACTCAACTGAGTGATTCTTTCTCATCTATCAATTTTTGTTACCAATAGCTTCTACTAACAGTTGTGAAATTATTTATATGTGGTTTTTTAGGTCTTAGTACCAAAAATTTTGAAGTGTGTAACTCTATGCCATGTGTACTTTTTATGGAGTTCACCCAGTTCTAACATTGATGTGAATGAAACTGCACTATGCAGAGCATCTGAGCTCTTTAAAGTTAAAAACCTCTCTTAGAGGTTTAAGCAAACTACTCCAAACAATTGTTTTGAACATCTACAATCAAAGAACATCTTTTGATCATAGAATCATGGAATAGTTTTGGTTAGAAGGGACCTTAAAGATCATAAAGTTACAACCTCACTTCCATGGGCAGCAACACTGTTCGCTAGACCAGGTTGCTCAAAGCCCTGTCCAACCTGGCCTTGAATATTTTCAGGGACTGGGGAATTCACAACTTCTCTGGGCAGCCTATTCCAGTGCCTCACCACCCTCATGGTGAAGAATTTCTTCCTTATACCTGTCACGGAGGCAACCCACAGGTCAATTTTAGGGACCACAAGGTCCAAAAACAACTTTTATTAGACCAGCGAGGCACAGGGTTTTAGCACTCCAAAAGTGACTTAAATACAGGTTCGGATATCAGTGGAGGAAATTATTGAGAGGGGCAGCCACTAATACAACAGGAGGTCCACAGAGTGCATGCACGTGGCTTCACCAAAACAATGCCGGAGCCGTCCCGGAGGAGTACACACTTGCCTAAGCACGGTGTGGGATTATTTTTATAGAGATACACGTACTCGCAGTGAGTACGGAAAGTGTGCACTCGCGATTCCGCGAGAGTAAATTTATAATATGCTCGCAGTCCTGCGAGAGTTATTTTACACGTGCAAATGTGCACGGAATCCTACACGTGCTTATGTGGAAGCACGGGAGGAAAATATACTCGCGATTGTGCGAGAGGCTCTCGGCGGCCACTAGAGATTGTGCGAGGAAATAAAGTACTTGTGCAAATGTGCACGGAAAGAAAATATACTCGCAATCCTGCGAGAAGTTTTACTTACACCCGTGGCGGCGAGGCAAGCGGAGTCTCCATCCCGGGGAGGGGGCTCTCCTGGCGGCAGTGGCTAAGCTCGTACTCCAAGAGACCCGCGGCAATGGGCGGAGTCTCGAGGAGAGTCCCGTTTTGTTATCTGATCAGACCTGACTGTAGGCATTGTATAAGCTTCTCTGCACCCCCCACACTGAGTGTGGGTGCCCCTGAAGCCCTCAAACATCCCCCACACTGGGCGCGGCTGAGTGTGCCTTGGCACTCCCTTCTTCTAATGTCCCAGGAGCCAGGGTGCTCTGGGCCAGACAAAAGAAGCTGTTAGCCTCAAGTAGCAGAGGAAGAGGGAGATGTGCCGTGCTGCAGGAGGGAGGGGGGTTGCAATCTGCCACATACCTAATCGAAATCTACCCTCTTTCAGTTTAAAACAATTACTGCTTGTCCTATCACTACATGCCCTTGTAAAATGTCCTTTTCCAGCTCTTTCATATGTCTCGTTCAGGTACTTGAAAGCTGTTTTAAGGTCTCCCTGGAACCTTCTCTCCTCCATGCTGAACAACCCCAACTCTCTCAGCCTATGTTCACAGGAGAGGTGCTCCAGCCCTCTGATCGTCTTTGTGCCCCTCTTCTGGACTTGCTTCAACAGGTCCATGTCCTCTTTGTGTTTGGGGACCCAGAGATGAACACAGTACTTCAGGTGAGGTATCACAAGAGTTGGGGGTACAATCAGCTCCCTCAACCATGCCTCTTGTGATGCAGCCCAGGATATGGTTGGTTTTCTGGGCTGCAAGCACACATTGCTTGCTTATATTGAGCTTCTCATCAGCCAACTCCCCCAAGTCCTTCTCCAGTCTGCTTTCAATCTGTTCTCCTCCCAGCCTGTATTTGTGCTTGGGATTGCCCTGACCCAGGTGAAGGACTTTGCACTTGACCTTGTTGAACTTCATGAGGTTTCCACAGGCCGACCTCTGAAGCCTGTCAAGATCCCGCTGGATGGCATCCCTTCCCTCCAGTGTGTTGACCGTACCACATGGCTTGGTGTCATTGGCAAACTTGCTGAGGGTGCACTCAGTCCCACTATCTGTGTCACTGACAAAGATGTTAAATAGTGCGGGTCCCAATACTGGCCCCCAAGGAATGTCGCTTGTCACAGGTCTCCACTTGGACATCAAGCTGTTGACTGCAGCTCTCTGAGTGCGACCATCTAGTCAGTTCCTTATCCATGGAGTGGTCCATCTGTCAAATCCATGTCTCTTCAATTTAGAGATGAGGATGTTTTGCACAAGTCTAGTTAGATGTCATCAGTTGCTCTTCCCTTATCCACTAGTGCTGTAACCCTGTTGTAGAAAGCAATCAAATTTGTCAGTCATGATTTGCCCTTATGGAAGCCATGTTGGCTGCCATCAATTACCTCCTTATTTTCCATGTGCCTCAGTGGAATTTCCAGGAGGATCTCGTCTATGATCTTGCTGGGCACAGAGGTGAGACTGACTGGCCTGTAGTTCCCTGGGTTTTCCTTTTTTCCCTTTTTTAAAAATAGGGGTTACAATTCCCCTTTTCCAGACAGTGGGAACTTCACTGAACTGCCATGTCTTATCAAATATGATGGATAGTGGTTTAGCAACTTCAGCTGACGTGTTCCTCAGGTCTTGTGGAACCTCAGCAGGTCCCATGGGTTTATGCACCTTCAGGTTCCTCAGATGATCTCAAACTTGATCTTGTACAGTGGGTGGTTCTTCCTTCTCCCAGTCCCTGCCTTTGTCTTCTGTGACTTGAACAATGTGGCTGGAGCACTTGCCAGTGAAGACTGAGGCAAAAAAAGTCATTGAGTACCTCAGCTTTCTCCATATCCTGGGTAACCAGGTCTCCTGTTTCCTTCTGGAGAGAGCCAACATTTTCCCTAATCTTCCTTTTATCACTGACATGCCTATAGCAGATTTTCTTGTTGCCCTTGACATCCCTGACCAGATTTAATTTTATAAGAGCTTTAGCTTTCCTAACCTGATTCCTGGCTGCTTGGTCAGTTTTCTCTTTATCTCTCCCAGGCTACCTGTCCTTGCTTCCACTCTCTGTAGGCTTCATTTTTGTGTTTGAGTTTGTCCAGGAGCTCCTTATGCATCCATGCAGGCTTCCTGGCATTCTTGCTTGACTTCCTCTTTGTTGAGATACGTTGCTTCTGAGCTTGGAGGAGGTGATCCTTGAATATTAACCAGCTCTCTTGAGCCCCTCTCCCTCCAGGGCTTTGTCCCATGGTACTCTGCCAAGCAGATCCCTGAGAAGGCCAAAGTCTGCTCTCCTGAAGTTCAGGGGAGTGAGCTTGCTGTGTGGCCTAAGGATCTTGAACTCCACAATTTCATGGTCACTGCAGCCAAGGCTGCACTTGAGCTTCATGTTCCTAATCAGCCCCTCCTTGTTGGTGAGAACAAGGTCCAGCATCTCTCTTGTTGACTCCTCTGTCACTTGGAGAAGGAAGCAGTGCATTCCAAGGAACTTTTGGATTGCTTGCCCCCTGCTGTGTTCTCTAATAGATCTTGGGGTTGAAGTCACCCATGAGGACTTGGGCTTGTGAATGTGAGGCTGCTCTTGTCTGTCTTAGAGGTCCTCTTCCACTTGGTCTTCCTGGTCAAGTAACCTGTAGCAGACCCCTGCTATAATGTCGTCCATCCCTACCCTCTCTTTAATCCTGACCCATGAGCTCTCAGTCTGCACCTCATCTGCCCCCAGATGGAGTTCCTTGCACTCCAGCTGGTCATTGACAAAGAGGGTGACACCCCCTTGCTGCTTGTCTCCCCTGCCTGTCCTTCCTGAAGAGCCTGTATTCTTCTATTCCAAAACTCCAGTCATAGGAGCCATCTCACCACATCTCCATGATGCCAATAAGATCAGTCTTACAAATGTGTGCATGTCTATTGTTTATTCCCTATGAAATGTGCATTTGTATAGAGGCATTTAAATTGGGCACCTGATGTGGCTGATTTTGATGGATCTCTACATTAATTTTTGTTTTCTGATGCTGAGTATGTAAAGCAAAATGTTACAAGTTGCCCTCCTGGAATGTTAGGCAAGAACGTTAATTAACTTTCAGTTAATATATTGTTCTCGAGTTTCCCAGTCTGTAGTAAGAGTTGAACTTGGCTGGTATGATGTCATTTGTCTGGCACTTTTGGTTTCTGCATGCATTGCAAATAGTTTGCAAGACATAATCCTGATGTACAACTAGTTGTCCTCCAGCTGGACCTCTCTTTTCTTCACTGACTTCTGATTTAGTCCACTTAATTATTTTATGTTGCAGATTTTTAATCCCAGATAGGGTTAATTTGTTTTAGGTGTTTTCTGTTAATGTATTGCTTTCAGTTGCCCAAGGCATGCCAGAGACAGAAAGAGACTGATGTGCTCTTCTATGGACAGGCTGACTTATTTGCACTGCTCTGAATTATTGACTACTGAGGAAATGAGTTTGGGCAAAAGGGTAGATTCCTTTTAAAGATGTGAGTAAACAAGGCTTGTCTGTAACTTAGGTCAAATATCTTCAAAAAGCCTCATTTGTATCCCTTGAATTACTTCATAAATTTCTTCTAGTTGCTATTGCAAGCTAATTGTGGGAGCAACTCCTCTAGAGAAGGCTAAATGATGTTTCCTGAAAGGGAAGGAGTGGGTCCTGTGTGTGGTATGGTAGCCAGAGAGATGCTGAACAGCTGAGATCTGTTGGTGGCCTGCCAGCTGTAGGGCTTGTGAAAAAAAAAAGCTGTTGTTTTGCTGCAGAAACTGTCTTAGGAATGTCTTGCCTCCTCAGCTGACTCCTGATTCACCTCACTGTGACCTGTCTTCCCAAGGCTTAGCGGATGTCAGGGTAATCTCATACTGGCATGCTTACTTGGGACACTTAAAGCTGACGTTCAAAAAGAAAAAGCTTCTCAGCAGAGTGTTTGTGTCCTAGCTGTAATGTGGCAAGTGCTGCTGTGCAAATTCAGACTGGTTTCTGTGTGGATAAAGGCAGACTGGGAAGGGCTGAATATTTACAGTTTGTGTTTCTGTTTTCACTTGAGTAAAATTACTTAAGGAACGATAGACCCTGAAAACTGTAAAAGCTTACTAGTGGGTAACTTGAGTCAACTTGAGTATGAACACATGGCAATATCTTTTGTTTCTTCATGTATCGAACTACGTTTCTTCAAAAACATGAC
Organism: Columba livia; assembly: GCF_036013475.1. NCBI lineage: Eukaryota > Metazoa > Chordata > Aves > Columbiformes > Columbidae > Columba > Columba livia. Next base: position 157,968,063 of record NC_088602.1, on the reverse strand, counting down.
AGGTTAAAGAGGTGATGTCCTTTAAACATCATAAAAATAGCAGATTTTCATACTGCTTAGTAAGATTTAGGTTTGTAAGAGTTCTGCCAATTTTTTGTAATTCTGCAGGAAGCACTCAAAACTGGCTAAGCTTCTACTGGATTAACAGTCTCCTTTCAGTTTTAAAAAAGGACTCATTTCTTGTGATGGCAGGTAGGCTTGTGAGCAAGTTTCAGCTACCTGTATGAAAGATGTTCAAAACTTTAGTCTTTGGAAAACTTGCACTGCAGTTTGCTTTTCTGTGCTTTTGTTTCCTTTTTATAGCATGAACTTCCTATATGTTATCTTTAAAGCCCTGCAAAGATAAGATAACTATTTCTTTTCCTCTGCATATTTTTCCATTGAGCAGCAAAACTGTAAGTGAAGCCTCTGAGTGCCTCTGTTTGACCATAATGCAGTGCTACGGATTGTAGCTGGTTAAATAACAGGGAAACAAAGTATTTTGCAAATAAGGAGGTTATTTGCCTGCTGGCTTTTGGACTGGGAAAGAGGCTACAGTTTACTGGTAATCATAAAATCTAGGCCACCTGACAGCAAGAAAATATTCAAGTAGTATTTCAGGACAAATCAGTCACCGGGACACTGAGGCTTGAAGTAACACCAACACATCAGCTGTAGCCAGGTTTGTTATAATCCTGCACTGGTAGCGGTGAACTGGTATCTCCCAGGGACTACTTCAAGGAGCAACACCAGTGAATGCTTCTTGCTGCTCACATGCCAAGGTGCAGCTGCTGTTCACAATCTTAAGTGCACCTATGAAACACACTGGGAAGGATGTCTCTGTCTTTCTTGTGGAAAGCTGAGTGATAGAGTACTGCATCCAAATATTTAGTTTTGGGGAGATACTGCAAAACAAATAGCGCGGTGATGTGTTTTAGTATTGCTGATTGTGGTATAGATCATATCTGAAGCTCTCACTAATAGGTTGGGACCTTGTATCAGGTGGTGTGCAATAACAGTGGAAGCTGTTTGCTCTTAATACCTTTTCTCAGTGCTTTTCTGCCTCTACAGGTGGGGTGTTGGTTTTTTGGTGTGTTTTTTCTTTTTTGTGGCTTTTTTTTTTTACCAGTTAAATTGTGTTTGCAGAGGAGCTTATGGTTGCTTAGTTATATGACAATAAACTGAATGTGATGCAACTATATATCCATGCTAGTGGGTTGCAGAGATTAGTCTAAATGTCTGCCAATGTAGTTCTCTTGGCATTGTGCCTCATAGCCTACTCACACAAGAACTGTTCAGAGCTGGCAGATGACAGAGTCATGACAAACAGTAGTATCTCCTCAGTTTGCAGAAGAACTGTTTTAACTACAAATGTTCTGATATTGAGTTGTGTAAAAAGTGGAGGGAAGATTAAAGGATGAGACATGAAAAGATTCACGCAAGGAGGACAGGAAAAATGGGTTAAGGCAGATAGGAACACAGTGGAGGGAGGCACTGAAGTTGATAGCTGCCTGATAAAGTCTGGTTTAATTTCCAAAAAGTCTTTAAAGACGGTTATCCAAAGACTGAGTAAACTGGGCCATAGTTGGAAAACATACATTGTTGGCATAGATTGCATGGTATGTATAAAAGCCCCTTGCAACAAGGGGAGGCAGATGCTGGACTTCTCAGGGTTCTGTAATGAGATGAATGCCTTCAAAATTGTCAAAGTGATCTTAAAAGAGGGGAGAACACTGAAAAGATGAAAGTTGGTGGTGAAAGACAGTTGTTCAGACTGGTGAAAACAAGGGCCTGCCTAGGAATTCAAGAACATGGAGACTGCTGGTTAAACTTTCTCTGCTACAGTGTTGCCCAGCATAGAAAAATTTGACTTATTTATGATCTCTGAGCTGAATGTTGGAACTTGGAAACAGAATTTTAGTGCTTTGATACTTGCACAATATAACATCAGTTTACATGCACAATTGCAGGGAAGAGGAGGACTAGTTTATGAAATAAATATTTATTATGAGATTGTCAAATACTTGCACTTCCTCAGTCAGTGTGGTGTTTGCAGTAATATTTTTGTTTGTGTGGGTTTTCTTTTCCCCTTTTTTTAATTTTAATTTTTATTTTTTAGATTTTGTTTGATGATGATTTGGTGATGATTTAATGGTATGTTTTCAATGTGATTGAAAGCTAGAAGAGTTTCTGGAGGAATTATTGCCATGTCATTGTTTTTGTGTGGTTTTTTGTTTGTTTGTTTGTTTTTCTTGTTATTTGCTGCTGTTGGAGATGGGATGAATACTTCTGAAAGTTTTTAGGCATGACTTGGTCATAGCCAATCTTGTGTCCTCATTTAGAAAAAGTGTTTAAATGAACTGCAGATGTTGGTCTGTTTCAGCAAACCTGTATCTGAGGTGTTTCAGCTGCTCTTTCATCTAGCCCACTGGCTTGGTGAGACAACAGGGGTTGTGTTGTCACTGGCTACACCTTTGAAAGACTTGCCTCAAGTTTTGTGGAAAGTGAAGCTGTATTTGGGGAGAATGGAGAGAGGAAATGTTAATCTCTGCAAGGAGCAATAACAGTTTGTGAACATTGTCACATTTGTGTAGAAATGTATGATTATACAAGGCGGGTGTACTGTCCATCTCATAATTTTTGCACAGTGATACTACTAGTCTCCTAGAAAAGGTCCTGCATGAACACGAAGTTAAGAGGAAATATGTAAAGAAAAAGTTGCATATTTTGCATGGATAAAATCTTTTGCAAATCAGAAATAATGCTAATTGTTAGGTTTCTCAAGAAATAAGGAGACATCTAAATGTGAGTGGTAATTGTAGTATGTTTTCAGTTTCTATAGGTCTTCAGTCCATGCTGTCTTTTGAGAATGATATCCAAAGTAGAGTCTTCGGAATAGTTTTATAGACATCTTGCATCCATATGTAAAGCTGAAGTGATCCAAACTTGATCTGAATTTTGTAAACTTCAAATGAGTCAAATTTTACTGGAATTCTTGGATTTCTTGTCAAATTGTTAGCTGTCCTTTCATCTATAGTAGCACTACCATTCTATTTGATGTCAAATACTGTGCTGTTTTTCTGAAATAGGTTGACAAGTAGTTGGTTATTTAGTTTTTCTACATAGTAGGGAATTGAACCTTTTTTTGATCATGTGCAGTCTCCTAAATACTTCATTGACACTGTGAAGTTGTAGTCTTATATGAACACATTGTATACTTCCTTGCCATGTAATTGTTGGGAAGTAGATATGACACTGGAAAAATATATTTTGATTATATCTACATAGAGTGTAGCTGTTAAGTTATAAAGTTTAGATTCTAACATGTCTCTTTATATTGTCTGTTAATGTCCTGACCTTACTAGGATTGTGCTCTTGTGTTTCACACTTTGGATAGATGAAATGCAGTTTTCATATTTTCTGGAAGACATGCCTCCAATGCTTTTACTAAAATTCACATTGGAACACATATTAAGGAGTTGAACTTTCTGAAAGAAACTTGAATTTGTGTATTTTACTGGACAGCAGTTAAAATGGGGGCTCTAAAGCAGTGGTTTCCATACTTCTTGGACTAGTGGATTATTCTTGGTACTTTGTGTCTCCTGGAACCATTGGACCTAAGATGGCAGTAACGGGACAGTGTTTTCTTTTGTGTGGTATTGGTTTGGGTAGCTTGAAGTCAGGGACATCTTTTTGGACATTAGACTCCTTAGTACCATTTTGCGGGTGGAAAATGTCATTCATCTTGTTGTACATTTGAGAACATAGGTGTTTGATGGTATAGAAGATTTTCAAGAGTTTCAACATAAAATATTTCTAGTTACTGGAATGTGTTTGTGATGATACTGAGATACTTAAGAAAATCCTGATCAGTTAGGACATGGAAATTAGTTGAGTTAAATAGCTCGGCACCTGGCATCAAATATTTTTTTAAATGTTGCAGTTCTATGGGTATTCTGAGGAACTACTTGGATTTGTTTTGTAAATTTGGAATTAAAACTAAATCCACAAAAAAGTGTGTCTAGTATTAAAAGAAAAAGATTTAGCTATAAGTATCCTCTACCTGCAATTACATATTGGAAATGAGTAAATGGTTACCAAAAGAGTTCTAGCACCTTTTTTGCTTCTGTTTTTCTCAAGTTATATTTCAACTTCATTCTTGGACAGAACTAGTTTTCAATCTGTGGTATTAGTACAGTCCTATAATACAAAATGCAACATGGTATTTTTCTGGTACTTCAATTTATGTGAATAAATCTATTGGTTCTAAACCAGAACAAAGTTTTTTAGTATTTCTGTATGCTTTAGAGTGAGGCCTTAAAAAGTGCATGGGAGGTATGCCACTGTTCAGACTATAATATGTATTTGTCCTATTTAATAAAGCCAACATGGTTTGTAGTCTTTTCCTTTTTAGCATTATAGCACTTGCCTGTAGACCTTTTAAGTGAAGTCTAATGCTGACTTTTGTTTTTATTTTCCCTAGGGTTTGAAATCTAGAAGAATGGCAAACATAGACAAGTAAGTAAAATCTGTGCATTATTGAGGCTCTGACTGTGTCATACACTGTACTTCAGATGGCTGTGATCTCCACTATACTTGGTAGACATGGTCTAGGTAGTGATCTTGGCATGGTGGCAAGATGTGAGGTTTATATCATGTGGGAGAAAAGCTTGAGTTGCTCATACTAAATCTAAAACTGGGACAAGGCACCAGTGAACTTACTATGTTGGTTAGAATTCTGGAGGGGAAAAACGGGTAGTACTGCCCATTACTATTGTTTTACTGCGCATAGGTTTTTCTATACTTTGAATGCTCATATTGTGTGGTATTTATGTAAAGATTAGGTGAACCTACCCTCAATACTCAAAGCCTGTGCATCTTAACAAAGAGAATGTATAGAGCAGAAGGAGGCTTTTGACTAGTTGATATAAATGGGTGCTGAAGGAATTGTTTTATAAAAAGAAGTCTCCAAAATTCTGGAAAGCTGCTAGCTCTTTAAACTGTTGTGAGATTGTTGAATGTGAAACTTGAATCTATGAAGACAAATTTGACTTTGGCTATTAAAATTCCTAGTTTGTCATAGATCAAAACTAATGCAACAGTTTGCTTCTACCCACATGATCTCTAACTTGAGTTCTTTAGTCTCCTTATAGTATTTTGTAAAATTAACTTCTTGATCCTGTTATTGAATATTCCTAATAGCAAAGAACAGTCTGAACTTGATCAACAGGATATGGAAGATGTTGAAGAAGTAGAAGATGATGAAACTGGTGAAGACGCCAACAACAAAGGTAATGTTGAAACAAGGGTTTCTAAACAGCTGCATACGTGTTTTCTAATTCATGTGTTACAAGGCTCTTACTGCTTAAAATAATATGAAATGGTAAAACATAACTACTGTTGCATAACTGTATTTACATTTTGAAGGACTCTTTTGCCAGTTGTATGATTTTTATTAGTTGTCTGCAGTCCTTTATTTTAGTCATGGTTAGTACCAGTTCAGGTAGCACTGGCCACCTGTAAGGATAAATAATTGGAAAAAGAAAGGATTATTGTGGGTATGTGACTAGATACTTTCAAATCTAACAGCAGTTAGGAGGTTTTAAAAAGTGAAGCTCTGGGTAGAAGAAAATCAGGTGCATATATGTGTGTGTGTCTCTTATTTTTTGATCAGTTGCTTAGTAATTTGCTGCTGAATTGTTAAGATTGTGAACAGAAGTCATGCTTAGTGTTGCCACTCCTAAAATCAATAAATACGTTTTTTTTTCCCCTCAACAAAAAAAACCTTAACATGTATCAGAATACTTGTTTTCTCTGTGCTGAACTGTCTTACTCATACTTTGTAGTTAAACATTGGAGGCACAGTTAGAATCTGAAGGGCAAGCAGCTGAAAGAGAAATAACTAATAATAAATAAAAATATTATTTCAGCTACCAGTAGTGCGACATTATATGACTGCTTGAACAGAATAATAACACTAAAGTAGCCTAATTTTGCTCAAGATGACATTAGAGGCTTTGCTGTATCTATTGAAAAAAGTGTTTTCAAAGCTGGACTGCAAAATTGTGGGGAGCACACGGGTCAGCTGAAGAACAGCTTATAATAATTAAATGGTAGATTTCCAGGTGTCCCACAGCAACCTAGAGGTGAATAATGTATATTTTTAGTGATTAATCCCAGCTATTGTAGACAAGGATGTAAGGGCAAATTATGCTATAGGAATCTTGCAGGGAAATTGAATTTTATAAATCAGAAACATTTTTCAGTAGTAGGGAAACCTGACACTGTTAAGCAGTTCTTTTGCATCCATAATTCTTGCTTGTCTAGTTTTCTAGTATTTTTTTATGCACAATTTTGCTTATATTTTACTGATTTATTTTTTGAAATCTATTTTCATTTTTAAATTGTCAAAGGTCTTTCTGTGGACAGTAAGTGTAGCAGTCAGGCTTTTAGGAAAAACCTCTTCAAACACATAGTGTACAGGGGTGCACAAATTTGCAAAACAGACTATGTGGTCAGATTTCAGTTACAGGGAATGTGGCTGTTGGCATTGGTATACCATGTGTATACTGACTCGGTATTAAAAAATAACTGACAACATACTCAAATGGCACAATTAGGTAGGTTTTCAAATGTATAGAAAAGTAAAATGAATAGTAAGACCAGAGAGAACTAGATAAATTGGCAAGAAGAGTAGACAGATGTGAGGTAATACCTTTAAGAAGTAATTACAGCTTGTACTGCAAAAATACAAACTGATTGCAATTGTTATGGAAAAAACAGGACTTTTTTGGATGTTGCTTGAAACATAACTTTTCAGCATGTAATTTCAGTGCTAGGACATAAAAGTGGAAGAGAATATTGACATATGGTTACCCTACTGAAGGGCATAGAAAAGGAAAATGGTATGCAGTTTCCAAAAGCTTTGCATATCAGAAAAGATTCCAAAGCTTCACTGCAATTTGAAGGTGTCAGAAGAATGCATTCCTTATAAGATATTAGGTTTATATAGCAAAGTACATGTTTGCCTATCTGTAGATGTTGAGGATAGGGGGAAGAAGGCAAAACCAGCATGATAAAAACTGACCGTAAACTTTTACTAAAAAATATGTAGCAGTGAAATTCATTTCTGAGAGTTGAGGCACAGATTTTGAGCAGAAGTAAAAGGGATAATGTTAATTTGGAAGATGAGAACGCTTAGGTGAGGAATTTGTGTTTTTTAAATGTACTTCTACCTTATAGTAAATCTGTCTTGTAGTTTGAAACAGGTTTTCCGTTGGGACAGTCTTTCTAAAAGTGATGTAAATGATAGACTTCAGGGACCCTAGTACTGATACTCTGCAGTGAATAATGTGTCAGACTATTCTATTGAATAATTCTTTTGCAGGAAAAGTTAAGTAAACATAGGTTTGTAAAGCAATTTTAAATGCAAGTCTGAAACTGTCCTGTTTCTCTCTGTTTACCTGGGATGGAAGGAAAATCCCAATTCCAGTTTTTATTCCCTTAAAATAAAAGAACATTCTTCTACCTTCCCATTCCTTAATGAATTCTAAATTAAAGCAGTCAAGGCAAAACATGTTTTTAGGGGCAAGATATAAAACCTTCAATTTTAACAAAAAAGCTCAGGTTTGCTGAGTAGTAGCTATTTTAATTCAGGTGCTGTTTCCATTTTCAGAATAGGATGGAGTTGATCCATGCTTCCAAAACAGAGAGGTGTTTGAAGTACTTTGCCTATGTTTCTTTTACAAGTTGATATATAGTAAACTTACTGCTCTTTTGTAGCATTTGAGTAGTTTTTATTTCAACATTAGTCCAAAAGATGCCCTTTGCACTTACATATTTTTCTTTAATTCAGCTCGGCAGTTGACTGTGCAGATGATGCAAAATCCTCAGATTCTTGCAGCCCTTCAGGAAAGACTTGATGGTCTGGTAGGAACATCTACAGGATATATAGAAAGGTACAGTATTTGTTCAGTGTGAGCAGAGTGGTGTAAATTTTTTTTTTTGCCTTATGAGCAGTATTGTCTGTAACATTAATAGTAATAAACTACTGTGCTGCGCAGATAGCAGGAAAATTAATGTAGTCTGCCTGTAGTGCACATCAGAATTTGAGTTTGTACTTAGGCTTTTATGAAAAAAAAAAACCCTAAAATATTTACAGGGGCTGACCTTATCTCCCACAGAGGCAACATGGCACACTTATAAAAGATACTTTCCTGCTGCTTTGAATGTCTTTTGTAGCTTTGTCTTTATCATGAAACATCAGAAGTATGGTAAAATACTTTGAGACCTAGTGTTTCTAATAGTAATTTTTTTGTTAGACTGTTACTAGGAGCTAATAAAATTATGGATGGTGTATCTGCATTTCATGTGGTCTCCTTATGTAGCAAAACTTGAAACAGTCTCTTGCTAAGATTTTCTTCATCTGTGTTAGCAGGTAGAATTTTCTGGCTCTTATGTAATTTCTGATTGTGTATGAACACTTCACCACGTCCACAGGAATAATAAAAAATACAACTGTCTTGCTGTGATGGGCTCCTGCATTGCTGTTGACTTGAACTGGGGCAGCTACCGAGTAACAGGCATTCTGCTGCTGCTACTCCTACTCATACCACATTCCTGTTATAGACCATAGCACGGAAGAAAAGCCCATTAAACCAGCAGCCATCACTAATAAATACTGGTCCAAGAAAGAGCATGGAGTCAAAGGGTACCCATGTTCTTTCTTGTCTAGATGCTGTATACTACAGGCTTTCTTTGTCAAATATTTTTCTTCTGTTTTTCAACAGATATTAATTAACCTCTACTAATCTTCCAGGTCCTTGATCTAAGAGTCAACAAAAGTGGTAACATTGATTTACATGGCATTCTTCTAGTCAGCTGCTCTCTAAGATACTGTACCATTTCTTCATCAATTCCAAGTACAGTAGTGCATTCTTTATCACAAAAGCATTGCAACTCTGCCCATGTGCCAAATGCTTACCTAACTTGCATTGCAAAAATAACTTGAAAATGTGTGTAAACTTGAGTGTGCTCTTTCTCAACACATGCATGCTGACTTAACCATGCTTTACAGGTGCCTCTTATGTGCCTTTGCAAGTGTTGTTTTGATCTTATTTAACTGCAGAGTCTAGACATTGAGATGGCACAGAAGTCATCGGGAATTGGGGATCCTAAAAGCCTGTTATGTGGGCTGTTAAGGAACATAAGCTAACAGCATAAGCTGGTAGGAAACTAAACAGGTTCTGAGAAAACATCTGTCTGCTCAGGCTTAGAATCTGCCAATTGCTTGGCAGCTGTCCAATAACTTACCTCTTCACCTGTGCCTGGCCACAATAATTTTAATGAAACTTACTCCCATAGACTAGAATTTCACTCAGCTGCTCACAGGAGGTTGTATTCTTGTGTGATCATAATACTTGCTAGTGGCTTGTATTCAGAGCAACAGGTTTTACTTGCCATTGTTGTACTTGTGCAGTCCAGGTTGGATTTCTTGGCCTGCTTCTCTGTGTTGGGTTTACTTTGTAAAAGCTGTCTCTTTCATGAAACTGCCTTTCTTCTGTTTGAAAAGGACAGAGATGGTAAAGGTATTGGATATACAAATTGTGAAATTTCAACTGGTTGGCATGGACTGTGATGAAATGCAGCTTTGACACATGAAAAAGATACTAGATTCCTTAATAAAGGGGTTAAAATCTCTAGCCTGACATACCAGAGTTGGACATGCTACGTGTATGGTGCTACCTCTAAGAAATTTCATAGTGCTTTATATTCAGTTCCTAGGACCAGTATTCTTAGGCTTGATATATGCATGTGGCATTAAGTAGTCAATTGTTCTGTGACTTATCTGTGTGGTTATATTAGTTTTCTTCCTTAACAGTTTTTCTTCCCCTTGAACTAACTGAACTTGCTACTTAAGCTGCTGTTAGTTTTGATCTTGTACTTGAAGATAAAATTACAGCAAGTGATTAACTTGGCTAACTGCTGCAAAAATGTCAGAGTAGCAAGTATGTTATCAATCCTTTATGAGTATACATGACTAAATTTAAATGGTTTTGGTAGTCTGTGTAGCAGATATGCTTTTGCCTGAATTGGAAGGTTAAGGGAAATCTGGGTGTAATGGCGATATGCATTGCCTTAGTAACCACAAATAGTATATTCATGTTGAGCGTAAAGCTGTTTGGGAAGAGGTTTTTGCATTTTAAAATTGGACAAGGATGCTAGAACATATCCTTGTCCTACCTGATAGAGGTAAGCAGGCTTGAGTAGTACAGTGTTTAAGCTAATATATTCTTGGTTACTTCCTCTATCCTGGAGCTGGTCCTAACAAAAGCAGTTTTTTAATACTGTGTTCTAAATAACATGACACAACTGCTTAAAATAAATATGGGAAGTTAACATGGTAAACTCTCTAGCCATGTGCTGGGGTTTGGCCCATCTCACAGGCAAGGGAGGCTGTCAGCAATCTACCCTGTGAATCTCATCAGTAGCCTTGATGTAGGTAACTTTCTGTCCTAACAGTAAGTCTGTGTTAGCATATTTTACTAAAGTTAAAGCATTAATTGCTTTCCTTTTACACATGTATAATATGGAGGCTCATTTAGCAAAACAGCTCTGGTTCACTTTGGGAGTGACAGTTAATGTGATAGACAGTAGTACCAGCTGCTTTCCTTGGTGAAACAAATGTGAATTTTGAAGATTAACTTCCTTAAGCAAAGATTAACTCAATTGTCCTAAACTTACTTTCATAAAACTAAGCCAATCAATGATGACCTTTCTTAATTATACTCAGTCATATGAATTTAATATGCTACTCATTGATACTGTAAACTTGTTTTTAGTATGAAGTTTAATTGCACAAGTTTGTCTCATGATTGACCCAGGTCTTTGAAATGCTCTGTTTCAAACTGAGGTTAAGCCTTAGTTTAAGGGCCTGCACTAACAGTTTCAATCTGCATGGTCCAGTGGGTCATAGTTTTGATTTGTACAGCTTTCTAAAACTTAGAGTGTAAAATCAGTTTTGATGTAAGTTGACTAACTTGCAAGGGGACTGGATAAGGAGGGGTGAATATGTGCTTAGAATGCTGTGTTAGTAACAGTTCTGTTGCGGAATTTTTCAGCTTGCCAAAAGTTGTTAAAAGACGTGTGAATGCTCTCAAGAACCTTCAAGTTCAATGTGCACAGATAGAAGCAAAATTCTATGAGGAAGTTCACGAGCTGGAAAGAAAGTATGCTGCTCTCTATCAACCCTTATTTGACAAGGTATTTTAATGCTAATCTGATTTATACCTAAAAGCTTTAGCTAAAACACAAGGGAACATAAACTGAAAGCTTATTCATGTTCTGAATTACTTCGGTCTCATATGTGCCAATTCAATTCAGTTGACACCCACTTGACTGTCCATGTGAATACCAGCTAAGATGAAGGGGGAGAAAGGTTCAGTCTGTTCCATGATTACCAAAATCACTTCAATATACCAGGCCTCATCTTTTAAATTGAGCAGATGTCAGATGGTATGGTAACCTTTCTGGAACTTTAGTGCTTATTTTAGTGTGTTGAAGAGCTCATAGCTACAGAGTCATCTTATAGTGCCAGAAGAAAATGTTTTGATGAATAGTTAATGTATTACTAATTGTGTAACTTTAGGAGTAGGAGTTTACTGGTTAGAGCATTGCTGATGTCAATGATGAGGAAATACAGAAATATTCTTGGTTTAATTTTCTAGCGAAGTGAAATCATCAATGCAATTTATGAACCTACAGAGGAAGAATGTGAATGGAAAGCAGATGCTGAAGAAGACATTTCAGTGAGTACCTTAATTAGTTCTCATCAATATCTCATGCTTAAGCATGAAACAAGATTCAATACAGTAACTAAAGTTTAAAAAAATCAGGTGCATGATTGCTTGCTTATATTATTGGTAAAAATTCTTAATGATTTGCATATGAAATCTAATCTGTACTGGTATCAGCGTAAAACTCTTAATGAACCTTGTGGGCACTCTTTTAAAATTAAGAAAAACTAACATTTTTATTCTATGAAGGAGGAAATGAAAGATAAAGCCAAGCTTGAAGAGGAAAAAAAAGATGAAGAAAAAGAAGACCCTAAAGGAATTCCTGAGTTTTGGCTGACAGTATTCAAGAATGTGGACTTGCTCAGTGATATGGTTCAGGTAGGTGGTGCTCCAGAGTTGTTTGAAGTTGCATTAGTACTTAATCCAAGTGTCTTTAAGAAAGGAGTAGAAACAATGCGTCGCTTTGTGTGTCTGTTGGAGAGCAAAAATGGAACAAGTGACTTGATGTCATATTGTACTTTATTCAACTGACACCACACAGAATTCTGAAATACCTTCTTACTGTGCTATTTGTTGAACTTAATTTACCTTACTAATGCACCTTTTGTGCCCATAGGAGTGTGTGAGATGCATGTTAGATGTTGGTAAAAACTGTACTGGGTGTTTCCACAGATTTAGGTTGTGTACTGCAGTGGAAACTATACAGCCACTGTTGCCATCTCTACTTCCCTACCACCACCTGCTGGTCACATTCGTGAAAATGTTTGTGTTGTATCCAGGTTCTTGTCCTGTGTGAGACTGAATCTAAATATGGCTCTTGATCACTGCAGGGTCTTAAATCTGTGTACGATTTAATGTTATGGAAATTGAATAAACTCTGTCTTCTTTACAGGAACATGATGAACCTATCCTGAAACACTTAAAAGATATCAAAGTGAAGTTTTCAGAAGTTGGACAGCCTATGGTTAGTTGAACTTCTTAAACAAGATTACTTTTGTGTTATCTTAAGACTTTTATTTGTATATTAGTAGTGTGGTCTGTGATAGCCAGTTGTCTTATGGTGATCATCAAAAATATGCAGCTGCTTCTTGTCTTCTGAAAAATAGTACAAAGACCAGTACTAGTCTTGCAGTATCATATGAATGATTTTATACTTAATTTAACCTTCAAATTCTGATGAGCTAGTTACTTGGCCTTAATATCAGATGACTAAGTTTCACCTTTACATTTTGATACCTTCAGGAACCTTTTGTGTAAGTGTTATAATCAGGTATAATTTCCTTGTCAGAAAGCAGATAACTTCTCAATTTAAAATATTAAAACTTAGCAAGCTATCTCTGCCTTAGCACCTGGAAAACTGTTCACCAAGAGATCTTGTGTCATTACTACAAGCAATATATTAAGTAGTAAGTGAAATATCAACATGTTCAATGAAAACATTTGAATATTTACTGTACAACTTGGGCACCAAATTGCAGAATAAGTTATGTATACACGCTGCTTCAGTATTGGTAGGCACGGTTATGTTCTGTTGCATGTTGTGTTTTTGGTTTTGGATTTTAGTTACTTAGAAGTTAAATGCATATATTACTAAATGGCTGAATTTGTTGCTCTACAATTCTTTTTAAGAGTTTCACATTAGAATTTCATTTTGAACCAAATGACTACTTCACAAATGAAGTGTTGACAAAGACGTATAGAATGAGGTCAGAGCCAGATGATTCTGATCCCTTTTCCTTTGATGGACCAGAAATCATGGGTTGTACAGGGTAAGTTCTAATAAGTAATTTTAATACCATGTAACAGTTTCTTCCTTAGCATTTTCCAACTGTAGACGTCCAGCATCTTGGGAAGGTGCTAAAAAAGATATCACTACATAGTAACTTGTAACAGGCTGGGATGAACTTGAGATTTTTAGTGTTTTTCAATACAATATATAAAACTATATATTTTATCATAGAATGGTTTGAGCTGGAAGAGACCTTCAAAGCTCATCTAGTCCAAGTTCCCTGCCATGAGCAGGAACATCTTCAACTAGATCAGGTTGCTTAGAGCCCTGTCCAGCCTGGCCTTGAATGTTTCCAGGGATGGGGTACCTACCACCTCTCTGGTCACCACTCTCATCATAAAAAGTTTATTCCTTGTATCTAGCCTGAATCTCCCCTGTTTTAGTTTAAAAGCATTACCTCTTTCCCTATCACAACAGGCTCTGCTAAAAAGTCTGTCCCCATCTTTCTTATAGGCCACTTTCAAGTACTGAAAGGCTGCAATAAGATCTCCCTGGAGCCTTCTCTTCTCCAGGCTAAACAACCTCAACTCTCTCAGCCTGGCCTCTTAGAGGTGTTCCATCCCTCTGATCATCTTGGTGGCCTCATCTAGACTCCAACAGGTTCATGTCTTTCCTGTGCAGAGCAGAGTAGAGGTGCAGAATGACCACCTTTGACCTGCTGACCACACTCCTTTTGATGCAGCCCAAGATATTATTTGCTTTCTGGGCTGCAAGCACATATTGCTGGCTTATGTCCAGTTTTTTTATCCACCGGTACCCCCCAGTCTTCCTCTGCAGGGCTGCTCTCAATCCTGTAATCTCCTAGCCTGTATTGATCCTGGCGGTTGCCATGATCCAGGTGCAGGACCTTGCACTTGGCCTTGTTGAACCTCATGAGATTCACATGAGCCCATGCTTGTACAAGTCCCTGTGGATGGCATCCTGTCCCTCAGGTATGTCAACCACTCCAATCAGCGTAGTGTTGTCTGCAGACTTGCTGAGGGTGCACTTGATCCCACTGTCACTGATGAAGATATTAAATAGTACTGGTCCCAGTACAGACCCCTGAGGGACACCATTCATCACTGATCTCCATCTAGACATTGAGCCATTTACTACTAGTCTCTGGATGTGGCAGTCCAGCCAATTCCTTATCCACTGAGTAGTCCATCTGTCAAATCTATACCTCTCCTGTTTAGAGAGATTGACATTAAAGACTGAGGCAAAAAGGTGGTTGAGAACGCCAGCTTTCTCCTTAAGTTGTTATGAGTTATGTTTATCTCCATCTGCACCTTGGCTTTCCTGATCCCATCCCTACCCAACCAGACAATGTCCCTGTACGCTTCCCAGGCTACCTGTCTCTGCTTGCTGCCCCTGCATTTCCTTCTTGCCCTTTAGTTTGACCAGCAGCTCTTTACTCAGCAGCACCAGTCTTTTTGCCATTTCTGATTTCTTACACATGGGGATTGAGAGCTCTTGTGCTGTTTGGAAAGCATACCTGAAGGACATAGTGTGTGCATAAATATGTATAAATACAAAATTTAATCAGTATTTCTCTAGAAATACTGTTCTGCATTCACTACGGTGGAATTGAAAGACATGGATGGTGTTAACTTTTTCTACACTTTGATAGCTTTTTTCAAAATTTGTTCGATCACTTCTTTTAATCTTTTTGTATTTTTGACATGCAGCATTTGGGGAAGTCTGATACAGTTTTACTTTCTGTGTTGTTGTCCAGTTTGCTTTATAGCTGTTGAATGTGCCTCTGAGTGTCTTTCAAGTGATCTATTTGAGAAATGGAGAACGGTTATGTCCTATTAACTCCAGATTCCTCATGATTTTAAAGATCTGCCACATTCCTTTCTCTGTGATGTCTTTTGTTCTAAGTTAGCTGTTATTCCTCAGACTAAATCTCTTTATTCTGCATGTATCCTTTTTCTTGTGGACAGAAGGACAAAAGAAACCTGAGTTGTACATAATTAGCCTTATGGGTACATCAGGGTTGTGTGCTTTCTGACCTGTTCAGTTATTTTCATCTTAGTGTGTCTCATGTTTTGACTGATCTGAGTGATAACTAATTTAGAGCCTATCACTACATAGTCAGGGTTGGTTTTACCCATACCTTACTGTGCAGTTACTGATACTGACTTTTGTTTACCCCTTCGTTTTCCAGTCACTTAGTGTAATATATTTCTGCAAATGTCCTGTAAGATTTAGTCTTAAGTGCTTGAGTAGCTTTGATCAAACTGTTTTGTCTTCTCCAGTTTGGACTGGTTTTGAAAAGCATAAATCCTGACAGAGGTTGCTGTAAGATGATTCTCTGCTTCAGTGAAAATGATTTATTCCTAGTCCTTGTTTTGTGTGTTAGCTAGGACAGCTGCCTCTTATCCCCAAACAATTCATCTCCTTCCTTTGAGTCTTTAAAGGTATCTAATCAGAAACTTCCACACATATGAATGGTCTTACTGATATGACTTCTTCATTTACATGTCCCCAGAATTATGTGTGTCAGACAAGCCTGTGGGCATGATTTAGCAGGACAGAGTTGTGAAAAGTAAGAGGCAAAAATCCCATAAACTAACAACTAAAAAACAACCAAAAATGATGTTCCTCCTTGATGCATTATTTCAAGGGCTTATTGATTACAGTTATAGGTGTGGTAAACTTTGGCACAACTAGCATGACCAAATATGACATTACCTTATAATGGATAGGTAGTGCTAAAAATTACATGACACCAGGCTGTGATAGTACTGGGTAGAAGTTGGTAGCAAATTAAAATTACTATTTCAGAGATTGAGTGGGGAAAGAGAAACTTTCAGATGAAAAAACTTCAATCCTAAAAATGAACCTGTTACTTTTGTTCTCAAGTATAAACTCATTAAAAGGTAGCACTGTATAAACACTGCCTTAACATTTATATTCACTGTATCCTTTGCAGTTGTTATAGTTTCAGTAGGTACCTGTAACAAGTGGAATGGTATTAAGTGGCAGCTGTTGTGTGTGTTCTTTCCTCTCTAGTTGCCAAATAGACTGGAAGAAAGGGAAGAATGTTACTTTGAAAACCATTAAGAAGAAGCAGAAACATAAGGGTCGTGGAACAGTTAGAACCGTGACAAAAACTGTTTCTAATGATTCTTTCTTCAACTTCTTTAGTCCTCCTGAAGGTAAATTCAGTATTAGTTTATCTGCCTTAACTTTAGATGTATTATGTATTCACTCACTTGTTTCTTTTTCTTTTTTTTGGTACAGTTCCTGAAAGTGGAGACCTGGTAAGTTGTCTTTTTTAAAATAAGGGGGTAGAGGGGAAACACCAGTAAAAGAATTCATGCTTTATATACAAAGTGTTTGTTGAAATTGTTTGGGAATTTCTTAAACAGCTCCAGTTTTAACTGTTTCTATATTTAGCTGAGAATACTTGTGATGAATAGTAGGTATTTGAGTTTTTTGTATTAGAAGGAGTATTTGTTGAATTGGATGGTAGAGTTCACTTTAGTAAACCGTAACAGCTTATCCTTCCTGAAAGCTACCTTGTGAGTTGTTAACAGTTGTACAAATATAGTGATCTTTGTTATTAGCCTTTGGTCTAATGGGGTGATGTAAGTCTCTCCCTTTGGGTATTGTTTGGATGATCTTCTCTAATGGCTGCATGTATCTGGTTTATGTTTTATGCTGTTAAAAATTTCCCAAGATTATTAACTCTTGGACAAAGTAGTAAAACAAGAACAGAAAACTGCAAGAGCCCACTTTTGTGTGCTCACTGGTAGAAAACTGTGGCAATAAGCGATGTTTTTCTAAGGAGAAACTACCGAAAACACTTAAGTGCTTTATTATGCAGCTTTAGTAAGAAATCTGATTAAAGCCTCTGGAAGCATGTTGTTAAAACTCCAGTTGTCAGGGACACAAAGAGCTGTGTGCTCATCTTTTTTTTTTTTTTTTAAAAAAAAAAAAAAAAGCACATTTTAAATTGAAAATAACTTCTCAGATGAGGAACAGCAGAACACTTGGTGTGTAAGCAAAAGGAGTGAAAACCTGGGCCTGGATCACAGTATTTTTAGGTGTTTAGGTGCTTCACAATGGCTTGCCTAATGAGAATCATGGAGGACATGCACTGTAGAACTTAAAAGTAGCTTGTAAATTCTTTAGGTAGGCTCACCTGGCTAGTATTTAGTTCTTAAGAGTATTGTGTGTATGAATTGAAAATCTATGGGAGGTATTAAGCAGTTTTTCTATTTAGAACAAAAGCAAGTTGGGAGTGGGGAAAGAATAAAACTTAAACTCCAGAATTTTGTGTAGTTAAGCTTACTGAAGAAGCGATCTCCCCACTGCATAAAGCAGGTAGGCTGTTTAAAGTGTACAACTTGGCTTCACAGTTTCTACTCTATAAAGTCCTGAACCAAATAAGTCAGCACATGGGATTTGTAAAAATCTGACCACATCAAAGTCTGTGCAACTTGTGTCAAAAGTATTTACCAGCTTATGGTTTAGGAAATAATGTTGTTTTATTTATGTGGGGTTTTTTTAATGCAGGATGATGATGCTGAGGCAATCCTCGCTGCAGACTTTGAAATAGGCCATTTCTTGCGTGAACGTATAGTTCCCCGATCAGTATTGTACTTCACAGGAGAAGCTATTGAAGATGATGATGAAGATGTAAGTATAATGTTCTTTCAAAACACTAAAAACTTTGAAATAATACTGCTTTAAGACTTTGGGTAATTTCTGACCGACATTGTTTGTATCCTTACAGTGGGATGTATCAACATTAGTTTCAGCTGAGCTTCCTAGAGTGTTCAGTAAAGAGCAGCACAAAAGTACTTCATTTTTGAAGTAGTGACTTCAGAGTTTTCTGGCAGAAGCTGAACATTTAGAGTGTGTCTGAGTAGAATTTTCTGTGTAAGGCATTCCTAGGGTGGTGTACCCAATATTTTGGTAGAGCCATAATGAACTGCCAGAGAAAAAAATCAGTCTAGCTGCTCAGCCTACTATTTGTGCTTACAAGTGATACTGGGCTACCAAGTTCCTTTGGGATTCAAGCCTGATTCTTTCAGGAGGGCACTTATCATAAAAAATGTCAGCTAAGCGCAAAGTATGCCAAAATATTCAAGGCAAGCTCTGCAAAAGCTTGAATTAAGCACTTTAAAGGAGCTAAGCTCAAAAAACAAACCACAAAACCACAGAACTTTATATGGGTAAAATATTTTCTCCTCTGCCTCCACACAAACAAGGGCAGTTTGATTTGGCTAAGATAAGTCCAGGCTTAAAATTAATTCTTAAAATGTAAAATGTTAGCCCTCAATCCAAAGCTGTGGCTCGAGGAGGAGGAAGGAAGTGACTGACTGTACAGATTGCCTTAAACTTTGAGACACCCTTCTGCCCAGAAATGTTACCAGAGTCTAATAAGTTCTTCCAGTGTTGCATGTAAGGAACTCTTAAGGTAGGCAGTTTACCAGAGCATAGCCTGAGAGACTGACTGTTCATGCTGATGCATAAAGCATTTTTAAATCTGTCAGGTCTAGGAAGTTCTCTTAGAGTATAATACAATGTGGTCTCTGATTTATCTTGCTGTACTTGAGCCGTAAATGACTGCATTTATGACACTGTCAAAACCATTTATTTTCTTTCCTAGTATGATGAGGAAGGTGAAGAGGCAGATGATGAGGTAAGTTAACATAAGGCTTTAACTTAAATGGTTTACCTTCTGTAGTTTATGTGGAATAAGAGTAAGAATTCCTTCAGTTTTTGAATGCTCTGGACACATATTTAAATATGACTTATGAATGTAACATACAACACACTATTTTGTGGATCTAAGGTGAATATTAAAAAAAAATTCAACAAAAAGGCAAGCAAACAAAAAAAACACACAAAACACAAACTAACCATCACAAAGCAGATTAAGACAACCCTAAAGTATCTTACAAATTAAGTTGCAACTGATGTCAAAAGATTATGTGCTTTATGGAGGGCAAACTAAAGTGGTAATTAATGTATTAATATAATGTATTAATATAATATATATAATATATAATATATACATATATTATATATATAATATTATATTAATACATTATATTATATAATATAATCTTAGTTTTCTTGAAAATGTCTCAGGAAGCTGCATGTGGTTAAGCTAGAGATATTTGAACAAATGTTTTCTTTCAGGAGGGGGAAGAGGAGGCAGATGAAGAACATGATCCTGAATATGACCCAAAAGTAAGGAATTAAAAAAGCATGTTTGAAGTTTGTGTATGCATATACACACTTAAAATATAAATATTGATAATTTTTTTTAAGTATTTACTCAATAGTTCATATGATGAGTATGTTTTGTCTGAGGCTGTTTTAGTTGCAGTTCTGACAGACTACTATTGGTAGAGCAACTTTTTTAGAGTTCCTTCTCCAAGAATCATCTTGTGAAAGTAACTTGGCTTTGAGTACTGAATTTAGTCAGGCTTGCTTTTCTATAAACTTGTTATGCAGCAAGTTGCTGCTAATGATTTAAATGTTGTATAATTGTTCTAAGGACATACAGAGAACTGAGTAATCCAGGTTCAGTTTTTAGGAACATGTCACAAGCTGACTGGCACAGATTTTCCCAGCACAGTACAAAACAGAGGCTGTTTCAGGGAAGATAACAGCAAGCCTTTTATTGCTTGAGGTAGCAGGAGTCAAGGTTCAGGAATGCATCTACAGCCAAGTGCTAAAATGTGAACAGCCAAGAACAACTGGCAGCTTTCTTACTGCATGGGAAGGACACATGACTAGTCAGGTTCAGTTTGTGGGAAAGGTGGTTGATTGCAAGCCACTCAATTAATAGCTTTTTTTTCCTGGCTGAGGGAAAGGCACGTTTGGCTGGCTGAAAGCATCTGATGGTGGTATGTGAAAGTTGCAGTCATGAAAAGGAAGTCGGTGTGAACTAAAGTTGTCTGCTGCAAAATATTATTGTAATTTCAGAGGAGGCAGTATTTTTCAGTAGGAATGGTTTGAATTACAATCAGAATACTATTGAAAGAATTACATAATATTAGCATTGTATTTATAAAGATGTGTAGGGTACAGAACTATTTTTCAAAATGTACAACTTGTTGGTGAGGTTTCCTCTGCTATAGTGTATTCAAATTGCTTCCTATCAAGAACGTTTTGGAATGAAAATTAAAAATCTCCAAGATGGGCTTCTTACTTCCACTGTTTCAGGTTGCTTTTTGAGGCTAAACAGAACTGAGAAAGGGTAAGACTGTACACTCAGTTTTGGAGAGAACTGCCAAAGGGCTAGAGACAGTAGTGGTACTATAGTGTATTGACACAAGAATAAATAGTTGTAAGCTGATCAGACTGAAAGCCAGCTGAATTTATTACAGCACTGCACTCTTAGAACAGCTATCCAGACCAAGAAAGTGGAGTAAAACTTGCAACTGAACTCTGTCCCCAAAAATTCTTTTCCTTAAATTTGCCTATTACTGTGAGATATTGTTGCTTGTCTGTTTCAGTATAACAGAAGAAATTTTCCACGTTAGGATTTTCTAGCAACTGGACTTTATTGCAAAAGACACTTGTAGAGTGGTAGGAATGTACCATGATTTGGTGTTTCATTGCATTGCTCTACAGGGGCTTCTGGAGTAAGGTTGTGCCCTTGCTGCTGACCACATGAAGTTTCTTTTGCCTCTAACTGAAGAAAGCATGGATACTTCTGAGCTGGGTTGTTTTTTACTGTGTGTAACTTTCCTTCTCCTTTTTCCAGTTTTACTGTCTTTCAGAGTATCCCACCACACTTAATTATAAACTGATTTTTGTTCTGGGCAATAGCCATGCACAAAATAAATGCGGTGTGGCTGTTGCCACATCCAGAGGCAGCAGTGTTACTAATATGAACCAGTTACTTTAAGGGAAAAGATGATGGAAGAACATGAATGCTGGAACTTGAGAAAGTATGCTTAGCAATATTAATAGTTCTTTTAAAACACTATCTTTAAACTGATATTTCCTCTTTTCTCAACAGAAGGATCAAAACCCAGCAGAATGCAAGCAGCAGTGAAGCAGTGTGTATGTGGCCTTGAGGATTACCTGCACTGTAATAGCCTAAACACAACTATTAGTTACTTACAGCCTTATGTTTTGTATCTTGGTAGAAATAAGTAACCAATTTGTTAAAAAAAAAATAAAAATTGAACACATAAGAACCAGTTTAAAATGTAGGTTCAATCTACCTAGCATTTTAACAGTATAATTTTCTGCCAATATGTAGAATGCAGTAAATCCCCTAAAGCATGAATGTTAATTCATTGCTACATAGTTTGGTTCTTGTGAAGTCTTTGTCATGTAGCTATTAGACTGCAGCTGTGAAGATTATCAGAACTGTTAACTGAGACCAATATTTCTTTAGAGAAAACTCTCTCCTGAAGAATCAACCAAAGTATTTTTCAGCCCAGTAGTCTGAATGGGTTTAAGTCTGCTTGCACTAGCTGTGCCTTCATTACCTTGTTATAGAAATGGCAGTGACTTGTACTAACTAGGAGATGATGATGCATTTTGAATTTGACTACTTGAGAAGACTAGTATAACTTGTTTAATTTCCAACGAGACCACATTAAACATTCATAACTGTCAGCTTGTTTATGCTATGGGTTTTGTATTTTATGTGACATAGTGATCTACAAAAGAAACCTAGTCATCATATTAAGGTTATTGTTTACCACTGGGGTGTGAATAAAACCTAGTATTTTCAAAAGCTAGTCTTGTTTTATTATGATGTGTGTATCTGCATGTGTGAACTGGTAAAGCATATCTTTCATGCTGCAGTTCACTTTTTACTGGAAATAAAAGTTGAGTTACTGAAAAGTAAATTGTGCAGCATTTTGAAACAAACAAAATAGTTTGTGAAGTTTGATCCATACTTTCCACTGGCAGTGTGATACTTGTGAATCTGAGCTAGAATTTTGGTGATTGGTCAATTCTGCCATTTTGGAGAAGACAAGTTTTTAGAAGTGGGGCTAGATCTGGTAAAGGACTTCAATATTGCTGCACCTGACTCTGAAGCACTGGTTATTAGTGTGAAATCTGGAGCCAAGAAAGGTACCTTGGATTTCCAGTCTGTGTAGATAGGGCTTGGTTGTCCTGAACAAAATTTGCCCTGCAGCAGCATAAGGGAGCGCTAAAAAAATTGGCTGTATTCTAGTTTGTACTCACTGTATCAAACATCTGCAGAGGAGGAAACAAACCCCAAGGAATTTCTCTCTCCTTACCTAATATTCTTTTCACTGTGCTTATGCTTGTATGTTCTGGTTCATACTTCTTCCATATTGGATGTTCATTGTCAGTTGACACATGAGGTAGATCTTTCTTATGCTCCTGAGTTGTGGATAGAATGTGCTCAGCTTGAAACTATGAACTTGAAGTCTTCCACTGGAGTTTTCCCAGTCACTAAGGTACTGCTATACTCTATGCAGTCTTGTCCTTCACATAACTGTAGAAGTTCTGGTCTTTTAAGCAAGTACCCAGATAACTTTTTGAAGTATGAAAAGGTCCAGCCTAGCCATGGATCTATTTCTACAGTAGCTACTTTTTTTTTCCACTGATATACTGACTTAGCCATAGAGGGTTAAAGGTTTGAAAAGAGCAGGGCAAGCAGGAGGCAACAGCCATCTGAGGATGGAGCTGGTGGAAGAATCTCTAGCACGTCTCTTGCTTGGAGGGTAAGTAATAGAAAATATGGCTTATCCCAAGTGCCCTTGAGAATCCTCATGCCCCCTGAGAAGAAGTGGCTTTGTGTGCTCTGACTAAACTGTTTCGTTTGTGTTTGTTTTTATTCTTATTCCTTGAACACTTAAATACCACACTTCTTCATTTCAGAATCCCTTCCAGGCTTCATCTTTCTCTCCAGATATTTATGGCTTTGAGAGCAGGGAGCTCTTGTTATCTATAGCTGTATATAAAACAGTACAGTCAAAGCTGTGCTCTTAGGTAACCCATACATCATAGCATAAAAAAATACAGTAATGAAAGGTTAACATCACATTGTCTGGTAGCTGTGTCTTAAAGTAGATATAGTTGTGTTCTTGTGCTGACATAAATCCTGACATAAAATGCTTATCCTTTGAAGCACTGACCTTGCCAGGTGTTTGCATATCACTCTGTCTCTTTTATGAATGTTTCCCAGGATGAAGTTTAAACTTCAGGGCATGCAGAAATCAAACTGGTGACATGTTATGAGCTTGAGCAGTCAGTTGGGGGCTTTGGGGTTCATACTTTAGGACATGAAAAGTATCTGAAGTCCTTACTTAGATCTAGCCCACTTTTACTAACAGCATCTGGCAACTGTATCTTAAAAAGAGAAAGCTCCATTAAAAGTTGTCCAATGAATTTCAGAAGTTGTTATTCTAAAGAAATTGTTTGTGTTTTGATTGCTTTCTCATTAATATCTTCATACCCTACAATGGGGTACCATATTTGAAAAGAGGAGTTGGTAGATGTCAAAGCTCACCTGCAGTCTGCAAGATCCAGAGCCATGAATCTGTCTCCATCAGTGGATTTTACTGAGCTTCTCTCTAGGTTCGCTTGCTAGTTCTTGTGTTCTCTAGACTGCAGCAAAAGGAAGGACATAATCATATAAATGGAGGTGCCATTTCTTATGAGATCAGTTAAATAAAAACTGTTTTGGTGCTCAATGTAGTTTTGTGATCAACACTCTTGTTTAGCAATTCTGAAAGGCAGTATGTAGCAGGAGCATTAAACATTCAACATTGATTGGAGTTTTATGACTCATTCTTTTCACTTCTTACAGATTTATACCAGCCATAGAGAAACTCCTCATTTAGTATTAGACAAGTTACCTTGTTGTTAACAAGTTCAAGTCTAGGAAAATGTGTCACTGAAATAAGGTTTCTTGGTCAGTTGTTGAAGTACTACACCAGAGTTTAAGGTTGGTGTAAATGGTGCCTTCTGTCTAGTTTTGGTCGCTGTACTGAAGGGGAGAATTATCTTAAGGAAAAATGGGGGGGTTGGTGAGGAAAGAGGCCGGAGAATTAACTGACACTTTAGATGGAGAGGGAAGGGTGCCTTGGAGCTTGAGCTTGATGGAGGGGGATGCATCTTTGTAATTCTACACTTTCAGCAATATTGACAGTGCTCTTCAATGTTTTGGAAAGCATCTATCTCTGATGTGCAAGGGACAGGCAGGAGCAACTGCAATGCCAATAGTCTGAGTTTCTTTGTAGAATCATAGAATCATTTTGGTTGGAAGAGGCCCTCAAGATCATCAAGTCCAACTGTTAACCTAACACTGAAACTAAAGCATGTCCCCAAGAACCTCATCTACATGTCTTTAAATACCCCCAGGGATGGTGACTCCACCACTTCCCTGGGCAGCCTGTTCCAATGCCTGACAACCCTTTCCACCAAAAAATTTTTTCGTAATACCCAATCTAAACCTCCCCTGGTGCAACTTGAAGCCAGTTCCCCTTGTCCTATCACTTGCTACTTGGCAGAAGAGACCCACACCCTCCACGCTACAACCTCCTTTCACCTCCCCTCAGCCTCCTCCAGGCTAAACAGCCCCCGTTTCCTCAGCTGCTCCTCATCAGATTTGTGCTCCAGACCCCTCACCAGCTTTGTTGCCCTTCTCTGCACTCTCTCCATCACCTCAATGTCTTTCTTAGAGTGAGTGGCCCAAAACTGAACACAGTTTTCGAGCTGGGGCCTCACTGGTGCTGAGTACAGGAGGATGATCACTTCCCTAATCCTGCTGGCCACACTGTTGCTGATACAAGCCAGGATGCTGTTGGCCTTTTTGGCCACCTGGGCACGCTGCTGGTTCATGTTCAGCTGTCTGTTGACCAACACCCACAGGTCCTTTTTCTCCAGGCAGCTTTGTAGCCACTCTTCTCTGAGCCTGTAGCGCTGCCTGGGGTTGTGACCCGAGGGCAGGACCCAGCACTTGGCCTTGTTAAACCTCATACAACTGGCCGCAGCCCAACAATCTAGCTGGTCTGGATCCCCCTCTATGGCCTTCTTACCCTCCAGCAGATCAACATTCCCAAACAACTTGGTGTCACCTGCAAAGTTACTGAGGGTGCACTCAACCCCCTCATCCAGATCATTGATAAAGATAAAAGTTCATTTAGTACTGCTGTAGGTTATAGAGAATGCTAAGGCAAGGGACCATGCTTTTGATTTAGTTATTGTAAATCTTCCGTCTATTTATGTCCAATTTACTCTGGAGTATATACACGTATTAGTGAGATGGATTTTTAAAAGTGAAAGTCTGCCTCCCAGTGCTCAGGGCTTCAATGTTCTGTCAGCAGCAAGCTCCAATGAAACTCCTGGGAGATGGTAAAGATCAACAAAATGCTTTAAGAAGGAACTACTTACTGTCTAATGACTAATATAACATATTGTAACATATCTCTGTCACATATTTCTCAGTCCTTGGCTATTTTTTTTCTTCTTTTTCCTTCAGTCCAGCAATGACAATTTTATATGTTCTTCAAGTTTCCCCTTTAACCTTTTGTTTTAGCCACTTCTCAGTAATGGAAGAAATGATGATGTTTAAGGGTTGTCACTCAAGATATGTTTAGCATCCCTTTGAAACTCATAGTTGATAGCTGGTGTCAGGCTGCTGTCTGCAGGTTCATTACCCAGGAGAACACTAGTAAAATTATGGGCCTTTTAGTCTTTCACGGTGGTTTCCCAAAAAAATATTTCAGGGTTTAAAATGAATACTTTAATTACCATTACTATAATTACTTTTTAATTAAGCTTACACATACAAAATTTTGACAACTTCAAGTTAGGGAGCTCATGATACAGGAGACGAGTATTTAACAACCATACATTTCTGTTAGCCATATCAGCTTTGAATATGGAAAAGGAAAACAATCAGTAAGGAATAAATGGACTTAAGATGTAGAGACTTCATCAGAGTTGTTTTTTCCAGGTTGTAGTATTTCAGGTTCGACAGTAGGAGGCATCTGCACATCAGATATTTCTGGAGGAACAGATGCAGAACCTGCACAGTATTTAGTGAAACCTTAATCAAGGCAGCAGATACGGAACACTTAATATAAATGTAGTTGCTTAAATACATATTTCAAGAGAAGTGAAGTAAAATCTCGGTGGGGTATGTAGTATGCTTAATGGTGCTGAATGTGTTTTCTCAAAATGCTAATGGAGGAAACATTTCTGGCAGTTCAGTTTTGACTTCCAGTCTAGGAGAATGAAGTTTGTTATCCTTTACTGGCAAATTCTGCACAACTAAATCAGAATGTCTTATTCTTTTACCATGAAACCCTAAGTATTTCATCTTACCCTAGTCTAGGCTTTCCCTGTTCTGGTGGTTTTGGTCAAACGTAGTGTATTTTAAACAGCTGTTAATATTTGTTGGCTTTACAGTTTAAATGGATGCTTTGCGTGTTTACTTGTCATCACATGCTGAGATTAATTTCACCAGGAATAAAGCATTAGCAGAGTGTGTCTATCGATGTTTAAAATTGGATTAAAAATCTGATATTCAACACTTCACAGAACTTATGCCAGGGAATGGTGAAGTAGAATAAATTTAGAATTTCGTCCTGTTCTCCTATATATTTGATAAAAATATTTGCCCTTCCAGACTAGTCTCACTTTTTTTTTTCTTCAATCAATTATTAATTACTATTAGCATTGAGAACAAGTGAAAAATTTCACATTAAATTATATATAGATTTTTGTGTTAATGTTCTTTATTGTTACGGTACAGTGTTCAGGAGGAAAAAAGTTCTCAAATGCTTGTTACAGAATAATGTGTGTGACTCTAGGCTCTCAGGCAGGTTTCCATGCTACTGGTTACTGCATTTACTTGGAATCAAGTAGTTGTTCACTGACACCGATGGAGCAGCAACCGCAATTGTACAGGTGAATGACTAGAAATTAGTCTTGTGTAGGTTTAGTTCCATGTCCTATGGCTTACATAAATTCAGTATTTTAATTGTTTGATATACATTAATACATTTTAACCCGTTTGTTTTAGTTTGACAATTTCAAAATCAAGTCTCTTCTCATGTGACACAATCAGGAGTGAAGATGTAGATGCAAAACACACCGGGGGATGAGGCAGGAGATTCTCCTAAGTCCTCAAGCCATGTGTGAGGCTCCTTGGATGTGCACCAGCAGCTGAAGATGTAGATATTTGTGCTGGGGAATTTAGGCTCAAATGGACAATGGCAAGTGGTGTTCAGATGTTTTGGAAACTAGCATGTATGGCTGATAAATAGGTGTGAAATGGTTGTGAGAATGAACTGTATCTTAATAGCATATATATTAACTTCACAGAAGGGATTAGTCTTTAGATAAATAGATGTTTAAGATATTAAATCTCTTTTTTTGTTCAGTTTGTGGCTAGCAAGTTGCCTCCACTGATTTGAATGTCTTCTAGTTACGTCAGGAAATGTAAAACAGCTAAATAATTTTAATTGCCATCATTACCTTAATTTTTTACCTCTCGATCATTTATCAAGATTAACTCTGAACTTCAAGAGGAAAAGAATGTAAGAGGAAAAACTCTTTAAAATGTTATCAGAGACAAACTCCATAAAAGCTATCATTGATTCATTGATTTTTTTTTTTTCTTTTAATGTGCTCTCACTGATCTGTGCTACAGTGCGATCTGCTTCCCAGCTGTCAAGATTACAGTGAGGTGTGTGGGTTTTTTTAGGGGGGGTGTGTGTGGTTTTTTTAATGGCCGTGTTAAATGCATACTAAAAAAATAGTGCTCTCACCCACAGTATGAACCTTCCAGCATTCAACTCACATGGGTATTGTTAGACAACTCAGTTATGTGGGCTTTTGATTTAGGTCTAATACATCAAAGGACTTAACTAGTTTAATATTAACCTTCGGTCACTTTAGTTTTCTACTCAAGTAAATGAATTCAAAAGTTAACCTCAGGGGAGAATCCAAACAATAAGCAAATGCGTGACAACAAAGCCCAATAACAAGCAAAATGGTCCTAGGTCTTTGCCAGTTTGGTTTTATTTGTGGGTTGGGGATATCGGTTTGTTTTTTTCTTAGACTACTTTTAAAATTTCCAAGCAGTAAGGCTCCAGTGTTTCCTTTTGGAAGCCATATGGATGCTTGCTTTCTTACACATTACTCAAACTGCTGCAGAGAGTAAAGATGTCTTTTGTATATACAGAAGAAGCTGCTTCTCCCCAGCACAGCCGAGAGCAATGCAGAAGTGTGGGGATAAAGCTGCCCTACCAAGCTCTGTGTCAGTCTCTTTCCTTAATTTTTATGGAGCGATGATCGTTTAAGTATTGGGGTCTTGCTGAAAATTGGCACCGGTTTATCAAAAACACACAGAAGGGGCTCCTTTGCCGTTTTTCCCCGGGTGGGGGAGGTTAAGGAAATTTGTTCCGATCGATACTGCTGGCATACCCTGCTGAGAGCAAATGAGCACTATCAAGCGTCTGAATCGTCACGTTAACCCCCGTATTCGCCTCTGGCCGTTACCTACAGCGGGGAAACCCTTTTCGCGGCACCGTCCTGCTCCGTCTTTGCCACCGCGCTTTAGGCGGAGGGGCGGGATGCCGGCGGCCGGCGGTGCTGCCCGCCGCTGAGCGGAGGGGGCGGCTGGGCCAGGCCGGGCAGGAGGAGCTGCCCCCGGGAGGGCAGCGCCCAGCTCGGCGGGGCGGGCCGGGTCGGGAGGGGCAGCCGCTCCCCTCCGCTGCGCACCGCGGGCGCGCCGTCGGGCTTCCCCGCTGCCGGCGGGAGGAGCCGGCCGTTCGTTCCGCTGGGTGTCACTCGGGGGTGGGAGAGGCGCCTTCAAAAGCCGAGGGGAGGGAAGGATCCGCCGCCCCAGCCGCCCGCACCGGCAGCGCGCCCGCCGCAGCCCGCCACGCCGCGGTACGGGCGGCAGCCGCTCCGCTTCCTGCGGGCCGGGACGCTCCCGGCTCTCCGCCTCGGAGCCGGCGCGGGGCGGAGAGTCATCGGTTGGTGCCGGCTGCCCCCCGACCCCAGCCCCTGCGGGCGGCGGCTCTCGGCCCCGCCGGCCCATGCGAGAAGGATGCTAGAGAGCGGCTGCAAGGCGGTGAAGGAGGGGGTGCTGGAGAAGAGGAGCGACGGGCTCCTGCAGCTCTGGAAGAAGAAGCGCTGCATCCTCACCGAAGAGGGGCTGCTCCTCATCCCCCCCAAGCAGCAGCCGCCGCCACCGCAGCAGCAGCAGCAGCCGCCGTCGCTGCCGGCCGAGCCGGCGGCCAAGATCAAGGAGCTTCACTTCTCCAACATGAAGACGGTGGACTGCGTGGAGCGGAAGGGCAAGTACGTGTACTTCACGGTAGTGATGGCCGAGGGGAAGGAGATCGACTTTCGGTGCGCGCAGGAGCACGGCTGGAACGCGGCGATCACGCTGCAGATGGTGCAGTACAAGAACCGCCAAGCCATCCTCGCCGTCCGCTCCACCCGCCAGAAGCAGCAGCACCTGGCGCAGCCCCACGGCCCGCGCCTCCGCAGCGCCTCCAGCTCCGCCTAGCACAGGTAGGGCCGCCGCTCCGCTCTTGCCCCCGGCACCGGCTCAGCCCCTGCTCCCGGGGCCCGCTCCGCTCCTGCCCCCGGGATCCGCTCCTGCCCCCGGTGCCCGTTCCGCCCCTGCCCCGGGGCCGCACTTCCCGCCCGGCGCCGGCCCCGCGGGTGTCCCGGGCTGGACCCGGCCCTGGCCCCGCAGCGGCGGGAAGAACTCGCTCCAGACACCGCTGCTTCAACTCACCGGGTGCCTTTTGTGCTGTGCTGTCTTATTGCAGGTTAAGTTAACGAAGCGCTTCGGGGAAGCGGGACTGAGAGCGTTCGTTGCGGAGGTACTTCAGTTTGGTCAAAAACTGGGCAAACGCCGGAGATGCAGGTAGTCTGGAGACAAGCGGCGCAACAACCTGAACCCCAGCTAGCTGCTGCTTTGCCGCCCTCGGTGCCGAGAAGCATTTCAAATCTATTATTTATGAACCTTGGAAAGGATTCTTTGGTGTGCTGAGACTTCGAGGAGACATGATGTACTGTAACTTTATTTTAATGTATTTTATTTTATTTTATTTATTAGGGTTGGTTGTTCAGGTTTTGTTTTGTTTTTTAAAGGCTTGTTTGCAAGACATTTCTGAATGTAGGCCGTATACAACAAGCAAAAGAAAAAACAGCGTGTACATTAGCCCCTAAAGAAACTAAAAAAATCTGGTTAGTTCAGCCATGTGCGAGTTGACAACGGAGTTTTTCATTTTTACCTGAAATACACTGTATAACGCTAATATGGAAAGTGTGATGTGTGGTTTGGAATTTGCCTGAAGCCCATACTGCATATGAAAACTCTTGCCTTTAGCGAGAATATCAAATACATTCTGGGTTTTAAATTATTAGCTTTTAAAATATACGCATGGTGGAAGATGATAAAATCTTACGCAATCTTGGTGATTCAAAAAGTAATGTTGATTGTTATTCTGAGATTAAAAGCCATTGTTTTAAGGTATGAGTGGAAGGGAATCTGACCAACTTATTTTGTGATGCAGGAGCCGCAGTTGGACTCCACTTACCCGTTTGATGTGCTTGCTCCTAGGCTGAAGAGCCGGAGCTGAGCTGCGCTTAGGAACGTTTCTTAGTGTCTGAGTTCAGGGCTCCATCTTCACAGTTGTTTTTCACATGGTCTGGGCTCTTGGCCTTTGTTGAAATTTTGTTGGAGGTTTTTAAATGTCTTGCATTAAAGTAGCCCCTAGTTTAAAAACCATCTTATCTACGTCTTAGTGTGCAAACGGATTATTTTGGTCACAGTTTTCATAAGCTGAAAGTTGCTCTCTAGCTGAGACAAACTAGATTAATTTCGGTGTTTAGCAGTGTCAGATGTTGTGAAAGACGTGCAATCTCGCCTCGAAAAACGTTGACGAAGCCATGAAGTTGGAAAACAAAGGGCTAATTGCACAGCTGGTGTGTCTTCCTCTGCCTCTTAAAAGTCAGTGGGAGTTTGGCTGTGGATGCTGGTGAGAGCGCGATGGAGCTGTTGCCCCAGGGCAGAGGAAGGAGCCAGGCCGGTGTGCTTTCTAGGACAGGGCTCTCCAGGTGATGGACCATTTTGGGTTGTGTGCTGCTACAGCTCCGGTTCTCTGGTGTGAAGTAAGTGGGGTGGTTGTAAGCAGGACTGAGCGATGTGGCCCATTATCTCTGGTTCAAGGTGAAAAGTTGCAGCTGAGGAGCTATTTATTTTAACTAGCGTGATGAGGAAAACTGCTTTTGGCCCCTTTACAAGTGACATGAATGTAAACAAAATCTTTTTAGCCACGCATCCAGGACTTTGCTGTTTGCATAACTGAGGTGTAGCTTGACTGTGAAAGCCCCCTCATTCTTGATTCAAGCTGTTTCTTTAAGTGTTTGAAGTGAAAGACTGAAGTGACACTCAAAGGAAGATCTCAGAATTGGCTACCGCATATGATGGTCTCTTCTTCTTCACCCTAAGTTAAGCTTAGTCCTGTGAGGCATAAAAGAGATCTCGACTTATTCCTTCTCTTTTGGTCTTTGTCTCCATATCCAGGTCAGGGATCACATACTAGACATGCAAAATGTATCATGGTGCAGAATTAAAGCCCAGACCTCACTGGTCCTCTGTGCTCCCGAGCTTTTCTTTCCAATCTGGCCCTTGACAAGGTTGCATGACAAGCTCGGAATGGTAGATTACAGCTGTCCTAACGAAGTTATTACTTTGAGACTAATCGAAATCGAAGGTGCCCTGCATCTTCTAGGATTAGACTTGCTGTCTTGGCAATCATAATAGCCAATTTCTGCATCTCTGTACATCTGCCATTATCATTCCGCTAATGCTTGGATGTTAGAGCTGCAAGGGGATTCTCTAATGAGCTAGTCAAAGACTCACAAAATAGACTGTAATTTGTAATTTGGCTCCTCTCTTTAGAGTCATTAATTACAGTTTACTGAGTAACTAATCCACCTTTTCAGATATACAGATGTATCCCTGATATCTTACCTACTAAAATACGTTTTAGCCTACTGAAAGATAAATGTAATTGATGAAAATTAATTCCTGTGTGATTAGAGACACACATGTTTCTCTAGGAGAGGCAGATATTCCTGTCCTCAGTGGATACAAGCCCCTGAATGCCACAAAAGGCTATGGATCTAGTCTGAAGCTAAAATTTTACTGCTCTTCTGGAAGTATTTGTGCTTTGAAATGAAATATGACAAATTTAGTAATATAATTGACATTAAGGTTTGAAGAAACAGCTTTCACTTGAATTTGCTGCTCTTCTTCACCAGTTCAAGGTCAATGTCCCACTTTCACCTCATGTTTCTTGTTTTAAGTTGGCCTGAAGGATGCTCTCAAAACCGTTTGGACTGATACAGTTAAACAAACTTTTGCCGGTTGTCATTGCCTGCTGCGTCACCTTTTTAGAAACATTGGTGTCAGCCAAACTCTTAGCGTGAGAGACGGTCACATCACAAAATCCACCTTGAGCTGTCCCTGTGCCTGCAGCCTGAGTTGGGGGGGTGGGTGTAAGGATCAAACCTCCCCCGGTTGCCTCTAGGACGGTCTTCTGGAAACTGAATGGGAACAAATTGGCTGGGGTCCCCTGGGGACAGTCAGACTGTGTGGCTCATGCCATGTCAGTATAAATAAGGCTAAATTGTCTGATGTGGACAATCCAACAACTTTCTCACGCTCTGAATTCCATTAAATTTTTTTTTGTTTTATTTTTACCGATAGTAATTTTAGACCAAGAAATCGTTTGATGTTATAAATGAGGCAGTTCTGGGCTTTTTTTGGTTTGTTCCTCTGCTACTGTATAATCCTTATTGGAGCTACTTGGTTAAATACTGTCTGTCACTGTCTGGTAAGCAATGGCTACGAAAGTAGGTCCAGCAGATTGTGCTCCATCTTCTTGGAGCTTTGCAAGAAAGGAAGTTGTGTTGTCTTTCCCCTTACAAATATTAAAATAAAACAAAAGAATTAAAAAGCCAAAACCATGACAGCATATGGCTGAAATAAATTAATTAGAGAATAAGAAAAATTCCAATAAGACACACACAGGCAAATGCTTGGTATAGTTAAGAAAATTGTGGACAGTAATTTCCTAAAGAGGTCAAAAATACAGATCTTAATTAAAAAAAAAAAAAGTGATCAAGGGGCAGACTCAGCAAGAAAATTCAAGCTGTGGTGACTGAGAAAATTGGAGGAAAAGGAAGTGGATGTTGTCTCTGTGACATCCTGAAGTAATTCCTCTTTTTTAAGGTTCATGATATGCAAATGCCAGCTTCTAAATTATAGATGCAGTGATGTACCAAATGTTTTCTAGCATATCCTGTTGTGAGCAGAAGTATCAGTGTCATCACAAAAAAAATGTGTGTAAATATGACTCATAAATGATTTCTGAGAGATGTGATTTATTTTTCATATTTTTCAAGATGCATTCCATTTCAAATAAAGAGGTATCTATTGAAAGAGCTCTTGGTATGTTGTAGGAATGGTTGTTTGGTGGGCTATCTGTTATGATTAAAACCCGAACAAAGCTTTTGCAATGTATGAAGCTCAGTTTAAGGGCCTAAGAGGAACATGTAGATCCCTTCTAAAGGAAAGACTCCCTTAGATGCTCTGAGTAATCTTTATATGTAGTACAATTATGGGGCTCGGAGTCCTCAGTTTTGCTTCTTGCTGTGTGTGATGTGTGAGCAACCACACAAAGTCCTACACATTTCAGTAATGCTCAGCCTGGTCTCACAGTACACATACAACTTATCTTTGGGACACAGATTTCAGGCTCATAATCTTTACCTGTGAATGGTGTGACATTAGGAATCGAAAATGAAGCATTAAATGTGCCTTGTTTCTCCTTTTTTTTTTTTTTTTTTTTTTTTTTAATGTATTTTAAGCACTGTGATTGAATTTCAAGTAAACTGTAAGTAGTCCAGAAAGAACACCCCCACCCTTCGGTGTATCCTCCAACCCATTTTCTTTTAGCTTTGTGGGAAAACAAATGAGGTACGACAAGAAGAATGTGTGATGACTTCTGCTGCTTTGGGCTCTCCACAGAACTTCAGCCATTCAGATGCCTTGAAATGCCCTGAGGTGTATTTGTACTGCAGTAGGTCCTTATTTTTGAGCACCTTCCAAAAGCGTATTAACTTTAGTCGCATGATGTACATTAACATGGACTTACTAGTGCTGTTTGCCTTCACTGGAGAGATATCAGTAACCTCTTCCATAAGCAGGCTGTTGCTATAACAAGTACAAGTTCTCTTTGCAATAGTAAACATCCAAAATATAGGCATTTGAACCTAATATTTGATACACAAACCATGGCTTAAACCCGACCTCTCACAAGTGCTTTGGAAAGCCAGTTAAGTAGCTGTAGATTCATTGTCTATTCAAGGGTCCACTGTTGATTACAGATTTTAGAGATGTCCTGTATGAGCTTTCAATAACAGTGATGAATAAGTATCTTTCTGAGGGCATAAATATAGTAGAACGAGAATTTAATAGCTTGACATTGTTTCTGCTTCTGCATTGACGGTGATCTCTTTATAAAGTTGCATTGAAAACAGTTTTCTCCACTTTAAGTCCTAATTAAGAGGATATAAAATAAGGCTGCTCACATATTCATGGTACGTATGAAATGGTCCTAGAAACTGGGCTATTATTTTCCTAGTGGTGAGTATTGCCTCAATAGGGTTTTCTTAAAAGCTATTTCTCATCTAAAGTAGGATAGGAAGAACGCTGAAACTCAAGGATCTATGCACAAGGTCCAGAAATAAAATCTGGACCTGAATCAGAGTCCGTTGAAATCAAGACGAGTTTTTCCAGACTTAAGACAGATTTTGACCTTTTGCAAAAACAGTGACTATTTCTCTTCTTCTGTTTAGAAAACCTAGGAACAAAACCCCAGAATCTGGACCTCTGCCCATAATCTGTGCCAGCAGTGATGGTGTGTAATTAGGATAACACTGACATTCTGGCCTTTCATCTTGCCCAGTGACATGAGTGGGATAGGAAGAAGATGGAATAAAGCCTGTGTTTTCTGAGGAAAATAAAATAGGAAATGAGGCCAATCTAAATGTCTTCTCTCCTATCTGAAATGAAATCTAGACCACAACTGTCTCTTGCAATTTAATTAAATTCATAGTACAGCTGAAACGGAATGATTTTCTTTGTAATGGAACCCAAATCAGAACTAAACCAAAGCTGCCTGTTTCTAAGCAGAAACATCTCAGTCCTTCCTAGAAAGTGTCTCAATGACTTCCCTCACCTAAACATACTTATTTTTTAAATCAACTGTTGTGAAGACCACGGATGTAATTTTTTTTTAAAAAAGCTTATTTCAAATTTATAAGGTTATAAAGAGTATTATGGATGTTTGTGATAATGTTTTTTGTCTTTCCACTGAGGCATTTTTGATGTGTGAGTTAAGGACCTTGGAAACACCGCACAGCAGTTACATGCTGCTCGCAGTATTGCTTCATGCCTTCTGCTCTGAAGATGGGCAGGACAGAAGATGGTGACTTTGGTCCTGCTAAGAGCTGAACACCCTGAAGTTGTCCTGACACCCAAAGGACCTGGGAGCTGCTTGGGACTTCACAATAGGGCTCAATCACTTACGGGGTCTTGGCCTAATGCTACACACCGAATTTACAAGGAAAGAGGCATCAGGTCCTGGGTGAGGCACTGGGAAATGAGGTTGTATTGCTGGCTGGCACCCACCTGAAGCTCCTGCTCTGCATCAGCAGCCTGGTTTGATTGCAACACCTACAAGCTTTCCTTAGGAGACTGGTAGGGGAAGCTAGAGGTGAGACTTCTGTGCTGAAGTCCTTGGGATTTTTTTTTTTCTAGGAAAACACCGAAACTGACACATTTACCCTAGTATAGACTTGCCATAGACACTTTAAATGGGCCAGTTTTGCCTCCCTTCCAAGTCATTCTGCTAGATGTCTCCAGCAATGCCAGCCACCACTGCGGGGAAATGTTTGTTTGGATGGGAGTTTGAACTACATTTTGTGTAAAACTGTACTATGACAACAGTGGATTTCACATAAACAAAATTTTTATTGACCCTACTTCATAATCTGTCTCTTGCAATAGTTTGTGAATATAGCCATAGTAGGTGAAACAAACCAGTAAATACATATAGAATGACTAACCATTACAATGAAGCATACAGAGCTCTGTGGTCAGCAGAGTATTTTAAATGAGACAATTTACCCCACGTTTTGTAAGGCTTCCAGCAAGATGAGGAAATCACTGCTTTTGTTTTTAAGATCTTGTCAGTGTTTCGTAAATGTTTCTGATATTTATGACCATACATATGGCTTTGATTATAACTTGCAGGAGGCTCAAGAATTGGGTCATATACTGTTTAAGAGAGGATTGTTCCACTAACTGTTATTTTTGTTAGGTTTTGTCGCTTAGCTTTGGGATATTTTGCACCCACTGCCATTTACAAAGGTGAAAGTACAGCGTGTAGTAACAGCACTGAACCTGCGACTTCCACGGAGAACAAATCCAGCCTGTTCTTGGCTTGGGTGCCAGAGCCAGGGTCTTTTGAGGGAACGGCTCTCCTTCATGTTGCTGTGTGCTTTGGACCCGGGCCTGGGGACGATAACTCCCTGTACCAGCGATAGCACCTCTCTGCAAGGCTCTCAGCCCACTTGGATATCATATCTCTGTTTTGGAGAAGAGGAAACTCGGGACCGGAGAGCCTGTGTCGCCTGCCCAAGGTCGTGCCTGGGGAGCTGGGGAGCAGCATCGCCTGTAAGCAGGGTCCCCATCCCTGCGTGAGAAATGCTGCCTGTCACAGCAGAGGCTGTGTCATTTTCTGTGCTTCGTAGGGGACCTTCCTTAGAGCCAACTGCAAATGCAGTATCCAAGTCAGTGCCACTGGTCGTTGGATGGAGACCCACATGAGTGACTATACCCTGCCAGGTAAGTTCCAGCCTTAAAAAATCATCGTGATACAGCTATTTGTCCAGCAGAGATAAGAGCAAGACAAAGTACTGAGGTTTCACATGAGATTTAGCTGAGTCTTTGGATGACTTCAGATTATTACTAGGCATTGTGCAAACAGCATACTGGGAGTGAAGGGATCTGCGAGTTATTGCCCATTTCCGGAGCCATTAAGATCCTCTATTTACTGCGGTTTACAAGGACAAAGAGAGGTTATCAGCCCACTAATAACTTGAAAGGACTGTATAGATATGAACCCCGCATTAATGCAGCTTTTCCAGCCTGCTAACTGCTTTAAATAAAACATACGGAGAGAAAGAAAGAAAAAAAAAGGATAATTTTCTTTTCTCTACCATTATGCTATCACTTGACCATTTCACCCAGAAATAACAAGTTTTGAGGGAAATCCTTTTGGCCAGAAACACTTATCCCAGTCACGTGTTTTTCTAATACCAGAAAAAAAAGCTGATTGATGCACATGGCTGTAGTAGCTCACAGACAACCAGCTTCTCCTAACCTGCTGCTGGGGGGTGATGGAGCTGTGTGAGTCTATGTGAGTTTCACAGCAGCCTGCTAAACCGTCTGTGAAGCTGAAGACTCCTCCATGCCCTTTCTTGTGCCAGCGGTAACTACAATATGCAGGTGGCCTTGGCTACTGGCTTTTCTTGTACACAGATGAAGATGAGAAAAATTACTCCATTGTTTTAAAAGTCAGACTTGAAGTGGAAAAGCTATTTCTTCATTGCCTTTTTTTGGCAGCTGCCACGACCCTTAGCCAGTCATGGAGTGGTGCCTCCAACTGGGTTAGATGTGTACTGGCTGCTTTTTTCACTTTTATCATGGATTGTTAATATTTCCTGTTCCACTAAGCCACGTTTCCCTGGTACTCATTCCTAGTGCTTGGCTCCTAAACAAAGTCACAGCTCTTGTCACAAGGCAGTGGGCTGCATACTTATCCCTTGTGTGAGTGATGACTGATGGCTCACCAGTAGGGAAGTAATGCTGACAGCTCTGCTCCCGGGCAGCGAATTGCCAGCATTCCTCACCGGGGCACACAGCTGGCCTGGGAAAAGGCTGCTGTTTGGCAGGGGGGGGCCTCTAAAATAGGCCGCCTGTCCTTCCAGAGCGAAGGAAGATGGAGAGTGATGGTTGGCCCATCTCTTTCTGAGCGGAGGTGGAATTGGACATGTGAAGCTACAGTGCCCAAAGCGACTGGTACAATTCTGCAGGCACAAGCTGAGTGGTCGAGTGTGAAGAGACAAGAGTATCTGATGGCTGAGAGGGCAGTAAGA
The DNA here is from genome assembly GCF_036013475.1 of Columba livia. Classification (NCBI taxonomy): domain Eukaryota; kingdom Metazoa; phylum Chordata; class Aves; order Columbiformes; family Columbidae; genus Columba; species Columba livia. The sequence continues at coordinate 157,929,282 of NC_088602.1, read as the reverse complement.
CATCATAAAATGGTGATAATTATAAACAATAAGCTATCTTATCCCCCCATTCTCATTGTTAGAGAAAAGACAGCTTGCACAGGATGACAGCTCACTGGATGGATGTGTCTGGAATGAAACAGAGATAATTTCTGCAGCCAATCTGTGGGCCCACTCCTGTATTTAAGAATTAGCCCAGAGACAGTTAAGAGCAGCAGCTGCAAAGGAACATTTAGCTGCTGCCCCAGGGAAACTGCTACAATCACTCCCAAACCATTTGGAAACTGTTCCTCTGTGTTTTCCTGAGGGTTTAAGCAGCTCAAAGTCATGGCCCGCAGAGGTCTGGTGTTGTGAAACTGCAGCCATGGGTCAATCAGCTGCCTGCCATCCCCCCAGAATCCTTAGCTGTCTGGGAGGGAGGCCAAGGAGAGCCTCTGTCAGGCAGGAGGTGCCTCCTGGGGTGACTTGGGGCCGGCAGCCAGGAGGGCTGGAGATCACCTCTGTCCTGCTGGGTTGGGTTACAGAATCACAGAATGGCTGCGGTTGGAAGGGACCTCTGGAGATCATCTAGTCCAACTCACCTGCTAAAGCAGGTTCACCAAAGCAGATCACACAGGAATGCGTCCAGGGGCGTTTTGAATGTCTCCAGAGAAAGAGACTCCACAACCTCACTGGGCAGCCTGTTCCAGTGCTCTGGCACCCTCAAGGTAGAGAAGTTTCTCCTCATATTCACCTGGAACCTCCTATGCATCAGTCTGTGCCTGTTGCCCCTCATCTTACTGCTGGGCACTGCTGAAGAGAGTCTAGTCCCATCCTCTTGACACCTACAATGTCTCATGGGAGAAGCCTTCCCGCACAACTCCTGCTCCAAAGGCCTCTGTGCAGGTGGAAGAGGAACAGGTCTTCTTGTAAATGATCTCAAAGGCGCTCATCGGCCCTCTGGGGATGCGTCATGCCACTGCGTCACTGGTGGCTTTACCAGCACTGCCGTTCCTCACCACAGTTGTGAGAGTGTGAACACTGAGGGCAAGCAGCTGAATGAGGAATTATTCATAAAGCTTACCAGGGGTTTCCAGAATGTATTCAACTCTGCAGTTCTGCTGTTAACAACCTCAGAAACAGCTCTACTGACCTGTCTTAAAGTGGAGTTTGGGGAAGGTGCTTGGAGCTGAACATGTGAGACAAATGCTTTGGCCGTGTCTCAAGAACAGAGGTCCTCTTGCCCAGCACCCTGTTAGCTGGCCTGGGAATGTAACACCCATGTTTGATATGTTTATTTGCAGGGTTGGGGGTCTTATTTTCTACCTAGATTTTCCCTAATTCTGCGTGTTTCATCCACAGAGCGACCTGCCAAAAGGTATTTTATTTTCCTAAAGGTAGTTCCAAACAATTTGGTCATTTTCCTGTCAGCTGAAAATCTGCAGCAATCTTTTTTGCTGCTGAAGCTCAGTGAGCAAGGATAAGTGCTTACACAGGTAGCCTTGATGTAGTATTTAATTGTTGTTCTGGGCAATGGCAGGGCTCTAACACAATGCAAAGCTTGCATAAAAGGAAAGATTTTATCTACTTGCAAAGCTAGCATGGCTACAAATATCAATTTGTTGGCTTTGATTTCCTAATATTTTAATTTCACTGAATCTGAGAGGATTTAATGGTTAATTTTCAGAGCATTCTCTTAAGGATTTTTTTTCAGTGCCTCCACTCAAAATGAAGTCAAAACCTTAAATCAAGCTGAATTTGGGAGAAGTAATTTAGTTTTGCTGAGCTCTGGATATACTTAGTCTTTCTCCAGCCCTCTTTTCCCTTTCTCATCTCTGAGTTTAGCGTGCAGCATTTAGTGGGAGAGGTTTGCAAACCACGATGCCAGCAGCTGTTCCACCATCCATTTTGTGTGCCTTACAGATGAGGCTGGTGCCTTGTAAAGTTATGGTAACCCTTGAGCAGCCTCAGGTATGTCCTCTGCTCGGTCTGTACACAGCCGTCATCTATCAGGTTTGCCCTTGTAAAATGAAACTCCAGCATAGCTGGGGCTTACTTTTAATTCATCTGTCACAGCCTGCCCGAAACTGGCCCAGGGGTAGTGGATAGGCAAAGCCCTACAATGGCAATCCTGCACAAATGTCCTTCGGGCGGGTCTATTTTATTTTATTTTATTTTATTTTATTTTATTTTATTTTATTTTATTTTATTTTATTTTATTTTATTTTATTTTAAGTGTTGCAGTCATTGAAAAGCATTCATAGACAACAAGGAGATGGGATTGTGCTTTCCCTCTCACAGCTGCTAATGTTGCTTCCCGCATGTGATTAATTAAGGTAAAATCTGGATTTCCTTTCCACTGACATCGCTGTCTTTCTGCTGCAGGCAGGAGTGAGTTAAGGTGCACTGAAAGCAAGGATGGATCTAAAAGCACAGTTTATTCATGTGGTATTCCTAAGGGGCCTTCCAATCTTATGCCTTGTGGCTTTTCCTTAACCTTGACTCCACAGAGCTGCTGTAAAATCCAGGGAGAGGCAGGCTCAGGGTGGCAAGGTTTGTATGTACCACTCAGAAAAGAAAAATGCTTTTATAACCTGAAGAATTCTCAGTTTATGGAGAAATGCATGTCAGAGGGCCGGGACCTTGCTCAGCATGATACTTATGCAGGTGCCAAACTCCTAAAATCATGGTTTTCTCCAGAGCCGGCAGGGTTAGCCCAGATTTGGGCACCCTTGTCTGTCACACCCCTGTTCCCGCGCGTGAAGCAACCAGGATACAGCTGTTTTCAGCTACCAGATGTTGACTACGTGACACCAGAAAGCTGTATCTGCAATTAACTGCTCTTGGTCTATTTAACAGTGTTGCTATAGATGGCACAGTATCAGTGGGCTAAATAGCTCAGAACTGCAATCAGCTGTTTTAATTTCTGCCCACTCCCAGGCCATAAAAATCCTCAGCTTTTACAAACCCTGTCGCTGTTCTCCCTTTGCATCCTTTAATGGCTTTTGGAAGAGGAAAGCTCAATTTTTGTATACTCCCTCTCCCTCCTCCAAGAAACCTTGCTCTTAAGTTTGTCAGCAGCTTCAAAGAGATCTCCAACCCCCAGGTTCCATGCTGCCTCCTCAGGGTGTTCAAATCCTTCATGTCCTCAGGCATGCACACAAGTGAAGTGGAGCGAGGAAAAATGAGTCTGCTGAGCAACCAGAGATGGTCAATAACTGCCCAACTTCGAGAAGCTGTCATATTCCTCCATCCAGGTGTGCACCTTCAGGGTGGGTCATGGGAGTGGTGGGGCATTGAAGGCTCTGTGGCAGGTACCAGTGCTCAGGTGCCTAGGAAGGTGAGTCCCTGGTGGAGACACCAAAAAAATAGCTCAGATTTCTCCTTAATGGTCCCCCGGCACCCTGCAAGGCTTTTCTGCAGAGGATGGATTTTCTGCTGGTGGTCATTAAGCATGTCAATGGAATGCAAACAGTGGAGGAGGCTACATAATTCACACTTCTTCCTCTGATTAACTGCATGGCTTCCTCTGCAATATGATCTCCTAATCATGTGGGCTTCCCCAGAGGGAAGGGCACACCATACCTTAATGTTTGCCCTCAGGCTGAGCATTACCCAGTGTCATATGGAGAGCCTCAGTCCTTTGGTGGGAGTGACACATTGGTGAAATGGCTTAAGCAGCACACTGACCTCAAAACCAGCAACTCCAGGGTAAGTTCTTGAGGATATGGGACACCAAGGCCTCTCCCTGCCCCTCCCCAGCCTGGTAATCAAATATCATGGCCATATTTGAGGGAGTCTTTCTAATACACTCCCAAACATGCTGGTGGAAGCTTTAGCAAAGACCAGACCTGGCTTTCCTTGGCTGAGCACCACCCAGCCTCACAGAGACCCCTTCCACCTGGAGCAAACACACTCCTGGGGCTTCTGGTGCAGCTGCCTTTACTGTGGTGAGAGCACTGATTAAACCTTTCCAAAAATTTAGAAGGAACAGCTAAAGTGAATGGGGCATTCAGGAAAATACAGAGTAGAGCTTCAGAGGTGAAATTATGGTACTGCTGAAATCTATGGCAAAATTTAATTGACTTCAATGAAGGATTTGTCCCTTTAGAAAGTCTGGGATTAAAATAGGAAGTTTGTAATTTTATTCAATTGCCAATATGAAAAAGACATTTAAAAACAATTCAGTTGCATTTGTCATAATTTGTATTAGCTGCTTGGTTATTGGAAAAAGGAGACTGACACTGGAAAAGAAAAGCATCAGATATTCAGGTATTCAACTTCTGATAGACTGTTATCTGACAATTGAGTTTTGTAGGTCCCAGAAGAAGCTCCAGCACTTGGTGAGGTGTTGAAGAAAGCTTCTTTGACACATAGTCTCCACATGTGTACACTTGAAGTGACATCTGGCATGGACCTGAGTCTGTAACAGGCATTTCAACACAGTTCTACTTTCCTGATTGTCTTTGGAAATTTAAAATCAGTCAGTAGTAATGAAATAGGTGTTGCTCATTAATGATTCAGTTCTGCCATCTTTCTCATTGCTTACATTCCTCTGCAGAAGGAATAGCTATTGGCCTCTTCTCAACAATGATACAGACAGAGTTTTATGGGTTGTTTCTCATTATACTGACAACAGAAATGTGAGAAATACAAGCATGGCAGCATTAGGTAGCATCCTAGGGGAGGGCCTGTACCAGAGAGAAAAAGCAGTCTGCAACAACAAACCCAGGCTGCTCCTGCTCAAGTGAAACCTGTGCAAATCCTGATGTGCCAACACCTGCTCAAAATTTGTCCCAAGGGTGGGAATCATCTCCCCAGCCTCCTGACTGCAATGTAGTCCCTGCTCCAGCCTCCTGTTTCTGTGTTGCAAAGCTGCTGCGCATCTGCACAGCAGCATGCATAGAATCACAGAATAGTTTGGGTTTTAAAGGACCTTCAAAGGTCACCTAGCCCAACCCTCTGCAATGAACAGGGACATCTTCAACTAGACCATGTTGCTCAGAGCCCCGTCCAGCCTGGCCTTGAACATTTACAGGGATGGGGCATCTAACATCTCTCTGGGCAACCTGTTCTAGCACACAGGAGTGAAAACCAGGGCTGCCCTTGCCAGCCCCTCAGGGGAAGGCACTCATAGCTGCCCCCAGGCCATGCCTGAGAGGGCCACTTTGTCCCCATGTGAGCTTCCCAGGCTGCTGGTACCCCAGCCCCAGCCCTGCTGGCCTCCCTCACCTGGCAAGCATCGATGGAGCCAGGGCATCGCTTCACCAGCAGGATGCTGCAGCCGGGAATGTGCTTCTTGAGCACAGCAGAGAGGAAGGTAGAGCTCTGTCATGCCAGCAGAGCCTGGTGCTGTATGGCAGCAACTGCCTGAAACGCTGCTCTGGGTCGCTTTTTCCCCAGAGCTGCTCTCAAACCACAGAGCCTGGCTCATCTTGGTAGCTCCTCTTGCTTGCCAGCAGCTGCCTAATAAATCTTTTCTCTGCGTAGTATAAATAATTACTGAGCTGTCTTCTCCTCTGATGCTCACCCTGCCTCTGAACCAGCCCCTGCTGCCAGGGCCATGTTTATGCCGTCTTTCCCCGAGGCTGCCCGCAAGCCCTGACACGCTGTCCCACATAGCCTGTGAGGAGGGCAGCATGGGGCGGCCGCTTCCCCTGCTTCCCAGGGAGCCGGGCCATGGAGGAGGCGGCATTGAACCCCTCACATGCCTGCCCTGGGTATGCTCTGCCAGGCAGCTGCCTGCACCTGGGCAGACGACTCCCCATGCACCCCACACTTAGGGTGGTTTCACAGCCGCCTCCTTTGCAAAGACATTGCCAGTGCTGGGGGAAACAAGTGATAGTCCAAATTCACTGTGGGGTGCTGGGAGCAGGAGCTTAATCTCCCTTTACGCAGGTGAGGTTTCCCCATGGTCCTACATCCCTTGCTCTTGCCGCATGTTCCTGTCCCAACGCCAGTGGTGTCAGGCCTGGTCAGTCAGGGAGCCTGCTGGCTTGGGGCACACCAGGATGATGTTGTGGGCGGGGGCTGCCACCCCAAACCCCAGTGCAGCAGTGCCTGCAGAAGCCTGGGGGCTGGCTGCCTGCCCCACCACAGGCCAGCCACAGCTATGTGCAGGAGCTGCATCTGGCCCTAACATTTCGGCTTGAAGAAAACTCCCACCTCTCAAGACTGATGCTTTCCCTACATGCTCATATTGGCTGCAATACCCTCCATCCATAATCATTATGTCCAAAGGTGGAGGGTCCATTATATTCGGCACATGAAGAGCGACTTATACCCGGACACCTAGTCATTAGAGGCAACTCTCACTAAAGGAGATTGAATGGTTTGTCATTACTGTCTTCCTCTGTGGCAGCTCCTTGTAGACGTACAGACTTAAAACTAAGGAGTAAGTCTTGTTTGCCAGGTCCTGGTGACATTCCTGACAGTTTAATTAGCCATTTCTGATTATAGCTGTAGGAAGAGTACTGCAAGCCCTGGGAATATAATTCTGCTGCACAGGGGTCAAGACCAACAGGGCATGATAAAGAAACAGAAAGCCTAGTTCATTTTGATTGCCTTTGTATTTGGACTGAAATAAATTCTTGGACATTTAAACTGTGGAGTTTTGATCAGAAGTCTGGCTGGAAGTGGTAAGGACCTCCTAGGTTGTGAGAGTGGTTCACAAGGGAGACAAAGAGGAATCTGTCCTTCCTCCCTGCATTTGCCTGCCATCTGCTGCTTTGGGGCACAGTCCTTTATCACATTGTGCTTGTGCAGCACATCAATGGTATGCTGGTCACACAGGACTGGGCATCCTATGTCCCGAGGATGTTGCAAATAATTGCAAAACAATATAGTTCTTTAATGAATGCTGATTTGCCACTGTGATTCTTATGGACTGAGTGTGGCATGAACGATATTTGTGTTATTAGCTCTATGTTTGTCTGTTTTTCTACATGACATTGACTTCATGGTATACGCAAAGAGGAGACCAGGGGATTTCATCCAGCCCCGACCCTTCCCTCTTGGCATCCCCTATTCTGACTCACCCTCTCCTTGTCTAATTGTTCTGTTTTGCTCCAAATCTGTTCCTCTGTGAGTGTGCCCAGCTCACCGCAAACATCTCCATCGTTAGCACAAGAAGTGAAGTGTTTGCGTGATGTTATTGTCAGTGGATGGTTTATCTAGTTGTAATTCCCATGGCTCCAGCGCTGCGAGTGCTTATACACAGACCTCATTTTGCAGGGGTGGCAAGGGGAAAGGTCAGTATTTATGAATCATTTCTTCCTGGCTGTGGCAATGAGGTTGGTTTGTGGAGTGAGTCATGGAAGAGCAGCCTGGAGTGGCAATGATCTCCAAGGAAAAGAGACCTTCAGGTCCTAAGTGACCCTTGGACACTCTAGTCAAGTTACCAGCATCATTTCACATCCCTGGTCACAAAAAACACTGTTCACTCAAAACTATGGTTCTGGAAGTATCGTATACGACATATGTGAGAACCCATTCTTCTTCTGGAAGTATTGCAAGGACTCACGTGTATGACTACCTGGATGGTAAACCAAGTATTGCGTAGTGAAAAGATGGAGGGAAGCCTAGCACACCTTCCTCTGTTAGGAAGATAGGTTTATGTTTGAAATGTCTGTTTGTTATGGAAGGGAAAAGATTTTCCTAAGGGCAGTAACCTTATAAAACAGAGTAGTTGAGTCTGGACTGATTACCGCTTGGAATGAAATTTCCATGTGAGTGTAGAAGTGATGCTGCCACAGAGTTTTGTCCTATGTACTAACATCAAGCAGCCAATATGGTACTGCGGTGTTATGAGCCACACAAACACAGAATAAGCCCATCTCCACAATAGACAAAGCATAAAAACTAAAAGTACTGAGATGCTGAGAGAGGTTGTACGTGACCCACCTCAACACTTTTGAAATAGCATCAGCTAATTACCAACCAAAGGATGCATCTTCTCACTCAAGAGATCCAGTTTCAGTGCAGGTTTTCAGGGAAAACATTTAATTCCCTGTATTAAAATGTTTTCAAGAATTGCTGCCCAGCTGCAAGCTCTAAAATTTTCAAAACTTCCTCCAGAGCAGGGCTATTTATTTTCATTGCTCTGTTTACCCCGTGCTTTTAATTGCTGCCATTAGGAATTGTGGTGGTGAGTCAGGCTTCTTCATCACCAGATCCCCCCAAGGTTTCCATTACACCCCTTTCTCCTGACACATGTGTGGCTGGCAGCACCGGGACAGGTGGAGAGAACCAGGGCTGGGCTTTCTGGGGTGCTCAGCAGGGACCAGCCACATATGGTAGAGCAAATCCTGGCCATCCTTGGCGTTGCCCGTGCTGTGGATGCCTGGTCCCTCTCAGCTATTGGATGTCTGAGAGGGAAACATGCCCATCCTGTCCTCTCCTCGGCGTGGGAGCGCTCCTGCTGAAACTGGAGTCATATATTGTACTGCTTGTCGAGACAGAGGACAGAGTTTTGAGGGGCTAAAAGTAGAAGGGGAGCGTGTCAGCTGATGGCAGTTCCTGGGTAAGCCACTTCCAAATAGTGTTCCCAGCTGTTTCTCTGACAGGGCATCCATCTGAGCATCACCCTGGAGCCGCACGGGGCTTTCTGCTTGGCCTTTCGCACATGTACCATGAGGCCACAGCCCTATGGCAGTAATTGTCAGTGTAAGACAGGAAATCTAATTAAAAAGGAGATGAGCTACAAGGGAATAACATATGGCGGGTTCACTTTCAGCAGGCAGAAGAGGCAGGCAAGGGGAGGCCTTGCTCCTGGGGCTCGCTCCGAGGCACAGGAGGGCTGGAAAGCTCAGACCTCTTGCTGAAGCTGCTTCCAAGTGTGCTGTGCTTGCTGCAGCGAGCATGGGGCTGACTGGCAGACCTCTACCCATGGCAGAGGCAGTGATAGACTGAACCATGCTCTGCCACTGGCAAAATGCACCCCTGTTACCCTTGCACTGTGTAGGAATAAAGTTCCTGTGGGAATAATTTATCTTTGGCCAAAGTGGCTCCATTTACAGTGATCCTGAGGCTGCCAACCAGGAAGAGGACCCTGGCAGCAGAGGGTTTGTATTGCTATTGACATGGTGCCACCAGCTGAGCCTGCCTGGGGATCCCACCTGCCTTGGCAGCCAGCGATGCTTGGGGCTACCCAGAAAAGTGTGCTGCTTGTGCATTGTGGCCTTCCCACCACATCAGGGCTTTGCTGGGCTCAAAGAAGAAGAATCTTCTGGGGCATTTCCTTGTGCAGGGATGGTGCTCATTGATGCAATCTGGATGTGGGGGGAGCTTGGCTGCTGGCGGGCAGCTGATGGTATGATCTTGCCTGTAGCTGTGACCGAAGAGGCTGACTGCATAGCAGGGAGAGGAGGCTTTATTTAAGAACAGAAAGCACAAAACAAACTACCCACCTGTGGCCTCCTCTGAGAGCAGCCAGCGACACAAGAGCAGCTCCCCTAGCCGAGTGGGTCTCGCTGCCACCCTGCTGATGGTGACGGACACTTCCTTGTTTTTAAAATATGCAGCAGCACGAAGTCTCAGCATTTCACACATCTGAAGGCCATGTCATTTCCTCTGAAAGTAATCCATAGCCACCTCTGATCACTACAGAAAGACAAAGGTTGTGTTAATAATGTAATGTCCTGTGCTGGATGCTTTCAGTGCTGATGGCAGCATCGTGACCAGCAAAGAGGCACCCTGAATAGCAATGGCCATTGTCACATATGTGGGAAGGTATCATTCATCCTCAGGGATTTAGAGCTCTGTGACACAGTATTAACGAGTATAATCTCTCCATTCAGTTTAGGATGTTCTCATATATCTTCAGTATCCTCAGAACAGCAAACTGTAATTCACAGGAAAACCTTGAATGTGAAACACATGTTTCAGCAGGGTTTTAAATCCTCACAGTCAACATTTGGCTGGAGACACTTCTTTTTATTTCCCTCAGGAGCTTAGTGATACTGTTGTTCGAGTTCACAGTAACTCCTGGAGGTTTTGCTTCCTTTGTGCCTACTGAAAGGCATCAGGTTTATCTTACTGAGCCGATCAGCAATAATTGAGGAAGGGATACAAGATAATCTTGAAGTTGCACAATGCTCTTGTAGGTTGAACTGTGCCTGGTTTCTTAACAATGCTTCAATTTTCTACTGGGTACCCACAAGTCAGGAACATGAAGTGACTGTACTTCAAAAATCCTTCCACAGTTTCATTTTTTTTCCCTTGTTGCAGCGATTTGACATGTTTTTCTTTACATAGCTTAGTAGTGAATACTCTGGTTTGGACACAGTATTCAAGACTTAGTATTTTAAATATGTTACTAGCATTAAGGATACACTTATGTATAGTCACAGTGCTAGCTTGTCTTTTCTCTGTGATCACTCTGGATCAACCACTTTGTCTGTAAGGCAAAAAGGAATATTTTCAGCTTTCCTTTTCTGCTTGTGTTCTTTCTTAGCTTGAAATCTCTTGTAATAAATATCTTTGGAGAAGGCAGGGTGAAATGCTCCACCTGTCTTCAAAATCACACAGCTCTTGCAGGAGCATGGTCCTACTCCTGAGTGTGAATTAAGGTAATTCAAGCACTTGGCATTGGTTTTGGGGAGAGACAGGAGATGGAGAGACGTGTCCAGGGGGGAAATCCTCTTTGCGAAGGGTTTTGAGCCTTCAAATCTGACTTTAAGTGTGGAGAGCAGGACCCCACTCCCAGAATTCAGGTGCCATTTTCTGTACCATGCGTTTCCTCCATGGAATGGATGTTTTTCTTGCTGTTCCCACTTTCTGCCTCCATGCAGATAAGTGCTCAAGTATTTCCTGAGCTCATAACCCTTCCAACTGAGTGACAGTTAATCTGATCCAGTCAAAACCTTGAGTACCAAGTGTCAGTGTGTTTCATATAAATACTGTAGGCAATTTTGAATGTTTCTTTACTGCACTGAATGAAACACTTTAAGCATTCCGCTGTCTGCAACTGCCTGGCAGCAGGGCCATTTTTGCTATAGTATTATGTATCACACGTCTAAATATAATAACATTCTACATTATATATAGACTCTGTATATATGTATATACTACACACACACAGAGCAGATATTTTAAAACTATTAGTAGTTGTTTTCAGTTTTTGGTGAATGTGAGGAGCTCTCATTGGTGATGAGGCTTGTTTGACTGGAGCAATGATTTTGAACCTGTAGTCTGTGAGTGACTGAAATGTCTTGAAAAAGAAACTACAATAAAAATCCAAAAGCCAATAGGCTTAAAAATCTCTACCACGGGCTCTGCACATCATGGAATGAAAGAAAGTCTCACAGGATTGAAAGTTGCAAGAGGTTGAAATGTATTAGTCTGTGGCCTTGTTTCTGCTGTTTCCTAAGTGTACCTAGATTATTCAATGAAGTGGCATCAGGACAATGGATACACATATATTTTAAAAGAAAATTATGATTATCCTCCTTCTGCTAAGCCTTGTCCCAGCCATGCACTTCTACGGAAAATATTTAGATTTCCTGTAAGAGAAAAATAAAGACTTGGCTCTTAAGCTGAAGTTGTGCCAAGTCTAATCTCCAGCTAGCAAATGTTTTATTCTTCTTTTAATTTGATTTATTTTTTATCCCAGCCCAGTATATTGTTTCATTGTATGGAGAAAATGTTAGCGCAGTGGGTTGGTAGAACACCTGTTGCGTAAATCTTGGTGATTTTTATAATGTGAACTCCTGCTGTCAGAGACAGCTGTGTCTCACATTTAAACACGGAGTATAAGGTATCTGAGGAGGAAGAAGAGAAAAAAAAAAAGGCTTAGCATAAGAAAACAATGCATGAGTGGCCAGAATCTGTTGTCAAGATTTATAAGCTAAATGAGTTACAGTTGAAGTGAATATTTAAAGGAAACCATTCTATTCCTAGAAGTCGAAGTGTGTTTTCTCAAAGGGATTCCCAGAGGACTTTGCATTTCTGACAACGGATGGAGGAGACAGCTGGTCCACATAAAAATGTACGTGCTAATTAACCTATTCCTTGCATTACACCCGGAGAATATTTAACAAGCAGGGACATTGTTGAGGAATACTAGCAAAATTTGAGGGGCTTTCTTGCACAGTGCCAAATTCTTCTAACTTGCTATATATAGTCCTTTGACTTGTTGGTTCAGTAAGATCCTTGGCACAAGGAAGGAAAGCAAGGACTGTTGCCTTCATCATCAGAACTATGCAAAACTTGGGGTATTTTATTGCAGTTTAGCCTCCTCCTCCTCTCCACCACAAATGTCAGTCCCTGGTGACAGGAGCAGAGTCACCAAGCCAGATCATAGAATCATAGAACCTTAGAATCATAGAACAGCCCAGGTTGGAAAGGACCCCAAAAGATCATCTGGTCCAAGCTTTTGTGGGAAAGAGAACCTAGATGAGATTATCTAGCACCCTGTCCAACCGCATCCTGAAAACCTCTAGTGATGGGGACCCCACCACATCCCTGGGGAGGTGGTTCCAGTGATTGATTGTTCTCAATGTAAAAAGTGTCCTTATTATACCAAGCTGAAACCTCTTCCAGTGCAATGTGTTGAACAACATGGGGCCCGGGATCAATCCCTGAGGGACCTCACTTGTGACAGACTGCCAGCCTGAGTAAAACCCATTGATCACCACCTTCTGTGGGTGCCTGTGAACCAGTTTCTCACCCATCTCACAGACCATCCCTCTAACCTGTATCTCGCCAGTTTGTCCAGGAGAAGGTTGTGGGAAACAGGGTCAAACTCTTTGCTGAAGTCCAGGAAAACATCAGCTGCTCTCCCCATGTGGAAAGGAAATGTTATTTTGTTGTGGATGCCTGCTGGCTCTCCAAACAGCTCTGTTTTGCATGTGTTATCCCTTTGACAAGGACCTCAGCCCCAGTAATGGTGGCTCATGGATGCTAGTGTTGGGCATGTGCTGGTCATCACTGACAGAAATGGGATATGAAGTCTCTCTTCACCAATGTGTTGGTTCATACGTTGCAAGGCCATGGGGCTACCACCTCACCTGGACTCTGTTGGAGATAAGGATGAGGCTGCTCAGCCCAGCTGAGCAGTAGATGTTTTCACCACCGTCCACAGCAGTATGGTGTAAACACCACGGGGCATCTAAAACTGAGGAATGCAATTTAAGTTGAAAGAGTTAACTCAGCATAATGAGCTGCTGTCGGAAACAAACACGTATAGTGAAAAACAGCTTTCTGAGCCCACAGTGGAAATTTTGTCTACGCACAAAGGGGAATTGGGCCTTCAGGGACCAGCCTTACAAGCAAATTAGAATAACACTGTAGGAAGGGTAATGTATGAGAGAGGTCAACATTTGCAACCAGATCAGGGTGGACTTTTTCCTTCAGTGTTTGATTATTTGTGCTATTGCTTAGATCATGTCAAGTTTACTCAGACATAGTGGTATAGTGTTCTCCAAAAGCTTATCCCAAATATTTTAATTCACTTATTTCTCTCATCCGCTTCCCTTTCCTCTTCCATTTCACTATTACAGATGTCAGTTCAACAAATAAAGTATGTGGGCAGAACAATGAAACTATTCTCCTGTAAAAAAGAAGAGATTATTTCATTCTCCTCCTATTAACTTTAAAAGAAAAGGCCTTTTGTACCTTTTATACAAGCATGTGCAATGATATGATTGTGTACCTCATCTCAACTTCAGAGGAAATGATTCATGAAGGACAGTATCTGGTCGGAAAGCCTGTCGGTATACCCTGAAATTGCTTTTATCTAGTAACTTATTTCAAATGAAAAAAAAAGTAATTCCTGAGCATAATGCGTCATACGTAACCTGGACTGAGCTGCTTTCCTCTCTGTTCATTATGCACCAAAAACCCAGCTGGGCTGTGAAAGTGTCCGAGGAGTTGTCCATCTAGATACATAATCTGATTTTTCTTACTTTCCACATTACATTTTTTATCATGAAAGCTGGGGAAAGAGGAGAAAATGAGGGAAGAAAAGGTTAGGATCAAGTGAAGAAAAAAATACCCTTTTTTTTTTTTTTTAATTATTTTATTTTGAGGTTTTTCCTGACATGTACTATCTATCCAGAGAAATAAATAAGAATGAATATTGAGAGAAATGAACAGGAATATAAATAACTATTGTAATGTAAACTATTATTTTTGTGTTGCTGCTGTAAATATTGCTTATAAGAACGTGTGCCATGGCACAGAAAACATGGGTTGTGTCTTTCTAAACAGAAGATACTGTGATTTTTTTTCATCTTGAATTATTTTCTTTCCGCTGATGGTGTAGGATGCGGGCTATGAAAATGGATTTCAGACAAGGCCAGCTGGATTTAGTGCCAGACCATTCATTCAACTTATTTGGATAAGGGCAACAAAACCCTGTTGGATTTGGCTTTCACCCTTCCAGTAGTGCTCTCCTTTTCCATATGCATCTCGTCTCTGACTTCTTTCCCTGCAGCAATTCATACCACGTGCTGGCCAACCTGGCAACGTGGAAGAGCTGACATGTCTCCAGAGCAAGAGCATTTTAATTTAGCACAGACATACCCTCCTGGATCCTGTGCTGGTGTCAGCAGTAGCTGTGTGGTGAAGATAGAGCCCTGTGGAGAGGGGACACAGGTCTGGTGCTGGGGGTGCTGTGAAGGGACACCAGTGCCACTCTGGCCCTGTGGCTGGGCTGGCAGCACCCCAGGAAGAGGTTTACACCCCAAAACCCTCACACCCAGGCCACCTTGTTCAGGGAGAGTTGTGAAAACAATACAAACAATTATTTTTTGTTCTGGAGTGAGCAAGATTTTAGGTTTGCATCTGCTAATGATGGCTGCTACATGTAACAGAGTGGCGACAGCAGCGTTGGCTGGCATTTGGACCCCACTAGCTAACGGCTGCACGGCTCCTGGGCATGAATCACACAGCACATTGATAAGGACGGACGTTACTCATCAGAATACCATGGACTTGATGCAGCAAAAGTGTCACGGTCTATTTTGAAAACGTTATCTCACGCTCGTTTCCTTGTACATCAGGCGTTAGTCTCAAAAATAATCTACTAAAATAGTACATTACTTGTTTCTAGGAAAGCTCTTCTGCTACTTGCTGTCTTTCAGCTGGGTTTTAATTGTGCACAGCCACCCATAAGCGACTACAAAATAGGGGTTGAATGATGCCGGATTGTAGCCATCCTCTGAAGCTCGTGCCCAGTGGCAAGAGCTCAGCCTGCCCTGCCAACCTGCCTGTGAGCTCCTCCTGCACCTGCCCTTTACCAGCATTTCTGCCCAGGTTTCATTCAGAGGATGATCTAACTTACCAGAGCTCATTTCTTCTCTTATTTCAGATCTCAGTGTCATTCAGCTCACAACCAGTATTCATCATTAGCACAATACTTGGGTTTTAATTGAAAACTGGACGGTGTGACTGATCACAGCTTTGCAAATAATATAAGATGAAAAAGGAGAAGGAACAGAACCTTCTTTATTTGAGACCAGATTTTGACGTTCTTCTGGTGAACAATAATGAAGCCTTTGAATAATCCTGTTACTTTCATTTTATTTATTTTTGTGGATCTACTTCCAGGGCAAGATTCAGTGTCGCATGATCCAAGCCTTTATGATTTAATAACTTTTGCTGACAAGGAAGCTTTATTGCTCTAACCCTCCAAGTATTCTGAATATTTCACAGCTTGCCTCCATCCTGATCTCTCCATGTTCCCATAAAAAGTGGCTAGAATTTGGCTGCTAGATTGCAAAGCTGGATCTATCATTTTTTAAGCTTTCTCCTGAGTTCTTGAAGAGGTCATTGATTACTTATGATGCCTGTTCTGGAGACAACCAGTATTCTGTCATTTTAGATCAATATTTAAGCACATAACTACATCTGCATTGCAGCCTGATGACTGGTTAGTGTTTAGTTTACAGTAATGATCATATCTGAATTTATTCTGGCCTTTTTGCAATCAGGAGAACACCATCAATACACTAAACAACTCTATCCAATGGGAAATACTGTAAGGTTTCTGTGGTGTTGAGTAATTGTGAGCCTTATTTAAAAGTGGAGCTGGTATGGCCGAGAATGTCACAATACTTGACATGGTCTATGAGAGAACCTCTTCATGGTCACACTTCCTCTGTGTGTGTGTGCAGCCCATGGTGAGCAGGAATGGGGTTCCTGCCCCAGCACCATCCCAAAGGCCAGTGACTGTGTTTTCTGCACAGAGGGAGCAGGGTGGCAGCAATTCCAAATGCCTCCACTTCTAATTTTGGGTTTTGATTATTGTGCATGTATTTACCTGCACACCTGGGTATGTGAGTTTCTGAGCCACTTGCTCAGCCCTCAGATAACACAGTGAGTCCTGAGCCATCTGTAGGAACAAAGTGCTAAAGGAAGGATGGAAGAAACGTGCCCATCTGTTTTATACAGTCAGGCTAGAAAGACTTGGCATATCAGTATTTTGTGGTATCAGCTACTTCGATATATTGAGTGCATCACCGTTGTTGTGTTCATCCATCTGTAAATTTAAGCTTGCCTTGCTTCCAAAGTGTGTTGATACTATCAAGGGAGAAAAAGCTTACAACCCTCAGGGAATATCTGTAGAGAACACTCAAGCCATCTGGTAGCCAAGATGAAAATATGACTTCTCCTGCCCCATGTATCCTGTGTGTCTTTGTGATGGCACTGTGTGACAAAACCTTTTCTGAAATGCTACAGCATCACTGTTACAATGGTACAGGGGAGTTACAAGTGCCTGGGCTCTGGCTGCCAGACAAAAAGGAGAAAGCAGAGGCACACCTGTGTGCGCTGGTGGGATGTGAGCAAGACGAAAAGCAGATATCCAAAAGGAAGAATAAG
The DNA here is from genome assembly GCF_036013475.1 of Columba livia. Lineage (NCBI taxonomy): Eukaryota > Metazoa > Chordata > Aves > Columbiformes > Columbidae > Columba > Columba livia. Next base: position 157,912,503 of record NC_088602.1, on the reverse strand, counting down.
AATGCAAGGAGTTGGATCAGAAGACATCGTGAGTTTAGACCCCCTTCATATAAAGACAGAGGTATGCAGGGACCTTCTAATACTTGTACAAACATACTCTGCTGGAGTTTTTGCCTGTATTTATCTCAGATCTTACAAAGAAGAATTTCCATGGCTTTTCAAATTTAAATTCTTTGAGAACAACAGAAAATGCTGAAGTCTTGCAATAAAATGCATTACCATAAAAAAAATCTGTTGGCTAAACCACACAGGAAATTGAATTCTATGTTAGTATCCAAAACAGCTGAAAAGCTGTAGTCCTAAGAGCTGACCTAAGAAATCATGTGCGTGTATGTTTTCAGACCTTGGAAGCAGGGAGTTTGCAGAAGAAATTCTTGGCTCTACTCTGGATTGCTCTGTGTGTTTGGGCATCTGCCTCATCTGCTGTCTTTAAGTAAAAGTAAATTCCTCCTTCACTTCCTTATAGGAATAGGGCAAAGCCAAGGAACAGCCTGTTGGAAGCCCTGGCTAAAGAGTGGGGTGACTTCTGTTTATGTTAACCTATGGAAATGGTATGAATTCAGGTTGAAATGTAATCAATTAAATCAATGGGATTAATATCTACTCTCCAGATTTCATTTTCAGCCTTTTCATTGATCTTTCTTCCCTATTATCTTGCATGGTAGGGTGGAGGTGGGAGGAAGTTATCTGTATTAAAAAGTTGAGTGAAGTATTATTTTTTCCCATGCTTATAAACAGTAAGTTTGTTGTTTTAACTCCACCTTAATGCCATTCTGACCATGTTCTACCTAGGCAGAAGGGTCAGCCTCTCAAGGCTGGATTTGGTTCAAAATAGGCAAATGAAGGAAACTTGTTCTTTTGTTCTTCACAGCTGAAGAGAACTGATTATTTTTAATGTTTCCTGATGTTATTTCTCCCCTGTTCTCTCAGATACACCTTGCTTCTTTTCCTCTCCTGCTCTGGGTTCATATTCACGCCCATAGCAGAAGCACTTGACAGACTGCAGAGTACTCAGAAAATGTGGGCAGACCTGGTGTTTCTTAGCCCTAAGAGACATATTCACCCTTGACTGAATCCCATTAGCTTAATGCATTATGCACATTAACTTTTCCTATGCTGTCTTGGTACTTGACACAGTCCATGACATTAAAACCTATTTCTAGAGCTATAAATGTAAATCGGTGTTCCTGGTGGTCATGTTTCAGTGACATTTGTATCGATAGATGCTACAGTCTGATTTATATGTGTGCTTTTAAGTATTCAAGTGCAGTAGTTTGCAGAGCCTGAAAAGGAGGTTTACTGGGAACTGAAGAAAACAAGAAAAACTGAAAATGGGTTTATGAAGGAATTAAGGTAGTTAATTTTATTCTATATGATGATATATTTGTATAGCTGTGTCTATATATTTTTCTGCTGTTAGATGCAATATAAAAGGTATGTACTAATTACATTTGCCATGACTTGGCAGCACCGATTTTGTCAGCTCTCAGCTGGCTTTCACTTACAGGGAGAAACCTGTATTTCAGAATTTTTACCAGTGAAAAAAATAGATGAGGCTTATGTGAATTGATATACCATGCCACCAGCTGGTTTTGGTGACAGGGCAAATCTGGGGTGCAAAGCAGTGGAAATACAGCCTTGTTTTTTTGCCCCTTTTCAGGAGCCTGGGAGCTGTTTCCTACTGTGTCCCAACACCAGTGACCATTTCAATTTCTTTTCTCTCTAGTCTCTCTCTGCTGAATTCTCATATCCCTGACACTTCTTTCTTTTTTTTCAAAGTGAAATAATAGTTTTCAAAATGTTTAAGCTGCCAGCATTGCTGGAGGTAATTACCAAACAGGACTTTAATGAAGGAAGAGAAGGCACAGTAAGATGCATTGGATGAAAGCTGAAAGTAGACCAACTCAGAGCAAAAATATGGCACAACTGTAACTTTTACACCCCAGGGACAGAAGTCATGCATGGGGGAGCAGGGTACCCTGGGGTACTGCAGGTTGCTCTGCCCATATGTCCCCATGGGTGTTCCTGAGGCACATGCCATGCCCAGGGACGAGCTATGGAGGGACTTACCAGGTCAGCAGGGAGCAGAAGATCTGCTGGTCATCTCCCAGATTCATCACCTGATAAGCTACTCAGATAAAGCTGAAGGGTGTTCACTGCCCTGTGTTGAGGATCAGTTGTGAGTTGTTGAGCACTGTCCTGATTCTGCAGCAGGAACCTGCGATACTTCCCAGATTTTGATGCTTTCCTCGGCAGAAATGATAGAGCCTGTAGTGGAATGCTCACCTTCCCCAAAACTGTGCTCTTGTGTCTTGTGCTGCATGTCAGGAGGCTCAGGACTTCATCTCTGTCCAGGGAATTAATCCCAAAAGCACAGCACAGAGTGCAGCCCCTATAAAAAATTCATCAGAATTAAAAAAAAAAATTAAAAAAATCCTAATTCGGGGGATTCCTACCATTATTCTCCATCTCAGCTCAAAAGTCATTTTTATAGGGAAATGTTGGAATGAAATATTTTCTATTTTTTAGTAAATAAGCAATATCAAAGAAAAGAAATCACGTACTAGGTTGCAGAAGCAGGCTATATAACCAACCGATGCACAACAGCACTGTATCTCTCTCACACACACGCACACACACACTCTCTGTCATCGATGGAGTCATTCCTAACCTATTACAGAATGTGTTTGTATGTCAGCTCTTGTATTCTTAGCATTTGTGTCTGTGATACTGATTTTATGTCCTACTGTGCAGAGGCAACATTATAATAGCAGCCTTTTGGGAGCCCAGAAGTATTTCCCTGTCTTCCTTCTCATATGAACTTCCGTTTTGAAAATAATAACAGAAACTTCTTACCTCTCAAATCTGTTTTTTGGGGTTTACTGCAAATAGGTAACTTACAGGGAACAAAGCTAGGACTCCATATACTCCTCCAGACTGCAATTATTTCTTTATAATTAAAAAAAATCAGTCTCTTGCTGTTTCTCTCCTTCAGGGTAATTATTTAATGTAAATGAGTCCTTCTTGCACAGACACTGCCTCTCTTTCTCAGGCTTTTCATCTTTGCCAGGGCTGATTAAAAAGCCTGTCTATGACTGAGAGCTCAGCTCATGTTAGGGAATAAAACTGAAATCTAATGTTGCAATTGCAGCGGCATAAAGGGCCTCTTTGTGCTCCTCCGCACATGTCTGAATGCTGAAACCTGGCTGCCCTGGAGGCTCACCCCTTCATGGGTCAGGAGGCCAGGATGTGCCCCTCTCCTGTGGGGGACATGCTGTCACTGCCAGGCACAAGCCCTACCCTGCAGCACCAAGATGAAAAGCCACTCCAGCCTGGAGCATCCAACTGGGCCAGCCAACACAACTCTTCTCTAGTTTTCCCACTTGAACAACAAGCCAGAGGAGCTGTTACCTGCTTAATTGAAAGGTTTGGTTTATTTGTTTTCCTTGTCTTGATAACAAATTGGTGTTACAAGGGAAACCAGAGAGCTACCCTCAGGCACAGTCAATAGACACACCTTACCATTTAAGGACATTTAAAACACAGGCCGTGTGGCAGTGGTCGTTAAACAGCAGAACATCCCCACAGCCTCATGTGTGTTGGATAACAGTAGGTATGAGCACAGTTTCATAAAACCCATCTGTATTCTCTCACCACATTTCCTCCTGTGTGTTACCCCAACACCCGTGGGGCCTCCAGGTTGCCAGTCCTGTAGGCAAGGAGCTTTCTGATTCCCACCCTCCTTCCATTGAGGTTCCTGCAGATTGTACCAGTATTGCCAGGAGCTTGTGAGAGCTGATCCCCTTGTCTGCCTCCATCTCCATTTTGAACCTCTTCATGTAGAACAGTGCCCATGGGGACTCAGGTCCCCATGACCATGGGTGATGAAGAGACATAAGGGGGAGTGAAGGAATTGAGGGCTCCTCTGAACCAAGATCCCCCAGAATTGGAGACTAACTCTGCATGCCATTGTACTTCAGGTAGCTCATCACAGGGTAATCAGAGGCTGAATGAGTGTATCAATAAGGACCTTTGTCCTCCTCTCATGGATAGAGAGTCCTGGTGATGCTAGTAGGAGAAAGCTGGCCCTTAGTAATGTTGTGAGAGCCAGAGTGGGAGAAACACAGAGGCAGAGAGAGGTAAAGGGACTTGGCCCTCATCACAACTGGAGTCAAGCCTGTGTTCATATTTTGGGATGTTCTGTTTAAAGTAGGATTGTAGTCTTAACAGGTGACATGCTTCATGCACCCTTATGTCCTAATCACGCACCAGGTTTCCTGTGGACACTGTGAATGGTTGTCTGTGTAGACACATATAACTGCATACATCAATCTCACGTGGGAAAGCAGCCCTGTAAAAGAGAGGGACCAAAGAATGCTATCTCCATTTCTTGATTCTCAGACAACAGTTACTATATAGTGACTTCCACTATAAGATTTCACAGGAAAGAAACATGAATATAGAGCCTATATTTTTTTTAATTATTATTATTTTTATTTTTGTTTTCCAGATTTCCTTGCCACAAAACCCTCTCACTAGGAAATGGAGAGATTTTGACTTTCCTCTGCTGGAGGACAGTGTCAGAGGAAGGCTGTAACCAGAGATCTCTTCTGTGAACAAATGGATGCATTTGGGGAATCTGAACTGTCCTTATGTCAGGACACTTTTACTATGGAGATGAAATTTCTGAAATTATTGAATTTATTATGCGACATACGTGTGTAATTCATTAAGCATTTGAAAAAAAAAATAATTATGCAGGGATCATTTGTAACCCGGTTAATCCTTAGAAGTCTCTCAAATTTTACATAGCCTGTACTCTGGATAAACTGTAATTCGAGTAAATGAAGGTGAAACTACCATAATTACTTCAAATTGGGCTGCAGATATTAACCAATTAGTTGACATGATGGTTCAGATTCCAACACCTTTAAGGCCTATGGATTTTGGAAGGGATGTTAGCAAAATTTAGCCATGTGTTGAGCTCACAAAGAATAAAGCTCACTCCTCCTAATTTTACCAGGAATGTTTTCTCAAATAATTGGCGTATAGGCAGACAAATGAACAAGGTAACACCTCAGTACCATTGTAGGATCATCAACTGGGAGGTACAATGTTCATCCTAGGTGTTTCTCCACCTACATATTCATTAAAGATCCTGCTTGCTGATTAGGCTTATGACGTTGCCTGGTCAAATGGACATCTTAAACTTGTGGAATATATTGCGTTTTCTGAAAAACTTAACCGTGCCCATTTAAATGGTTGATGTTTCTCTTTATCCCTGGAGTTCTCAGCTGTGTTCTACTTCATCAGTGAGTATGCCTGACAAGCAGTTGAATCCTCACTGGCAAGGTGTAGGCTGCATAATGCAAACATTGGTGGTGATGCATTTGAGATCTGCTTTTTATAAATATTCTTTAACAGTTTTGCATAACATGAATGTCTAGTGAACATCCCTGTCAGAAAGAAAATTCACCAAAACCTTGGGGAAGAGAAGACGAAGAAGACATAACAGTAAAAAATATTTCAGCTGAAACATTTTGTGCTTTAAAGCATTTTGTATTTTAATTATCTGTCTGGCTTTTAATCTCTTTTCAGGAGATGACTAGAATTGTAAGCACACCAGCAGATGGGGATTAACTAATTCTATATGCAGAAGATGGTGTCACCTTCTTGCAAGTTAGGCTGTCATGCTGTGAACAGTCAGGGTCCAATTTCTCAAGCTGGTAGACAAGTCAATATGCACATATGCTATTGAGTGAGTTTCCAAAGCACCTTGGTAGGCTCACTGTCTAAATCCTCTTGGATTCAGTAGGACAAAAATCACATGTTCATGAAAGAACTTGTGTATGATTTGACTGTTTTCACAAGGACACTGTCTTCTTTATGGTCTATACACAGTGGTTTTCACTTTATTTTCTTGTTTAGTTTCTGCCTTGCCTCGTCACCTTCCCAGCCCAGTCTGCCCAGCACTCTTACTTCACAGAAAAGGGTGGGAGAGAGTGTTTTCCCCAGGGTCTCTCTGTGAGTATCCTAGTTCCAAGGCTAAAAGCTAAGGGTCACCACATCTCTTGACGTTGCTTTCTGGGGCAGCATTTTTTATTAACTGTTTGATCACACATTTGATTTCATTAGATATTCTTTTATTAACAGCCAAAATATGTCGTAGAAACTCTGTGTTAGAAACATCACTGAAAAAATTGCTAATTTTATGAAGTTATCCTTCTCTTTGTCTTTTTAACATTACACCACCCTGGCTTCAACAAGACTGATAATGTGTTTGCTGTTGACAGAGAAAATTTGAGATGTGGCCCTCCATGCCCCATAGGAGAACAAGTTCATCCTCAGAAGGCGTTTGTTGCTGTGGCTCAGCAGCTCATGGGCTGCTACATCTGAGAAAGCAGCAGGAACCATCCCTTGCCTTTTAGCATCTTCTTGGGTAGGTACATGGTGTCTGTGAGGTGCTAAGCTCTTCTCCTACGTTATGTATGAACATTTGTTCTTAACCTTAGTCTGTGGATCCCCCTATGTAGCTGGGCATTTCCTTGCTAGGCACAAGAATATAACATTAGAGTATCGGAGAGTCTGTCAGGAGTCTTAGTAACAATGAAACTTCACGGAAAATCCCACTAGGCTTTTCCACAGCTTTAAATCCTTAACTATCTAGCTATAGCTATTCCTCAGGTACAAGGACAGCTTTGTGTATCTTCTCTGAGCTCGGTGACACAAGTGCTTAATACAATGCTGCTTCCTAAGTCTTAAGAAGACTTAAAGAATTTCATGCTGCTTTTTTATCTGCAGAGGATGGCACCTGGCAAGCAGGATAGCTGATGTATATATACATATATAGTGTGTGCTTTGGCAGTCTCTCTCATCTATCATCTTTCTCTGACACCTGGAAATAAGGTATTTACACTTCATTTTAAATTTCTGACTCATATCACTTAGAGCCATGAAAAAATTGTAGATGTACTCTTTGCTGTGATTTCTTAAAGCACTGCTCTTTTCTTTCCATTGCAGTAGCTTTTTTCTGTTCAGTTGACTGTTTCTATGAAAATATATCTGAGGCACAATTGATCAAATTAAGGATGTTGGAAATGAGACAGTTTGATTAATTAGCTAGCGATTTCCTAGCAGTGTTTTTAATCAACAAACACTAGTCAGTCAGTGCCAGAACAGATTGTAGCGTAAATTAATACATATAATTGTACTCCGCATAGATTGTGTTTCTTAAACAGGATCCCATTCAAAAATGAAGGCATGTCATAACTGATCAGGTTTTAATCCTTCTACACTGGGACCTTGTAAACAGACTGTTAGTATACATTTGTTACAACATCTGAGAATGCTTCACCAAATCAATTCTAATATCAACTATTTAGGTGGCTCACTAGAAATAAATCTTCAAGGGGTGATGAATAATATTAATGCAGTCATCAGTTTTGATCGATTCCTTCTTGGCTGACAAAAATGAGCTTTAATTGCTAGTAGCCCCAGGCAAAGTCAGGACACTGCAAGTGTTTCCAAAACAGTTAATTTGAGCTGAGTACTCAGTGATGGATGTGTAGCAGAGGTACCAATGTGATCTCATTTCATGCTGGTGTAGCTATAGAGAGTGAAAATAAAGGGTTTTATGGATATCATTGCACCTCCTAAAGAAGTGGCAGCTATACTGGGTTCAAACGATATTTTCCTTGCACACCCTTTTCCATTTCCCTTGCAAAACCTGACCCGTGTAAATGCTTTCTTAAGAGTATGTGCCTCTGCTCCTTTCTAGTTCTCCATTACTACCCAAGTGCAATGCCTGTACAGAGACGAGACCTTGCGGTTCTCAGTCCCTCCTGAGTCCTGTTCTGGCAGCTCAAATAATGAGGAAGCTACAGAAATGTCTCTGTTCAGGCTTTCTGTCCTAAAGGCTCCTTTCAGAAAAGCTGCAGAGAATTATATGGGTGACCAAGTTATCTTTATGAAGCCTGGGTGATGGGGAAGAAGGAGCATGCTACCTTTTTCTCTGGGACAAAGTTAGCATTTGCAGTGGAGGATGTAATTCACTTATGAACGGAGCACAGAACAGATCAACCTTTACTAAAGACTGATGTGTAGGAGGGAGCTCTTGACAGGGCAGATCTAGCTGAAAATGGCTTTGTGTCCTCCCCAGCTAGCTTCAGGTGTAAAAAGTCAGTCTGCTGTTTTTCTGGAGGTATCATGTATTGAACAGGGATCCTCCCCAGCTGGATCCCAGCCTATGCAAGGGGTGTGCCTTTCTGGGCTCTGGATCTGGCTGCACAATGCCCAATTCAGATTTTCCTCTGGTTTCTGACCTTTGATTTCATAGTCTTACAGACAGGATTCCCCAAAGTACACTACCTAACAAGAAAGGAATCATCCTCTCATTCAGATGTTGTCTTTACTGCAAAGTTTGTGATGCCTCTCTCAGCTTGAAGAAGATTTACCAGAGGAAGCAGATAAGGGAACAAAAAAGACATTCAGCTGCTCCTCCCCACCCCTGTTAGCAACCCCAGTGCTAATTGGTGTCCCATCTTTCCTGGTGAGTGATAGTCACCTGGCTGTGCACCCCAAGAACAGGAGCATCTGCTTCTCTTCCAGGCAATAGGCTCTGCTGCACAGGAGAACATGGTGATAATTTATGTGCATGTCAATGAAATGATGTACTTAAAACATACCAAAATAAGTGGATTTTTTATTTTTTTTTCTTCTTCTTTTCCTCAAAAAAAAAAACCAAAACATTATAATCAAAGCTTAATTAATTTAGGAAACCCTGTGGCTTGCATTTGTAGACACATTTAGATAATCATATTATTCCCTTTTGCCCATATAAACTATGAGTGAGGTTTCTGCAATACACTATTCTTTCTTGGTTAAGCAGATTTTTCAGAAAAGTCTTATTTTATTTTTTCATGTAAATACAACCAGAGGAAGATGTCTTTTGATTTATACACAAATCAATACTCCCTTCTGACTGAACTCTGCACTACACTGCTGTAATTGCATTCATGGATTTTGTGTAGGTGTAAGACAGGAAGCAATTATCAGCTGCAGCCATGAATGAATATAAAAGAAATTTCACTTTTCTTTGGAAACGTAACATTAATGACATTCTCTAACGTCAGCCCCTTTCACATGACTTCAGCTAACTGAACTGTTGTTAGCTGAGGAAAAAGTAACAGCAGATAGCTGTGATTAAATAACATCTGCATGAATTTAGGGTCATACGGTGTTTGGAGCTTTGCTTTCCTGAAAAAGCCAATGATTTTAACTTGGATCAAAACAGGAGATAGGTTTTAGTTCAAGCATTTTCTTTTCTATTTAGCTCAAAGTCAATCATGGCTTTAATTCACTCATTAGTGATTATCTGCAGTGGCAGGTGTCACAGAAGCATTTAAGGAAAGTGTCATCAAGGGAGTTTCACTGGGAAAAGACACAGTAAAATAAATGCATTCGAGGTCTGCTTAAGGATGGTCTGAATAATTTTAATTACCAGCACTCAGTCACCAGTGGGCTCTGGAGGGGTATCATTGCAACGCAGGCATTGTTACTGTAAAAAAAGCTGTCGCCTAAACATTAATTTGTGATGTCTGACATGGAAATGCATCAGGGACACCAGGAGGCAACTGTATTTACATCTGAAGTCTTCACTTTGTTCCCATGGTGTATCCACCAAGTGCTATCCATACCTCTGCTCAGTTGCAGCTATTCACCTAATGAGGACTAGCAAAGATCAAGCTGAGGACTAGGAAAACTGGTGTTGAATGCTGAAAGGACAAAGAGCCACCAGCGGAGCTTTGAGGGAGCATCATTCCCTTTCAGCTCTTGCCTGGAAAAAAAGGAGGAGAGAACACTGAGTTAGGCAGGTGGATGGCATCAGCCCTCAAGCTGCAGAGGTTTTGTACCTGCTCCAGGGACTTTTCTGTAGAGGTAAAGTCAGGGTCCTGGTGTTGCAGAGACCAGGACTCACCTGCTACTACTGACTGGAGTCCTGGTGTAAATCAGGCAAGCTGGTCACAGCCCCAGGCCAGGGGATAAAATACCTTAGGCATCAGTGAGAAAACCTGTTGGGTGTAGAGGCTCTCAGAGTTCATTGAACTGATTTGCCCTTTCTTGTGCTTTTACAGTGAAATTTTATCACAGACTTCGTATCACATCACACTTATTATATCATAGACTGAAGAGGTTCTATTTATGGCTGTCCACTGTTTCCACCTCTTAGAAGGCCACTTCTAATTAGCTTTAAAGATGATGTGCCTGAAGTGGGATTTTTTTCTCAATGATAGTAACTAACCTTTGAATTGTCGACTTCACCCTTTCTTATTCCTTTTTGCCAGTGCATTTTTCTGTATGAATAGAAATGCCTATATGTAGAAAATGAGAAACTGCTAATCCGTGTATTTGCACTTACTGCATGGTTAATTTAGAGTGTAAGGCTAGGTATATGCTTGCCCTAAGGGTGCTTTAACTTTTTTCCCACTTGAGCTGAGATTTTTGCATTATAATAAAAATTCCACTTTTAGGTGTCAAAGCAGATGATTGTCAAAATCTTTATTATAATCTTTCTTAAAATAATAGCTATACTGTTCACAGATTTCACTAAAAGAACACTGTTGAAAAGCTGATAATTTATTTAGGGCTGAAATAAAGGCTTAGAAGCTTAACTTCTCACTATTTTATAAAGCAATAGCTGGGAAGGGAGGGCTGATCTCTACAGCTGGCACTTTAACGTCTTCTGCAGAGATCTTATATACATGTCTGCAGCTAAGGGCCTTACCCTAGAGTCAATGGTGGCATCTTGAGCCTCAGAATTCACCAGTACTGCAGCTGCTCAGCAGTGAAGTGCCCCATCATACAAGCATGTTCAGCTCTGATTTTTGCATGTGTGTACGCTGACACTGCTGTTGGATTTTACACAGCACATGATATGGACCATGCTGAGGATGTAGCTTGATGTTGGTGGAGGGGACTACAGATGATACCTGAGCTAAAGTAAAGCTCCTTAAACAAAGTTAATAAGCTGAATCATTTTGAGGACAGACAAATCAAAATGGTGAGTTTGTACTGACTTGGTGCTTGGCATCCCACAACTTGACTGGGAAAGCTGGCAGCACACCGTGAAGCCAAGACCAGAGTGACTGTAGTCTGTGGCTTTCTCAGGCCTCAGAAGAGCCAAACTGTCCTTGGGACACTGAGCCATGGCCAGTGATGAGGAGTGACCTCTTAGTCATCCAGCAGATTCACAGTGGCTGGGCTGATTGGCACTGCCAAGATAAAGAAAACACTGCTGTATCCAGACCAGTCAGGCTGTCATGATAATAAAACACCTTGGGTCTGTGCTGCTTTTGTTTGGTTTGAGCGCAGCAGAGGCCATGGCTGGGAACTGCTGTAAGCACATGCTGAGGGATGCTTTGCTGTGGATTCCAAAATAACCACTGTCCTTTTAAAATTTTTTTATATACTATTTTATTTTATTTTATTTTATTTTATTTTATTTTATTTTATTTTATTTTATTTTATTTTATTTTATTTTATTTTATTTTATTTTTTACTACAGTGCAACAACATTACCAAAAAAAAAATACACAAGAAGATGGGATGCCATTCTCCAAGAACTAATTCCCCCTCAGTCCCTCCTTTGGCTAGCTGGGCTGTTTGCCTTTTTAAATTTTGATTTACGCTACTGGTGGGAATGTACATTCTTCAGGATTTCAAACAGCTGGATTCTGTATTCAAGAGCTTGAGCTCCCAAAGTTCAATCCAGATTTATGCAAAATTTACATAAACATGAACACAAATACATAAATAAATAGCAAGGCTTTGAAGCACACCCCATCACTTCCCATCCCTTCTCACTGGAGAGGGTTGTGCTGCTCTCAGGTTTCTGGGTATCCCCTGATTAACTACTGAAAGGCCAGAAAGGCTTGAATGCTGCAGTGTTTAAATTCTGGGAAGGATCCCAGCAGCTGGACTCTTCTCTGCAGGATACTATGCCTTGCTTTGGAAAGAGCCCCCAGCATTAGGATCCAAAGAGGGCTGGGCAGGAGCGCGTGGGTGTGAGATGCAGATGCGAAAACAGAGGGATGTATCAGCCTGTGAGTGCACAGCCTCATAACTAAGGGTTTGCTGGTGGGGTTTTTCTTTCTATTATTTGAGAAGGGGGAGAGAGAAGGACATATTTCTCCCATCTCACCCTCAGTTTTTGCCTTTCATCACTCATTGCAATCTCAAGCTTCCTGTATTTGGGTAAATAATGTTATCATCTGTTTCCAAAAATGGTTTGGGACAAATTCTTCTTGGAAGTCCTTCCCACGCAGTTATATTTCGGTGTCCTTTATTTCCCAGGCAGGCAGCGAGACCTCATGGTTAGGCTATATCAGTTTCCCCTCCCCACCCATCAGCTGTCTCTTGCATTGAGATAGGACCACCTAATGTGGTGTGTTGTAACTGCAGAATAATCACCAGCAGTGTTTTCCATGTCACAGTTAAGAGGACACGGGTTTTCACTGACAAAGCAGGCTTTGAAAATAGAAAACAAAAGCTAAAATAAAGATTTCTAAACTAATAGCAGCAAAAGTAGAGCTTAATTAGCATAAAATCACCCAGAATCTGCTTGTACATTGTCTCTCTGAGATATACGGACAGACACATGCCAAAAGCCTGACAATTTTGCATGCCACTGCATGAGAAACCATAACTCATTCGAGCTGTTTTGCTGTAAGGAGAGGCTGCTGCCTCCTGAGGGCAAGCCTCCTCCCCTCCATCTAAACACAAGCGTCTTGCAAAGGGATAGCTTACCATCTGGAAGGCCTGGCTGACCAGAGGAAGAGCCTAAACCGCAGCCTGAAGGGCAGAAACGTAGTAAGGAGGATTGCCATAAATCAAGCAGATTATTCACCTGACCTCAACCTGCGGTCGCTGCCCTGAAGAGCAAGCCTCCCTTGGGCAAACCCTGGCACCAGGCTTGAAGCCACCTCGCCCACTCTTGCAATATGAAAGATAAACATCACCTCTGGCCAGGGCAAGCGTGAAACCAGCTCATGGCAGAGGCTGTTAGAACAGGCCACCAGTCCACAGACCATTCCCACCTCTCCCACCTCCAGCTGCTGAGCTCTGGCATACCGTCCCAGGTCTCATTTTCACCTCTTCACACTCACCAGCTCCACTCCATATAGTTGATAATAACAGTGCCCGGGAGGCTGTTTGCGCTGTTCCAGCAGAGTTAATTTTTCCTCGAGGAGTTGTTAAATGAGTCACTGGAGGGAAAGCGAGCGTGCTGCTGCGTGCCTGAGCCAGATGTGTCAGGTTCCTTCAAACCAGGGACTGCGAGCAGTTATCTGGTGTGCAAAACACAAGTCTTACCACTCCCATGTTCTCCCATTTGTCGAAAGCAGAAAGCTCTGCATTGTGTGTGTGAGGTACTTAAATATTTTAGCTTAATTAGTTTAGCTAGGCTGTGGGAGAGGTCCAAGAACAAGAGTTTAAAATATTTTTCTTCGATTTTCTCCACTGGGTGTTGCCTTTTTATCATACCCACAAGAAGGAGACCTGCTAAAAGCCTTGGCTTTGTAACGATGAGTAACAGACGTGGGCCATGGATTAGCAAAGCTCCCTGGATGAGAGTGCAGGGCCAGACCATGAAATCGCATGCTTCACACCCATCTCCTTTGGGAGCCATGAAGGGACCTGGCCTTGGCTGTTTTGGATACAAGCAGCCATAGAAGCTTCTGTTAACAATGAACTCTATAATACATCCCTAACGACCATAATTATCATCATTAACAAGATTACAGGTGATCTTAAGTTCTGTGTCTGTACCAATTGCAGGTACCTTGGTCATAGCTAAAATACTTAGACTGCATGAGCACAGCACACCCTGAGAGTTCGGAGTGTGAGGTGGCACAGCAGGGAGAGGGAGGAGAGCCTTCAAGAGAGGAATGATATTACTGAAAACAAAACCCAAAACAAACCAACAAACAGGTTTTGTTAGTTTTTGGCAGTGGAGAAATCAGTGAGCTGATGCTGTGAGTGTGGCTCAGGAAGGGCCCTCAGTCTTGTTTTGTGGCAGGATGTTTTACCACAGAAAGGAACAGCTTCTTTTAGCCAGCAAGTCAGAAGAGAAGGAGGAAGGCTTGGAGAAGGGACATCTCTGCCAACTCAGATCTCTGGTTTTGATCGGGTTGATGCTTTATCTGGCCAAGTTTCAGATCTCTAATAAAAGTGTCCCGCTCGTGTCATCTGAACGGCAGGCTCAGGTGCTGCAGCTACACCCTTCCAAGGTGTTCCAGCCACAAGCTGTGCAAAATGGGTGAGAATAAGTAAGAATGAAAGTAACTTGTTCTTATTTTCTCTCTTTCCTGCCTGTTTCCAGTTTTGATTGGATGGCAGTGCTTATAGAAAACAACTCATCCTCTGTGAGGAGCGGTAAGCTTCAGAATAGGGCATAAAAGCAGCTGATATTTTAAGACAGATGATTAAAATAGACATCTGCAAGGCTCAAAGAATACAGCTGCTTAATGCAGCTCTGAGAGTTGAATCAGCAGATTCAGGTACAGACTCTGTCCTAATGTATGTCAACTTTCCACATTATTTTGATGCACACATGGTAATGTACATTGAGAGGGTACACTGGGGCTCACATAAATTACACTGTTGATTACAGGATACATGGTGCTTCTTTCAGATATAGAGTGTGGGGTCAGGAGTCTGGTGTTGTATGCCAAGGTTCTGTCATGCTTTATTTTCACATGTTAGAGAAGCTAAAGACATGCAGTGCATACTGGTGTGCCCTCTCTCTCTCCCCTCCAGTCCCCTGCAAAGTCTACTGGGGTGGAAGAGTTTGAATCCTGCTAAGCTACGTTTTTCAAGACAGTAGGAAAGCAAGATTTGAAACAAAATGTGAAATGTTAAGGGGCAGAAGCATATGAGGAAGGCTCCTTTCCTTTTGGTAGGTTTTCGCACCATGGAAGAAGAGCAGATTCCTCAGCAGCGCTCAGGAATAACTTCAGCATTAGCAAGTGCATCTGCAGCGTGTCAAATCCCACAGATTGTCTCACATCTCTTGACAGAAGAGAGAGTAATTATCTCACTCCTTCAGAGACCTGCAGTGGATTTGTACTGGGGGTTTCGTGGGAGCATTTGTGTTGGGGTGCAGCATAACACTGTGAAGGAACACTGTGCCTCTAGCCCTTTGAAACCAGCTCTTTGTTCTGCCCTGGCTGGTTGCAGTGGCAGGTGAAAAAGGGACTTAATACACTGTAATGTGAATTCCTCACTCTCTGCTTTGCATCCTTATCAAAGTCAGAAGGAAGGCTGCCTCCCCAGCCTGTCACTCGGGAGGAAGTCTCTTCACTGAGAGCCTCATGCTTTGACCCGCCTTGTGAAGAAGCAAATTATGTTCCCTTAAAGAACCATCTTGATAAGCTGGCTCAAAGAAGCCATGTGTGCGCTTTGTAAACCATACTGATTAGCTTTCCTTTTAAAGTGGATCTGAGTCCCTGGGGTTAGTCCTGGGTAAAATAGTCCATTATTCAATACACTGGAAAGTGATTGTCCCATAATTAAAGTAATTTCAGGGTGTACGGTTACAGACCTCAGCCTGGATATTTGAGGGTGAAATTGCCTGCCTGCAGGCTGGCTGAACAATTGGAGCTGCCTCTCCATACTGGAGCGTGCAAACCTGTCTGCTGTCTAAGGCAGCACAGATTCACGCTGTCCCACTACATTATGCCTGCACTGGACAAAGCTTCCTAACTGGATCCTGCCAAACAGGGCTGTTTCTGCATCATCCCCTATCCCTTTTGCTTCAGCTAGCTCCAGAGGCTGGCTAAATGGCAATGTATTTCTTTAATAAAGAAAGAAAGGTGGTATGAGCTGCTGTTGGTGAGAATGTAGTGGCTCCAGGGTCATTCAACCCCGCAGCTAGATGTGGCTGTGACTCCTATGGACACAGCTGAGCCAGTTTTTAACCATGCACCATATGTGCTGCTCACAGCATGGCCACAGCACCAGGCAGTGGGAAGCCTTCCTCAGAGAGGGGAGAAAAAAGCCATGCAACTGTGGCCACAGGCAAGTCCCTGGGCTAGGTAGTCCAGAGCTAAGCTCAGTGGGCCTGATGTTAAAAGGTGCCTTTTTTTGCCTCAAGGGCACCTCAGTTCCTTGCTGACATTTTGGGTTGTATTCTGACCACTCTTTAATCTTCAGGTCTGCTAAAAAGTTGTGGGAATTGAGAATATCCTCCTAAGAAAAAGGGTGAACTTTGCAACTGGGATGTCTGGTGTTGACAACCATATTTGCTCTGATTTAGAGACCTCTGTGTCACTGGGTGACTGCTCTCACGGTTTGCGGACTCCCTGGGATATCAACACTTCGGGCAGGGACATTGGCCTCTTGCAGGTGGGGAAAAGACCAGAGGGCACAAGGGTGTGCTGGGTGGAGCAGTGGCAGACAGGCAGCCCAGGGACCTGGGCTAAGCAGAAGTACCGCCCTGGGCACAAGGCATCTCGTCCCTGGGAGATGTGCCCCTACAGACATTTTTCATGCATGACATGGCCTTCTCTGCCATGTGCTAGAGGCAGCCTTGTTACATCTATCTGTTGTCTTTTGAAGGTTTGCAATGGATATTCTGTCTTGGGCATTCATTTTTTCACTGCCTTATTTTTGAAATAGTTCTGTTTTCTGTTTAGAAATAGGTTTCCTGTTAGAGCTTAAGTTTCAAGGCTCTGTTGAACTTTGCTGTTAACAAATTCCCGCTTCTGCCCACCTCTTTTTTACTTAGGACCTCTTGCCTTTAACCAAGTGAGTATTAACCAGGAATTTTAATATAATTGTGTCTATGTCTGTAAACAATTTTGAACAAATGGGAATGGTATCCAGTGTTGCAGTTTTATAGGAACATGAATTTCTAAATATTTACTAAGTTAACAAACTAGCCAAAAGAGAAAAAATCCCCAAGAGAGACAGACTGGCAGTGATATCAGCTAATACTAAGTCTTTTGCTGGAGCAAAAGCACTCATATGTCCTTGGGGACAATTAGTATCTGCAACAGGATCTGACAAATGCAATGCTGATATCAGAGGTACTCCAGTTTACATCAACCACTGCCAATGCCACCAATTCGGGGATAGAGCTGGGATTACTTTTCCGCCTGGTAAGGTCTTCCCGCAGAGTAGTTGCAAAACACTCTACAAATGTGAACTGAAGTTATTATAGTTTGTGTCTCCAAAGAGCATTGCTTGACTCACCCTGCTTTGCAGAGGGTGGCCTGGGAGACGCTTGGTGCTGTGGCGCCAAGGATGGCAAAGGAAGCCACAGGGTAATATGGGAGGTCTCCCAGCCCTGGCTGATAGTCCCCTGCAGTAACCATCAGATCAGGGTTTCTTTTCTCTGAAATCCTTATGTTTTCCTAAATTATTACCTTATACACATGAGATTTTGCATAAAATTGAAAAGGCGCTGAGTTTACAATAGCTGAAATCAAAGTAGCAAAAGAAAAGCTCAGGAGAAATGAAAAGTGAAACAAATCAAGTCACAAACAAAGGTCATTTTTATAGCAGTCCAAAGGGAGACACAGTTACATGATTGACCAAGGGCATGCAATTAGTCAGCAATATGGATGGAAACTCCAGTGAAAACCTGATGCTACCCACATGTGGCCTAACCACTCCCTCCCTTCCCTGTGACTCCCCAGAGGGAAAGTCCAGCCTGCCCTTGTCCCAGGGTTGCCCAGTGGAAGCCGAGGCTGGGGGCCATGGTTCATGTTGGGAAGTAGCAGCTCCTATATGTTTCTTGATTTCTGCTGTACCGTGGCATTGTGGCAGGGAAGGAAGAAGACCAGTCTGTCTTTCCTAACGATTCAGAAGAGTCCCGATCTTGGGGACTTTGCATGAAGAAGAAAAAATTCAG
This sequence comes from Columba livia, assembly GCF_036013475.1. Lineage (NCBI taxonomy): Eukaryota > Metazoa > Chordata > Aves > Columbiformes > Columbidae > Columba > Columba livia. The sequence goes on along the minus strand of NC_088602.1, from coordinate 157,894,592 downwards.
TGGGAACTTTTGGATGCTGAAGTGAACTCTGTGTCTGCCCATTCCCAGCGGTGGGTGATGATATCTGATTCATAATAATAGTATTTCATGGCATTGCAAGGTGCTGGGAAAAATCTGACTATGGTCTGCCAGTTACAAAGCATCCAGCACAAGTAGTTATTCTGCCCTCATTGCCTCTATTTAGTTGAAGCTATTGCTTAAACAAACAAACAAACAAACCAGGAGCAAAATCCTGCTTTGCTAAAGTCCTGAGTGCTGTAGGAGTAAGTCATTCTTCCTGAAATTCTGTGGCCGTCTGGGGGGAAATGGGTTCATGTCAGGGTCTTGCGATAGACGGAACTGTGAAATTTGCGGAGTGACGCTGAACTGTGGATCCTTGGATCCGTCTTGTACACTGGCTCCTGCCCCTCTCTGGTGAAAGGCTGCCTGGGGCTTACGAGACTTGGTTCCTTGACTTTGTGGGTAAGGGCTTATGATTTTGTAGATTGTTTAGACAGTGACTTTGGTGAAGCATTGTTTTAGTAGCAAAGCTGGATGGATATTTCACAGCACAGTTGTTGGCAACACATCCCAATCAAGGTCTGCAATGACCATCTGTACAGAGAGGGGATATGTAATTTCCTCGCTCACCACCTTTTTCCAGCTTGTCAGGTGTCTGTGGTTTTGACCACAGTTATGCTTGGAAAATACAGGAAAATACGGCTATGTGGTTCATCTGGATTAATATATTCCCTTGAGAAATCACCACTGAAAAGGCAGACATTGTGATGATGTCTGCCTTCTCAGCCCAGGCTAAGTTAGTCAGTCCTTAGCCACCCCCAGCACATCCCAAATCCACAAAGACATCCCCTATATCTCTGTTTCTCAGATTAATTTTTCTTCTGAACAGTCATTCCTATGTCAGTGAAGTTAATCCTGAAATTATACTCCTAAATACTTCTGGTATTCCCCTTTTGGCTTTATTATTTCTTTTCCCATTTAACCAGTGGCCTAAAATGAGCTGTACCTACCGTATAATCTCACTTCCTAATCAACAATAACCAGCACTGTAACAACCCGACAGACAGACTCTCCTGCTGGGGACAGCCCCCGCTCTCACATGGGCTGTATCGCAGTTCTTTTATTCAAGAGAAAACGTGAGGCTGCCAGCAGAAGCCAGTTTTAAAGCAGAGCTGCCAAAAGATAGGAACGCTATGAGGAGGAAAATGAAATATTGCTTGCCTCTGCCTTTGCACAGCTGCTGTTTTCTAGGATGTGTTGACTTAGGAAAGTCTTTCTTTGTGTAGTCCTCTTTCAGATGTTGCTTAAGTGCAAATATGGGCTGTTAGTTCAAATTTAGTAACAATCAGGATTGATGGAAAATCTCATACTAGGATGCGACAAAGAAATTCAATTACATACATACACTTGATTTCTATGCTAATAAGACTTACAGTAGTGCTAAAGAAACTGCATTCTTGACTACAGTGGCAGCTGGGTTTTGTCACTGAATACTGTGTTGGCAGCATACTAATGACTCATTTCTGACTGCCGACAGCTTCTTGAGTGACTTTGTACAGTGATTTAAAGCCTGCTGCCAAGCCCCTGGGAGTCACTGCGCCAGACATGGGACCTGTTTGAAGTCAGTGGGAATTATGCTGGGGAGTACAACAGGACCAGGTTTTGGGCTAACAAGCACTGCAATCAACTTCAGCGAGGCTGGGATCAGGCAGATAACCTGAATTTGTTTTCTCACCTGAGAAACAGGTGATACAAAAAGGCTGCATTCACGTTTGCAGCTGGGTTAAAACTTGGGATGTGGTTGTTTTTTGGTTTTGTTTTGTTTTGTTTTTTTCAAAGGTGGGAAAGGGAAAATTGAGGGAGGTTATTTAAGTTATGAATGGTGAAATACAGCTGCAATTCACAGAAAACCTCTCTTTCACCCACAAAGACAAGAAGATAGTGACATGGGCTACCACAGAGTCATCCCCATCCTGGACTTGCCATTTTATCCAGTGCATGAGGGGTGTGCAGGTGTGGTGTGGTGGAGGTGTGATGGTAATAGTCTCCTAAATAGTATCTTGTGCTCACAAAGAGTCAGTATACACATAGGGGTTGAGGAGAAAGCATATCAGCAACTGCTGGTTGGTCAGATTTTTCTTCCTAGCCCCTTCCCAGGGCAGAGTCTGACAATATCTCTGTCCTCTTAATACTCACAGTTCGTAACTGCACATGCTTGTTCTCTAAAGGACAAAACAGAGCCCTGATATGAGTAGATACAACTCCCTGGAAGCCATGTTATAACTTGAAGGGGCCCAAACACAACATTGGAGCAAGATGTTCCAGTCAAAAATGAGTGCTCTTTTTATTTAAAAGGTAATTAATACACAAAATAACTCTGCATCCAGCTGCCTTGGTGGAACAGAACAGCAATAACAACGAAATGAGGCCAGCACCACCTGCAATTCTGAGAGTAGATTGTATTTGATATCTGTATATATTCCTTTCCTTTGTATATTCTGTATGCATCTTTTTTAAGGGAAAGAAAAATCCAGGCGTAAATGCCTGTGAGGCAGTGGAAAGCTCGAGTTCTCTTGCACTTTTAAAAGGAATTGGATTTTGGGTCCCAAAAGTTTAGAGTTTGGTAATAATGTTTTTTTTGGTGGTGGTGGTGGTTTTTTATATCATAACATGGATATTCTCTTTCTTGAGGACTTCAGAAAAAAACTCTGAAGCATGTTTATTTCCCACAGCTATATATACTGAGAAGTAAATTATTCAAGACCTGGACTCAGATAATTTAATGTTGGAGGCTTAATGCTAATTATTGCATCTAACTCTCACCTGGTGTAAATACAGCAGCCTGGTGACTTCTGGAGCTGACCTCATGCAAAGTGCCAGGCAACCTGTCCCACTAAAGCCTGTTAACGTGATAGACACTGCCTCTTGAACACGGCTTGTGTTGCATTAGTTATAGCATAATAGAAGAGTTTGGGTTGGAAGTGACCTCCAAAGGTCATTTAGTCCAACCCCCTGCAATAAGCAGGGACATCTTCAACTAGGTCAGGCCGCTCAGGTCCAGTCCACCTTTGAATGTCTCCAGGGATGGGGCATCTAATACCTCTCTGGGCAACCTGGGCCAGCGTTTTACCACTCTCACTGTAAAAAAATTCTTCCTCACATTTAGCCTGAGTTTCCACTCTTTTAGTTAAAACTGTTGCCCTTTGTCCTATCACAACAGGCCCTGCAAAAAAGTTTGTCCGCATCTTTCTTATAGGCCCCTTTTAAGTACTGAAAGGCAGCAACAAGGTCTCTCCAGAGCCTTCTCTTCTCCAGGCAAAACAACCCCAACTCTCTCAGCCTGTCCTCTTAGAAGAGATGTCCCATCTCTAGCTAGTTAGCTAGCCCTCCTGGAGCTGAATCTCACCTGTGTGTTGCACGGCTAAGGTGAACTGTGCATTGATGCAGAAGATAAATGCATGGCAGCACCCAGTATTTGCAAGGTGCCTATAAAATAACTCATCACTCCACAAGGCTCTCACCCTGGCAACGCATCCCCCTGCCACTTCAGTCTGCAAATGCATCCCCCTGCACCCCGGTGAAGACAGATGTCTGGCTCTCAGGAGGTGCAGGTAGAGTTGTGAATGTGCCCCAGTCTCTTGTGGGATCTGAGAATATCCTCAGTCCACGTGGACATGAAGGCCTTGGGTGCAGAGCGATTTTGGTGGGACCAGTCGGCACAGATCAAGGCAGTGTCAGGAAGTGCTGGCTGCCATCTGCTTCCGCCGGGCCTGTGTCATCAGCTGCCCAGGAGACAGCGTTGGCACTTGCATTCGAGGCAAACATGGGCTTTTGTTTCCAAAAGCAAATAACCTTATCTCTGGGAATCTCTGTTTCACACAGTTATTTGAACAAAACAGGAAGTCTGTGTTTTTTTACTTTGGTATTAAAATGAGCATTTGGGCTATTTTTCCGGATGCTTGATGCATTAGTGAAATCGACAAGCTTAATATTTTTTTTAAAAAGAAATTTTCCACTAGATTCATGCTGCTCTATTATATTTACATACTTGTAATTACGTGTACTTATATCGCCCTCTCTATATATACATATGATTATATTAGTGCACAGAGAGATCACAGAATCATAGAACTGTTTAGAGATATATATACACTTCTACTTATTCATACTAATAGACCTGCAATATTTACTCCCTTATGTTAAAGCTAGTCACATAGGAAATCCATAGGTGCAGAACATCTCTGGAGGTTCATAACTCATGGAGATGAAGGAAACAAAAGAGAAGGGAGAAGGTAAAAGGAAGAAAAAAAACCCCAGAAATTTCTGCATTAAATTTGTTGCCTTCAACAAAAGGCACCAGAGCTGCAAGAACAGATTAGAGGAGAGTTGGAGAAGACAAGGCTTTGGCTCAAAGTGGATAACCAAGCTGAGACAGGCAGGAGCAGACTGGAAATTTCTGTAGGCGAGATGAGAGCAGCACTACAGCAAGAAATGAGTCCCCTGGAGCCATTGGGGCCCATTGAGGTGCCTCCTCGGGCAGCCATGGGGAAGCAGAAAATAAATCTCACATGTTGGAGAGGGAGAATTTGCAAAGAATGGTTTTGCTCCTGCTCACCCCTGCAGAAAGGTGACTTTGCGCCTTCCCCAACTTGGGCCATAGGCTAAAAGCTACCACTGAAGCCACAGAAGACAGGATTAGGTGTGACAAAGGTGTCAATGGTTCGTATAGATTGAAAAGTGCAGCAGAGAGCTTCATCAAGCAAAAGTAAACACAGAAAATATCAGCAAAAGTGTCCCGGGTTTTAAAATCCCTAGTAATTTTCCAGTGGATCCTTTTGCATTTTCACTTCCTTAACTTTTAAAGTTAATTTTCCATTAACCTGAGTCAAAATTGTTGCAGGGTAACTACGGGCTCAGAAAGTTAGTTCTGCTCGTCCATGTTTGCGGTATTTTTATACCTCAGCAGATTACAAAAAGGTTTATTTTCTGGTATTTCTCTGCAGAAATCTTTAGGAGTGATTACAATCCAACAGCAATTGCTCTTCCTTCTCCAACACATCTGGAAATCAGTCATGCCCTCTAAGCACTGTATTCCACAAAAACAACAGTAAAATCATGACTTCTCAATCTGAACATCAGTATCTTAGGGCAGGGGTGGTAATGTATTTGCTCAATGTTGCTGTTACAAACCTCTGGCTGTAAAATGCTGATGGCTGTGCCAGATATACCCATCAGACATGAAATTTTTCATGTTGAGTGTCTGTCTGAAGCTGATTTTTCATTTTTAAATTGCTGCCAAAGTAGTTCCACTGTTTTCAAGAATGGAGGCAGAGAGGAACATAGTATTTTGCCTGTGTTAACACATCCTGGCAGAATTGTATACTTGTGCAAGTGAGGCACACAGAGACCCTTTGCCAGCATCACCATCATACTCAGGGAGCCACACTGGTGTCTGGCACTTCAGGGTCCTTTTACTGCTGGCAAATACCAGCGAAACCCAGATATATGCCAGCACAAAGCGTCTTGCCCTGGCTCTGTGTATGAGCAAGAAGATGTCGAACACGGTGCTGCCAGCAATGCTGTCAGCTCAAGTGACAGAGGTCCCTTCATTTGAGCTCTCAACTCCCCCTTGGAAGGTCTCCCTGGAACCATGCACAGCACAATCTGTGGCCTGGGGAGGGGCTGGATTCCTGGTTTTTGACCCCAGAAAATGACAGGCAGTTCCATTTTAAGAGTGCCAGGTTTGCAAAGCCTGGGCAACCTTACTGCAGATCCCTGGGACACTCTGATAGAGCCTTTAATTACATGGTCACACAGTGTTTCCCCTCCACAGGACTCCTGTGTCTTTCAGGGCTCAGGATGGCTGGTGTTTTCCTAATGAGCAGCTGCTCAATATTTGGTTTTCTCCTTCTTTCTCAGTATGTGGTTCTACAGACATTATTGAAGCCTGGCTATGAATACAGAATTATTCATTTCTTTATAAGCTTTTCTTTTTGCAGTGCTCCTTGTTTAATACCTCTGTGCTTCAGAAATGTGATTTTGCAAGAGTCAGGTGAAGGCAGGAGTGGAGAAACAAAGAGTAAGGCAAAGGAAGCCATTCCACTAACGTGAGGGGACTTGATTTCAGATGTGTGCCTTGCAAAGTAAATATACCAGTATATCTAAACATTTAGCTGTTTATCTAATTGTGAGTCTGTGAGGTACAGCATGCACTGGGGTGCACTTGCTGGCAGCAGGAGGGATGTATGTGACTGCGGCGATGATGGGTGAGCAGCCCTGTGTCCCCTTGGATGGGGTGGTGGTGGTGAATGATTTCCAACTCTCTTTACCTGCTCACTTCCCACTTGTAAACCTGGCACATTTGAGCCAATTCCAGATCTTCACAAGGGTGAGAAGGAAGGAGGTGACAACTGTAATAAATTCAGTAATTTATGGCTGCTCTCGTAGTGCATGCTAATAAAGTCAATGGTATTTGAAGTTATGTGCTGAGAACACTTGGATTAGACTATTCAAAACAGGCTGTTTAATCTAATCTACTTATTGTTATCGAGCTTTAAGATTAACAAGTTCTTGCAGTTTGCAAAACTGAATTGGAAGTGTTTTAATTTTGTTTTGGATGAAGTCTAAGAACTGTTTGAAGGGTGGAGCTGCAGAGAGCAATACTGGCTGACTCCAGGTGACTGCTGTGCAAATTAAGCTCCTGAAGGTAGATCAGGTCACCAGCAGTCCCTGGCAATTGCTTAATATGACTATGAGTTAGGTCTAGTTTTCAGAGTTTCTTGAAACAAAGCAAACACATGACAATCCAAGCAAGGTTGCAGTACAAGGCTGCAGACACTTGCTGGCTTTCATGCATTCACTCACTTTGTCTTCACAGGTAAGATTTGCCTTCAGGAATTCCATGTTACCGAAACCAAAGGGTAAGTCTATAGCAAGAAAGACTTACCATTGGTAGAGGAGGGTTGGGTTAGGGAACATTTAAATGAACTAGACACACAGAAGTCTACGGGACCTGACAGATGCAGCTGTACATGCTGAGACAGCTGCCAATGTCACTGCAAGGCTACTTCCAATCATCATTGAGGGGTCACAGCAATTGGAGAAGCTTAATGAGTACTGGAAGAGAGCAAATATCCTGCCTTCTTCAAGAATGGCAAGAAGGAAGGTGCAGGGAACTATAGGCCATTGCCTGATCCCTGGCAAAGTGATGGAGCAAAGCTTTCTAGGAATCATTTCTAAATGTATGGAGGACAAGAAGGTGACTGGGAGTAGTGAATATGGATTTACAAGGGGAATATCATGCCTGACCATCCTAGTAGCCTTCGATAGTGAATTGACTGGTTTTGTGGATGAGCAGAGAGGAATATGTTGCTTATTTTGACTTTAGCAGGGCTTTCAACACTCCCTCCCATAACAGACCAATTGATGAAGTACAGGCTACATAAAAGGGCAGTGATGAGGGGATAGGGCTAGATGGTCTCCAGAGGCCAGTCTCAGTCTCAGCTATTCTGTGGTTCTGAAACGGGTGCAGGCTTTGGTCACCCAGATTAATATAAGTGATTATATTTGCTTTTCAATAGGCATGTTTTAAAATTTAAAATACCTTTCTGAGTGCATCCAGGGTAGTTAGATCAGTTGCCTGAGCCACCACTAAATTTTGCTTTGAGAAGAGACTTTTTCCCTTGATAGAAATTATGATAAAACCTTAAGTGAAGGATGAGGGTGGCTAACATCATCAGTCATTGGCAATGCAGCCTTCTCCAGCATCCAAGCCTAGCAGCTGCTTTTCAGGGTGCAGCACCTTGGGCTGTCAACCCCATCTGAAAATCCAGGGTGGTACCTGAATGAGAACACCCTCCAGCCAGCTCCCATGGGGATGGGCACAGCATGAAGCTGCTTGTAGTTCTCTGCTTCTCAGTGAATGCTGGCTGATGGGTTGCATGCAGCCTGGGAACTGGGTCAACCCTGATCTCTTTTCATATGCTGTGCCACATTCTAGGTGAGTTCAAGAGAACTGGGGGCATTTGTCTGTCTTGAGGGAGGCTGAGAGGCTTCCTGCTCTTGGCGGGGGGAGAAAGCGGCTAGCACACATCCGCCCCTGACATGGGCTGCAGCAGCTGGGAAGCCACTCGTGCCAGGGTTGGTGCCCTGGGACTGAATTTCACTCATGATCTGCAAAGCATAGACAAGCAAGGTGAGATCAGAAAATGGCTACAGAGGAATGGAAACACCAGCTGGAGCAGAGAGGAGAAGGTCTGACCGGATATCTGCACCTCAGCAGCGAGCTGTTGGCTTTTCTCCCCAGCTGTGATAGAAAGAGAGATGTTGAGCGGGAGCTCCCCAGGATGGTGGTTACTATGGCTACCCCCACACCGTCCATCCAGGCATCCATCTGCTTGGCTCACAGGGCTGGAAAAGATACACTGCTGCTTTTGAAAGCTGATGGTAATCTATCCTCCCTGGCTGGACAGGGATGATATCCTCCTCTGAGATCAATTTTGTCCAGCGTTTTTTAAGCTATGAAAACCATTCTTACAGCAAAGTCATGCTGACAAAGACGGTGTTGTTTCCTTTTAATAGTTGTCTTATTGTTACTGAGTAAGGGGTACAATGATAACAGAGAGGTACCAGTAGGTCCCCAGCACACTGAAACACCCACCATCTTTAGTGGGAATTTAACCCTTCAGATTTACTTGGGAGATTGAGTACTCCTGCCAGCATGCTGTGGTGCTGGTTTGACATGCTCACAGAGAATGGAATAGAAGTTGGAAATGCAGAAGCTAGTGTCTGCAACTGTTTCTTCATGAGCCTTTTGAATGGCCACATACAGCAACTGTGGGATAAGTATATAGGTATTTTCTTCCTTCTGTAAAGTACTTGCTACTCTGCATAATTTTGCTGACAAGTGGGACCCATGGGAAGGAGTGTCACATATTGTGGATGATAGTATCAAGCAATGGTCTTGCAGTAGATGTTTTAGAAAAGCTGATCTAGGAAAACAATTTTTTTTTTTTTTAAAGAAAAAAGTATTTGTTTAAATTTTAAAAAGCAAGCAAACAAACAAACAAAACCAACCAACCAATGAACAACCAAAATCAACCAAAAACCCAACTCTTTGCTGGGGAGATGATCAGATAGAGTTTACATATTCTTCCACTTGAGTGATCCTCTGTGTGAAATGGTCTTTCATTTAGAGACTGGTCTGGGATGAAGAAGTTTCAGCCCAATATTGATTATCTTGCTCCTGGGCAGTTTCTTAGGCCTCATCATTCAATACTACTGTGAATGTCTCACTAACAGTTTTACATGGCTATTCCTCCTTGGAAAAGTCCTGCAAAAGCAGAATTCCTGAAGGACACACAGTTGACATTTGTGCAGTTAAACACAGCAGTGGCTTCTTCCTTCCATTGCTGCTGTGCATTGGGGTGGCTGGGAGCTCCAGGAAGCCGAAATCAGGTTCTCTGTTTCCTCTGTTAGCTGTGTCACACAGAAGAAGCAATCATTTCACAAGTTAGTAATTTGTCTTATCATTCTCCTTCCTGCCAGCTTTATCTAAGCCTTCTGTCTTCCAGAAAACTGCAGTCTGTTACATTAGCAAGACAGGCTCTCCAGCCCTGATTGATAAAGGTGTGGACTACGGGACTTACAAACAATTTTAACTAGAAAGGCTTTGTAACCAAAACAAATAGGATGTAATGTGGTTAGAGCAAACAACGTTTCACAACCCAGGCATAGAGGTGCATGTATGCATGTGTATATTTAAGTACACACATTTAGTTCTTCTTGTCAGCACAAATCCACTAAAAGAAACGTCCCCTCTCCTGATCTTTGGTGTAGCAGATGCTGGGCTGCAGGCAGTATTGCCTTTCTAGGGGAGGGTGGATTTGAGTTCCTAATCTTGCAGCCTTAGTCTGATAGTTTGAGGATGCTGAAAGGCAAGATGAATGGTACACTCTTCCTACAGCCTGTCCTTCACATTCTGACTTTCCTGTTCACTCGTTCAATATATATAAAGGGGTTAGAATACATTACCATTATTTTCAGATCTCTGATTTTTGACTTGGAAAATTGTTGGTTTCAGCTTCTCTGCCAGATGGCTGGGGAAAGAGCAGTCTGTGCTTTGTGCTAAATGTTTGTGTGAGAATCTGAGGAAGCAGAGTTCAATTAGCATAAAAATCCACTGTGGTCTTCCAGAATCAGGGAACGAGAAGTTAATGAAACAGAATGAGCAATCACCTGCCTAAAATATAATTAAATGCAGATGTAAATCAGAGCAGCTCAGTGTATGGTACCTATCTAAGTCCACAAGCTTCAGAAGTGATTAGCCATCATGAATGACAGAAATGAAGCACTACTCTGGCTCTGATGTTAGGCATTTCAACTCCATCATCTATATGGAAAAGATTATAACATGCCTTCAGGAAACCCACCATCTACTGCATGAATCCAACTTCTGCCCTGGAAACTGTTTGGAAAACTCTAGAGGAAAAGGCACTCTGAACAGCATATCCACATCCACTCAAGTCCTAATGTAATCTACTCAGGTAACAAGTGCATGCTTTTGATTTGAAAAGGTGATGCTATTCACCAAACTTTGTTCCGTTATTTATGACCTCCCACAAAATTCATTTGTGATAACCAGGAGTGGATTTACTGGAGAGAGGATGGGGGTTGCATCCCATATTTCCTGTATATGGCATGCCATCTGGGCTCTTGTGCGGAGGAACAGGCTGTATAATGGGCCACTGGAGGAGGACTTCGCACTTGGGCCTTTCAGCTCACCAAGACTCCCAAAGAAAGACCTTCATAACTACTCTGCCTCCAGAATATGCTCCAGGCAGAGGCTGTGTGGGCTGAGCTTTTGGAGAGATCCAGCATGGAGAGAGGAGCTGGGCAGTAGGTGCCTCCAAGTGGGGGTGTGATGTTGCTGAGGGCTAGGTGCAGAGGTATAGCCACTTTGTGCCCACAGGTAGGTATAGAGTTTGTTATGTCTCTACAGCTATTAGAACAGCATACCAGCTGTTTAGAGGTGAGCAAAGTTTGTGTTCAGTGTCCCTCAAGCCTTCTCTTACTGTTTTAGCCCAGAGGATACAAAATTTCTACATCTCTACCTATCCCAGATTTACTCTCAACAGCACCAGTGCTGCTTTGTCCCTTTCCTAATTTCAAAATTGATGCCTCTTGCCAGCCTTCCTCTGAACACGTTCACACCAGAGCCCAGAGCTTTACCACAAATATTTCAATGGAGACACTGTTCTAGGGATACCCCATGGGGAATATACTTCTGTTGACATTTAGCATATCTCACAAGCTTTCCCGGGTTTTGCGAAACTATGAAGGGAATGTGCTATGCACAGAGCAATTTGAAACAATACAGTTGTCTCCATTTTAAAGGCAGGAAGTGAAAATGCAATATTAACTTCCCTGCAATTGCCAGTCAAGGTAGGGATCGTGTAACAGCATTAGCTGGAATTTAACCACAGTTGATGAAAATGTCTCCATGCACTAGAAAAATGCCATCAGATTTCCAGTGACACAAGCAAATAAGGTTGGGAGCGTCAGATCAGCTGAAATGCAAACGCATTGGAGTAGTCATTGCACAAATTCAGGCAGAAATAAGGAGAATTAATCAGGGGAGGGGACAGGGCACTCTCTGCATGGGGGCGTGCTGCCCAGCATGGCGGGGAAGAGCCACACAGATGTTCAGCTCCCCATTTGTATCATGGCTGGAACAAGCTTTAGTGGGAAAAAGTCCCTGGCCTGAGGGACATTTAGAAAAGACAGGAGAAACACCATTGCTGAGGATTACCACCACTTTGCCTTTAGATTGCGCCCCTGGGATATAGGTTAAATAACTTACCCAAGGTAACAAATAAGCCTGGAGGCAAGCCCAGCAACTAAACCCCACAACCCAGCTCAGCACTTCAGCTCTTCCCATTCTGCTGGGATGTGTGAGGTCCGTGCCTCTGCCAGGGCTGCTCTGCCCTGGGGTGACCATGGGCACAGGCAGTGCTGGCACTGCAGAGGGGGTGAGTAAGGAGACAGAGACAAGTTTCTTTGTTTTATGTACTTAGCACTTAGCTCAGAAATTACTCTTGAGATTAACAGTATCCAGCAAATGTGCATTGCTGAGGAAATGGGCAGTAAATGTAGCTGTGGTGCTCAGTACATAAAGAGCAAGCAGCCTCTCCATGGCATTGCAGTATGTCATGGTATGGCCATCTTCTGCACTGGACAACCAGACAAATTCCTCTGTTGTTAGTGTAATGTATACAGGTTTGAGATGCTCCTTCAGAGCCACAGCTGGCAGGAAAACAGGAAAAGAGAAAGGGCTGCAGTTCCTATAGAGGAGGAACAACTCAGCTGTATCTTTAGACACATTTATTGGAGCATTGTTCTTCTCTCTGTGGGACCCACATTTCACCACCCTTCAGCTCTAGCCACATCAGCTGAGGGTTTGAGTCAGTCTGTCTCTGGTTACCTTTGTGAAAGAGTGTTGAAAACTTCTAAAAGTGCTTATAGAAAAATCAGACCTAACTTTTAATCTCAGAAATGAATCCATAAATGTCTGTAATCTTATTCTGCTAACATGTCTCATTTGAGGGGGGGACAAGAAAGAAAATTAATGTCTTTTCTAACTGTCCCTTTGTTTTTTTGCACTTTGTCTCTGAAAAACAACATCAATAAAGATAACACAAGACAAAGTCTTTGGAGGAAAAAAATATATATTAAATAAGTTACATAATTTCTTAGGTTGCTGGAAAGCCCTGGCTGCCCAAAAGCTGCAGTCTGTAGCAGGAGTCCAAGATAGCACATTTTATTGAGCACATATTCTGGGTTTTAATGGATCTTATAACTCCCTGATATTCCCCTTCTGACATGTGATTTATGCCCTTGTACAGCACTCTGAAATTCAGCATAGTGCTTCTTTTCCTCCTGTGCAAGTTTCATCTTCTTTTATAAAAGTCATCTTCTGATTTATAAAAACCAGCTATAAACTAGTTTGGGCCTCGGTTTTAGGCATTTCAAGGTCAGATGCTTAATCCTTCTGGAAGCAGAGGGGATTACACATGAGCAGAGACATCTGTTCATGTGTGAGCAGCCACACCAGGCATCTTCAGGCTGCCTCACACCTGGGCCTCCAGGGGGTTCTCAGATCATCTCCTCCATGGCCTCTCTCATGTCCCATGCTTGATTTTTTTTTCTTTTTTTTTTCTTTTTTTTTTTTTTTCCTTTTTTCTTTTTTTAAGGCATTCTCAGAGCATATATTCCAGGTCAGGCTTCACACAGAAGGCAGCTAAGAATGAGATTGGCTGTGTCTTCCCACTTTGCCCATTATATCGGTTAAAGCAGTGTACCGGGACAAGTGAAGCTGAGGTGTTCTGCTCTGTTTGAAGCACACGTCATCATCCATTTGGCAGTCTGACCTAGACAAGGCTTTGGAGTAATTTTGAGGTGTGTTTTCCTGAATTTTACTGGTCAGATCTTATTTTCTTTGAATGATTCACTGTATTGTGGGCTTGACTTTGCCTTTCACCTCCAAGTCCCAGCTGAGTCCTGCATCACTGTGGTGAGGGATGCTACTGGAGGCTTGTGCCACACAGCACCGATGGAGCTTACTCATGTATCTCCAGAAGTTCCACCTCTCCCCATAGCCTTCAGCAGCCTGCCTGGATTGCCTGTCTTCTGCAGATTCCACTTGTAGGTACTTCAGTTTTGCTGCCCATTGTTGAGGAATATGTCATGGCTTAGGGCTTTGAGGAGGCCTGTTGTGGAGCAGGATACATGTGGGAAATTAGGAAGTGCATTGCTGAAAGTGACAACTCTTAAAAATCTCCTGTGAGTCCTGCCTCTGGAATTTTATTGCCTTTGAAGAGCATTCCCATTGATGGATGCACTACTCACTCCTTCTTTTTCAGTGTCCAGCTGGAAGTGGAGTCTTCTTTCCAAAGCCCCATACCATACTTTACTGTCTGTACAATCTGTAACGTAAGGGAACTCTGAATCAGCCTGTTCAAGTGATGAGCTTATGCCCTAGAGTACAATGAAGACTGAGCACTGTTTGCTTGAATAGCTGCTTAAGTTATTAATAGTCTTAAAAAACATCCTGGAAATTCTTTTCGGTCCATTCTTAGTACTCGTTGACCTCAGACTGGCAACCACATGAAAAAAAGTTGGGAGGGGAAGCACGGATTAATACAAGAAAATAGAAACCACATGGCTGAGGGAGGGAAGATCAACAAGGCAGTATTACTGAAACAGAGGGTTCCTTCTCATCTCTCATCCCACCTCTTCTCCTCCTCAGCATTTTTGATCAGGGATTACTCTTTTCTAACTGTTGTTCTTTCTTATTCCTGTAAAAGGGTGAGTCTGTTGTGTTGACGTGTTTTTCTCCAAGCAACAACCCAGCAGAGATGATATTATTACTCTTATTAATTATTGCCATTATTAATCAGAAGGAAGGCCTGTCTGATCCTTGGCCTTGTCAGTAGGTTTCAGGGGGATTCTGAGGCATTTTAGTATCTTGAAGAACTGGGCCTGAATGAAATCACATTACATCTAATCCTGTTGAAAGATGTTGAAACGATATTTTGCATTATGAAAGCTGCACATTTGTACTATAATTGAATAGTAATAATGACAGCTTAACTAATAAAGATGGCATTTCAAAATACGTTTTTCTTTTGCAGCCCAGCCTATAATTCTTAAATGACTTCCCGTCAAAGCTTTGAAAGCTAAAGATTATTATTTGTCAGCTATCAGAAATCATATGTTAAAAGTCTAATCTCCTGTGTTTTGTGCTGTGTGTACTACAGAGCTAATAGCTACAGAAATATTGCTGCAAAATTTTTGCTTTGGAGGCTTTGCACATACTGTATAACTGCAAGGAATTTGCTGACCCTGGCCATAAAGTGGCTGGAAATTTCTATTTAAGCATGCATTTAGAGTATGGTTTTCTGACTAGGCAGCAGAGAGGCCGGTATAGCCCTTATTTAGTGCAAGGATGGGCAGCTGAGCTGCTACCACCACATTATGTGACATCAAGGTATAGCCCATATTGGGAAACAATAAAATTCCCTGATCCTCTGTGTAATCCTCACTTCCTTTCAATACTGCTATCTTTTATTAGTGAACAGATCGTGCTAGTAACTTCCTTGTACTACTTCGTAGATGCCTCTTTAAACAAATGATGGAGCTCTCATATTGACCTCAGCTTCTCGCAACAGCCTCCTTGCTTGTTTTTGGATTTATGAGTTTACTGGTAGAGCAGGCTGCCAATGGCCGTTTTGGTACTGTGCTTTGTTCCTCACATATTTCAATAATTAAACATTCAATAGCATTGCTTAACAGGAATATGACTCTTATAGTCTGAGAATCCTCTTTTATCCTGTATTATCTTCATTTTACCCCTCCAGAGGAGCACAACAAACACGCCCTGACACCTTTTCCGCCCTGTCTTCCGCCTTTGGTAGTAACACATGTGTCACCTCTGTGCCTGCCTTTGTTACTCCACAGCAGTATACAGTCAGTGTGGTTTTATACATTCTTTACTTACAGGGAAGCTTTATCATAATGATGTCATTTGTTTTGTCATGTGACCAAAAGAGGAACCTTCTGAGATGTTAACTGATCACTATTGGCAGACTGGTTTTTCTGGAAAAATATTGCTCTGAGTTCACTAGATTAAAAACAGGTGAGGCAAAAGGTACCCTTTTAGATTTGTTTCATGGCTTTTTTTCCCCCAATCCAACTTATTGCTTGTACTATCTTAAAAATGTGAAAATAAAACATCTTTTTATCTTTCAGTGACCTCACATTTTAACAGTAACTACAGTATTTATAATGAATTTTTGATCTTTTCCACGGTTCTCTAATATGTTAAGCAGAAAATAGAACAGAAAAGAATAAAACAAACCAGCGCAGGCCTCAGGTGATTCCAAGAGCACAAAAGTTGAACTACAGGTTGAATATGATGAGGATAGTGAGGTCTTGCTCATCTAGCTCCTTTCCCTAAAAACCAAACGTACAGAAAACAAGTAACCATCCAGCACTATCACATATTGGGACGTATCCAGGCAACACTTGCTTCACTTCTGAACTGTGCACATATCTGGAGTGAGCAGTAAGGACACAGGACATGAACCTAATGAAGGCAGAGGCAGAAGAGCATACAGATCCTTTTACGAGGACTGGCTTTATTTTCATAGAAATTCACATTACTGGCCTTGAGCACCTGAGCTTGTGCTAGCAACCCCAGACAGATGATTAGAGGATGCGTTTTTCTCTTCTTCCAGCTTTGCTGGATAAACCAAACAGCTCTATTCAGGACTAATTTTCTTTGCTAAAGAGAATTAATTGCTGTTTTCTGATGGCTGTTCAGCACCACCAATGTAGTCAATCTTTTGCCAACATTGCAGTCAGAGGTCTTTAGAAATCACCCCAAAAGTTGTCATCAGAGAAAAGTGGAGATGGAAGGGGAACGTCTGATTTTTTGTGGGCTTTGCATTGATGTAGAAGGCATGACTTCATTTGATCTGATCTTCCCCCGAATGATGGTGACAGATGTTGCATTTGGGATCACCAGGCACTTTAATGCAAAAGCAGTTGAAGGCAGTGGGTCTCCAACCCTTACCTTACAAGAATCTAAACTCTCTTATTTCTAAGTATAGTAGCTAACAATGTTGAGATTCATTATTTCCTTACAAATTAAAAAAAAAAAAATTTGACAATGTCTTCTGATCCTTATGGGTTTCTTCTAGGTTAGACTCTCCAGTGAAGAACAATAAATTATTACAGTTCTATGCAGCAGAAGTTTTACAAGCACATAAATTGGCATAGCTGTGAGATGTTCTGGATTCCCTAGCTAGGAATTTAAAAACTGATGTTCACAGAGGTCATGGACCTGTTAGCTAATTGAGAACTAGATGTCTCAGTGCCGTAACTAGCCTGGAAAAAAATGCTGAAGGGAGATGTGCTCAAAGGCCTAGTCACATAAATTTTTATGTTGTAAAAAGTTGGAAGGATGCATTAGATCCCATCAGTTTGATGAAATGGTTACAAAACTTTCAAATGTCTAAACAATTATCGGTTGCTTCATTTATTTAGACTGCTTGATTTTACTTTACAAATAAACTGTTACCCTCATTCCATTACTCTTCTTGCTACACATATAAAACATTCATGTAAGTGGCAACTCATTTTTGTCGAATCTTGGCTCTTGAGAAACAGATCTGGAACACATTTGCAGTGGGAAAGTCCAGCAGGGAGAAATTAGCTGGCTGCACTGGAGCGATGGAGATCAGAAACCTCTTAAAGGAGGTCTTTTCACATGAGACCCCTTTCCATTTAAAAGCAGTTTGAACAAAGCCACGTATGGGTAAATGAGTAGAGAAAAGGCTATCTAATAGAAAATACTTTAAACAAGTGGACCCACTTTAAGTATCTTTTGTTACAAAAGAGACCCAGTTGTATATTTTATGTAATCCTGAAGACCTAGATCCAACACGACTCCCAAGGATGGCAGTGGTCACAGGTGTAACCAGTACCACTGGATTTGAGGTTTTATTTCATGTCTTCAAAACCACTGTTCTTTGGGCAAGAAACTTCTACCTAGGGCAGGAGTTCCATGTATGGCAGACATGTGAGACTTGTGTTGTTGTGTTGTTCTGTGCACTGCACAGGCAACCAGTATGCACTTAGCCAGATGTACATCTCTAGAAAATGTTTTAATTAATTGCATTGATCAAAAGGGGCAATGCATGTGGATTTGGTATCTCTAGTGTTCTGCTAACTCATGATGCACCTGGAAAAGTCAAGTTTCTTTTGAAGTCTGCTCTGCAAATGCAGCCTCTGGTTTTGCTTGTTTTCTTCTTTTCTCACTTGTTCTTTCCAATAAGGATTGTGGAGGCCAAATCATGCTCACATCTACATGCCCGTGACTGTATTGCCATTGAAGACATTGAAACTTAAGTGAGATGGAATGTTGAATCAGGGAGTTCTCTAAAAGTACGTGCCCATCTGAGAAAAGTGAGAGGTGTCTAAAATTAGCATAAGTATTGGAGACATCAGATCAAATACAGTTGTGATAGTAATCTGTCAGATGACCTTGACCTTTGGGTAGGGGCTTGATTTGGTTGTGTGGCTCTTTCTGGCTTTGTATGAAGCCTGGAGTGCCAAAACTCCTGGGCAGATTTACAGCTGCAAAGTATATTTGAAATTAAATTTTCTTGCTTCTCTTGCTAATTTCAAATATTCTTCAAATGTGTAGTTTAAACTGCTGGTTTCTTGAACTCAACTTGTTTTGACTGAATTGGGTTAAGAGCCCTTGCACTGGTAACACCAAGGGAATGGTGACCTTGGGCAAGAGGACAGCAGTGACCACCTGGGCCAGGCTGAGAAAGGTAACCTCTTCCACCGGCACAGCTGGAGCTGGGAAAGGACATCTGTCCGCTAACTGACCCTGCACTTCTGCTGCACACTAATGAGCTAGAGGTAATTAGGGTGCTGTCATTAAAGACATCTTAATCTGAGAGGGGAGCCAGTTTGTTTGTGAATGGCTGAGGTCAGTGTGTCTTTGACCTGAAATATCTCCTGGTTTCCCGTGTCATGCACTAAGACCCACAGGTCGTGCCCAGGGTGCACTGTAATTCCCCATAGTTGCTTTTACTCTGCCTTGGTTCCTCTGATTGCATATTTGCAAAGCGTTTAAAGCTGGCTTCATGCAATGGCTGCTCACAGTTTATGTGTAATGCTAAGTCGTTTTTTCTTCCGGAGTTTTTTAATTGTGCAATCAAAGTACTCTTCTGCCTATAAAATCCATATGAAGCCTTGTGAGAAGAACAATTGGTATTCACTCTGCAAATGCTGGTTTTCAATTTAAACAGGTGTCAGGCAAATTCATCTAAAGAAATTTTAAAGCTTAATGGTGTCTTCACTCATCATCTGTCATTTGTGTCATCCCATACAATGAAAAGGCATTGCTGACTCTTAACTGTCCTCAGGAACATTCTCCATTTGAAATTGCTTTAGAGATGACTGAATATTATTTAACCAGAAATCTAAGCACAAAACCAGTATATTTTCAAGACTGCTGGGAAAACTGATGGGAGACCATCTTGTTCTCTTTCAGACTGTAAACAAGAAGCAATAAATTAGCTGGACTGATCTCAGCAATAGGAGATAGGTTATGCTTTATTGATTGGAATACGTGACTGCCCTTTGAAAGAATGAACACACTTTAAAAAAGAAAAAAAAAGCCTGATGCACATGGAAGAGGCTAAGTATTTCCATTTAAAATACGCACAGAAAGTTGGTAAAGGCAGGAAATATGTAAGGCAAAAGATCTGAGGTGAAGTAAACAGTGACAGACAGACTCTTAGATTAATTAGCACATTTAAAAACTACTAATTTCTGACCACACCAATAATGATATACCAAATTAAAAGCTCGAATTAAAAAATATACGAAGCCAGACAAGTTGTTACTGGTAAAAGTAATGCTCCAAAGCAATGAATTTAACAAACCTAACCAAACATGTGATGAAGAATGCAGAAGAAATTACCAAGTAATTAGTAGATAGTAAACAAGGTTCTCTAAACACAGAACTGCCAATAAAATCAGACACTTCTATTTTTGTTTATCTGAAGCATTGAAAAATGATGAATTGGGGGATTCAAACCCATGAGATCTTACAGAGACAGTAAGAAGTTTAATTGCTTTCTGGTATCTGAGGTCTTTTGTATTGTCCAAAAGGCTTGAAGCTTACTTTAGAAGATAAGAAAAAAGGAAAGGAAAAACCAAAAAAGAGAAAGTGGACTTTGTCCTGTAATCCTTAGTCTCTGGAGCTGAGGTTTCAGGAAGGTAATAAAAAATGTGAGGCTTCTGATTAAAAACTACAAGCACTAGCAACACGTCTGTTACTTGAGCCAGCTGAAGGGAGCAGCTAAGACGGCAAACCAGCTGACATCTAGGACATATAAGATGTCCAAACAGATAGGCAGCACAAGAATCACTATAAACTTTGCTAGCTCTGTAGAAGGCAAAAGTCTCTGTCCTTGCCTCCTCTATCTATAAATATGCACACGTATAGCTGTGTGCTATATATAGATGTATAAATAGCATTTATAGATGTGCACACATATAGCTGTGCATGCATGGGATAAAACAGTCTGAAGAGCAGCATAGTCATGCTGTGAGGCACCGAGGGCAAGAACTTCAGCAAAGGGAAGAAACAACTAAGAATATGGCTCACAGGAGAGATAGGAAACCACCACTTTTTAAAGTACAGAGCTGAAAGATTTGTTTTACATTTGTAGTGACAACTATGTTAAGAATCCCATCTTCACGGGTTTTGAATGTTTTCCAATGTTTTGAAGTGAAATTTTTGCTGGATGTAAAACTACAGTTGAAAAAAAAAGCTAGTTTAAGTTAAATCTTCTGCCTTACTCATATGCTAAGCACAGTTGTCTGTCTGCTGCTTTGGCTGCTCTTTGGAACAGCCCAGGTTTTCTCCACATTATCACCATCAGGTACCATATTTGCCCCCATGTCCTGGCAGCACCCCTGGAGAAGCCCACCTCTACACATCCACACTACCACAGCCTACTACCATACATGAATCCATCTAAAGTGACCCCTGGCACTTTGACACTTCTCAGATTGGAAGAGGCCAGAAGAGACACACAGGTCTTTCCAGTCTCCCCTTTATTCTTCCAGGAAGGGCTAGCACTTATGTTAGTCACAGCAGGTATGTCACTGGACCTTTGGAGGACAGCCATCCCTGAGCTGTGACTGCTGTGTCTGGTCTCTGTTAAAAGCCATGAACAGGAAACCCAATTCTTTGATTGTGCACAGTGGCAGCGCAGATCCATGACTCATGACAGGCACAAAACCACGGCTCCCCGTGCCAGCAACATGTGGCTTCCTGCACCCCAAAGTGACAGGGGAAAGAGGCAAAGTTGCAGTCAGGCTATTGACTTACACATGAGGTGACATCTCCATAACACAGGAGGTGACATCAGCTGTCCATGAGGCTCCCATCGCACTCCCCCTCAGGGAACGGACACAGGGGAGATTGTATTTGACTCTTCTTGCATGACTCAACACGCCCCGCCTGCACGGGAGCTCTGGAGCAGGTTTCTTGTGGCTGGATGCTCCTGCTTGGCTGGGTGCACATCTTCACAGGACCATATTGTTTCATTATGCTTCCAGTCATGACAGGTAACCATGGATGTTTTACTGCTGCCAACACTGCATCACCTGGCAAGGTGCCTTCTTCCCTTGCCTTCCTCCTCTCTAGCCAAGCAGATGTGAGCCAATAAGCAGATTTTTTTTCCCTTTCTCCAGATGCTTTACACTGAAATGGCTGTTTCCCTCAGCAGCCTCTCCTCTCCCAAATCTGAGTGCATCCCTACGTGACGCTACTCTAGCCTGTCCACAACAAGGTCAACAGTGGCCCACAGCTGTAGTACAGGCAATTGCCCCATTTAATTCAGAGTGGGTGGAGGGGAAAGTGGGTGATTGAGCTGGCATGGGTGTAATGGTGCTAAACATCAGTGTAGCATATTTTTCCTATTCCCCCACTCACATACACTCAAGTCACCTATGAGTTTCATAATGTGGCCAAACTTGAGTGTGTTTTCACAGCCTTAGCCCCTCCAAAACAAGGATATCTCCTCCCCCCTCTATGGCCAGTCGCAATTCAGGTCCCTGTGGCAGAGCAGGGAGATGCTGCAGCTGTTCAAACAAACAACTTATAGGAACGCTAATACAAGCAGTCAAGAGAAGAACGTGCCAATCCTAATGTTGCTCTTTGGAAATGGCTGAACCATGTGGCTGCAATTTTCCACTGAATTTCAGTTGGAAGTAGTACCACTCCCTTCTCTTTCAGATTAAAATATTTCTGCCCTTACTATTAGAGACTGGTAAGGATTTAGTTTTTTTTTTTGTTTGATTTTTTGTTTGTATGTTGTGGTTTGTTTGTTGTGGTTTGTTTGGTTTTTGTTTGTTTTGTTTGTGGTTTGCTTTTAATTTAAATCTGTATAATATGATACAGAAACCTGCCATCAGCCCTACCTAAAATGATAAATTATAAGATCCTGTCTAAACTCATTTACTTATTGTACAGCATGCACAATTCCTACCCTGCGAAGTTTACAGCCTCAGCTGCGTTTTGTACTTGTCACAGTGAAGTACTTGGGACTTCTTAGCATGTAAGTAATGTCCAAAAATGGAGTTCCTCTGCAATGTTGAAATATAAGAAACAGTAAATGATTCAGGAATACCAGTATAAAAAATCTCTGTAATCAACCCTTGTAAATGTTAAGACCAATCCCTACAAATCTGAAGTTACATAACAATTTTTAAAAGTTCATTATAACCAAAACTACAGGCTTACGTCATGTAGATTTTACATGCTATGTTTTTTTAACGATTGTGCCACTTGTATAAAGTGGCTGTAAAATGTTATTTTCCCAATATGATAAAAATTAATGTCCTTTTAAGCCAAGGTGAAATGTCTGCCTTCAGATACCTTGCTAGAAAATTTGGCCTGCTCTCCATTAACGTAATTTATGTGCCCAGTTCAGACAGTATTAAGAGATATCAGTAGCTCTATATTGCTCCAGGCTTGTTCAGAGAGTTTGGGAAGTGAATTTAAAATTATTTCTTCCTCACTTGTGGAAGGGTTTTGGACCTTTGAAAAATATCCAGAATCACAGCTCACTCGTTCAGGGATGAGAGTCACGTCTCTTTAGAAGGTTTGAACCATGAAATAAGTTTTAAATGCTGTACAGGGAAGGCAATGGGCAGGCTTTATGTCATCAGCAGGCTGCTTCCCAGTTCTTAAGGTTATTTGTTGCTTCCACATCCAGATTTTCCCCACCGGACGAGAGCAACTGTGACTCTGATGACAGGTTGTGACATGCAGGAAGATCAGCAGAGCCCTCAGGGTTAGTAGGCAAGTTTAATCACAAAAGCAGATGAAAATCAAAATAAAAACATATTGATGGGAGTAACAACAACAACAACAACAACAAAAAGTAGAACCAACCAACCAAGAAAATATTGTTGTTTGTCAGTTGCAGTGTTCAATAGCTCTCTCTTTTTCCACATGAGTTTATCTATGAAGGTCAGCTTTCTGTATCATCTGCATAGAAGAGGTACTTATGGCAAGGCAATTCTAAGTTTTCTAAATCATTCACTATCTCTTGTCACTTTACTTAATAATTGCTTCAGATGACCCAAGGGTGAAGTCACTACCTGCATTGCTACAACAGCCATAATGGCACACTACTGTCACCTTCATGACTTTATGTACTGCTAAGTTTAATCAAAAATGTGCCACTTCAGTGAGGCCAAAGATGCCAGAAAATAGGGTTTGGGAAATAACAGTATTACTGTGGAAATGTCATCTCCTTTGTGGTTGAAGAAATTCATTTAACAAAGTTATAAAAATCCTCATAAATGTTCGACAGCTTTATGTAAATGCAGTAAACCAAAGGCATAGGGAGAAGAAGTGAAACTCATTTTGCATTTATGATGAGCAACAAAATTTTAATGCAGATGAGGACAAAATGACCTATAAATGTTAAACACATGGTTCAATACATAATATAGTAGAAGTAGCCCTGCTGAGTGGGCACATGCAGTACTGCAACATTATGGGCAGCGTGGCATTGTCAGTGCCGGGGTGTGGGGTGAAAGAGCAATGCACAGTTCTCTTTCCTCCAAATTCAATGTTGGGGTTTGGGGGGTCGGCCAGAAAAAATGAGAAAAAGAGACATATTAGTGAATATAATTACTGGAAACTCAATGCCAGTAAGACTGTGTTTACCTCCACTGACAGTTTTTCTTTCCTAAAGAGTTGAGGTTTACCATGTGTTGAAAGCCAGGACAAGGTCTTTTTGGACCATATGTGCCTTCAGTGTGAAAGCTGCAGGTCTCTTGTCTTTGGCTATGCAGGTGAAATCTCACCTTCAGAGCTCTTCCAAAAAAGTCTACTCTTTAAAATATGATGATGGTAAAGCAGATCAGCAATTCTCTTCTTGAACACAGAATTATAAAATGGTTAGGGTTGGAAGGGATCTTAAGGATCATCCATTTCCCACCCCGCTGCTATGGGCAGGGGCATCTTCCACTCAACCAGGTTGCTCAAAGCCCCATCCAACCTGGCCTTGAACATTTCCAGGGATGGGGCACCTACAGCTTCTCTGAGCAGCTTGTTCCAGTGCCTTAACACTCTCACGGTAAGAAATTCTTCCTTATAACTAATCTAAGTCTCCTATCTTTCAGTTTAAAGCCATTACCCATTGTCCTATCGTTACACGCTGTTGTAAAGCTATGTTAATGTAAGCCATGTAGAAAATAATATTAGAAATGTTTCTCTTTTGATAACAAGTTTCCTTATCCTGTTGACCCTTGATCAAAGGTTTATTTTGACATACGCATGACGTGTGCCTAGGTTTCGTCCTTCGGTTCAGAGTGTGGCCAGTGCTGCTCAAGACAATGTTGCTGGAGGTTAATTTACATCAGGTTTTATTTCTGTCTGTAGTAGACACTGATGTGTGGAGAAGCTTCTGGTGATGATCCTGCCCTCCCTTTACTACTGATTTTCATGGCAAACTGTAACTTTTGGCTTGCTACCCTGCCCTACTGGCAGGAGAAGCCAAGCCAGGGGCTGCCCTGTGTAACCCATTGCAGGATATGGGCCATGACGTGGGAGCTCGGGGGGCTGACAGCACTGCTGTCCCAGCTGTCCACCCCGCTCTTGGCATACAGACAGCTGGACGTGAGCTGCCCACGAGCTGCTGAGGTATCGTTGACTGCAAAGTGCCTCTCTCTAAGCCATGGCAGTCGGGCAGCTGCTGAGGGAGCAGCTCGGTCAGCTGTGCCGGGGCTGGGGCAGACAGACAGACGGCACCAGCAGCCCGGCAGCTGTAGATGCCCATGGGTCGTGGACCCTGCAAACCTCCTCTGTGCATTAAAGCTGAGCAGTCAGCACAGAATGAATGTGGGCTTCCTCATTTGTTTTGCTTCCTTGCTCTCATACTACAATCCTTTTCTGTCATTTCCAGTGTCGCGAATCATTTATGAGCAATAATTTTTGTGTGTAAATCAAGGCAAAATTAGGCTGTGGCAGCACGGATGAAAGGAAGACAAAGAAAGACAGCAGGAACCAATTTGATGCTGTAACATCAGCAAGCCTGCTTGATCTCTAGGCAGATCGCTGGAGACCGTGTTACACTGACTCATCACTGCGACTCTGAGGAGGTTTGCAGCTGATTGGGCAAGTTCATAGAGCAGCAAAAAAAATCTTGAACAAAGAAGAAAAGAAATCCATGCCAGTTGAAGGCTGGCTTTGATATCTCATTTCCATAGTGAAATTTAGACAAAGGGCTGTTATGGAGTTATGTTTTCTTTAATGCTGTCTTAATGTCTAGAGCCACATTCAATTAGATGTGCAGATTGGTGTAAGCTCCAATATGCTTGATAATGAGTTTCCTCATCCTGTTCACCTCTGAACACATGTTTATTTTGACATATGTGTGAGATTTCTCCAAAACCCACCCACGGCCTGATCACTAGTGTACTCTTTCAGGTGTGAGACGGCACATCCATCAGCTAGGGTGACGCTAGTTCCCAAGCCTCTCTGACTGTGACATTGCTGCAAACACAGCTGTGATCCCATCAGGAGGCTGAGCCACAGGCTGGGCTTCAGGTGTCTTGAGGTGTCCATACAGTCCTGGGCATTCAGGCAGAGCATCATCTTTACTGATGCTGGCCTTGGAGATCTTTGCAGGGGACTTCTTAGGCATGGAAGTATCCACACATTGAGTGGGGAGCCCAGGGCTGGGTTAGGGTGGAATTCCAACAGACTTTAGTTTTCTACTATTTAATGTTCTCTTTACTTTAGTGCTGTACCTTTTAAAGTGGGGCAAACAACTTCTTCTGTGCTGCAGAGGTGGTAGGGTTACAGATTTGAGCACACATCTGGTCAAAGTCCTCTGCCATTGGTCTCATAGTGCCCTGTACACTGGTGCAAGGCCCCATGGCCCACATCAGGAAAACAGGCTGCAGCTCTTACAGAGGAGCAGTGTTGTGATGTGTTCAGCATGATGCTGCAACAGATAGGATGGCTCATGTTGGTGTGGGTGTGCACAACTCAATACACATGCTCCTAACCAGCCTGTTAGGTGGGTGCTTGAATCTCTGGCCTCAGACTCCAGTCTCACCTACCACGTAGAAATACCCACCTCCATTTTCTTGGATCACTCTCTTCTGACTAGGTACTCAATCTTTTGTGTTTCAAAGCCAACGCTGGAGGACACCACATGCGTTCTCAGCATCTCTTGTTTTTTGTACATGTCTTACTTATACCTGAACATATGAAATAAGCTGCTGCTAGTAGTTTTCTCAGTCTGTGAAAGACTATGTGACAGGGAAGCAGTGATGCATGAATTGATTTCATTTTAGGTAGCTCTACTGGTAGAGATGTTTTTCTTCCATTTTTCTTAAATTCTTTTTCTTCAATTTTTTTGTTCGATTCTTGGATTTTATCCAGCTGTCAATTGGCCAGGAAACTGAATGTCAACACACCAGACTTTCAAATCATGAAATTATTGTGTTTATTTTTGTATTTCCCTGCAGTTTGATTCAGCTTCATCTCTGACCTAAAGCAGAAAGTACAAGAGGAATTGCTTGAAGTGAGTACGGGTTTCTAGGTCAAACAGACCTTAGGGGCTGAAATTACATGTATGCATCCTATTTGTCCCAGCTGTTGAGTTCTATGTTTGTTTTGTGATGACTATTTGTGTTCTAGTAGCTCCCTTCAGGCAAGAAGATGCTGAAGCACAAGAAGTCCTGAAGAATTTATAGTCTCCTTGTGGCTGAGCTGCAATAAGATAATGACACAAGCAATACGAAGGAAGGTGGGAGGAATGGCAGGGATAACAAAAACAGGATTGCATGGTTATATGGGTGATGTATGTGGGTAGACTGTGGTTGTGAATCACATGCAGAATAGACACTGCTGAAATCCAACGAGCTGACACAGTGTTGCTCACCCTTGCACACCAAGGCTCTTGTGGACAACAGGGTCAAACACTGAGGGCATGGACTGGTAGCACAGCTCAGGAGAGCTGCAGGAAGATGACAATGGACCCTTTGCTTGTAAAGATGCTCTAAGAGATCTGGGAAGAAGGTGACACTTCCAGATCAAACGGTGGCTTTCCATGAAGTCTTTTGGGGAGCTACTGCTGACATGAGTGGGAAAGAAGGCAGGCTACCAAACAACCTTTATTTTTTGACCTATGAGACTATTTTTCCTGTTGCTCTGTTTACTGGCTAATGACATAAAGTCAACATTGCCTTTTATGTGTGCCACAATATTATCAATGGTGTACACAGTAATTCATTCAGGTGGGAGCAAGTAATAGTCCAGGACCAATTTTATCTATTCATGCTACAGTCTATAAAATGGCTGCTGCTGATTCATACTGCAGTTGTCTGCCTTCTAGTGTTTTGCCAACGTTTGCCTATATAGCACTTCCCTAAATGTGGACTCATCTGGATATGTGAAGCCATATGAAACCATAATCAGGAAGTTTTGTATCCTTACATAATCTCTGATGTCCGTGGCAATCTTTGTTGTTGAAACTCTTGCACGTAAGAGCCATAGCTAGTCATGGTCCATTAGGAGGAGCATAAAGGCACAGCATCAGTCCAGAAGAGTTTTGTCAGATTAGATTTGACATGAAATGATGCACAGAGATGTGATGTCAAACAAGGAAGAAATAGAGGAAGGTCTTTATACTAACCAGTAAGTATCTGCCTTGCTTGTTTTTAGAAAATGCACACCACATGTGCTTGTGAAGTCCCTGTAGCAACTTTTGCAAGTTTTGGCAGCACCGCCCTAGCTAGGGACCCAGTGGGAAGGGACTGCTACTGGTGGTCCTGAGCTTCTCTCTCCTTGGAAATGTAGTCTTCTGTTTCTTTCTCTCTATTTATCTATGTGGAGCAAACAGTGTTTGTGTAATAACAACTACTTCTTGCCAAATTCTGAAGACCACATATTGACTTTTCCACTCTCTTTGCAGAGAGAGAAGTATGAGGATAGGAGCACAGTAAGGGCTGTTCAAATTTAGACTCATCCACAGTGTATTTCCCTTCCGGGCTTGAGGGCAGGGAGAAGCTGCTGGTCTTTTTCTTGCAGGTGTATGGAGCGTGTTCAAAAGGTGTTTGCATGCTTGACAGATGCTCTCCTTTTCTTGTTTGCTTTCATTATTAAAAATAAATAGCAGCAAAACACCAAGGGTCAGAGTGCCTGTTTACATTTCAAAATTCAAAGATACAAATGTGATTTCTTCCCACTTTGAAAGCACTAAAAAGAAGTTATGAGAAATTCATTCATTTTGCA
This sequence comes from Columba livia, assembly GCF_036013475.1. Taxonomy (NCBI): domain Eukaryota; kingdom Metazoa; phylum Chordata; class Aves; order Columbiformes; family Columbidae; genus Columba; species Columba livia. The sequence continues at coordinate 157,866,178 of NC_088602.1, read as the reverse complement.
TATTTTAAAAATATTATAGATATGAGCTCAGTTGTTACTGTCTCCCTCCTTGATTTTTGCGAAGCTTTAAAGTGAACCCACCAGAATACTCAGTGCAGCAGAGTTTATGCCTTATCGTTGGTGCTGTGCCACCCTGGCAGGTTGAATTGCAGCTCCAGCTGCAGGCTGAGCCCCATCCTGTTACCATCAAGTGTTTCCGGCACCCAGATTTGATTTCCATGCTTGAGTAAATCCACCCACATGCCAGACTAAGTCCCTCTGTGCCTGACATTTCTGTTCTGAGAAGGCTCCAGGCTTCAGGAGCTGCCTGGGAAAATACACAAATATGATTCAGCCATGCAGGTCTGCTTCCTCACCATTTGTGTTAACAGAAGGGAAAGCCAGAGGGGAATTCAAAAGCAGTCCTACTGTGCTGAAAACACACTTGGAGAGATCACAAGTCACAGCCTTGTAGCTGGACACAGTCAGTCTAAAACATTTTCATTTTAGGGAATCACACCAGAAACTAAAATAGCTCATTAACAATAAAAATACACTAATCAGATTTCCATGCTGTGAAGAGCACGGCAGTAGCTACTTGGGGGCTGCTCCCTGAGTTTGCTGTTAAATGACCATGGTGTCTTTTGGACACGTCCAGCACCTGCAAGAAAAAGCCAGAGCTAAGGACCCAAGTGTCTGGAGAACAGCACAGATATATATCCCCCTGGCACTGCCTGCCTCTGGGAAGCAGTGATTTAGGAACTCATATGCTGTGGCTCGGGTCTGAGAGATATATTTGCTTTGGGGCATTATTATAAAGGCTAAAATATCTAGCATAATAGGCAGTCAGACCAAAGTGTTCTCTTACAGGCTGGATACTGCAGGCCATTTAAAAGTCTTTCATCAGACTCAGAGGGATTTAATTTTAGGATCACCTGAAGTTAAACAACCAGACTCATGGAGTGGGGGAAATGTAGGCTGTTTTCTTACATAAAAATCCAGACTGTTGCACATATCATGAGCCAAAATGCAAATGCTGCGTCATTTCCTTGGTTTATTTTTCATAAGGGGGAAAAAAAAATCTGATGCAGTTGCTATCTGTTTCCTATTTTACCATTAATATACCAGACCGGGAGATGAGCAATTAATTCCTATCCCTCATTCCAAAACTGTAGGCCATGTCTCTGAGAGAGGCAGATCACCCCTCCAGCCCTTTGTGTGTTTAGCCTCTGATTTTCAGGACAGCAGTTGATGCAAGGCAAGTGTTTAAGTCCCTTCTGGGCCTTTGAAACCCTTCCCTGGGGAAAGGACTGCAAAAGCCCTGGCTGAGGACTGTGTACTGATGTGTTTGCAAGGCTGTAGCACAAATAGTCTCTAGTGTTCACTGGGCCTTCAGGTGTTACTGCTAGGCTATAAACTCATCATGATAGTCCTCCTTTTCTGTGCTCAAGTGGAAAGAATAACTGGGACTGACAGTGAAAATGGGAAAAGTGGGAGGGTAAAAAAGGGAGAGGTACACCAAAAGGAGGGAAAGGTTATGAAAGAATGACCCAGGATGAGAACAGTAAATAGAAAAAAAGGGCTTTGTGTGCAGGAAGTGAAGCAACAGCACAATGTGAAAAATAGGTTTTAAAAAATAGATGTCTATTAACAGGTGGAATAGAGCAGGTAAAGCAAAAGTACAATGGAACGGTTCATGAGGGAACAGCGAAAAGACGGAGTAAAGGGAACAGTGTGTACTGATAGCTGAGCACTCAGGAAAATGCAAATGATGGTGTTCAAGAAATCTTTCTGTGTTGCTTGGAATGAGGATGCTTTTGGCTCTGCTGCAGGAGTGGGAGTGAAAGCCAATCTTCATTGATCTGCTCCAGTGGTGCAGAATGACTCTAAGGGAATGTATCAATTAAGAAAATACTGAAATTGCTAGTACAGCATTTTAAATATCTTAGGTTCCACCAAAACAGGGTGCATTGGAAAAAAAATGAACCTTGATACTGGCACTACCACAATCCACTGAGCCCTTTGTGGAAAAGGGTAGGAAAAGGTGTTTTACAATGGTGTGTGTTCTGTGGATCTTAATGATGGCCAACGTGTTATTAAAATGCTAGGCTTTGGTCGCCAGGGCTTGCCTCTCACAGTGGCAGTGTACACCAGTGCTTCATGAATTTGATAACCTTTTTCCCCATTAAAATGTATGTCAAACTCCTACCAATTAATTTCCGTAAAGCATGAGCAAAAAGCCACAGCCCATGGTATGAAATCTCAAATATGGGACAACACTGGTCATAAGAGGAAAACTGCAATGTTTACAGGCTGGTGATGACACAGACTTTAAAGACAACAGAGACAGATGTAGAAAAATAATTTACTCTGTCACTTATTGGCCCAAATTTTACGAGCACCTTCAGGTCCGGAAGCCCCTACGACATCTAGTGCAGCACTGGATACTCTTATTTCTCGCATAAGGCATCTTGTCACCCTGGTTGTGAGTTAAAGTCTTCTCTTCCTGGTGTACTGATGGGAAAAACAAGAGCTGAAAAACACAGATGCCTAATGGTAAGCACCTTCCCTCATGTTTGTGAATCTACAGAAGTTTTTCCTACTCCGTGCTGTTATTTATTTAAATGGAGACACTTCAAAAGGACTTAAAACAAGATTTTCAAAACCAGAAACTTCACTTTCTTTGTCTAAGGCTGTGTCAGACGTGATTGGAGATCATTCTTTAGGTCCGTGGCTACTCTATTATCCGGATTCACTGAAGAAGAAATCAGGAGACTGAGGAGACACCTTATCACTGTCTGTAACTACCTGAAAGAAGGTTGGAGTGAGGAGGGTGTCAGCCTCTTTTCTCAGGTAACATGTGATAAGACAAGAGGAAATGGCCTCAAGTTGGACCACAGGAGGTTTAGATTGTATATTTGGAAAAATTTCTTCACTGAAAGGGTTGACAGGCATTAGAATAGGCTACCCAGGGAAGTGGTTGAATCACTACCCCTGCAGGTGTTTAAAAGTACAGATGAGGTTCTTAGTGACATGGTTGAGAAGGACTTGGCAGTGCGAGGTTAACAGTTGGACTCAATGATCTTAAAGGTCTTTTGCCACCTAGATGATTCTATGATTCTGTGATTTAATCTTCCTGCATCTTTGTCCTCTCATGATCCCAACTTCTTGCATTCAAATGGGCTGTACCGAGCACCAGGTATAATCACAGAATCACAGAATCGACTGGGTTGGAAAAGACCTCAGAGATCATCAAGTCTAACCCTTGGTCCAACTTAGTCCATTTACTAGATCATGGCACTAAGTGCCATGTCCAATCTCAGTTTAAAAACTGCAGAGTGTTAGGTCAATAAGGAGCAGAGAGGAGCATTAATGTTATGAGTCTTGCACTAAGACTGCAGCCTGTCATAGCTGTGCCTTTGCACCTAGTCACATATGCACTCACTTGCATTTTTCTGGCACTGAACAGAGTGGGAAGATCTTGTCAAATAGCTTGATTAAAATTTCTTTCATCTTTGAAGGAGATAAGAGGAGGAGATGGGGATCCAAGTGTTCTTTCTTTTTCTACCATAGCCAAGTAACGATTGTAGATACATCTTTTATTATGTGATTTTTGCCTGATTCAAAAATGAATGGAAAAAACCACCAGGTGCTGCAATATGCAACAGCATATCCAGATTTATTCTGCTGTGGAAATAAAATAGGGTAATAACAGTCTCAGGGCAATGTGTTATCAGCTTTTAAAATTCCCATGAGGAAATTATGTAAATCTCTATTCAGTCAAAGTCAACAGATTGTAGGAGAGTCAAACAAAGGTAATTCCAGATGAATCAAACAAGGGTAATATATGAGTACGGTGGCTGGAGAAACAGTCTGTCTGCCTTCCTGGTTGCATACATTGTGCTCTGGACTTGCAGAGACAGTTTAGAGCAAGGGGGGGAAGGTAGGGAAACAGATCCAGAAATCTGGAAAAGAACTGTGGTGTTTTTTTTTCCCTTTTTTTAAACTATCATTTTTGTATTTTTAACTATACATTTGTTAATGAAATGACATTTTAATCCAAAAATGAGAACATTTTTTTAACGTGAAAAGGATAGAAATTGAGGAGCATTTAGAATGGCAACTGTGTCACGATTTTACTTTTCTAAGCCAAAATAATTTGATGAAATAAAAGTCATTAAGTGTATGTGTGTACCCAAACTGGAGGGTTTTGTGCAAAATAAAAATTCCAGTCATAACCTCTCTCCAGCCCAGCAGATGATTTATCAACAGAAGAGGTGTTTGCATGCCTGGCTGGAAGTTATTAAAGGGACTCATAGGATACAGGATGGAGACTGTAGAGGAGGGTTTCTCAACAGGCCATTGAGAGCAGTGACCCAACATGGGCTGGAGAAAGATGCAAACAAGCGACAACAATAGAGCTGAGGATTAGGATCTTTTGGCCCATCTGTTTCCTGTAGGTGAATGCAAGAGCTGAGCTGCTCTGGTCAGAGTTAGCCACCCTGTTTACTCAGCTTTGCAGAGGGCAGCCAGCTTTTCAGCTTTGGTTGGGTAACCCGAAATGCAGCCAACACCTAACCAACCTGCCAACGTCATGCTGCCAGGGTGCAGTGTGGAACTTCTTTCAAAACAGTGTCACTGACACCAGTGATGCCTCACATTCCTGCATGAAATGTTCCTCCATCTCTCCCTGTACCCTTTCAACTCCAGGGCACAGGAACCTCCATGTATTTGCATGGTGCATAGTGGACAATTCCTTTTGCTTTCTAGGTCAATGCCTCAGACAAACACGCTCTCTCCAGCACAGTTTCTAGAAGATCTCCTTTCTCATGTTGTTTCTGCTAGTGGCAAATGGTGGCCTGCTGGTCACTACATTGTCTTAGATGGTGAGAAGGTGTGAGCTGGACCACCTTCCCCTTTGGAAATGATCCCTAAAAACCTCTGCCTCCTTGTGCTTTCTGCTCAGGAGAGATGAAATCCTCCTCCTGGATACAAAGCCAAAGCTGCAGGGGAAGGGGCTGCTCTGGTCCTACCCATGCTGCCTGCAATGGAGAACAAGAGGCATCATTGTATACTGAAAAAGCTTTCTAGCTGGAGTTTGTACATTCATCCATAGTGACTTTCATTCCTTTGTTGTATTTATAGGTCCTCAGGCTTGGGAATATTGCTTAAATGAGGCAAATGGTGATAGCTGAAGATAAATCCCAACACCTGCTCTCATAAGCTGTAGCTGTCATCTCTGTTCAGCTGTTCTCCATCCTCCTTCACAACGGGCCTGTCCATTGTAATCAACACACAAATTCTCATTGGCTTCATTGGCCAGGTCCAATCTCCCTAGAAAACTCAGGAGTAGGAAACCTGCACCACTGACCACAGGGGCATGGGAAAAACAATAATGTTTGTCTATGGCGGTTGGCATTACTGCAGAATGTTTACTTTTTTTTCTTCTCTTGTTTGACTGCAGGTGGAGGTGTAGACAACATCTCTTGAAGGAGGGGCATGTGCTCTTGTAATATTTAACTTGAGCCCCTTGTATCCATACGAGGGAATGACCTTTTAACAATGCCTCCCGTCTAGTTTCATTCTCATGGTCAATGAATCACACTGCAAGCTTTGATCGACTGAGTGTGAAAATTACACTATAAGGTCATCTGTCTCTTTGAAAAAGCAGCTGTTCCATTTTTTCTGTCTAATTGAGTTTGTCCTGCTGAAAAGGACATAGGGTTTCTTTCATATTTCAAAGTGATGAGTTCTTTGCATAATTTCAGTGAATTTTGAGTAGGAAAGGGACTGCTTCTGCTTATTGCTGCTTCATTCTCAGAGGAAATGTAGCAGGCTGATTTCATTATCGATGAAATGTAACTCGTACCAGGCTACTTAATGGCATTCCTGCAGCAACGTGATTTGCAGTGCTGAGAGTCCTCTATATTTCACCTATTGCTGCCAGGCTGGCATTAGCTCAGGTTGCTGCAGAGACAGCATTTGCGTTCCCCTGAAGTAAAGAGCAACTCTACAAGAGACAATTCTCCTGTTCCTGTTTGTTTGACTAACTGGCAAACTGGTGCCTGGTTCTCACATTTCCCTGCAGTACCGTTCTGTGGAGAATAGAGGAGAAAGAAATGTAAACAGAACTTTAAAAGGAGCAAAACAAAACAAACAAACAAACAAACCCCACCAAAACAAAAAAGAAAACAAAACACACCAAACAAACAAACAAACACCCCTAACCCAACCCAAAACCAAACAAACAAAAACCAAAAAAACCCTTTACATGACAGAAAACAAACAAAAAAAACCAAAAAGCCCAATCACCCTTCCCTCAAATCAAGGATCTGCTAGAAGGCCCTCGCCTTCCTTATGTGTTAAGAACAGCCTTGAGCATGCAATTTATAGCAGAGAACAACCAAAGCTGAATCACAGAAACATCTGACCACTCTGCCTATACTTAGGCCAGCACACAGATAGAAGTGGTGTCAAGGCAAGGTAAAGACTGTGATTCAAGCCATTTTGAGGTAAGGAAGCAAAACTGTTTGTCCTAGACTCATAAAAACACAACAAGGTCAAATCTAGGAAACACTTATTTAGCTCATTAAATGAAAGCAATACAGACTATGTCAAAGCACTGGCTGCAACTTTCTTTACAGAAGCAAAGTTTTTTCTGCTGAACCTAATCAGCCTCAGTTCCAGTGATTCATATACAAGGTTTCAGCCAGGTGAAATGACCTTGTGTGCAGACTAGAAAGTGAACAACCCATTGAGTAGAGAAGTACAGGTTTATGTCTATGTGTGCAATAGCATTGTTCCTGCCCAGCAAAAACCCTGTTGTTATTCAGAGTAAGACTTTTCATACTCAATAATAGTCACTATTCTGATCAGCCCTGTGATTTAGCAGTGAGGGACATGAAGAAGACCACTGTGGAGCCAGCCCTACCATAAGAAGGCACAACAGGTCCTTATGAAGGGTCTCCCTAGCTCCATGCTGCCTCCGATAGTAAGCAGATATGGATGCCCAGGAAGAAGCACAAACAACTGGATAAATGATCTTTCCCTGTGATATCAGTCAATTTTTTTTTTGAAGGCATCACAAACCATTTGGACTGTCAATTTTTAACAGCCGCATTTGTTTTATTAGCAACTTCATTGTAAAAAATAATTTAGCTCCTGATCTTACTGCTTATTCTGGCAAATCTTAGCTTCAGCGAGGAGGCAGTCTACATAGAGACCTTTGGAGATGAAGAGTGCCGGGTTTTGCTACAGTTTTATACTGCTATAATGAACCTATGCTGTTTTGTTATTGTCCTTAGCTTAGATACTTCATCTGTGCTCAGGTATAATGCAAGTATGAGGTTGTTTCATGGAAATGAAGTAGGCTACTAATTCCACCCTGGTGTCTTTAGCCACACCACCCCTACTGAATTCTCTAGAAGTTTTCTGGAAGGACTGATGTTTGTTGGATATTTTTTGCTAAAATAATATGAACTCTCTTTCAAAGTCACTGCATTCTTGGGTAGACAATAAGCTCTGATGCTCATTAATAGCAAAAACTAGCCTGAGCTTTAATCAAAGGTGTATGAACTCACATCCTGTTTTTTGGCTCTAGGATTGCAAAACTAAAACGACTGAACATAATGTGGCAACGTACTTGCTTTGGTAGCATTGCTGCCAACTGTTCTTGGCATAAAATGAGTTGACTCATCTTGAAAATAGGCCTCTGTTACTTAAAACTGGGGCAGAATGCAAATGCCTGCCTTGCTGACCATCACTGACATCATTACCAGTGTTATTTGTGGGGCACTAGTGCACACTCTCAGAGGGATCTGCAAAAGATGTGTCCCGTTAAGCTGATGTATTACACTAAGATGAAATCACTTGTATGATCAGATAAACCTGTAGACTACGAGTAAACCTAATGCAGACTACGAGTGTTTGGGGAGGTCTGTCTGTATAAACAATCTGTCTGAGCTGAGCTCATTCTTCCTGGCAAGAAAAATACTCCATACCCATTTTGCTGGTTCCTTGGGGATGTGCACTCCATTGTCCTAACCTTGAAAATAACAGGTGTGAGGAGACAGAAAGCATGTAAGGGAGAAGAAGGGCAGTTTGTATGGGGAGAAGGATTACTAATGAAAAGTGTCCTGAAAAGGCTTTCTCTGGACACTGGATACATTGATTTTCATTTCTTTGTAATCTTAGCTAAGTTATACTATGTGAGAGAATAGATTTACATTTTCCCACCCGGTTTTATGCAAAGAGCATGGTAGCTATTCAATTTTTGACTGATTTTCTTTCATTATTTCATGTCACAAAAGCCTACAAATGTAAGATGATAGTGCAGAAAGTTTGTAATTGGACCTGTGCTAAGTGCTGGTTAGAGCTGGATATGGCACACATCACCTCCTCATGCATGGAAGTCGTGCAAAACCTATTCTGGAGACCTACAGAATCTCTTTCTTTCATAGCAAAGCTATACTTCTTAATACATGTCATTATTCTGATTAATTTAATCCGGAGTGAGAAGCAAGGGAGTTGGAAATGACTCTCCATTGTTATTCTATAGCATTGTTATTCTGTAGACTTGCACCCAAATCACTGTCTTAAACATTGGAAGAGATGTGGTCTTCACTGTGACAAAATCCTCCTGGCACTATCTGAAAATCCATTATTCTGCATAATACTGATGACAGTAGCAATAGTAGACATATTTCTGCTTCTAATGGAGATTTTGAAAACAAAACAAAACAAAACACACAAACAAAAATGAGAAAGAAAAAAAAAAGAAAAAAAAAAGGAAGGATCAAGTAAGGATCTAAATAAAATTTGGTTAAAATTATAACTGCATTCCTCACTCTAGCGCCCTCTTAGATTCAGGGCAGCTTTTTGCCACAACCTGGAACTAAGATGACGCAGTAAATCTTTGCTAGCCTTTCCTCTCTTCTTGCCTTTCCTCGCCACCTGCTCCATCCTTCCAGCATGAGGAAATCTTAGTAGCACTGGCTTGATGCAAACTGTTCTTCACATAAAAGGTTTGAGACTGGGAAACGGCAAATAGCTGGGCACTTGTCCCTCTGGCTGGAGTAATCGTGTGCTGCAGGAGCTCAGATAACAAGTGACTGCCTTTAAAGGCACTAGTTTCCTAGATAGTTTTTGGTTAGTGCTCCTCATTCAGCTGGCACTTAATGGAGTGATTGTTAGATGAGCCCCACAGGAGCTGGAGCCTGACTCTCCCCTTCTCTTTGTGGAAAAGCCCCTGGTGTTTGGGCCCTTTAAACTCTTTTTTTTTTTTTTTCTTTTGTGCCCTGTCATGTAGTTTTGAAGCCATACCTGTATTGTGGACCTTTCTGAATGGTGGCTGGGACAGACTGAACTTGGTAGCTCAGGATGATCTTTTCAGTCTCCTCTTTCCGTCATGCAAAAGTGACCGTGGCAGCAAACAGGGAAAGGCATGGAGGGCAGAAAAAAGGACTGCAAGTGCCAGGATGCTGAGCGGTCCCCCTGGCTTATATGTGCTTTTGTGGCAATTTATAGAAAGAGCTTTTGCCTTCTGATTCACAGCTACTGAGGCTAAGCGTGTTGCTTTATTTTTTTTTGCTTTTTTTAAAGTTGAATGCAAGACTGTGCTTCTACACTTGTGACATCCCACTGCCTGGAGATTTGGCAGGTGTAAGTTCTGCAGCAATGACCCCAGAGAGGCAAACATTGCACGTTTAATAAAGAGTAAAGTCTTGAACACGGATATTTATACTGCATGCCATCATGCACACGGCTGGGCAGAGTCAGCACAATTATATAAACTCTTGGAGAACTTTGTCTAATTGAGGACAAAGCCCAAGCAGCTTTTCACTGGGGCTGCAGAGCAAACAACCTTGGTAAGGCCATTACCACTCTGGCCCCACCAGTCCACCCACCAGAAATAGACACTGGGGCTTGGCATGGGTCTGCTGGAAGAGACCTCCTGCACTGTGGTTGGACAATTCCTGAAGGGTACAGAGTGCCTTGTCCCTGGCAAGCACATGGATAAAGTAATCTTCCTGGTGCAGAAGTGTTTGAGAAGTGCAATTACAGCTTGCTGGATGATTCAGAGGTGTTGACACACCATGGCAGCAGGTTAAGACTGATCACCATAGCTGTTTGCCCCATCTTCCTTCAGAGAGTCATGTCCCCAAAGAGAGGGTGATGGGAAGGCTCATGAGTCAGCTCCTAAACCACCAGAGCCCTCAGGCCGGCATGTTATGGGAAACTGCCATTGACCCGGGGTCACGCTGTTAGGCCATACTGTAAACTGCAGCTGCTTATGAGCTGATTCACATCCTTTTAATCTCTTTCTGCTGAAACCTTCAGGGATACTTTCGGTGTCCTTGCTTCATCTGCCATTGCTTGTGGGTCAACCTGAAATCAGGAATGAAGTTCTCCTGCAGAAGCAGAAGAGGGTGCTCCAGTTCACCCACTCGAGCAAAGGTGTTTATTTTCCTTGGTCCTTATTGTCCTTATTACTGTCAGTCTGACTGATGGGTTATGACCTAAAATCTGGGCCTGATGGATGAGCTTTGAAAAAGTTCTGTGTTCTTTAGAAAGGGGTCTTTCTATTAAATTGAAACGTAACAGATGTCCAGTCCATTTTTTGAAATTACAACGTAAGACTTGCTTTTGTTGGGCCTTCTTCTGGGCCTTAAGGGATGGGTTTAGAAAAAAGAAATGGCCTGATTCTCTTCAAACACAATAGATTTCAAGTTGTTGTGTGGTGGGAAGAACCAAACCAAACATTTTTTCTTTATTCTTGATATTACAATGATATTTGAAGACCTCATCTAACAAGAGCCATTGCACAAATACCTAGTCGAAACCCATCTCTCTTGTAAAGAGCTTCAAGTTGACCATGAGTGAGAGCATTATTATTTCATATAAGTGGGATACTGCAGAGGGAAGGAACCAAAGCATACAGAGAATTACCTCTACCTCATACAAGCTACCTAGTTTGGCTAGTCAAAGAAATTGACATTTTATGATGGTGATTAATTTGAATTGTAGACCAGTGTGGAAGACCAGCATTTGTGCCTCTCCATGGGCACAGGAGAATCATGACAAATTGGAGGAACAGTCTTAAATAGCCAGTATGGAGTTCAGTGAGGACATAGGCTTAGGAACAATCTGTTGCAGGATAGGAAATGGATACGTAGGCATCAGTTCTGTTGAAAAAACATGTGGGGGGCTTGATAATGCATCACAAACTGCAATAAATCCTATAGTGATGAGAAAAAAGCAATCATAAAGTGAGGACACCTAGATGTGAGGTTTTCAGTGTCAAACAGCTAGCATAGTTGTTCCACTTCACTGGAATACTGTGTTGTATACACATATATGTTGAAGAGAGATGGAGGGTGCCTAAAAAAAAGAAACAAAGATGCCCTAGAAAATATAAACATAAACAATTTGAAAGAACTGGGACTGCATAGTCCAGAGGAGGAAAATCTAAAGGTAATGTAGGTTGCAGTTTTCAAATATGTAAAAGATCAACATAAAGAGGGTGGTGGTTGATTTCTTCCCCACACCCATATTCTTGTTTTAGGTGAACAAGGAGCAAGATGAGATTACAGCAGAAGAAATACAGCATAGATGTTTGGACTGCAAGGGCAGCAGAGCAATAGACTGAGGAGCTTTAATCATTGGCAAGTTTTAATAATGAGTCCTTTGCAACCCTGCATTCTAGTAATCTCTGATCTCATACACTTTATGGTGAACTAGCACACATCACCAAGTGCCTGGAATAATTGTCAGTAAATGGCAATTTTTCAGCAATAGCAGCTCTTCTTGCTGGTGGCTTCAATCTTTGCCAGAACTTATATCCCTATGTCCCCTACTCCCACATTCTTCCCTAGTTGCCAGAAAGAGTGATTGACCCCAGATCACCCCTGTATTTTAGCTTAAAGTGGTTAAACATCTGCTCATGCTGTCCATGTGCATGTGCTGGCCTTGGAGTGGAGACTTGTTGGCGGAACAGACCCTCTCCATCATGGGTCAACTTCTCCAGGATAATTTCATCATCTCTTCAAGCAAAATAAAAGTAGTTCTAGAGATGGAACTGAAGGGTGGTTGTTCTAATCTCTCTTTCCTCAACGTAAGCAGCATCTTTACAAGGACAGTGAAGTACTACCAGCTGGAGAATTAATTTAGAAAATCTCCTTTTTCGGAAGAAGCCATTTTCTAACACTACCAAAGAGAAGCTTTTGAAGAACGGCACTAATTTGCAAAGCTTACTGTTTCCTTTTAGGCTGTGGCTTTAGTCTAAATAAAGCCTATCTTCCTGTTGCAGAACAGACATTTTCAAGTGCGCTGACAGCAACAGGGAGATTTTGGATATCAGTGAATCTGTCTGTGTCTTATTCGCCTAACAGAATAATTTTGTTGTTCAACATTAAACATCCGTATCAGATGGGAAGAATCTGATTCTCCTCATTAGGGACAGATCCAGCTGTGCTGGTGGATGGAAGAAAGGGGGAAGGGAGAAATGGGGCAAGCTGTGTAACTGAAATGGCCACAGCTATGCTATGCAGCCAAGGGGGCTGTGTAAGCTGCAGTAGCCATGCAAATGCGAGAAGGGAGATGCACCTGGTCGGTCCATGTGAGCCTCCAGACAACCATCCTGCTATTCACATGTGATGATGCATCTCATTCTGCACAACTCCTATGCTGATGTGGGAGTCCTGCTTCAAAAGACAAGACACTAATTAGACTTTATTCTGGATTTTCATTTTGCCAAGCCATGAGTGGTTTGCTTTTGATTTTTCTTGAGGTCTTTTAATGCCAAACTGTTTCAGCCTGCTTTTTTTCCTTTAGTCTGTGTCCTTGCTTGTGTTTGCCACTTAGGCTGGCATTTCCACAAAATTTGCTGATTTTGAACCTAGCAACAATTTTAGGAGGTGTTTAACACCCAGAACACCAACTGAAGTCAGCTGTAACTGAGTGGAGCAGAAACTGGAGCTAATCCATACAAGAAGCCTACAGATTGTATCAGGGCTGAGCAGGGCTGTGTCCTCAATGTCCTGTCTCTCTTCAGGCCTAAGGGCTTCTGTCACCTCCCTCCTAGCTCGTAGAATACCTGGATTCAGATGGACAAAGCACTTCCTTCTGATTGATACAGAATGATTTCTTGGGGGCTAGCGATGTAGTGGACACAGCTATCTGCTAAGCCTCAACTTGATGTCCTAGACATTTGTCGCGGGGGAGCAAACAATGTCTTTCAGAGGATCGCTTAAGTGTTGAGGTTGGATGCATTTAACTAGGATCAATGCCCAACTTCCTTTCTCATAAGGAAGGTTTTTTGCTCTTTTCACTTTATGTCAACAAACCATGAACCTGTCAAACTCTGCTGCTTCACTGTAATTACAGTGCGGGCATGAAAAATTATCTAAGGAGTCAAAAGCAGAGATGTGGACCCATAAATACATTTGTCAAACTGACCTCAAGCTGGCAGGCAGCATCAGTGCCAAAAAATATTTAGCAGGTGCAAGCATGCCAGCCATTTGAGGTATGCAGTATGCTTCGTTAGCAAGTGGATGGCTCTATGTGCTGTTTTAATATCTGTGGACAATTCTCATGTGCTTCTATTTATTTACCGTGGTATTTTGACTGACCTTGTGCAGAGCTGCATTTGACAGCCAGGCACCTCACAAATCCGTTCGCTCTTCCATTTTCCACTTTTGCCTCAACTGCAATGTTTGTACTTTTCTTTTATTTTCTTTTTTTCTTTTTCCAAGTGACTGGAATCTACTAAAACTTCAGAGGATTGAACTTCCGAGGTAAAGAGGATTGAGCTCATGCTAAAAGGCAGTGTACAAACAAGCGAACAAACAGGCCCATTCAGCCAGACCTGATGAAGACCCGTCAGGGAGAAAAAAAGGCAAAAAAGAGTCAGGATAAGAAATACATGAAGGATAAGCAGTTGCAGCAGTTCATTTTCTAATACATAAAAAAAAAAATATCACAGCTTGAAGCTTGATCAAACAGACAGAGGAAAAAAAAAAAGAAGATAAATTAAGACTACTTAATGATAAACAAAAAGCCATGAATGTGAGGCTTGCTTACCAGTATTCTTTATATGTCCACATCTTTATATAAGCAAGTTGGTTTTACAGCTTGGAAGGGGAACAGAGGGGTATTAAAGCACAAGACATCTGGGATAAGAAGGAGGGTGTGAAGCCTGCAGAACACTGGTTTTGAGTATACTCAAGCCTGTGAAGGCTTCACATAGGTATTATGAGATGCATATGAAACTTGATGCTTGTTCGGATTTTTTTTGGTGTTAACACAAATATCTTACTTGTCTTCTCGCAAGCCTAAAGGATTTTTGGCACCCGTATAGCATGTTTGATGCTATTATGAAGGAGAAAAGGGCAGGAGACCCAGCAAGCTACTGGCAGCAAAACAGTCCCGGAGCCAAAGCAAAAGAAGAGGCATGAAAAGCTGTAAAAGCAGATGACTGCAGCCAACATCAACTCCAGTTCATCTTAAATGTCCACAAGGTGCTTCCCAGTAGTGTAATGCTTAGGGTGACTGAGGCTGAAATTCACTGAGCACTTTAACCTGGTATGAGATGACATTCTTGCTGAAAGAAGCTGGTTTTGTGCTTGTTGGCAGGGGCAGTTTCCTTCCCCGTGTGCAGCCAGCAAAAGGAGAAGTGGGAACAGAAGAGGAATATCTGGACAACACGAAAGGTACTCTGTTCAAAATCAAGGTCTGATTCTGGCTAACTTGGGAATGAAAGAAGTGCTGCTTCTACATGTTCCTCACCCAATAAAAATGGAGCAAAAAGTTCAGCTTAGTGAATTTTATTTACTTTTTCATTATAAAACTGTTTGAGAGAATTTTTCCTTGCAGTTTCTCTATGTAAAAAGAACACAAGACTGATATGCAGTCTTGTGTCACTGGATTTGAAATTGGAGTCTATGGTCCTCAAAGAGACAAAGCTTAAGGCAGGAATGAATGAACATGATTGCAACAAACTGGCAAACAATGGAAGAGTGGAGTTCTTATTGTTGCTTAGACCAGATCACTGAAGCCTGGCTTACGTCAGCTCTCTGCTCCCGGCTGCATCTCCCTCACCTCCTCCCCCTCCTCCTGCAGCAACAAAACCATTTCTGAAGCTGCGAGAACAGCACATTGTGGGGAGAGCTGTCAGAAACCCCATCCAAGATGTCATGGATTAATGTCAACTGGATGTGGTTGGTCACGGTCAATGAAAATGCATGGAAGGTAATTTAATCAGTTGACGGAGAGAAATAAAGAACAAAGCTTTCCCCCCTACATGAGACACACATAAAAAAGCCTTTGGAGCCAGGCCTCCCCCATTACCCTCTGCAGCATGTGGCTGCAGGGGCATGACTCCCTTTCTCCCCCTTCCACCCCCACACTGTCTCCTGCTGGTCTGTATTTCCTCTGCTCTGCAGCCCAGTGCTGCTGGGGCTCGGAGGGGGCACACACCCAGCTTTAATGCTGGAGTGGTGTACACCAGCAGGTGGGAGAACCTGAATTTGGGCTTCCTGCCCAAATCCCCTCGCCAGCAGGATCTTGACCATGAGCTCTTCTGCCCATCACTTGGAGGAAAATCAGAAACGCTTCTGGCATAGACCCTTGACGGGAGGTTTTCACAGGCTGCTGTAGTGTTCAAATACCTGAATACCTGCAACTCTCCTAATCGACATGCAAGTGTCCTTTGGATCCTGTCCTGATTATCCGCATGGCTTTGATCACATCAGTGGGCTTATGAGATATGAGATACATATGAGATGAACATATGAGATACAGAAGACATTTTTACAGAGTATAATTAATGTCATCCATGCCAGCAACTGCAGTGGTGTAATTACTGTAATAAAAATCCTATACTTGTTTCTAATTTTAATATTGTCTAATCTCTGACTTTAAAATTGCATAATATGACATTTGGAGTACAAATCACAATTTTTTAGACATATTTTTGTCACCATCGGCATTTATAAAGTGTTTTTACACACTTACTTTTTTCATACTACTCTGAAGCCTACATAAGAGCTGCATATTTCATTGTCAACAGTTCTGGAGAAAATGTGCTCTTCTATTTCTAAACTTGTCTGCTTCAGAAAGTTGGTATGTGGAATCTGGTGCCTGTTTCACAGATGTGGAGCAGGACCTCCCCATCAGCCATTGGATCTGACCAGATGAAATTCATAACATCTGCTGTTCCTAGTCAGACACAGCTTTCTGTTATTCCAGCTGTTGCTGAGCACGCATTAAGCAGTTCCAATTAGTTAAACCTCCTCCTAATGTTACAGCAGCTTTTTTTTTTTCTGCAACTGAAGAAATATTTTTCAGACCTTAAAGATTTATTTGTAGCTGTGGTGTTGATACACCCTCTAAAGGGCTTCTAGTTTTTAGGCCAAAATACCAGAAACCACCAACTGCCAATAAGAATACCAGATTGCATAGCACTGCTTGTCTCCAGAATTCAAATAGTGCTGGAAATGAGTAGTGAATTCTCTCTTCTACACCTAAGAAAAATTAATAATGACAGAGGTAAGACTCAAAACAGGCTGCCATAAATTAAGACAGAGAAACCCAAGCCTTTTGCCCTGAGATCTACTAGATAACATTGCTTATTATTGGTTACTTCCAATTGATGCATCTTTGGTTCAGATACATTCAATTCCTACCTTTGTTCATGATGGCAATGCATGTGCAGGGCTCATTTTAGCCGTGCTGTAGTGCTTTAATTGAGAAAGCAAGGATTGGTGTGGGTTTAAAGCAAGGATAACTACTGGAACAGACCTTTCAGCAATGTTTCCCCACTCTAATTCAGTGTGACACTCCTGCCCAGCGCCTTGTGGAGCTGAGGAGCTCTGCAGAGACCATCTCCTGGAGGCTTTACGGGTTAGAACCTGTGGCCAGAAGCACCAGAAAAAAACATACCTCTGATTTATAGGAACATGAAGCCTTTTAATAAGGTCGTATTTTCTTGTTAGTGTCTCTGTCAAGAGAATGAGGCATCATATTTTAATTGCCAATATATTTTGTTAATTATGGCATTTCATTATTTTTCTTTGACCTTGTCAACAGTCAACATTCAGATGGTGTATATACATTAAAAGCATCAATGTCCCTCTTTCTAATGATTTGAGCCATCAAGCTGGGGTTGAATAGTCAGGCAATGACTCTGTGGAATAATGAAAATATCAAAGCAGTGCCATGAACTTCCCCAGTTCGTGGAGTATATGAGGCGTTCACTTTCTGACATTTCGTTCCTGTGACAACAGGATGGCACCCACCTCCTTTTGCACAGAGACCTGCACAGACAGCAGCGTATAAGCTCAAGCGGTTGTCACTGGTGCTGTAGTAAACAAAAGCAGCCGGTAATAAATGGCACAGAAGCATGAGGTCGGAGGATGTGGCCTTCTGTGGATTGTCAGAGAACTGGCAGGACTCTCCATGATGTGGGAGAGCACCAAACACTGTGCAGGGGCCTCTTACAACCCAGCTGCACATATAGAAGACTTTTGCTACAGTGCCTTACCTTGTGCTCCCCTCCCTGTCTGTGTCCAGATCCTCTCCTCCTTTCTCAAGACCTGAAGCAAAGAAAATCCCTGAAAAGTCTCAATAACCATTGCCTTTTTTTTTTTTATAGTACTTCTCTGAAAGCACACCGATTTGTGCAATTTTGCTTGAGAATATTTTCCCTGATTATTTTCTTTCTTCATCTTCCTCATCTCTTATGTTGTTTCTTAACCTAGGAAAATCAGTGCCCCTTTCATAAAGTGTGATGCTGTCATGGCTTTTCAATAATTTGCCATTTGATACTTTGGTCAGGATGGCTCATTAACTGTGTGGAAGAGGCGGTATCTTCTTCCTTGTGTGAGTTATGTAGGGGAAAAAAGACAAAAACATCTAGCATCTGTTACGGTTTTTCTTCCCAGTGTTTAGAATTTTAAATAGCTATTAGCACACATTTTTCTGCATTTTTCACAAAGTACAAATAGGCAAATAAACACATAAACTTGACTGTTGGTCTTACTTAGTGCAGTCTTATTGAGCTAATTAAAAATGAAACAATGCAATGATAACGTTAAGGTTATAATTAAGCCAGAATCTATAAATCAATGCGTTCAAATTATCCAGCCAGTAAATTCATCAAGCGTGTAATAAAATCAAACCATGAAGTTAACACTAGAAGCAATGGGGTTGTATTAGTTTGTCTTCAGAGGGTTTAAGGTGGAGCCAGCTCCCTTGCAGTGCAAGCCACTGGCAGCGACAGCCCATACGGTGGGTGCGCTGAGCCCACTCACAGGGAGGAACCATTGACATGAAGCAGCTGGACCACCACAGCATTTGCACCAGTTTCCTTAGACCCTGGTGAAGCGATGGTTCCCAGTTTGTGATGACCCTGCATTGCTTTGCACAGTCTCCTTCACACATTTTTCTTCTGATTTCTCCCTTTCAATACAAAAATGCAAGCTTTCCTCTGCCGTGAAACAATCAATGTTTGTATTAGCTTTCAATTAATGCTACTTTTTAGTTCAGATGCTAATGACTAGCTTGATGGCACGTTAGTGTTTATTTCTGGGAATCTATCCTTATGTAACACATACTGGCATGCACACTTAATGAAGGTGTCTCTTCATTAAACCAAGGCAAACTGATGAGTCTGTATTCCTCCTGCTTGGAGACTCAGGACTCGTGAGTTCTCCCATGGCAGCCATTGGAACTGGGAGACAGAAGCTCTGTTAAGGTTAATTTCTCAGTGAACTGGCTATGCCAGAGGACAAGGTCATTCATTTATTCTGCCTAGAACAGGGATGGGGTGCTCAGTTCTAGATGTTGTTGATTGATGATATAAGCAATGGAGACAACTGTTTCTCTTCTGCATGGCTTTTGCTTTTATAGGGATTGATTCCAGTTTTGTTGAGGACATTCTTAGACACATTTCCTATTTTCAGCACTCTTGTCTATGAGCCTGATCACAGGTTCTGCTTAGGTGTCACTCATCCCAGTAGTTTACCTCTCCCCTCCCCTCACCTGTAGCCAAGAGCCCAGATTTCTTGGCCCGTGGGGCACTGCAGTGACTGAGCCAGGCTGAGTGTGGGTCCTTTGTGTCAGTGGTGACCTCTCTGGCTAACCTGACTCAATGTTGGTGGTAGCATCTTCAGCTAACCTGGCTCTGTCCACTTCTCCATGGCTGGGAGTGGCATGGCAACAGCCTCCAGAAAACAGAAAAGCCAGCAATGAGGGGCTGAGGCCACAATGGGCAGTGTTGGGGAGGAAGGGGCTGTGGTGTCATGGCCACATAGCAGATCAAGGAGAGCATGGAGGAGGTTCATATTGCAAGTTCTTCTGCAGTCTATTAGTGAACTAGAGAGAGCAGCTTCAAGGGTGCAGAAAAAAGTGGGCAGAGATGGAAAACATGCTCCCAGCCCCTGCTACACCCTGGCATAACAGGTGGAGGTGCTTTCCAAGAACATAGTAGAGAAGCTCTCCTGGGACTGATCAGAGCCCTCATGGTTTCTCTCTGCACAAGGTGAACAGCCTTTTGTCCAATGTGCTGCACCACCTGTCCTGTTCTTTAGTTCTGACTCACATTTTAAATCCAATGACTATCCCTTTAGTTGTCTCTATTTTTAGTTTAGTTTATTTTGGTTCAAACCATGATGCAGAAGGATATTTGCCTTGGGAGTGTCCTCTTTCCACCCCATCATCACCACTCCCCCAACAGCTGCTTTCTAATCTCCCTGTTTTGTTTTTAATCTCCTTTTGGGGGTATAGTGATACTATTTACCACCCTCTCAACAAGGCAGCTATTACCAATGCAAAAGTATGTGTTGTTTGCATTCATCATGAGGAGGAGCTATGCAGAGCCAAATGGAGTCTTGGGAGAGGCAAAAATAATTCCAGCCCAATATATGATTCAGGTTATTGAAAGGGAAAATGATGCTTCGCTGATGACAATGACGCATGAAAAAATACTCTTCTGCATATTGGTAAATGTCTGGGCATCTGTATGCAAAAGTTACTTCTTCAACAAGGGAAAATGACAAGTCCTGCACCTGGAGAGGAACAACCCCATGCACCAACATAAGCTGGGGGCCAATCAGCTGGAAAGCAGCTTTGCCAAGGAGGGCCTTGGGGTCCTGGTGGACAACATGAACCATCAACGTGCCTTCATAGCAAAAAGGCCAATGGTACTCTGGGTTGCATCAGGAAAAGCATTGCCAGCAGGTCAGGGGAGGTGATCCTTCCCCTCTGCTCAGTGCTGGTTAGGCCACATCTGGAGTGCTGTGTCCTGTTTGGGCCTCCCAGTACAAGAGAGACATGGACATACTGGACTGAGTCCAGAGAAGTGCCACTAAGATGATTAACAGACTGAAACATCTCTCCTATGAGGAGAAGAGGCTGTGAGTGTTGGAACTGTTCAGCCTGGAGAAGAGAAGGTTCAGGGGGGAGCTCATCAATGTGTATCAATACCTGACGGGAGAGAATGAAAGTGATGGAGCAAGACTCTTCTCAGCAGTGCCTAGTGACAGGGCAAGAGGCAATGTTCACAAATTACATATGAAATTCCATGTGAACACAAGAAAACATATTTTTTTTTACTGTGAGGGTGGTCAGACACTGACACAGGTTTCCCATAGAGGCTGTGGAGTCTCCATACTTGAAGAAATTAAAAACCCAACTGGTTGTGTCCCTAGAGCAAACTGCTCTAGCTGTTTCTGCTCAAGCAGGGGGCTTGGACCAGATGACCTTCAAAGGCCCCTCCAATCTCAATCATTCTGTGATGCTGTGATTCTGCCTGGTTACCACAAGCATCTTTTGGTGCAGACCCAAGGAGTTTCACTTTTTTAGACAAATGACTTATTTCCTTATGTTCTTGTAATCACTCCCTTCATTTATGGTTTCTTTAATTTTGCAATCAGCTCAGCTGGTAGCAAGGTGTTTTAAAAAGGGTCTCCACTGATAAAAGAGAAAAAAAGTACACCTCTCTGCATGTCTTATTTCTCTCACAAGATAACAAAAAATGCCAGGCTCTGATGGCATGCTTAGAAAATGTATAGGGCAGAAAGCACTGCTGCAAATATTGCACAGATCAAATACATCTCACAGCCAACACATCTACTTTGCAGAGGTTATTCAGGCAAGAATCATGTCCAAATCAGTGGCATTTGACTGGAACAAGAAGCAGGTCCTTGCAGTTATTTTTCAGCATAGTCTGACATTAAACCTAGTTCATGAAGCCAATCAGGACTGAAACCTAGTCTGGTAATTTTTAAAGCAACAAAATAAGGGCTTTATCACTTTAATCTTAGAATCTGTTTTATGCCATTAATGCCATTTCCACTAACAGAACAGGGTTTTGAAGATGCGGTGGCCTAATACCAGTGATCTTCAAGGTAATGTGAAGCAGAACACTGTCTAAACAGCTGAACATCTCCTCTGGGCAGAGCACAGAATCTGTTATCACCACCAGTGCTGCTGGTATTTGCATAAACAAAAATTGGGGACACCTGAAAAAGAAGAACCTCAGAAGAATAGGAAGATATAAAAAAAATCTTAAATGACTAATAGAAAAGCTAAGTCAGATTCACAGTTGAAATTCATCTGGTACTATGATGAAAAAAGTGTCAGTAACTAGAAAAGACAATTTAGGGCCCCTGCTGGGTCTTGTCCTGGGTTTATTTCTAAATGTGTCAAAGTTACCAGCTTATACATTTAGTAAAGCTTTTGAATTAAAAAACAAAAAACAAAAAACAGCAATTAATATCTAAGTCTATTGTCAAAGCCAAGCAGCATTTTCTACTGAAAAACAAAACGAAATGTATGCATTAAAGGGTATGTGGCTGGTGTGGCTGGTGTTGGGAAAAAATGTAAAGTTTTCTATACCAGAGTAATTAAGGAGGAATATTGTACATTAATATAATTTATTCTTTCAGACAAATATTCCTTTCAGGGGAATATTGTATCATCTGGCATCCTCATGTCTTTTAGAATAAAAGAGAGATAAAAATCAAATATGTGGACATTAAGTTAGCTAATGGCTTTTGTTAGTCAATATGAACATTGGGAAGTCTGAATATTTATTAGACTCTCCTAGGTGTGGGAAAAAGGACGAGAATCTCTAGAAGAAATATTTTCTAGACTCCCTAATCAAATTAACTTTGTTGGCTAGAGCTCTGGCTGTTATTTGCTGCTGTATGTAAGAAAGTCCATCTCTTCACTGGTACCAAGGTTTGTTACCAGACACATAAATGCACCGTTTATAAAATAAGGTAAAATCAGAGGAGAGGGGCTGAGCTAAATCAGGAGTCCCTCTCCTTTGAGTGTCTGATTTATGTCAGTGGCTGGGAGCTCCTGCTGATTGTGTCAAATCCCTTGCAATGCTGGCTCTGCAAAATGCAGGATTTGTTCCCAGAAAGGCAGAGCAGTCCAAGCAGATGGAATGAAGACCAGCTGTGCTGAGAGCCATTAGGGTTAGGAATACACAGCCCTTAGGCTACCAGGGAAGAGCTGAAATCCTCCTTTTTCAATGCGCACAAAGTATTAGCTCCTATTTTGAGGCCAGGCTCAGAGAGTTGGGGTTGTTTTGCCTGGTGAAGAGAAGGCTCTGGGGACAGCTTATTGCAGCCTTTCAGTACTTAAAAGGGGCCTATAAGAAAGACGGGGACAGCCATTTTAGCAGGGCCTGTTGCAATAGGACAAGGGGTAATGGTTTTAAAACAAAAGAGTGAGACTCAGGAAGGAATTTTTACAACAAGGGTGGTGGAACACTGACATAGGTTTTGCAGAGAGGTGTTAGATGCCCCATCCCTGGAGACATTCAAGGCCAGGCTGGAGGGGGTTCTGAGCAACCTGACCTAGTTGAAGATGTCCCTGCCCATTGCAAGGGGTTGGACTAGGTGACCTTTGAAATTCCCTTCCAATCCAAATTGTTCTATGATTCTATGATTTTCTGGCAGTTACAAAATAGAAAGATAGCAACAATACAGTCTATATAGTGTTCTGCATTCCACTATCTTTAGCTACTTTAAATCAGCGAGCATTTCCTCCCCATTTTCTGCTGTCACCAGTGATGTACAGCCATCACGGCAGTGGTTGCTAATGGTGACTGCAGTGGCTCGAACAGATCAAGGCACTTCTCAGAGCGCTGTCGCTGCTGTGCTCATTCATCTGCTTTGGGGCTCACAGTTCACTGGCTGCTGGCTTTGAGGTCACTGAGAGGAATATTTGCTTTTCTTCCTTTGTTCTATCAAGGTTATTTTCTGGCTCTTCCAGATTATCGTTGTGTCTTATGATGGAGTAGAACAAAATAAACCTGTGACTTCAAGTAACTGCAGAGCTGTCTGTATTCTTCCAGGGCGATATAACAAAGGATAGGAGCTCAAAATACCATGCAAAACCTGATTTTTGAGACATGGGAAAAGGCTGATAGTGATATACTGGGGCAGTCCTACTTCCAGAACAAAGAGGAGCCTTTCTTATCCCCTGTTACAAGTTCCTTGCTTGATCATTGTGTTATATCCAGAGCTGCTTGCTATAAGACTAATACTTGTAAAATTGCTTTGGGTCCTTAAACTTATTCCAGAAGCGTAAACTAATATTGCCTCTGTGTCATACATATAGAAAAAAATAATGAAAGGTGGGGGTGGATAATGCATCCAGTAGTGCAAATACCTTAGTGTATTGGACTTAGTACATCTTCAGTTCTGTATTTTTATTTTTCACAGTGGGTTTCTAAATGCTAGAGATGAAAAAATTTCTCTCTTCACTTTTTTTGCACTTACAGGACAAAATTCAAGATGTGCTT
The DNA here is from genome assembly GCF_036013475.1 of Columba livia. Lineage (NCBI taxonomy): Eukaryota > Metazoa > Chordata > Aves > Columbiformes > Columbidae > Columba > Columba livia. The sequence goes on along the minus strand of NC_088602.1, from coordinate 157,842,384 downwards.
TCACTCAGCCTTCCTTTCTCTCACATACAAGGAGACAGGCATACAGAACTCCAGGGTCTCATGGAGGAGGCATTCAGTGTTAATTAGATGTGTTATGTTTCACAGTATTGGCACAGTCGAAGAACCAGTCCAGATGTGCTCTATTGACATGAGAGATTTTTCTTACTTTGCATCAAAGACATTTAGACTGGAGTTTACAAAAAGATTTAAGAGGGTTAGGTGCCCAAATCCCATCACAGCCTAGGTGGAATTAGGAATCTTGCTGCCTCCAGTTCTGCTGCATAAAATGGTCCACGCATGAATACATTTCACTGCTGTCACCAGCTTTAATGTGTCCCTGGGAGCAATGACAGCACTTGAAATACTGAGCTGACCTCTTCCTGGTCCAGAGCCTTTTTGCTCCAGTGAGCTTTTCTGATGCACCGAGCCTGACATAAATCATCTGTAGTGCCTTTGTACTGCTTCTTTCAACTGATTTTTTTCCAGTGTGCATGTGTGTGAGAGAGGAAGAGCGACAAGGAGCAACAGGGAGACTGAAGGACCCAGGAAGGAAGGGCAGATGCCTGAGCAAAGGAAAGACTGAGCACAGAGGGGCTCTGCAGAGCAGCTCTGGGAAGGCCAGGGGAAAGCATGACTTCAGAACCAGGTCAATGAATATTTTATGAAGGCAATAGTCCTTCCACTGCAAGGATATGGATTTCATAACATGTTAAGGCACAGCTCTCTCCCCATGGACTGGCAGGCTCCTGAGCGAGAGAGCAACCCCCCTTTACTGTGTTTAATAAGATATAGGGAGGCATTCAAGAGAGAGTGTTTTCAAACTGATACAGTTTGAAAGATTTGTCCAGTTGATTGTAATTTATGCATCTTCTGCTTCAAATTCCTTACATGTAATAAAGCAAAGGCAGAGATAGGAGACTGAAGAGTGGAGGGATGCAATTAAAGGAGGTGAAGTGCTCTGTCCATAGGGTTGTACTGTGCCCCTCTCTCTGCCATGACCTCCATGCCAAGTTAATGTCCTCAGGCTCATGTACAGATACAGCAGAGCTGAACAGTGCCCACAGCGTCCCACCAGCCTCCTGCAATTACAACTACCATGACTTCAGTGTGGCTTTGCGACTTCTTCAGCCTTCATATGCACACTTCTGCATGCACAGCACATGTGTTTCTATTGCTCTGCAGGTGGAGGTCATCTGAAGAGGTGCCTGGGGGCCTCAGATGGCCAAATGTATCCCAAAGCTATATTTGCCCTTGTACAAACTTAGCACAGCTGGTAATTCTAAGTGCTTCTATATGTGTGTAAAACTGAAATACAAAAAGTGACTGCTTTCAGATGAATTCACATCAGCCTGGCATGCCTGGCAGTCATTGTCTGAGGTTAAAAACTCTTTTCCAGTCACAGGGGCTAATTTCAGCAGGCAGGCACCCTGCCTTCCCCAGGAGGTTCCAACTCCCACTTCTTATTATCTCTCCCCAAATTAGTGGGCTCCACCTAGACAATGTTACAAACTCAGGCAGACTCTGGGGATGGCAGGGACATGGGGATGGAGCTGGCACTCCCAGCACCTGCAGGGAGTGACGTCCCCGTGTGCTGTCCACAGAGTTCCCGGAGAAGCTCAAAATGTTAAGTCTGACCCTAATAGCTTCTTCAACTGGGCACAAGCGGGTAACTGGGCATTGCAGAGCAGGCTGGTGGGCAAGCACTTCTGAGAGCAGAGACCTGGTGTCTAGGCGACCCTCAGCCCAGGGGGGCTTGAAATGGCCTCACTGGCTCCTGAGTGGGATGTTAAGAACCAGATAGCAGAGGTGGGAAGGAGATGCTGGGACACAAGATGCTGGAAAGTAGCTCTGCAGAGAGGGATCTGGGGGTCCTGGTCAATGGCAAGTTGAACATGAGCCAACAGTGCCCCTGGCAGCCAGGAGGGCCAACTGTGTCCTGGGATACATCAAGCACAGAATTGCCAGCTGGGTGAGGGAGGTGATTGTCCCGCTCTGCTCTGCACTGATGCGGCCTCACCTGGAGCACTGTGTGCAGTTCTGGGCACCACAGCATAAAAAAGATATTAAGCTACTGAGAAGTGTTCAGAAGAGGGCCATGAAGTTGGTGAAGAGTTTGGAGAGGAAGCCGTACAAGGAACAGCTAAAGTCACTTGGTTTGTTCAGCCTGGAGCAGAGGAAACTAAGAGGAGACCTCATCGCAGTCTACAGCTTCCTTACAAGGGGAGGAGAAGGGGCAGGTGCTGATCTCTTCTCTCTGGCAATCAATGACAGAACCCGAGGGAATGGCAGAAGATGTGCCAGGAGAGGTTTAGGCTCGACATTAGGAAAAGGTTCTTCACCCAGGGGGTGGTGGAGCACTGGAACAGGCTCCCCAGGGAGGCAGTCATGACCCCAAGCCTGACAATGTTAAGGAAGTGATGGGACAATGCCCTCAGACACATAGTGTGAATTTTGGGCTTCTCCTATGCAGGGACAGGAGTTGGACTCACTGATCCTTGTGGGTCCCTTCCAACTCAGGACATTCTATGATTCTATGAGACCAAAGGACACACAGCCCAGTGTTCTCTGTTTAAAACTTGCTTTATATAATCTGTGTTTCACGGCACATACTTGATCTCAAATACAGCCTACTTGAGAAGCCAAAAAGAAGCTCTACTAGCACAAATCAATACTTGCACTACTGCTTCATATTTTACTGCTCGTGTGTAGTAATTAAATGACTTACCTTGAGTGCTAAGCCTGCCACAGTTTAGGCCCACTCTGCTAAACCTTTTGTATTTTTCATTGCTCTTCTGATGATCTAGGCTGACACACAAAACCTTTCTATCGGGCCAGTCATGGTCTCTGGAACAGATTTTGTTACCTGTGCCAAACTATACCCTGACTGGTTATGCATTGTCTCTGTCACAAACTGTTTGCATTACAAAGCAGACTTTTCATTTGAAAATGTGTCAGCTTCCATATCCGCAGATGTAGAAGGTGTGTTTTCATGAATAATTCAAACCTTCAATGAGGCTGGAGGGAATACACCTTAAAAATGTGCAGAGCCCTGAAGCACTCTGAACTTCAGTTTTGGTATTAGAAAAGCATAAACTGATTTGACTTTGATTTGATACTAAAGGAGCTTTTTATTTGTTCAAATACTTAGGAAATTCAAAGCTCACAGAACCCAAAGCACCTCCTTGTGCGCAGGACTTTAGGCATGAGCCTCCCCAGGTGCACAGAGCTTACACCACTCCATAGCGCTGCTGAGAGGGACTTGTGCGACTCAGATGGCGTTGAGAGCAGTGGCTGGATGAAGACACAGCTCCTGTCCTTTACAGAAGTAGTTGGTTGTTCAGAAAGCTTCCCTTTGAAGAATATTTTGACCACATAAACACGTGCTGCGTCCAACGGGGCTGAAATTGCACCTTTCCTGATTAACATGTCCAGGGCAACATTCTAATTGCTGTTTGCTTTCAAAGCCAGAGGTCATCCTAGCTCCTGATGTTGAGCTGCAAGACCAAAACATGCCCACTTGCTCTTCCTGTTCACGGACAGCCACACCAGAGATGCTGCGGACAGTCATGTCTGTCATGGCTAGGAGGAAAATAAGGACATAACCCATCACGCAAAGGGAGCTCTTTCACTGGTTATGAATACTTCAGATCACTTCCTAATATACTTGTTGTTTGTCATAGTCTTGCCTTGTGTTCCATGTTTTGCACTATTTTCGAAACCCTTTTTATACTCTACACCATAACAAATGCTTTGAAAGCTCAGTTATTATTGCAGAAATGTAGGTTTATCAGCTCTGCCCTCCCAACCTTCTGATTTTGCAGCATCACCAGTTTTGCTAGAAGTTATGCATTTGCTCACGTCATTCACACATGTGAAATTTGCAAGACTGGCACACAGTGCGGTAAAATTAGCTTACGGTTTCTGTGCGGGCATCCACTTAGCTGATTCAACAGGGCACTGAATGCGGACGTCCCAGTATCACATGGCTTATTTATCCCGACCACTGAGGCCTTCTCAGCACGGTGCAGAAGACCAGCACAGGGACCTCCTGTTGTCTCATTTTGAACAATTTGCAAATACTGAGGGTCAAAATTCAATAGGTGAAAACTGTATTGTTCTCAGTTAGTGTAAGTCTACCACAGCTATTCTTTTTTATCTGGTTGTTAATCCCTGGAAGTATAAATTATAAAACACTTTAGCAATGCAGAAATATTCATTTCTCTGTAGCCAGAACACTGAAAGCAGCCAGCAGAACACTAGTAGTCATGCCTTCATAAACATAATAAATCACCATGTAAGCAGCTATCTAACCAGAAGCTTGGAGAATACATTTAAGTTTTGACATTAAATTTAATCACGCGTCTTATCCAGAGAGTGATACCTGGAGGATCAGATTTACATAACATGAAAATCAGTCAAAATTGTGCAAGAATGCTTGCATCAGAAATCACTTGCTTCTCTAGAGACAGTGTGACTGAGTATTTACACAGTTAAATTGGATTTCTCACCCTTCTTGTTGAACTGAGGAAATGTGCTATTAAGTATTTGTTTAGATACTTATAAACATACCTAAAGCTGTGTACACAGCTAGCCCATGGAAACCATGCCAGCCTCATGCTGCTTTTTCCTTTGTGTTGGCTGTATTTTCCCATCTCTTGTTTCTCAGCTCAATCTAAAATTGTAATCTTGTAGGTGGGAGATTACCTTTAACACCTACTGCCACTAGCACCATAGTCCTGGCATAATTTGAGTCCTTAGGACTATTCTAGCACAAATGTTTAAAGAACAAGCCCTAGTGAGAGATTAAGAGTGCTGGGAAATTATTTCCCCTCTCAAAGATAACTACAGCAAAAAGTAGAAGGGTTTAGCTTTCCCTAGCTTGTCTGTCCTTAAAGAAAAGAGCCTTTCAGGGGAGAAGTATATTTAGTCTGCTTTGCTTGGCAATCTTCTGCTGAGGAAGGTCTTTCCAGTGTCTCTAGAGAAGCAGCTGGTCCCTGGGAAGAACAAAGCTCAGGACAACCAACCTTGCTGATCACAATTGCCATTTGTTAAGACAAGGTTCAGTGGAGATTTTCATACTGCTTGAAGAGAATTACATCTTTGGAAAGCTACATTAGGAACCTAAATAAGTTTATGATCTTCAAGGTTGCAGGTTACCTGCCACTCAGACTAAATTGAGACAGTGTTAGGTAGGCCTCACCGTGCCTGAAAATGGAACTTGGGTTCACAGATATGGTTTAGGGAACTGAAAGGAGGCTCCATTACTTAGAAATGTTGTCCACCCTTCCCTAATTTTGGTTTATGGAGCTGTTTCCAGGAACCCACCAAAATGAAAGCCTCTTATAACAAGAAGTGTAGTAATTTATGTTTGCAAAAGCTTTTGGCCTTTTTTTTTAAAACAAAATCTTTTTTCCTTGCAGCCATCCACATTCAAATTGAAATCCACCATAATCAGATGGCAACTCTAAAGTCTGCAAAGCAGTATGACCGTGGAGCAGATCCCAACCTAGCTGGCTTCCCCCTGCATGGAGCACACAGCACTGGAGGGCAGGGAGTCCCCCTTCTCCTGCTGCTTCTTCATGTAGGACCGGCTGATGCGAACGGGGTGCCCTGGAAAGCAAGGGGAGCTCAGAATAACCCATAGCTGTGCCTCTAGGTTTCCTGACTGTAGCTAGTGTGGAGCAAGGGGGTACAGAAAGCAAGCTTTCTCAATCCATCCAGCAGACGTAACACCTCCAGAAACTTTCACCCCTACCCACTATCTTTTCCCAGTGTAACATATGCAAGTTGAGGCTTTAGAGAATATGCACATATAAGAATTCCTCTATGAAGATACACGTGGTGTAGCTCTGGGTCCCTGCGCTGCAGTAGCAATTAGGCAATACGAAATTACATTGCTTATCTCTCAGCTGAGGGAAGGAGCTACATAAGCCAGATATCATTACGCACAGGGATTAAGGACGTGACCCCAAATGAAGCCCATTCTTTTCCTCAGCAGCTCAAATGTCATCAATCTTAAAAATCAATATGTACCACTGAATTATGAATAGTTTGCAGCTGGAAAGTTTGAGAAATATTGATGTGGCTGCTGAGCAGTTGGTACCATAATATTAATGTGAGCTATGAATCTAATTAGAGATACACATAGCACAAAATTGACAAAGACAAGGTTAAAGGATTCCTTACTGCCTTTCAGAAAGAATCAGGTGATTCACTTTAAGTTTCATATTTTATATTCTGTAGGTAGGTTAAAAAATGCAATAACGAAATAAACTAAAAATTCCAAAGCTAAAAAGCTGTGTACAAAGTAGGCATCCTTTTTTTGTCCACAAGGACAAAGCATTGATATGATTAAATTTGATTTTTCTTTGATCTCTATGTCCTTCCACCAATTGGGGTAACTTCCATTTTTCATTTCTCTATTCAGACTTCTTCCTGTTCCCTAATTATATTTTCTTTTTCTTTCAGTCTTGCATGAATTTATGTTTTCCCAATCTTTCAATATCTCTATCTTAACCACATATATGTATAGCCCCTCTGTTAAAGAATACATATCATGCCCCTCCACCCCTTTCTAATATAGGAGAGGAGCTTCTTTTTTAAAACAGAAAAGTCAATGGCAAGTAATTGTTGTACTTGGTCCTTTCAGTTGCTGGTGGACAGTGGGAGAGGCTTTTCCTGGGAGGCACAATTACTGGCACCACATAGCACGAGTCCTACCAGCTGTGGTGTGGCCCTGCTGCCTGGCGAGAACAAAGATGTGAGAACACACTGTACATGCCCCAGCCCATGAATACCTTAAGTTGTTACAGTAGAGAGGATAGGAGGAAATTAGATTACAAATGGAGACTTGTTTTCTTACCATTGCCCACAATAAACATATTTGTGATTCAGTGGTGTAAGAAATTGTGGATGTTCAAGAAAAGCCTGTTTGTTTCTCAAACATGGAGGACAATGGGTGAAATTCAGCTCCATGTTGAACACATTGGAGTCAATGGAGTTTCTTCTTCTTTGGGCTATTATAATATTTAAGGCCAGTTGTCTTGACTGTACCTCCAGATTACTCCCACAGAGCAGTCCGTGGTGGGTGCGCTGTCAGCTCACTGGCCATGCTGGTTCTGCTGTGCCCAACATGGCACACCAGGCAGCACCCACTGTGGTGGGAGGGACACTTCTGGGACACCCTGATGTCATCTTTCTGTGTGGTACTCCCACCCTGCAAGGGCTCACCAGCCTCCGAGGAGTTGAGTTTGCCCCAGGAGCTGCTAACTACCACCTGGAGATTCGTGCATAAGGGAAGAGAAGTTGTGTTTTCTGCAAGTTCCCGGTGCCCTTGTGGGGCTTATTTGGGAGGAGCCAGGCTGTGTTTGCATCCTGCATGGAATGGGGGAGTAAAAAGCCCCTTATTTGGACTGAACTGACTTCTCTGCCACTTTCTGTGCTGAATCCCCCTCTGCTCTGGCTGCCGTATCATAGGAGCTGGGCTCTATCAGAGCTACAACTCACCCTGCAGCCAGAGGAGGGATGTCTTGCTTTGGTTCACAGGAATAATACTCAGATGGGCACACACCCAAATAATGTCTCAAGTCCCTTCAGGCCTGTTGTTGGAGTCTTGTCCCCATATTCCATCACAGTGGAGGTACAGCACCCTTTTGAATGGATGTGGTGACTGGCTGATACCCAGTTTGCAATGCACAGGTATTTCTATCATAACAGTGCTCTGTGCCACCCTCTGCATTTTAGTCTGATCTTATTTTGCATTGTGCAGATCCACTCTGCTTCCTTCATTACCTGCCCACGTACTTGAGTGGTGGACACTCGGGTGCTCAGGAGCCATCAAAGGACACAAGTCAACATGTTCAAAAAGGTTTTGTTGTTTCCTCTTTCAAACATGAATCTCAAAATTAATGGATCCATTAAGCTTTGTTTTTTTTTTTTTCCCCCCTCACTATTTCCCTGCAGCAGATCACAACAGATGTCAGGACATGCAATATCCACTTTTATGGCCATGGAATCACAAAAGACCATAACTCTGTGTTTTCAGGTTCATGGACAGGGCACCTGGGAATTCATAGCTAGTTGCAGCTTGAAGAGTGGGGAACTGCAGGCAGCTACTTTACAAGTCACTACTGAGACAGGATTATTTTAATGAGGTAGAAACACAGCTTTTAAAGTCCAACAATGGATATATCCAGAGAGAATACACAGAAAAAATTAAACAGTGATTTAAGTACAGTTGTGCACCTGCTTTGTTCCCCAGTTATGTTTACCTGAAGTGTGATAAAATATTTTTAAAATCTTGCCTTTGAAAATCAGAGTCATACATGATTTCCTGCAAGCCAAGCAATGTGAAATGATCTCTACCACTCAGGCGTCCAGCTTTGGTGGGGTTATTTCTGAGTTCACAACACAGATGGGCAGTCTTGTTATATAGAACAAATGGGAATTGTCTTTATTACAGTATTTAATTGGCCATCCCCAGACTATATGACTTAGGGAAAGGCATGCTTCTCCTTAATAAATATTGATGCTGGAGAATGACTACCAAGCTTTCGAAGAGCTGTCCTTTTGTCTGAGGACTGACTCTTCTCGTTGGAACATGCTTCCCTCCCATCCTCTACCTTTTCAAAAGGAGCAGCTTCCCCTCCTCTCCCTCTGCCCCTCGTGTGCATTAATTAGTGTTTGACATCATTGACCACTAATTCTGCACAATGTTGAGTGCAGAAGATGTGTGAACTGCAAGTAAGCAATATGTCAGCATACCAAAGAAGGAAGAGCTTCCACCCAGTTCCCTACAACACCATTGTTTTAGCCCCTCTCTTCTTTATCCAGCTGAGCCAGCACAGGAGGAGCCCCCTGCACACAACCCACCCATGGCCAAGCCCTGAATATGGGCTGTGCTCAACATCTGCTGTGTCCTGAGCCCCAGAATACCCCTTCCTCCTCAGACAGTCTGCTTTCATGGGGAGGACAGGACCCTCCCGTCTCTGCTGCTAATACGGAGGTCCAGGCAACCACATAGGAAGCAGGAGGATGTTTTGATGCCCCCAAGAGATAGGAGGGACCACTCAACCCCCATGCTTCAGCAGGGAGGCAGGCCGCTCTGCACCATCCAGCTCTGGTGGTTCCCAGCACAGGAGCAGTTCCTGGGAGTTTCCTTTTTGAAGAAAAAAGGCCAGTGCTTGGGAATGCTGGCACTGCCAGCACCAGGCGGCACCTCTGCTCTGGCATCAGATTTTTTTGACTTCTGTACCTGCAACTCCCTTGCAGCCCTCAGCTGAGTGCCATGACTGGAGTTTTCATTTGCTTTTATGCAGCTGCATCCTCTGAGCAACTCGGGATAGTCCTTTCAGGAATACCTGTGTTTTGTTGTATGTGTCCTTGGCTGAAAGAGTATGTATAGAGCCAAGGGGGAGCCACTCTCTCTGCTGCTAATTGCCTGCCACTGCTGAGTACTGGAGTGTAGCCCAGCAGAATTAACCTACAAGATCACAAATTATGCACATTGCAGCTAGGAGTATAATTGCACTACTATTATGTACCCTATTTCTGTAAGATATCATTATTTTACTGTTTAGAAGTGTGCCCTTAGCAGCAGCTATAAATATACTTGCATTCCACAGCAGGTTAATTAAACTTCAAGTAAAATATTTATTGAATAACTTATTGAGTATAACTACCATGTTACATGAAAAAATGTTTAGAGATGTGGAGTTATATCTTAGACTTGTGTAGTTACAGCTCATGAAACTAATTTTATGTGGTATGTTGAGAATAGATCATACTCTTCTTTTAAGCCCTCTGATTTTTAAGCCCTCCTACCTTATGAAACATGACTATTTGTTTAGATAGTATTTTAAAATATAGATGATAAATTAAAATTATGCATAAGCACTTTCCAGGTTACTTCTTGAAGCAGCAGAGGTGAAGCAGGAGGTGCAGCATCTTGATCTCCGTAGCATCGAAGCACTTTATCTGCTTTTGTGGGGGAAGCATTTGGTATGCACAGTGCACTAGGGAGCAAATGACAAAGAAGAATCTCTTGCTGCAGGTCTCATAAATTTCGTTCCCAAAGCCCTCCACTCACTGACATCCTCATAAACAAGCTGGCCCTGTTTTGTTGGAAGCATCCTCAGGATCGCACAGCTTTTGGCTGCCAGCCTCTCCCTCCCTTCCTCTCACCTCAGCATCACTCTAACCTGCCCTTTCTTACTCTCATCTCTCCTTTCACCTTTTCTCTTTTTTTCTGCTGCCACACTACTCTCTTAACCAAACTTAACTTGTCAATGGTGATGATAAAAATTAAAGCAGAGGAAACAAATACCACCACCCCTACCAAAACAGTTGGCAGGTAGCTGAGCTATTCCTACAATTTCCCCTGTTCCGTTTGACAGGACTGTATTTGCAGATGTATTACCCATAGGCTATTCATGAAAAGAGACACAAAAGCAATAAAATCAGTGAATGCTGCAATTCAACAGCCACGTGAGTAATTACATCTGTAGGGTTAGACCTTTTCCTTTCCACCTCCAAGCACAGAATTGCGCTATTCTTGGTGCCGGTCCAGGTTTATAGAGTTTATTTTGAAAGCATTACTGGGAGTTATCTCATATAAACGTTGCTGCTTATCAGCTGCCACACTTTTAATGGTGAGGGATGTCCACAGGAATTAACACCATTTGCACAGAAGAAGCGTGGGCACCGCATTTGCAGCTTGCCAAGCTGCACCAGATTGCATGTGAGTGGTGACGTTCTCCAGACAGAGAGACAGACAGACAGACAGACACACACACACACACAAGCACACACTCGTTCTCCCTCCTGTAAAAGATGTCAGTACCACTCTGTAAAACTCAAAACAGAGCGTTTTGCTTGCCTCTGGCTTGGGATTCCACTCTGCCCCTCCCAATGGCATCAAGACAAACAATAAAATGACCTTTATAATGAGAAAAAAATGACAGGCAATTTGTATCCTAGAAGGGAAAATATGATGCTATTACTGCTTCTTTCTTGTTATGCTTAATAGATTAACTATGCCTGTAATTTAGTAAAAGGCTGTTTGTGGAGGGCATGTGACAGGGAACAGATGCAGTGAATACTGTTTTTAAATTCTCCTCTTTATTCAGTTACTGAGACTCTGAAACAGATTTCCCCCAAGACCTCCACGGGTTTGATTACTTCACTATGGTATTTTCACATACTTTAGGCTGTAGTCATGCTACAGTGCAGATTTTGTTGGAAATCTCCCTTTTCATTAGGCTTTTTCCATTATTTAATAAGAAGGGCCCTTTTCCTGAAATGCTTTGTCACAAACTGGTGGAAGAGATAGATTTCCTCATGTTTCACTTGTACTTCTGTGAGTGCCTCCAGAATATTTAGAAACCAAATTTAGGTAAGTAAGCATCAATCCCCCAATTGCTATCGAAACCTTTGTGCCTTTTAGATCAATGAAAAGTCCCTCTTTCAGCAGGGCCAAGGCTTTTTCCTTAGATCTTTTTGGCTCTCGGAAAGTATGAGGTTGGCTCTTTGGGTCCTTCAGCAGTACTCCTTGCAGAGTGTATTTTATTTTATGAAGAGTTGTGCCTCTCTGATCCCTTGGTACCCATTTCCATTGTAGTAAAATGATTCTTACCCAAGAAGCCCATCAAGAGGCTTCACTCCCTGCCTGGTTCCCCCTAAATTTAAAGGGAAGAAGGTATCAGTGTGTTTCTGGCTAGATGTGAGAGCTGTTCAGTGGGAAAGAAGTTTTTGGTATGGGAAGTACTAAAATCCCCTGGTGAATAACTTGATCTTCTTCACACCAGAGCATGAGAGGAGAAAGGGGATCATTAGGACTGTAAGTGTGTGTCATTGGTTTATGCAGTTATTAGATGCTATTTGAGCACTGTGAGAAGAAAAGTGTGTCTGCTTTCTATGTACAGATGCAGAATTGCTTGTGAGGGTCCCCATGTGGCCATGACTTTGCTTGTGCAGTGCTGTGGTCAGTGAGGAGGAGCTGGATATTCCATTCCTGCGATGAAGAGCACCCTTGGGAACTGGCCAGGAAAGAGAAAACTCATCTGAGCTACTTTCTCCTCACCCTGTTCCAGCTTTACAATCCACGTGGGTGACAGACAGCTTGCTGAAGACTGGCAGCAGTGTTGCAGCAGCTGTGAAAATTTATTTAGATAAATGCATGGTAATTGTCTTCCTCTTTGGATACGTTGTCGGATGGGTCCTGGTCTGAATCAGGCCCTCTGCAATGGTCTTACAGTGCTGGGGACCTATGGGGACCTGGCGGTCACAGCCTACCACCTGCCACTAGCACGGCTGCCATCCAGAGCTAGGATGCAGCATTTGTACCTGTGGCTGACCTGGCTTCACCTGGCTAACGGGGGTACAAGCAGCCGGGTGGTATCAAGACCCCTTGTGTTTTGCAGGAAAGGGGGAGTTGTCTTTTTCCTCTCTTCCCAGCCAAGGAGAGGAAATCAGAAGGCATGAGGAGCCTGAGAATTGGGCCCTTTAACTGCACTGTAGGGACTGAAAGCTTTTGTTTCCCCCTAATCCAAAGGAGCTGAAACTGGAGACTCCCAGGTGTGGAAACCAAGCAGCAATGGTGCGGTACAGCTGCTTGTTGACCCCAGGGCATCTGTCCTTCTTGTCAGGGGACTGTAAAGTAAGAGTGGTTGATGGCTTTCTGTCTCTAGCTTATGGTCCTCCTGGGTGTTGTCAGCTGGGGTCTCATGATGGGCTCTCTCTGCATTTTGCTGAGGGAAGCCAGCCTCCAAACTGAACCAGCCATAACAGAGCACCTACCTGCAAAAAGGTGTGGCTTGTGTTTCTTCCACCTTTCTTCATCCTCATTTGCTTTCCAGTACTGCGTTTTCAAGCCCCTTTCCAGTAAGGCACACCAGCAGTGGGCACACCTGGGTGAACACAGCTCAGCCCAACATTGACCTCATCTAGATACCCTCACAAGTAAGGGCAGTACAGCAGTCCTTGAAGACCTTCTGTCAACCTATTTTCTTTTCAGTACAGCTTTCCTGAGATGGATAACCTGCTAGCCTGGGCCCTGGCTGTTTCCAGCCCATTCAGGATTTCCCACTTCTGGATTGTGGGGTCTACGGCAGCGCCTCATGGAACATCATCACTCACCCCTGGCCAGAGCTTCTGTGCTTGATGTTTCCTCCCAAGTTCTTCCTGCTCTCAGCAGGTTCTTGGTTCTCGTGGTAAAGTAGGAGAAAGGAAAAACAATTGCCTTTTCCTTCTCTTAAAGATGCTGTTTGACAGGACCGCAATGTATCTGTCTGCCTCTCTTGAGAACTGGGAAGATGAACTGTCATGTTGGGATCTCTCTTGTGCTTAGAGCTTGCAGAAACCTATTTTATTGCTCTGCTATTTTCTTCTGAAAATGGAGTTGATGGTTTCAGGTGGTGAAGTTTACTGGTCTCGAAAAAGATTCATTAAGATGTATCAAAACTTTAATGTCAGACACAAAGGCAGGAAAGAGACAGAATGATGTGGCACCTGCAGGGCATCTTCTACCCCTTTGTTTCAGCTTGATGGGGGACTGAGGGATGCAGTAAATTTCAGAGCTCTGTCTTTCAGTCCTATGTTGTATCACTTGAAGGACACTCAGAACAGCAGTTGCAAGTCCTGAGATGTGCAGTTGTCAGCGAGTGCATCCTGCTCTCATTTAGGCTTGGGCTCTGTGCCGGAGCCTCCAGAGAAATTCCAGCTGTGATGGGAAGAGGGCAAGGGGCAGGAGGTGAAGTCAGGATTGGGGAGATGTGGGGAAGGGATGGGGGAAGCAGCAGGAGTTTGGCAGTGTCAAAGAAAGGAGGAGAGGGGTGAAAAGCCCAGGAGAGCAAGGCTTTCCCTGTGCACCATTGTGCTGAACTCAGCATGCCGCGGTTTATGCTGGTGGGGTAATGCCAGTTCATTTATAAGATCTGCTGACTGAAGGATTTTGCATGTATATATATATATGTGCATACATATATATATAGCTTTTGGCTTCTAGGGTGTTTTTCCCAAATAGCTGAAGAGACAGAGAAGCCCTCACAACCAAGGGGTATTTATACATTCAGATGTGTCCACTGATGGTTTCCTAATCATAATGTAGCACTCTGCACATTTGTGTGATAATTATGGATAGGAATCAGTTACATTTTGGGAAAAGGGAGCTATCAGAGCAGGCAGAATAATGACAAAATGAGAAAACATGACAAAGGGGAGAAAAAAAGAAGGAAAATGTGAACTGTATTACCACAGTAGTTAACAGCTTCATCACACATGTTGGTAAAAAGAGTTTAAAAAAGCAAAGCAGCCCCACTGCCAGGGTGAATCAACCCCCTATTTTGGCTGAAATGGGCCTGGAGTTCAAGACTGAAAATAGCAAGAGGCTGTTTTGTCCCAGACCTCTGTCTTATCCTCATGCCCTGTGTCAGGCCATGCCACATCACCCAGCAGAAGCAGCGTCTCACTGCCACATCCTCCCTCTCCAGACGCCCCTTCTCACCCTTTAATCTGCACTGTGTTCTCCAATGAGCAGGTAATACTTGGTCTTCTCATCCCACAGGAATTCCTTTCATCTCTGTGTAGCAAAAGAAGCATACATCCTTAAGTAAAGAGATAATGTACTTAAATAATATTGGTATCTTTTTAGAAGAAAATTCCAAATGCCAGTCTCACTCCTCCTGCCCATGTATTATCTACATCCTGCATGAATCACGCACAGCACAAAAGGACCCCTGTCTCATTTTCCTCAGCTCTGTCATAACAGGAGGTTAATGACAGTGAAAAACATAAACCTAAAAATCCTGCTAGCTAATGTCATTTAAGTATTCAGCTCAGAAAAACAGCAATGTACCTTTCCAAGCAAATGCAAATGAGCTTGATTAAAAAATCCTGCATAAGGCTGGCATATTTGTTCAGGCCAATGAAATTCAAAGTACTGTCATAATACCTGCCTTATAAAAATGCATGTATTTCTTCAGCTGTGTGTATTTAAACCTCTTAGCAGTTCTAATGAGCTCTCAGAATAAAGCTACTACAGCAATCAGCTCTGTGTAACAAGCAACATTTAAATATTAAAAACGTAAATTAGCGAAGCTGGTTAATTACAATTTTCCAAATATTGCAAAAGTGCAAGACTATTAACTGCTTTGAAATTCAGATATCAGTTCCTCCCACTCAGGGAACATCTAGTTCAGTAGCAAAGATGAAGTTACAGAACAGTCTCTTGAGCTAGCCAAAACAATATCTGCTCACCAGAACAAAAAAAAAGGCCCTGCATTTCAGATGTCATTCAAGAATGTTAAAACTATACAAAAGGCTTTGAGAAAGGGTGTTTGTTGTTTTTCATTGTTGTTTTTTTTTTTTTTTTTCAGCTCAGAGTGTACCAGTTTGTGGAAATACAAATGTCTTCCAGGAATCATCAATTCCAGTGAAGCACAAGCAGACTTCTACCAGAATATCTGACTGGCTTCTTCCTCGCTCCCTGCGCCCATGACTAAGCATGCTCTGACATGGGGTGCCATGGCTGGCCGTGCCAGGAGCCGGACAGGTTGGGTCCCACTTCTGTAGCCTCCTGTGCCCATGAGGAGCCATCACAGAGCACATGAAGAAACATTTGTGTTGGGTTTAGCCACAGCTAAAAATGCGCAGCAGGCAGCAGTTGAGCTGTGGTTGCTTCTGTCCCAACATCTTCATAACAGCTTGCAGTAGCCTCTGTTCAGCATGATCTGGACAGGCTGGAGGACTGGGCAGAGAAGAACCCAATGAAATTCCACAAAGGCAAGTGTAGGGTCCTGCACCTAGGGAGGAATAACCCCAGGCACCAGTACAGGTTAGGTGTTGGCCTGCTGGAAAGCTGCACTGCAGAAAAGGACCTAGAAGACCTGGCAGACAAAAGGCTGACTATGAGCCAGCAATGTGTCCTGTGGCCAAAAAGGTAAATGGTATCCTGGGTGCATGAGGAAGAGTGTGACCAGCAGGTCAAGGGAGGTTCTCCTCCCCCTCTACTCTGCTCTGGTGAGGTCACATCTGGAACAATGTGTCCAGTTCAGGGCTCCCCCACTGTAAGAAGGACAAGGAATAACAGTAGGGAGTCCAGCGGCAGGTTATGAAGATTGCGAGGGGTCTGGAGCACATTTCTTATGAGGAGAGACTGAGAGAGCTGGATCTGTTCAGCCTGGAGAAGAGAAGGCTGAGAGGGAATCTTATGAATGTTTCTATATAACTCAAGGGTGGGTGTTAAGAGGATGAGACCAGACTCCTTTCAGTGGTGCCCAATGATAGGATGAGGGGCAACAGGCACAGACTGAAACAGAGGAAGTTCCATCTGAGTATAAAGGATTTTTTTTTACTTTGAGGGTGCCAGAGCCCTGGAACAGGCTGCCCAGAGAGGTTGTGGAGTCTCCTTTTCTGGAGACATTCAAGACCTGCCTGGACACATTCCTGTGCGATCTGCTTTGGGTGTACCTGCTTTAGCAGGTGGGTTAGAGTATACAATCTCCTGAGGTCCCTTCCAATCCCCACCATTCTGTGATTCTGTGGTGAAAGTGACCCTGGCAATAAATGTAATATCGGCAGAGTATTTGCAAAAGCTGATAGACAAGGAAAACCTCTTCATTTTCTCTCAGAGAGCATGGGTGATTGTAGGCTGGCACTCAAACCTGTGAACCCATTTTCTTTAGTAGCAAAAAATTGGCCAGAATCCTCTTAGAAGTCACCCACTAGGAACGTCCCCAGAGTGGCAACCTGGCCCTTAGACCCCCCTCTGCTTTCCTTACTGCGGTCAGCTACTGCACGCACCTCCCCATTTACTGAAATGGGTATGGGCACGGAGTAAATGGCCTAGCAGGAAGATGGAAAATGGATCCAACATTATAAATGTTCACATCTCTGAGTACATCATCTGCCTGTACAGCTTCAAACTGGAGGGAAAAGAAGGGGTGCAGAAAATTGCTCCTCCTCAGTCTTCAATGGAACTGACCAAAACCACAAGTAAGGCATCCTTTTTAAAAGAGCTCTGAATTTTTTCAGTTTCAATACTGCAAAAAATTGCATATTTCCTTATTTTTATTTTATGCATTGCTGTAATTCAAAAGCTTATAAGAGATAATGTTTCACAAAAGTGTAGAAAATGTCTGATTACTTTGGACTGCTTCACAAGAGCAGACAGGTGGGTTTTGTTGTTGGTCAAGGAAATTGCTTTTCAGTGCCAGGTCTGCAGCAGTTGTATAAGCATTTATTTTTTCTATGGCATCTCAGGTTTTTGGACGTTGCCTTTGTTTTCTTTTAAGTAATCTGTAATTTTCCATTTGTAGCTTTGACCCACCCTGGTATTGGCTAAAATCCTGGTTGGCCAGTTCAGCACTCTCTAAGGTGAAATGAAGCTGAAAGCTATTTCTGGAAGACATTATGTATTAGAAGCTATCAACACTTGGTGATATCATTTCAATTGTAAATGCTTTTTTGGCTTAAGTTGGAGTTAACTTCAGGCAAACATCTCTCAAAACTAAGCAAGCAAATGAAAAGGTTTGCTCAGTTGACTTTCAGATGCTTAATAAGAATTGATCTGAATAACACTTGTGTCACTCAATCATACTGTAGACTTGGAAAATTTTTACCTTTAACATCTAAAACCACATAATACTTTGAAACAGCCAACAGAATATCTTCCTTATACTAGCCTGAGTAATACTTCAGCTGAATTAATAGCTAGTTAGTTGCAATGGTAATCTCTTATTTGTATTAGCTTAGTGTTTGTGGGTTCCCAGTCTTGGGAGAACCTGCAGTATGCAGCATTGCGCATAGTCTAAGAGATTGTCTTCCCAGTAAAGGTTATAAACTCTTTGGGACTAGACCAAGCAAAGGAATTTGTGTTGTGTCCTTTTCATGGACGGGAAAAAGAGACTTAATGGTACGAGACCATTTTAAAGAGAAAGTCTGTATCAGACCTGGAAACAACCCAGTTCTTTTGAATCTCACTGTCCTAAACGTCTCTCATCTCTACATGTCTGCTAGACTTCACTTTGCTAATACATGGAAATGAACATTTATGTGAATCTCTTCTTATTTTTTTTTCCTTAACAATGCTTTTGTCATGATTTGTTTTTGTTGTTGTTCCTGAGTGCTTGAGGAAAGAATACGTTGGTTGTAGAATACCACTGTTGAGACACTGGATCAGCTTTAATTTCACAGCATTTAGAAGCAGGTTGCTGTAGCCGGAAGTCTCTCATCTGCAGAGAAGTTATTTTAAATATTATCTTTGTGGTTACTTCAGACTGTGAGGCAAGAAGGCCTGTTAACTGATGTAAAGTTCAAAAGGGCTAGAGTCAAAAGGGAAATAATTGGGGTCTATAAAAGCAAAAGCTGCAACAATAATGTTGATTTCTCTGCAAAACAGATTTTATCTAGCCTTCTCAGTAAGTTCCTTTTAAAAGGATAACTTCAAATATGTTCTCTGCGATGACAGTGCTTCATTGCCAAACGGCAGCAGCAAGCAGATATCAGCAAGATCTCTTATATGCAGGAGTGGTATTTGTATGAAAGCATCCCCCACTCAATGTCTAAGTCCTTAAAAAAACAAACCACCACCTTATTTGACCATGGTGATGCAATGTTAGCATCCTAATGGGGCTCATTGTGCCTTAAGAGTTAGTAGCAGATAGAAGCAACAAAACCTTAAAAAAGCCCATCAGTGGGAGGGAGAAATGATGAGATGGACACTCAGTGGTTCTTTGAAGAACTCCAGAGCAAACTAACCTGCCGACTGGTGCAAGCTGAAATTGTGCCTTCCTTTCACTTGCCCACTTGCTTTTACTGACTTGAGTATGATTTCCTTTTCCAGGACAGACAGCTGAGTGGATCCACAACTACTTGCCATATGATTCATGTTTGTGATTCTTGGCCAAGACCAAAATTGTGGCTTCATCCAAAATACCCCTGGGTTTCTTTACAGCTGTCTTAGGTTAGATTCTCTTTTATTTTCTATTTCTGTCTGAGGAAAGCATGTAATGCCTGGAAATTACAAACCAACAGAAGTTCTTTGGGACAATTTCTGCATGATTTTGAGCAGTGAGTACTTTAAGTTCATTTCTTTTGGAGGTGGAGGGGTAATTGCTGGTTCAAAGTCACAGACATTTGCTGTGGTTTCATGTCTACAGCAACGTGGAGTTTCTCTGCCCAGGGCATTTTTCTGCCTGAAGAAGCTACCCTTCAATATACATGCACATGGCATTTCACTGCTTCAGCAGAGCATCTGCTTTTGAAGGATTTTGTGTTTTCAGAGGGGTGACTGTGTGTAACTAATAACAGCTCCTCAGTCAACAGGACAATGAGCAGAGCACAAACACCTCAAGCTCTATTCGTTACCAGTTTTTTCTCTCATAGCAATTCCAAGTCAGCAATCTGCAAGGAGGATCCTTACGTTTCCTGAGCCTGATTGATGGCCTACCATCAGTGGGCTCAGGGTGTTTACACTTTTTTTTTTGCTGTTTAGGTCTTTTGAGTCACAAAGGAAAGTGCAGGATAGCTCCAAAGCCCATCATCTTATGCTTTGCTTAAACCTTTACTTATGATACTAGTTCTATCTCTCTTCTCTCTGCTGAAAGGAGAGTAGGATGGGTATGGAAACCCATTGCTACCTTAATGAGATATTTGAATTACTCTGAATGGGGTCAAGCACAATGTGTGCAATTGCCCATCCCGCATCCTAAAAAGAAAAAACTTGCTGTCTGTATGTGTAGCAGAGCACATAGCTTATGGGCTCCCAGATAAAATTATTTCCTCTCTATTCCCATCTCTGGAGGGCAGGAAAGTCAGAAGGCATGGGAGAACCCTGGAAGTCAGCTGCTTTACCCTCTTTGGGAGGAAGCCTGGCAGTTCCTATGTTGAAACAAGAATGGAGGACAAGCTGGGGACCTCTGTCCTTGGTGATGCCCTGGGGACCACATTGGCAGTGCCAACATGCTCCTTGCAATACCATGGTGGAGAGTACAGCTGTGCTGTGCAGCTGAGCCTGAGGTCACAAAAGGTGCCCAGCATCGCTGTGCAGGGACAGGTCCACTCTGCAGAATGCACAAGCTCTTTTCTCCCTCTCTTAGGGCTCCACCATTGTGCAAACGGTATCTATAAAGGGATTAAATACTTCCAAATCATGTCAGCAGCACCTGACATCACTTTCCAACCCACAGCAGCACAGTGCTCTCAGAGCAAGAGAGAAAACATCCGTGCCCAGAGTAATAAAATCTCTGTTACATGTTGTTTGGGATGGGTTGGTGAATGCACTGTAGAAATGGTGGAGAGAGAAGACTCAGAAAGGAAGAGGAGAGGAGAGGAGAGGAGAGGAGAGGAGAGGAGAGGAGAGGAGAGGAGAGGAGAGGAGAGGAGAGGAGAGGAGAGGAGAGGAGAGGAGAGGAGAGGAGAGGAGAGGAGAGGAGAGGAGAGGGGAGGAGAGGGGAGGAGAGGGGAGGAGAGGAGAGGAGAGGAGAGGAGAGGAGAGGAGAGGAGAGGAGAGGAGAGGAGAGGAGAGGAGAGGAGAGGAGAGGAGAGGAGAGGAGAGGAGAGGAGAGGAGAGGAGAGGAGAGGAGAGGAGAGGAGAGGAGAGGGGAGGAGAGGGGAGGAGAGGGGAGGAGAGGGGAGGAGAGGGGAGGAGAGGGGAGGAGAGGGGAGGAGAGGGGAGGAGAGGGGAGGAGAGGGGAGGAGAGGAGAGGAGAGGAGAGGAGAGGAGAGGAGAGGAGAGGAGAGGAGAGGAGAGGAGAGGAGAGGAGAGGAGAGGAGAGGAGAGGAGAGGAGAGGAGAGGAGAGGAGAGGAGAGGAGAGGGAGAGGAGAAATTCTGCTGTAGTTATCTTGTGGGTTTTTTTAGGACCCAACAGAAGAGCTGAGATGTGCAGTAGCAACTGCATCACTGAGGAAATAAATAGGATGCTGTGGAAATACATGATGAGTACAGGGAAGAGGGGAATTGGTCTTGTATGTTGTAGATTAACTTGAATAATGGGGGTCACATACTGCAAGCTTTGTAGTCCAATTTCATTTCCTTCACACATCATTCAGTTGTGTAAAACCTATTCATCTAGTTATTTATCTACTTCTAAATTTCCTTCTATTCTGCTGCAGCCATTGAGGGCTCTTATCTCATTACCATATGCTTCTCCAGGTCAGGAACCTTTCTTTGTCAGCAAGATTACCCTGGTAACAAAACAAAAACAAATGAGAAAGGAGAAAGATGTATCACTCAATATGGCTGTGTCAAAGATAATACTTGTTTTTTTAATTATTTTTTTACACAAAAACAATTTTCATACTCTACAGTAAAAAAAAGGTAGCTTGCAGTTGGAATTTGTTACATGGTACAATTTTCAAACAAATATTCACAGAAAAAGGTGGGTTTGTTTAAGTAACTGCAGGAAACAAAACTTTGACTTCACTGATGATTTTTCCTTTCACCCTGTTCATTTTGGTATTAAAGTAATAATAATAATAATAATAATAATAATAATAATAATAATAATAAACTCCAGCATCAATTCCTGCAACTACATCAAACAGCAAGTCATTGCCACAATCTTTTTTTTTAAAAAAATTTTATTTTTCATTTTTTCTGTATAAGACCTGAGTTTATGATGTTACAGTGTGAGGAGTGCCTATATTGGCAGCAGCTCTGCATTGAAGGAAAAATAGTTGAGTTATAGCCCAGGTAATAAGTGAAATCTGAATCTGACTTATGCTTGACTAAACATCAAAATAAAATATCTTGAAATTTTAAGGTAGCAAGATTTTTAAATATGTTGACAGTGTCGTTTTAAACAACTGTCAGAACTGAGAGTGCCATTTCTGAAAGTCTGTTTAAATTCCTGTGAGGATCTGAGTGACCAAGGGGAGAGCAGGCAAAGGAACAGATAACAAAAATCAATACAGGCTTTTAAGAAAGGACAGCAGCAAAGGAGAAAGAATATGAAAAATCATAAGAACAGAGAATCGCTGAAGGTCTGGTAGTATTTCAGTCTCTCTCATTTGGCTCAACCTGCTGTTCAACCTCACCCAATTAAGATAGTGGCATGTTAAACCTCTTTGCAGCTGAGGAAAGAAGCTGAGTAGAGATGGAAGGAGGAAATGGATGGAAGAAGCCTGATTTACTCTGTGTGTTTGTGGGTGGTTTGTTTTTCTTTTTAAAGATGATAATAATTACATTAAAACCCTTCCTGGCCTTTTCAGGTTTTGAACAGAGGCTTATCAGGAGTGTCTGTGATCTTCAGTACATGCAGGCCAGCAGTTAAAAACTCCTGTACATGTAGAGCAATGCATTCACCTTGTGAAGGCAAAAAATAACTAGTGTCTCCTTGCCATCCTTCACACTGAGATTAAGTACAGCAGCCTTTCTTGTCCAGGACTCCCTGGCCGTTGATCTCAAAAATTATGATGAAGGAGGCTTATAGTATTGCATCAGTATCACTCGAATAAGAATTAACCTGCTTTATAATGCAGTTTTCCAGTGACTTAAGAATAGAAGTTGCTTTAAATATTAATAATTCAGCTGTTGGATTCACGGGGATGACAGCAAAAATTATTAGAGGTTGAACTCTATGTGCATTAAACAGAGTTAGCAAAAAGTTTGGCAGAGCTTATGTATGATACTTATCACCTGGGCTCTGCGGGGAGTATGAAGTGCAAGAGATGGTTTTTGGAAGTTGCAGAGGGGCTTAGATGATGCACTGGTCTCCTCCATTCCTCACCAGGGCTCTTCCCGATAGCATGTGCTCAAGTACTTTGTTCAGCCCAGTATTACAAAAGGGACTTTAGGTCTACTGCGCTCTATTCAGTTCACCTTTTCCTTTTCTTTTAATTCTTCTTTTTTGTGGGACCTGACACACGTGGCTATGAATCCTGGCTTAAATGTTGCTGCCTTTCTGTGCCACTGTACAGACACAGACCAAGCAGGAACAGAAATGTGAGGAAAGTGCAAACACCTTGGCTTCTGAAAGCCCCCACAGAGGAAGCTTACTGCCATCAACTGCTGTAGCTGGAGGCCGCTGAAGGCCAGACAAGCCCTTCTTGGGTTTGGGTCTGCATGGAGAAGACTGTAAGTTGCATTTATACCACTTAATCCTCTTCCTCATCTTGGGATCAGCTGGAGATGGTCTTAATCTTGGTGCTGCCAGTGAAACAGACCTCTGGACCATCTGCAATCAGCCACTGCTGTGGAGGTGTTGTGCCATGCAGCTCTCCACAGAGCAGTCCTACGCACTGGGGTGGGATGAGACCACAGACAGGCTGTGCAGAGCCATGCAGGCTCTGTAAACCCACTGCCTGTCTCAAGATGGATTTTTTTTTCCTTCTTTTGTCAGGTTGGAGGAACAGCCCAGCAACTGCCTCCTGCTCAAGTACCCCAGGGTAGGTAGGCTGGGGTATGGCTGCCTCACTGTTGTAGCTGCAGAGCTTTGGGTCCACCTCTGGAGCTTGCTTCTGTATTGTGCTCAGCACTGGTGCCCCAGTAGACCAGGGCTGAGCGTCACCTCCAGGGACTGTGCTGGGCTGGTTTCCACTGAAGCTTGAAACCAGACGTGTTTTTTTTCCCTAAGAATCAGTAGTTTAAAATCCAATATAAAATGATGTGTGGGGGGCAGGGTAGGAAGGGTGGTCTCCAGGGATGTGGATTTTGTCTGCATGTGCAAAGAAGAAAAGCTTTTTGCTCCATTAGTCATCCCATAATAAAAGGTCTGGCCTCCAGAGGCATTAAGGATGTCGTGATCTCATCGGAGTTGCAAGGTGGGTTTCTCCAAAGACAGTTAATAGGATCAGTTAAAGCTTTTAAACCAGCACCAGCTGGAAAAATCCTGCTGTACAGCAGCTCATCCGAGTGATGTCAGGTGTTGTGCATGTGTGCACACAGGGGGTAGGAAACAGAGAGCAAAGGCATCGCAGCGGCTCATGGGGATGTGATGCACCACTGCTACCTAAATATATGATACAAATTGCTCCTAACACAGCAGCCATTCTACTCGCTGTCAGCCAAACAGAGAAGGAAATAATTTAATTTGGGTGCATCTGCTTGGTGGGTTGAGGGAACTGCCCTCTGCACTGCTTGTGGCCATGGCTGTGCACAGCAAGCCTCCCCATGCATTTCCACTGTGGTCCCTCAAGAATAAGGTCCTGCTGGCTCATCTCACCTGCCCATGCTGCTGTGGGTGCTGTGTCCTATCTGTAAGCACCAGGTAAGCTTCAGCAGGGACTCCCTTTTGGCATGCCATAATGAATCACACTTTTCTTATTGCTATTATTGAGTTATTTTCACTAACTGTACTGAGAGCTGCAGCCCACTAGTTTCATCCCCCTCCATAAGACTTCGCTTGCCTCCAGCTGGTGAGGGAGCAGGCTGCCAGTCTCCAGGAATGTCAGCTTTTGGGAACCCAGCATAGGGCTTGAGTGACAGTGGCATGGCTGCTGGGTGGCACAGGATGAGCCGGCTCTGGATCCTGGCTGGAGGAGATGAAAGTCCCACCTTGGGTTCTGGCCATACTCTGTGACAGGAGAGCTGGGCAGTGGGCAACAGACTGATATCAGGCTGACTGCGGGATCCCCACTGGGATCTGGCAGATAATTGCAGTTTGGTGGCAATGCGGAGATGCTTGGCAGATCTGCAGCCAGCTGAGTGCACGCAGGCATGTCCAAGTGCAATTACGGTATCTAGAGGCAAATTACAAGTTTTAAACTGCTCTTTGCAGTTTGGAAAGCCAAAATTATAAAGCTTGTAGAAGAGTGCCAGAAAGATAAGAAGTAACTATAAGAAAGCAATTATTAATAAGCTCATACAGTCTCATTTGCTGCATTCACACTGGGGAGACTATCAGAGTGCTTTTCCATGAAATGTCACTAAGTGGTCAACATCCCTTGGGGAACAAAGTAACACTTTAACTTCCCAGCCAGTGGTTGCTAGACACTTCTATGTGATTAAGCATTCTCATTAACTAGAATCGATCCTTTGCTGAACTAAACCTGGTGCATATGCTTATTACCATTTGATGACAGTATATAGTTCAGTGGCAATGGACTTGCAGCTAGACAGAAGAGAAACTGGGAGAGAAAAGATCCCTGAACAAAGAGACTGTGCTTGTGCCCAGGACAGAAATATGATCCTTTGCTTCCAAAGAACACAAAATTGGTCTTAAAGCTTTGTCATCTTCCTGAAGGTTGCCAGTGATGTGCACATAGGAGAAATGGCAAATGAGGCACAGACAGGGCAGTGGTACACAGCAGTCTGCACCACCTGATAGCCTGGTTGCTGTTAAAAAACATGCACTTAATGCTGCCAAGTTCAAATCCAGACACCCGAGGAGATGGGGTACAGAGCATCCTTCTGGGGGAAGGGCAGGGCTTCCTCCCAGGAAACTGCGGTGGACTGGAAAAGAGCTGGACGCCGCGCCGAACATGAGCTGTTAACCCAGCCCTTCTGCCAAGTGATTGAAGGCAGGGGAATATTGCGTGGGAGTAAGTAGGATATATTACCTCCAGGTCTGGCAGCGGCACGCTGGCCAAATGAGTCCATTCCTGGTGTCAGCAATTCAAAGAGGATATTGAAAAATTGGAGGAGATTCAAGTAAGAACTATGAGTATGGCAAAAAAAAAAATACAGAAAACATGAGGAAGACTCAAGGAGAGGAGCCTGTTTATCTTATCAAAAACAAGGCCAGTGCAGCCTGCAAATATCTACAGAGGAAACAAAAATTTATTAGCAGATAATTCTTGTGCCTGACAGACAAGAAGACTCATCCATCAAGAAGAGTCAAAGACAGGAGCATTTTAGATTAAAAATAAGGTGCAAGTGTCTAACAATAAGAGTAATTAACAATTAACCTCATTAATAACTACAGTAGACTGTATTTTTTTTCCTCCTGAAAGAGATGGTCTGGTTCCAACAAGAGTTCAGATAGAAGTCAGAGGTCTATGTTTTGCAAAATGTCAGACTAAATTATCTTGGTCATCTCTTCCAGCTCTGTCTTTGAATCTTGTAACATATTCTTTTCCTAATTCAATATGGGAAAAAGGTTTTGTTTCAGTGTCTTTAATTCCTACCAAATGTTTTCTGCATTTATCTTCTAGTGTTTTCGATTTCCTGTAATGAAATTTTGGCTGATCTTTAGCACTATGCGCACAAACATTGTTGGCAAATAATGGGTAAGGACTTGTTTCACAATCGGATTGCAATATGCAAAGCTTCATAGGAGCACTCCATAACATAGCAGGCAATTATGAAAATAAATGAGTAGTTTATGAATCTGCTTCAGTGTCCAGAGGGAATTTCAGCCAAAATCTCATCCTTTTTTAAAAAGAACAGTCAGGCCTTTTACCGAGGGCTTGGGTAGGGGAGGCTGAAATAACACTTGATGGAAACATGTTTTATTGTAGCTGTACATTGTGGATGTATATTCAGGAGACTGTAATTTAAAAAAAAAAAAAAAAAAGTGTCTTTCCTTGCTATCTTGTGTGAGGTTTTAGTTTTTCAAAGCCTTTAACTCCCTTTCTTCTGGCAGCCACGTTGTTATGACGCTGGAAATTCAAAGCAGCTTTCAAAAGCTGCAGGATCCAGACTGGTACCTGGTTCTGCAACCAAAGCAAAAGGGAGCAGGGAGCAGTGGGGCGGCACCAAGAGAGAGAAGAGCTAAAAAGAGCAAGCAGGGATGACAGTAACAGCTGGATACTGGTTTTCCCACCGGAGCAGCAGTCCTGAGGGCACTGCAAGGGCTGTGTTGTGTCGGCCTCCGTGGCACGGCAGTGAAGCTCTGCTCACTCATGCAGCATCTAGGCCTGGTGGCATCTTTTGATGTGATGTGACACCTTGTTTAAATGTGGTACTTGCTGAAATGCATCTCTCTAATCTGGTTTTGCTTGACTTTGTATGCTGTGAAGTCCACGCCAGGTGGGTGTTAAAAGATACTGACCTACAGAATGAATATTTTACGTTTGTTTTCTGGGGGAGGAAGAGCCTGGCAAATATCTGAGCTTACTTACTCTACTGCTCACCACTCTTCCTTTTTGCCTTTTGTTTTAAGAGAACTAAAATTTCCTTTGTCGAGGGATTTCTGGGTTAGATCATTCACTGGTTTTAGTGTATCATTGTCACTGTTTTATTACAATAACATTTTACAAATTATTATTGTTGGTATTACCCAAAGAGTTTACAAGGCCATGGCATGTGGACACATAATATGTAGCATTTATATCACCATTCATTTATCGATTGACCATATGCAAATACTAAAGCAATAATAAAAAAACCCAGTGATATTTAAGGAGATAATGTTGCCAAATGTTACATGTAAAATTTGAGGAAATAAGAGTTTTACTAGGGTTAGTTCAAGGTGCTTGATTGGTTTAAGATGTCTGTTTGAATGACCCGTACAACTCAGTTTTCTGCTCCTGATGTGGAGTGGTCAGAAACTCCCCTAGTTTCCATTATTAAATATCCTATTATGTGCAGACACATCTGATAATCCAGATCAGGCTGGTGAATTGGAGCACTGAACTCAAATGAACACATTTTCCCCATGAATTTGGACTGGGCAGGCTCACTTGTTTGAACAGCTAACTTAATATATTTTTCAACAAAAGTGGAGGAAGCAGAAGGGAAAATCAAATGCAAACAGGACAGATTACAGTCTGGACTTTGAAGGCATCCACAAAAGGTTTTGATATTAAGAGGGGTTTAGATTCAGTGTTTCAGTGCCATCAACTACATTGTGAAAATCAAAATTTGCTTTTGGATTACCGTACACAAACACACAGTTAATACATACTCTCTGTGACTAAATAACAATAATTTGAGGCACCACTAAGCACAGACAAATTCTACTGAAAAACCTTCAGGCTGCTTTCCATACTTGCTTTAGACATCACCCCAAAGCCTTGGTTCAGACTTGCATTTCTGTTCGTTTGAGAAGTCTAAGACCCCACGTGTTCAAAACATGCGCACCTTAAAATCATAATTTGACGCAAATTGGGTCTACAGACACACGGGGGCTGAGATTGAGTCTTGTGCCAGAAAAAGATGAATCAGTTTGGTTTTGTTAGGTGAGTAACGAGTCCAGTCTGGCTTTCTCAGTCCTGCCATATGAAGGCAGATGTGATTTTGTTGTTGCTTCCGTTTCCTTATTTTTCTTTCAAAAGGTGTCTCATGCTCTCAGATGTATTTCAAAGCAACACTCCTCACTACAGGTCAGTGGTGAGAAAGAGGAAAAGCCGCAGCCATCCCATGAGGAAGGCAGATAATGATCTGGAATTTTTCATCAAATGCTCTTTCCCCCAAGATGACTGACTCATTGGGAACTTAAAATAAAATCACTAAAACAGACAGTTCTGTGCTCTTATAAATTCATAAGCAAGCCAATTTACTAGTAAACTTTTTCTAGGTCTAGCTACTTAACTGTTTTTGAATTTTTTGAAACTAAATTCCTACTAAGCTTTGGATCAGCAAGCATACACCACAGACTTAACAAGGATAAGGGATAAAGTCAATAATTGCCTGTGCTCATTCTGTAATTTATCAACTTTTAAATGCTCAGCTCCACATGAGAAGCTGCTCATGTTTCTGGTTATTAAACTTAGGGAGATGTAATTTCGTTCCCAGCCTGTCTTCCAGCTGGCCTCCCTGCTTCTGCTCCAGAGCAGCCAGCAGCCCTGCCAGTGTCTCTGTTACGGTAGGTGGCTTAACGCTGACTGCTTTTGTACTCTTCATAATGTGATGATAAGACCTGTATTGAATCTGAGTGTGTATGAATCATTAGCCCAAAGCAAACACGTATTTGGTCCCTTGTGTTTGGGGGAAGAAGAAAATACTGAGATGGCCATACCCGTAGGTGGTTTTTGTATGCTTCAGGCACTGAGATGTGAAAGCAGGAAGAATAGTAGGAGCAAAACCGCTGTCCTAAGAAAGTCTGTTCTGAGACCATACAGGTGAAAAAAGAAGTACTAATCAATGTATTTTCGAGGTATGACTTTGCACAGGACTTCGGTCTCCACACGTGTGAGTCACTAAAATGGCTCTTGTCAAACTTTTTGCTGGAGATTCTGTCATTTACCGTGTGATACACACAGGAGGTATTTCAGCCCCTCTTATTCAGCTGTATCTTCCCAAGACTTGTTAATATTTAATTTATAGTTAGATTCATACACGATGAAGGTGGGATTATTTCCTCAGGACTACCACTCACTAAAATGTCCTCTATGAATCATGGAAAGTGCTCCTTGGTGCTTCACAAATCAGTATAGGAGTATGAGAACCAAAGTAAAGATGTGACTGAGCACCTGTGTCCATAAAGACATGGCTGAGCTGTTACTAAGAGGGTTATATTAGTTAAAACCAAATAGAATTAAGAAACATGGCTTTGCTCTGTGTTTGTGCTGAAGGAGGCTGAGGTAATTCACAAGGAGGCTTTATTTATCCAGCAATGACTCAAGACAAAAAAAAAGGATCTTTTAATTACACCCCTGTGACAGAAAAGTATAAAAGCACTATTCATAACACCCTGGAGACCACATGATATCTTGGTGGCAGTTGTTCTGTCCAAACAAAATTATATAAAGGAAACTATTTACATTTTTTCTAAATACAGTCCTCTGAGGATTAATATTTACAGGGGATTAGGGAAAAACTGGTTTCATATCAATGCTGATTATTTAAATGAGAAACTAGACAATACAGTAAAGGATAAAGGACGCCAGAAAAACGTAAGACCAGTGGCCCTGTTTGCTGGGACAGAGAAACGCAGGTATTGAGAGTCAGCCTGGAACCTCGACCCTTAGGGCTGGGTTTTAGCTGATGCTGGCCTTGGTGAGTAGGCAGGTGTGGCACAAGCAAAGGTGGCCAGACCCCAGGGAGATGAGGGACCACAGCTACCCTCTTTGAAGGAGGATGATGCTGGAGTTTTTGCAATTGCTAGTTCAGTGCTGATGCCTCATTCCTTTGTTTAAGAGAAAAGAAGACATTCTGAATGTATATACCTAAAATCCCACTGATCAGAATTACTGGCCTGGCTGGCACGGAGCTGCAGCAGTGCACAGAGATGGGCATTTGTTTTGTCACAGGCAGCTTTGGTCACACACAAATCTGATTTTCATAAGAAAGAGAGGAAAAAAATAGTGTTACTTTTTATGTTCCTTAATAGGTTTGCATCCTCATTAGGTTTTCACCACTTTTTGGGGAGAGCTGGGACTGGTCCCTGCTGCACATAGGGCGCTGCTCTACAAGGAATACAGAAGTGAGCTATTTTGGTCATTTTCCATATTTAAAATGTATAGCTTTGTTGATGTGATTTTTTTTCTAAAGCCAGGGGGAGGGGAAAAGAGGCAACCACAGCCTTTCAAGGAAGGAAGGCCAATGGGAACTTTTGGTGTGCTCCCAAGTCATTAATTAATATCAGCTGATGAGTCAGAAAAATGTGGCTGTCTGCTGACTTGTAACGTGCCTTAGTAACAAAACAGGTTTCTGTAGTGGCAGCTCACCATTACTAATGTGGAGCCAAACCCTCTGTCAGCCCCGCATCCAAATAAAGGGCTGGTTTTTGCTTCTCATTTGCTTGTCCAATCTCTTGGTCCCCCTATGGAACTCTGTGGGCAGCCTTACAAAAACGGTGTTTCTACAAACACAAAGTGTAAATCTATGTAAATATATATATATTAAAATTGAATCAATAAGGATGCTAGATTGTACCATGTTCAGTATATTTAATAAAAGAGTATTCTCAGTTTTTAAGACTCTTTGACCCTCAGTGCTGAAAACTGCAGGGGGTTTTGCAAAGCAGTTTCAGGTCATGCTCATGGCAAAGTACCCAAGGAGACTGCTGAAGTCATCCCTTACCCCCTGCACAACGTGTCCCCCAGCAGCCCACTGCTGCTTCATACTGCCCAGAGAAGAAAGCAGCTGCAAAGACCGGGATTCACCACTACAGGGACCCAGCTGTATCTGCTGTGAGAGAATCTGCTCTTCAGGGTCAGCTGTGAAGGAGCAGAACTAGGGAGAGGCAAAGGAAGGCAGCAAGTGGGCTTATCCTGCTCTGAGTGGCAGTCCGGGCTACAGTGATCACCTCCTGAGGTCCTTTCCTACCTGAATTAATCCATGATCCTCTAACCCTTACCAGGACTGCTCAAGAGCACAAGACCTTGCACCCCATAACTTGTGTTGAGTATTTGGCACTCTGGTAGGTTTCCAGCCTTGTTTTTTGGTTACACATTTCCATCTATATCATAATTTTGTGACTTGCAGATCTGCCCAACTCCTCTACCTCTTCTGGATGTGCACAATACAAACAAACAAACAAACCCCTCTCCCCACAGGGAGAAAACATCACCTTGCAAAAGAAAACATCACCTGCAAGATGCCCGTCAGGTTTCAGCTCTCTTATGCCCATAGGTGGCATGCCCTCCCTGAAGCCCATTAGTTTTCAACATGGGAAGTTTTTCTTCGTATTTTAATTATATCCTTTTGGTGATCATCTCAGCCACAGTTTGACAGGGGGAAAATAAAAATAAAATTTCAAAATGTTTGCCCACATCCTGTGTCTACAACATCTCTATTTCACACTGGGATTTTGACCTGCAGCATCCCCAGTCAAACAAAGGCACTGTAAATCTGTTCACTCTTTCACATAGGGTAACAACTGCACATGAATTATCTGAATTAGTTAATAACTCTGATCAAGCATGTTTATCTGCTAATGTAGTAAATTATTGTTGGGCCATTGCACTATCTAAGTGATTGGTTAGCAAATGTAGATGGGTTCCAGGCACCTGCCAGTCATTGCTAATAGTGTTTCAAGACCAAATTGGCTAAGGAATTGTTTTTTTAATGTGAACAGTATCATTTTTTTCCCCTGCTCATCTGATTAGGCTTATCTTCCGCCTGGCCAAGTTCTTGCTAGATGAAAACTAGTTAAGCTAAAAATCAGCTTATGAAGCTGTAATGATTAGCTTTGCAGGTTTCTATCTTGCCTTTTTCCAGCTAGCTGTGTATTTTTAATCATTTCTGTTTGACAAGATCAAAGGTAAGGATCTTACTGCCTTTTATTCACATTCAGTGGAAAGTCAGGCACATGCCAGTTTAATCATGATCACTGAGTTTGGTTTTGAGGAAGAAGGCTGCTCAGAATACATACAGTATCATGGTGCATGTACTGTTTCCCATAAATATAAAGCAAACTAGGGAATAGGGTTGGAGGGACACAAATGTTTCGACACAGAGGCAGAAAAAAACTTTTTTTCCAGTAGTTAATTTTCAAAATAGAAATCCTATAGGATTTCAAAATAGAAATAATTTCTATACAATTAAATCTTTTGAGAGGTTCATCTGCATGCTTGTCCCTGCTGCAGGACTGGTGTTTCGCTGTCCATAATTAGGTACAGTTGGTCCCTCCTGCAGCTCCCCAGTGAACTGGTGCCACAGTCAGCAGGTCCCAATGTGTTCACAGGGGATGTGGCCACAGCTCCAAGCTGCCATGTGCCTGGGAGGGAAAGGGCATTCAAGAGTAGCAGTTAAAATAATGAGATAAATTATCACATCCCCCATTGGCCACATTTTCAAAGACAAGCACAGAAGTCCTGTTTCCAACAGTGTTGCACATGTAGCAATTATCATCCATCTAGTCTTTCAACCTGGAAATACATTACCTGAATGTAAATAAAATGGAAACTATGAGCTGTTACAGAGATTTATCCCTCTCTCTGCATGACCTCAGGGTGAGGAAAAACATTATGCCTCCAAACATGAGTAGCACTCTGCACTGAAAATAACAGGGCAGTTTTTGAGCAACTGCTTTCCTATGTGGGCATCTCTTATTCCTTTGTTTCTGCTGCTGGGGTTCACATATTTCTCTGCACAGCAGAAAACAATGGCCTGTTACCTTTCAGGGTGCCTCCGTGTTTAGGACCTTAGCTGCAGGCACCTTGTCATAAATTATCCCAAACGTGCTGTGCCAGTGCCTGCAAAAGCAATGCAAATGCACCCACCAAGGCACTGATGTTCACAGGACTGTGCTGGTGCCGTGGGGCAGGTAAACTTCAGACAACCATGGCATTGCAACCCTACGGAGGCTTTCCACCATGGGGATGTTCCCACAACAGTCCCAGCCCTCAGAGTTGTCTCTCCCCAGGTTCGCTCCACCATGGCAAAGCCCCACCAGCAGCACCACATGCCAGCTTTGCCCGCTGCCCTCGTGGATGGAAAAGAGCTGCCTGAGCACCTTGCGTTGGGGCAGGGGTGGTTTTCACTGATGCCTTTTACATGTTCCAGGAACTCAGGGGTAACAGATGGCTGAGTTTATTGCGTTGCACTGGTGTTCTCTGCCAGCTTCCCATTGATCCGAGCCTGGCAGCACAGGACAATCCCCCTCATTCATAAAACCCTGGGATTTTTATTGTCTCCTTTGCTGCCCTGAGATGTTTGGGTTTTGAATGATACTGATTTATGCTCATGAACGTTTCAGCAATCTTGTGAAAAATAACATGGTGGCATGGGGTCAGGGGCAGGGAGGTAAAACCATTTTTCTTTTTGCTCCAGTTCTCTCCCAAGCTGGGTGTGAACTATATTCTGCAGTTAATGATGAAGTGCTGAGGCAGCCAGGTCATTCTGCTTACCCAACAAAAGGAACAAAGCACGTATTTTAGCAAAAAGCAATATTTTTTTGCATCTCGAAGACTGATGGTGCATGCACAACACTGAGGCTTTGAAGTTGGTGTTTGGGGGAAGGCTAAGTGCATGCAGCAGTAAAGCTAACTGACAGCATTAGAAGGAGGAACACGTGAAAAACCTTCTCAAATAGAACAGCAATGCATATAAACTATCCTGGATGGGGCTTTCATCTTTTCATGTGTTATTACTTTACTCTTGTATTTGGATTTGAAGCTTACAAGGAAGAAAATTATTTCTGCTGCCTCTGCTTTTTAAGCAGAAAATAAAGATTGTATTGACCATGTGTACAAAGTGTGGAGGCTCACTTCAAGTGTTTTCTCAGAGAATTCTTGAAAGAAAAACATCCTCTTCCATAAAACATAGGTCTAACTCCTGCTCATAGCTGTGGTTACAGCTGAGAGTAAATGATGGTCAGAATAAAATGCTGTTATGGCACAGTGCTTACATGATCCTTTATGCAGCTACAGCACAGTTATAACCTAAAGTTCTGGTGGAAGGGGACTGTAAATGTCCAGACCAAGAGTGTCTTGACAATATGACAATATAATGCACTTTCTCCCTACTAAAGCTGTGAGTCTGCCCTGGATGAATTGGTATCTTCTGGCACAGCAATTCAGAGAAGCCCTAGGACATGAGGCTTCTCAGTGGGTTATAGTAGCCTTGGATGCAGATAGCATTCCCTGAAGCACCCCAGCACCTCACAGGAAGGGGTTTTCACTGCCCCAAAGCACCTCACCTCCCTTCCTGAGTTGGGACAGCTGGGAAAGCTGCTGTCCCCCACAATATGATAAATACCCATGTCCTACTCATCCAGTATCCCGCATGCAGCCCCTGCCACTACTGTAACTGTGGATTCAACCCTCTGCTAGCCAAGCCCTGTCCTCCGTTCCCTGAACACGCCAGGTCATTAATTTCATTGTATGGCCTCAGGCAGATGCAGTGGAGGTACACACCACTGTACTGTCTACCAGGAAGGGATAATAAGTAAAATTAAATATTATTTATTATTTAAAGAAATATGGCATATTGCTTACTGTCATGGTTTAACCCCAGCCAGCAGATAAGCACCACACAGCTGCTCACTCACTCCTCCCAGTGGGATGGGGGAGAGGAGTGCAAATTGAGAAAACTTGTGGGTTGAGATAAAGACAGTTTAATAGGCAAAGTAAAATCTGCACACCAGCAAAGCAAAACAAGGAATTAATTCACTGCTTCCCATGTGCAGGAAGATGTTCAGCCATCTCCAGGAAAGCCGGGCTCCACCACATGTGATGGTTATTTGGGAAGATAAACATCATCACTCCGAACATCCCTCCTTCCTTCTTCTTCCCCCAGCTTTATATGCTGATCATAACGTCATGTGGTGTGGAATATCCCTTTGGTCAGTTGGGCTCAGCTGTCCCAGCTGTGTCCCCTCCCAACTTCTTGTGCACCCCCAGCCTGGTCACTGGTGGGAGGCAGGAAAGGTCTTGACTCTGTGTGAGCACTGCTCAGCAGTAACAAAAACACCCCGGTATTACCAACACTGTTTTCAGCACAAATCTGAAACATAGCCCCATACAAGCTACTAGGAAGAAAATTAGCTCTGTTCCAACCAAAACCAGCACACTTACCAAGTGTTATTCAATATTTTCAATTTACATGTTGACAAACTCACATATTATCTTTAAATTGCACTTTTTTTTTTTCTTAAAATAAGTATAGATTTGAAATTTAATTCACAATCATGATGGCCTATTTTAAGGTTACCATAGGATATTAAAACAGCATGAACTGAATAAACACTGATAGATAATATTCAAACAATACTTGTTTTCTCTTGAAGTCCTTGAGACGGAGCTTGAGAAGGAGACAGTCACAGTGACCACCTTGAACCGGGGTTTTATTGAAGAGATGCACCAGTGTCTTCTACAGGTACAAAAGGAATATTCACTTTGCTTTGCTTTAGTTGTTTATAGTCCTTGACTGGATAAGGCTTTCAGTAACCAAACCATTCATTTCCAGTGCAAAATGCAATTTGAAAACAGTAAATGATACATATGAAACAAATTTACTACAGTTCTAAATGTCTGCACTTTTATTACATCCCATTTCCCATGCAGTAACAGCAGGATGCATAAACGAGTCGGCTCTTTCAGTATTCATTTGCTGTTCTCTGATACACAAAATGAAGAACCTAAGCAGGGTATATTAATTTATGTAATGGCTTAAACATGTTTACCATGTGTCCTCCTAGATAACAAAGACAAAAGCCAAATTCTGTCCAAAGGTAATATACAACTCCAAATCAATGCATCTTTGTGACTAATAATCAGGGAGGTCTACCTGTCCCTTGCAAAATAATCAAAGAGAAGAAATGCAGAACAATATTCAAATCAATTATTTAAAGGAAAGTGTCTTGCTGCTAATTTATACCACAATTAAAGACAATGATTACAACCACTCTGGTTGAAATGAGTCTATTCATATGCCCTGCCCCCTGAAGATGCCTCTCACTATCCCCCACAGCTAGAAGTCACAGGTCTGGGTGGACAGAAACTTTGAGGAAAAGCAGTTGCCCGTGAGCCCTCTGATGCAAGTGGAATAAATCTGAAGATCAAATCTGAAGCAGGATCTGCTGGCTAGGTAGGGCAGCCAAACTGGGCTTCATGAGAGGAAATGTTCATGCTGTAGGAGTGGGCAGGCATAGTCATGCTCTCTTCTCTTAGCTTAAGGACCTAGTATGAAAATATTCTTGCACCAAAATGTTGTCCTGTTGCAATGTATCCCCTGACTTCACTTCTCTGAGGCAGAGATAAGGGCTCTGTTCCCTCTGGAAGAGATGACTGAATGGGTATATTAAATGTTCCTGCTGCTCCTTCTCATGTGCTACAAGAATTATTCATGGGGTGGT
Organism: Columba livia; assembly: GCF_036013475.1. Taxonomy (NCBI): domain Eukaryota; kingdom Metazoa; phylum Chordata; class Aves; order Columbiformes; family Columbidae; genus Columba; species Columba livia. The sequence continues at coordinate 157,805,823 of NC_088602.1, read as the reverse complement.
ATCTGCTCTAAGGTTCCTCATTCCCCGTAGAGATGTCACAGCCTGCTTGTTACCAAACACAGTCTCATAAATTATAAGGAGAGAAATTTCCTCCTGGATGACAAAGAATAAATGATGCATGGCGGTTTTCAAAACATCACAGGAGTCTTTCTAACCATGCAAGGATTTGTTGAATTGGGTGGATGTTGCCTTGCTGAGATTTCATAAAACTCCTTTAGCAACTTGTGGTTCCTTTTCTGACTTGCATTGCTGTATGCAGAAACCAGCCCCGTCCTGCTTCATTGTTCACCAGGAGATACCAAAGTGCTCTGGAGACTTTCAAGTGATTGCAGAATGCTGCTGGCTCTCAAGGAGACCATTTCACCTGAGGCTGTCAGTATTTCCCATGGTGTTTATCCCTCTGATTCCACAGTTGCAATGGCTCCTGAGTTTCTGTGCATCACCCGTGTCTGTCCTGTAACATGATGCTCTCCTGGAGTTTTTTCTGAGGCACAGAGAGTTTTGCAATCCTGACCGAACTGCTGAATTAATCACAAAAGAAAACCAAGAGAAATTTGCCTTCGTTTGGGAAGAAGCAGGTGCTTGTGAATATTTTGGATAAGGCTGTCTGTAGAAAGCCGTGTTTCAGCCAAGCTACTGAAAGAGAACTTTGAAAATTTAATTTTCCTGTTAGAAGTGATGAGGTGAAAGAGCCATCACTTACAGTTCTTGCTGAACTGCTCTTTCAGATACTGAGGAAGCAGCAAGAGAGAAGCTGCTGGCTTTGTCACTTATGGGAAGTGTTGCTTGTTTGCTAACAGTGAATAAGGAGATCTTTAAGATTATGGAAGAGGATTAACCCTAAAACAATACAGTGTTTTTCCCTGCACTACGTTTTTTTGCCATCCTTTGTCCAGTTGTAAGGATTGCTTGACCAAAATAAACAGTTCAAACTCTTTCACATCTTTATCCCATTCCCATTTACTTTTTGGTATAAGACATTTTAAATATTTTAAGTATTTTATCAGTGATGTAGAGTTACTATTTAGCCATTCAGCTCCAATCATCTTTTGACCATCACGCAATTATAGTCTGATTATTAGATTCCTGCAGGGTAGATTTTTGCTAAATACATTTGACTTTTCTCATTTGAAAAACAATCCTCTTTGCAATATTATCTTCCTTTTTTTTCTTTTTTTTTCTTTTGGTGATGAAGCAGCCTGCGGTGTCAATACAAATGCTGTGACATTTATAGCAGTTCAGCTGGGAACATGCTGCCTGCCTGTTCCTTTCATACCTAATTTGCTGATGATTTCCAACAGCGTAAGCGCACAAGCAAGCCCTCTGTTTGATAGCAGTGTCTGACGCTGCCCTTTTCTTTTTTTCTTTTTTTTTTTTTTTAACCCTTATCTAATTTTGGCAGGACCACAGTTCCTGCTCTTAAACCTGATAACAAGATCAGCACACAGCCCAAACCTACAGTAAAAGGCTTTGAGACCACTTAGGTGGGATGAAACGGGGTCATCCGACCCACGAGATTGGCAGCGTCTTTCGATCCCCAGGAGCTCACTGAGTGCCCATGGCCCTAATCATCCCAGTGCTTACTATTGCTGTTGGCAGGTCTTATCTTTTGTGCTCACTCTCTTTGTTTCCTATCTCCTCATTTGAAAATGGTCACAAATCCTAAATAAGAAGCGCTGCTTAACCGCAGTGATTTATAAGGACATTTTCTACTCTTATTTGTGGTTTCCACGGTGCAAGTTGTAATGTGCAGAGCAATGCAGGGAGGCTTTTCCCTGCACTACATTTTTTTCCTGGGAGGGTCACAGGTCTGAAGGCAAGAAAGGACTATTAGATGCAGCACAATCACCTGCAAGGAGCAAATCATTAAATTTTGTTTGACTGTCCATACATTGAAATAAACAACTTGTTTTAGACTAAAGCATACCACCCAGAAAGGCATCAAGGCATCATTTTCAGCTGATGCCATCAAGAAGTGGATAAACTAGCTATATCTCAACTCTTTGATAATCATCCTTCTTTTTTAAAAAAGTACTTGTGTAAAAAATTGATTTCTTATTACTGCTACCTAAAACTAATAATTATTATCCATTGATAATTTAAATATTATTACTGAATCCTTTATTTAAATTAATACTCTCTTTATCCTAGCTATTCTGAAGTATTCTTTACAGATTATGACAAGCAAATGACGTTTTTCTCAGAGCTTTAGGCAATTTTCCTGTGTTCCAATTCTTTTTTTCCTGTAAGAAATGTAGTTTCTAACTTGACAGAGGTTTCCAGGGTCACCTCACCAATGTCACATACAAGCATTTGTGTCACTGTGTTGCTCACTATATCCTCTATGCTCCATATATCCTCTTTTTTTTTTTTTTTTTTTTTTTGGTGGCACAGCAGTGTTCTGAACATTTCAGTTTTATTGCTTGTCCTCTTTTAACACCAAAACACTGCAGAGCCATTTAGTCCCAGCACTCCTACTTCTTAGATGTGTGGTTTTGAATTGCCTTCACTCATTTTGTTAAAATTGTTCTTGTTTGGGTGACTCAAATTGAGCAAGCGTCCCAGCTCACTCCAAGCGACTGCCACATCATAGCATATTTCCTTTGCAACCTGGGCATCTTCCACACATCAGCTTTGCAGGTTTCTTGCAACTGCTTTCAGATGCTGAACAAAACCACTGTCTTGCTCCTACACGAGTTGAGTCAGAAATCCAGCCGTTCATTTCACAACTGTTCCTCATCGTTAATCAGTGAGTTCTTAATCCACTGTCTGTGTCCTGTATTATGTAGTGAGGATTTTTTTCTTGGTGTTGGTGGGGTCTTTTTTGAGGTAACACACAGCTAGCCTGTTACAAGTTAGAAGTTAGAAGGGTTAGAAGTCTGTTGTGTGTCCACAATTGCCTTTTATCAGCCAAACTTGTAAACTGGTAAATTGAAAGATAGGTTAAATAATGCCAGTTTGTTCTTATTGGTGTCAGTGAATAAATGTACATTTTCTTGATCACTGAATTACACATCAAGCTCCTCCAAAGTTTCACCTAGGATGGAAATCAGCCAGTTAGTCTATAGCTTTCAACCAGTGACCTCCTACTTGTCCTGTTCAATTAGCACATCACCATCTTGCTTTAAATTTTCTCTTAAGTCCCCAGTACTTGAGAAGTTACTGAAAAATCATTCCCTTCTCAGCCAGCTCTTTTGGAACACTTGGGATGCACAAGACAGACTCTGCTTTTGTAGGAGGAGCCAGCATCTTCCAAGAGTAGAGAAAAAGCGCTTTACTGAATGCTTCTGCTCTTTTTTGTCTATTTTGAAACACTTTTCTAACTCCAGCTACTGGAGGTCATCACTTATTTTCAGTTCTTGTTTTGAATATATTTACATTTCGTAATTTTCTTTCAACAAATGATAGATTCTCACAGTAAGAAGATGCATCTATCGGGCACTGGCCATGAGATGAGTTAGAGCTACCAGAACTGGATGTCCTTCTTTGAGTTTCTGGCAAATCCTAGCAAGTCACTCATGCAGCTATGGAGTGATGGGACTAATGTTGTATGGTTTTGGGGTGGGTGCAGCTCTGCTCTGCCTGGGCAGCTGTTTAATGTTCCCCCCTTCCCTATAACCAAGCGGTTGTGCTAAAGGAAGGCTGGAGCCCGGCACCTGCTGCCTGCCACATGCCTGCCCACTCACTCTACTTCTGAATTTTCTTTGGAAGCTGCAACAGCAATTTTATGCTTTACAAGTGTGAGTTTAGTTGAGAGATTTCCAAAGCCCCCCACAGCTTTTCCAACCTGCTCAGACTTGGAGTCTCCTTGTATGACAGGCTTTTGAAATATGTTTTCTTGCTACCCATTCATGTATTAAATTCTCATCTCAATGATGAAATGCTTGCCCGAGTCTCTCTTAATGAACAAGTGTCAGATGTTTAGCACCACTAGACTTTACTGTTCAAAGGCACAGGCCTCTTGGAGTTCCTCTCAGCCACTTCCAGCTCTGTTTGACTGAAAGTAATGGCGAGGGGGGTGAGGGGAAGGAAGAGCCTGTTCCTGTCAATGGGATTCCAGCTGGTTTGTATATAAAATCTTTCCAGGACACCCAAAATGCTTCATTCACAATTTGGACATCATATTCTAAATAAAACCAATTATTTGGTTGACATCTACAACCCTGCTGAGGTATGTGATAATGGTGCCCCTTGTCTGCTAAGACAAACACACACATTCTCCCTTCAGTGAGCAGCCAAGCGGCCCTCGCCAGCCCCGGCGGCGGAAGAATGAATCCCTATTCCCCGTCGCTTTCTCTCTCTGCCCACCCCTCCAGGCGAGCCAAGCCCGAGAGAATACCCTGGCATAACTTCCTGGCAAGATTAATCATTTTTATGTTGCTTTTGGGTAAACTTCTATGATTCATCTTGTATTCATGCTCATCTATGGTTGGGTTTTTATTTTTTTTTCTTCTACTGTTCTGATCAGCCAAGCTGCGAGTGGTTTGCTTAACAATGTGCAGCGCTTGGAGAGCAGATGGGCTCTTCCTCCTGGTGGCATGCAAAAAAGAAATTTTATCAATCAAACTTCAGTCTGTGACATTTTATTCAAAATGGTTGTTTTAACAGCTACTTTACCACCCACGAGCTCTGTTGTATTTCCTTCTGCATCAGATATGACTTTACAACAAACTCAATGTTGAGCAGCCAGCAGTCTGCGTTGCAGCTATATCTTACACAAGATCACCTCAAATTGTCCTCCTGTACAAACGCATACTTAGAAAAAGGTCCCACCCTTAAAAATTTACAGTTTAAGCAAGGAAAGTGGTTGGTCAAGCTTAGTAGCAGCTCTGTTAATGGTTACCCAGGTCTTCAAGCTCATTGTAGAGTTGACTACACTGTCTGACTACCCTTCACCAGGGCTGGTGCAAACTCACTTTTATACAACCCATGAACTCTACTTCAAACAAAACACTTGGAGGAAATAAGGGGTTGCTTTTCCATGTGCTATTTCATGAACAGCTGACCAAAAATATGAGGAGCAGGAATGCTTCATGCTCTGCTGCTCCACTTGTTTGGAGTCTGCCTTTCTAGAGGGTTGACTGGTATCATTTTTTTCAATGTAACTTTGCTTGCTGCCATCAGGAAATAAACAACGCATCATTTATATGCACACTGCTCACCTCCACAAAACACTGCAGGGAACAGGTAAAATCAGAGCTAGCCTAGGACATCACAACTACTCAAAAAGTCAAATTAGGGACTGCTGTGGTGACTATATTCCATACGTTCTGTTCAAAGTGCTCTGAAAGCCTTTACTATCACCTGCCCAAGAAGAAAGCATTTGCTCCTTGATTTACTGAAAGACTTATTTCCCTGTAGGTCAGAGGAAATGGAAGTAACAGCTTGGACGTTCCTGTATGGAGCTGGTGGAGCTCGTCTTCTTGAAGCTGTTGATGACTCGCACAATGTTTGCCTAGAGCAAGATCAGCACATGGACGTGCCAGGTTTTCGCAAGCTTTAAAGATGGATTAAAGCAGAATATTCACAAAGGCTAATTAAGTCATAGCAGCTGCTCTTCACAGGTCGGTCTGCAGGCAGCAGAGGGAGGCAAGCTCCTGTGGGAGCGACTCAGAGCACCTCTCTGTGTTCAATTCTTGTTCTGAACCACCTCCTGGAACAGCCCCTGCTCCCCTCGTGGATGCCCCTCTCTACCATTTCACGTCATTTGCTTTTCCAGCTGGGTCCCCTGGGCTCCTCTGCTGCCACTGGGGATCCAGGCCAGGGGAAATTGCCATAAAATCTGTTGTGGGTGGAAGGATAAGCATGTTGTAAATTACTTCACAGATTCAAATGGGGTTTGATCTTCCCAATTATGAAACACAGCTTGCTAAATTTGGGGTTTTGAAACTCGCTGCTAATATTTTAAAGTGAAAAACAATAACCATATGGGATTTAGCAAGTCACAAGCCAGGTTATGATGAGCTGCTTGGTTCATCAGTTCCCAGCTACTACTTTGATAAATCACTGGGGGATTTCCTCACTGGCTGGGCTGCTGGCTATCCTGGGGTGAATACAGAGAACAAAAAGTTTCATATTAGATTTTATGGGCTGGAGCCTTCAGTGTGCCGAGTCCCCTCTGAGCCACATGAATGCCAACCAAGGACAAACTGACTCTGCTGAATCCCTGCATTTATGGGGAGGGAGCTCCCCGTGGGTGTGAAACTGGTAGAGACACTGTTCCAGCTCTGCATTTCAGACACGCATCCTCTGGCACAGAGAGGTAGGAGGAAGGGAGATATGAGGGAACAGAGCTCCTCTGTGTCTCTTCCTCTGCCTGCTTTCCTCTGAGCCTGAGTTAAAGCCACAGCAGAAACTACAGGCTTACAGCTCCTCTCACGGGTCCTAGGGCCAGCTAGCATGTGTCACCTACACATAAGCTACACATAAGCACATTTAATGATATATACACCTAACCAGGACAATAACCGAGGTCTTCAGTGCTCTCTGGCACACAAAGTGTGAGAGTGTTTCAGGGTGAGACAGCTGATTGCTGTTGTGCCCTTTGCCCAAGGAAACTGCATCAAACTTTGTCCCTCGGAGCACCCGGAGCCGCTGGCAGCAGCGAGCTTCCCTGCACAGCCTGGCGGGACTCAGCGCCATGCGATCGGCTGTGCAAATCTCTGAATCCTGAAATTAATTTGTCTGTGGTTCTGCTGACACCTTCTGATTATGCTGCTATCTCAGTAAAATAAAGGGCATGCTGAAATCAATTTCCCACCCCCTACTTCACTGCAGATAGAAGACAAAAGATGTATTGCTAATTAAAATGTTCTTATCTGCTAGAAAGCAGTTTGTAGGATTGATTTGAATAAAACTGATGATGCAGCCCACTCAGATCACTGGTAAATGACCTCTCTATTATGAAGTCCCAGAATTACATAGCAAAGCAATCTTGATTTCCTAAAATCCATCAAAGGAAGGACTTCTCAGTTAGTTACAGAATATAATATGGATACTCCTGAAATGTCCTCTGCTTAATGAACAGCTGATATTGGCTAACCTTGTGGAAATAAGAATTAGTACCAGCTGCAAAATGCATTCACTGGATAGTGAAACTGCCAGTTGGTATTATGCTTGCTATAAATATTTTTAATTAAAAATTGTTTTCTGTCTCTTCAATTGGTATAATAGCGATGATGCTTACTGAGACTTACTGAAGATGTAATAGGATTTCCCTTCGTGTACAGCAGAGCTATTTATTCTGCCATAATTTTACTACAGTGGAAATCTGCATAATAATGCCCAGATTCTAGTACAAGAGAGAAGCAGAGCGAGGGAATGTATTATCTGTGTGTTTCAGAATAACACACACGAGCATTGTTGCAAAAAGAAAAGCTGTGCTCAAACTCCGGTTGCTGGGGTATGGCTTAAAAAATTATTTTAACATATTCACAGAATCACAGAATGTTAGGGATTGGAAGGGACCTCAAAAGATCATCTAGGCCAATCCCCCTGCCAGAGCAGGAACGCCTAGATGAGGTTACACAGGAATGTGTCCAGGCGGGTTTTGCATGTCTCCAGAGTAGGAGACTCCACAACCCCCCTGGGCAGCCTGTTCCAGTGCTCTGTCACCCTCACTGAGAAGAAGTTTCTTCTCAAATTTAAGTGGAACCTCTTGTGTTCCAGTTTGCACCCATTACCCCTTGTCCTATCATTGGTTGTCACCGAGAAGAGCCTGGCTCCATCCTCCTGACACTCACCGTTTGTAAACATTAATGAGGTCACCCCTCAGTCTTCTCCAAGCCAAAGAGCCCCAGCTCCCACAGCCTTTCCTCAGGAGGGAGATGCTCCACTCCCTTAATCATCTTTGTTGCCCTGCGCTGGACTCTCTCCAGCAGTTCCCTGTCTTTCTTGAACTGAGGGGCCCAGAACTGGACACAATATTCCAGATGTGGTCTCACCAGGGCAGAGTAGAGGGGAAGGAGAACTTCTCTCAACCCACTAACCACACTCCTTCTAATACACCCCAGGATGCCATTGGCCTTCCTGGCCACCAGGGCACAGTGCTGGCTCATGGTCATCCTGCTGTCCACCAGGACCCCCCAGGTCCCTTTCCCATACGCTGCTCTCTAGTAGGTCATTCCCCAACTTATACTGGAACCTGGGGTTGTTCTTTCCCAGATGCAAGACTCTACACTTTACCTTGTTATATTTCATTAAATATTTCCCCGCCCAACTCTTCAGCCTGTCCAGGTCTCGCTGGATGGCAGCACAGCCTTCTGGTGTGTCAGCCACTCCTCCCAGCTTCAACCCACAGCTCCACAGCACCAGCAGCAGAAGGGTATCTGTCCCTTCTCATTTCCCCAAGGCTCCCCAGGCAACCACTATGGAGATGCCAGGAGTGCTGCTGGTGGAGGGGACCCAGGTGCTGCCCCAGCCCCAGGGCAGACCCATGTCTCTGGGTGACAAGGGACACCTCCTCCTTTGGGGAGCCAAAAGCCATTAGAGCAGCTCTGGCTTGGCAGGCACAGCCCGCGTTAGGCGTTACCTAAATAGGAGGGATACCGAGACAGCTGGAGAAATCTCTGTCAGCCATCCCTGCTGGGCCTTTGGGAACATGTCATTGCTCTTCGCACTATGTGGGAGACTTTCTAAAGCAGACGGGAGCAATTGCTTTCTAATCCCTGCTTGACTCTCATCCCCTCTGAGGCTTTGGACCAATACTCTGATTTAGGCATTTCCTCCCACCACCTTCCTCAGCCCCCTGCCTTCCTCCTCCCCAGCTTCCGATACATCTACCCCTGACTGACACTCGCCTTCACTCTCCCATTTTTGTTCTCCTGTGTAGATCTCGGAGGTCCTGGCACAGCTTGCCATGGTGTGGTGTTTGTTTTCTGACAACTCCCAGAGGCTCAAGTCAAGACAAAAGCCTCATTCTGTCAGTCACTGCATGAATACATGATTAGGCACATCCCCGGCTCCAAAGACCTTTTGCTCTAAACCTGCTGCTTTGATTTCATTATGATACTAAATTCCTTTACCAGTTTGGCTCTTGTCCCTTTCTTGTCCCCAAATTTACAGCAATTTTATTGCAGGCAAGTCTTACAGCAGACAAAGCTATGACATTTTTCACCCATTGGTTCTTCCTTCTTATCCTGAGTTTTTCCTTCTGCCATAAATTCTCTTTGCTTTTCCAGGTAGCCCTTTCAGATGTTTTTATGGTTTGCTTGCCTCTCATTTCCAGCTCCTTGTTTCTCTTTAGGGTTCAGCACATGCTCTCCTCTCTGCTTTCTTTCAAAGGGAAGCTCTTGTTCTCACAAACTCAGCTATCCCTTAGCTGAGATGAATTTATGATGGCCACTGTCCCCTTTGTCTCTTCATGCCTAACTTCATAAGGGTCTCCATGGTAGCTACGTCTAAAGGTTTTGCTATTAGGTCAGTGATAATCCTCTGTATTTCTTGCAAAATCTTTCTCCTGTCTTTCCAGCCTCAAAATATGAATATATAACTGACTTAAAGTGTTTGTTTGTTTGTTTGTTTTTTCTAGGTTTTGACCCCACTAACAGTGAAGGTGAGCTGTTATTCATCTACCATGTACTTTTATTAAGGCACAGGTCTGTTATCTGGTGAAAAGACAGCTCAAAAGGATGGAAATTAGCAGATGATCCTGTGATGATACAGTTAGTCTCTCCCTTTCTTCTGAAAGTCATGTTTTCAACTCCCACTTATCTCTTCTCACCTATGACAAACTCTGCCTGCCTGGGCATTTCCCCAGCTCTCCATGGAGAAGGCAGCAGCACCACTGCGGTGTGTGATTCTTGCCTGTCCATGTTAGCAATGGGCACCATTACCTTAATCTGTCAGCATCTCTGCAGATTGCTGGATTCAACAGCAGAGACAAGAACAAAATAAAAACAGAGAAGTGATTTATACCACTGTCCAGAGAGAGAAAAGGAGAGGGAGCGGGAGAAAGAGATAAAAAGACCACAACCCCATCTGCCTGTGGGCACAGAGGTCACATTAGCCAGATGGGGAATGAATCAAAAGGGACATTTACGGAAGTGGCTGAGCAGGGGGAGTCCCTGTTCGATTACTTTAATTCTGTCAGGCTACCTCCCAGTGTCAGATCACCCAAAGACATAATTTCATTCCAATAACGAAAGAACTCTGTACTAACAGATAAAAAGGACAAAACATTTGTGATTATTTTTTCTCCATTTGGTCCAACTAATAGGTTTTGATGGCCAGTCTGAACTATATTTTGATAGCTTGAGATGTTTTGTATGAAAGAGCTGATAATTTAAAAGCCAGTCACACCAAAAGAAGCTCTTACTTGCCTGTGTGCCTGTTTCTTGCCCTGTTGTAAACTATAAGAATTAAGAAGACCCTAAGCCAAGATAAATTTGAAATACAATTCTCCAGTTATTTGAATCAAAAGGCAGTATTGATTATTTAATTATGTAGAAATTATCCAGATGCTGAGCATTTACTACAGATTAATGACTGTCCCAGAGCAGCTAATAGCCCTTCTCACTGCCATCAACACAAGCTGCTTATTAATCCCTGGAAAATGGCTTGCATAACAATCATAACCTGCTGTTAAAAGTTTATAAATAGATAAAAGTGTCACATGGATTTACGAGTGCTGAGGCTGAATGGGATCTGTGTGGCGTTTCTAGTGAATGAATGCCATGTGCATGAGCTCATCTGATTGCCTGAATTATCACCAAATCCCAAGTTGCTCTTTTGGATTGGAAAATGGCATACGAGAAAGTGCCAAGTGGCTGGAGTCCTATCTACTGACTGGGAAATAATTACTTTGCTGCATAATAAAGAGGCACCTTCACTCTAACAGCAGTGCTCTGCCCTTTTTATCATGCAGGCTGAAATGCACATAAGGGAAGCTGTGCTGTTTCATTCTTTGTATGAGAAAAAAAACGCTTGCATGTATGCACAGACACGAAGCTGACCCGGGTCCCCCCAAAGCCCAGCGATGGGTTCAGCAGGTGTAGGCATCTTGCTAGGCTGGGATCTGTATTTTTCAGACAAAGGTTTTCAAAGGAGCCCTTTGCACCTGGGTGTCTCTGTCCCATCCTGGGTTGTTCTAACAATGAACACGCTACACACTGCCAGGAAAAGGTGCTTTCAGAACACACGCTGTCTCTTGGTTCTGGCAGAGCCGGGAGGACATGCAGAGCCCAGGGGCCGGGGCGGCTGAGGGCAGGGAATTGCAGTGACACGGTGTCTCACTGGCTGTGGGGTAGCTGTGCCCCACCACTGTGCTGGCACTTGCACTGCCCGTTCTGCCTGGGAGCTCAGCTGCCAAACCAGTGTGTGGGGGACCCCACTCCTGCAGGGATGCAGCACCCCTGCCATGGCACAACTCAGCTGGAGTCACCTAGGCACCAGCCTTCAGTCACAGGTAACAGAATCACAGAATCACGGAATGTTAAAGATTGGAAGGGACCTCAAAAGATCATCTAGGCCAATCCCCCTGCCAGAGCAGGAACACCTAGATGAGGTTACACAGGAATGTGTCCAGGCAGGTTTTGAATGTCTCCAGAGAAGGAGACTCCACAACCTCCCTGGGCAGCCTGTTCCAGTGCTCTGTCACCCTCACTGAGAAGAAGTTTCTTCTCAAATTTAAGTGGAACCTCTTGTGTTCCAGTTTGAACCCACTGCCCCTTGTCCTATCATTGGTTGTCACCAAGAAGAGCCTGGCTCCATCCTCATGACACTCACCTTTACATATTTATAAACATTAATGAGGCCACCCCTAACTCTCCTCTTCTCCAAACTAAAGAGACCCAGCTCCCTCAGCCTTTCCTCGTAAGGAACTTCCTTAATCATCTCCCCTGAGCAGCCACTGTCCCCCCAGCTGGCTGTCCTCACCCTTCTAACTCTGCCAGATGAGTGGTGACTAATAAAAATGATATAAACATGCTTCTGTCTGGAGCCCGAGAAGGCTGCTCAGAGGAGTGAAGCAGGTCTGTGGGAGCATCCTGTCCCTACCAGGAATTAGGGAAGTGGCTGCCCCATATCTGACCAGACCACAGATCCTGTGGCAAGAGGAAAGATGAGAAATTACTATGTCCTTCAAAGAATCAGGCAGGAGGGGGCATGAGGGACCTTCCTGAATCACAGCTTCTGAGCTTGTTAGCATAACTGGCTCTGTTTTCTATTAGTTTTAGTGGACTTGTCTTGACTGGGCAAATACATGCTTTAGTGCAGCACTGGAGAGGGTTGTCCATCCCTCACGTTGGATAAGTCAGGTGCCATGAGGCCCCAGCTCCTTGCCCCCTTACACCATGCACTGTGAATCTCTCTCCTTCTTCAGCATAGAGGCTTGGGGGCTCAGTGACCCCCGTGCAGCAGCCACCAGCACAGGGGCTGGGATGCAGAAGGGGAGTGGGCAAACAGCTGGGCTGTCGCTGCCACTGCAGAGGTGTGAGATGTACAGCCAGAGCAGGTGCACTGCCCAACAGGTCTGCAGGCTGGGGCAAAAGAAGGTGCATCTCACCAGAGACCTTTCCTCTGACCTTCAAAGCTGCTTGTAGCCAGACAGTGCTGCCGCAAAGTCCCTCTGCCTCAGCCATCACCTTGAACACACCATCTCCTCCCCGTGCCTCTCCCTTGGACTGTCACTACAGCCTGTGATTTGTATTCTTGCTCTCGATGCTCTGTGGCCTGCAGCCTCTCTACCTCTCCCCTCTCAACGCAGTCTGGAAGCTCATTCCCACTGCTGAGTGCTGACAACAAGCCCCTTCCATAGCCCACTCCTGTGATTTTTTGATGGGTTGCATCCTACGCATAGGAGGAGTCAGGCTATGAACAAGTGCTGAACCAAACTAATTATCGTCTCTCGATCTCTTCCCAAATCAGTTTTGCTGCGCTTCCACAATACCCGACCAGTTTCCAGGCGAGAGGTGCACTGTGCACTTCATGCGCTGCGAGAAGCAAACTTGCCCCCCTGTGCTCGCTCAGGCGCACTGCACCTTCCTGTCACACAAAGCACCCAAACTGGTGCCAGGCCAGGCAAGAGCAGAACCCCAACCTCTCCATGCAAGGCAGAGCGGCGTGGGCAGAGGGGAGCAGGTTCCCCATCGCCTCCAGCTCTTCCCATCTTCTCCCTCAAGTAGAAACACCAGGGCGGGTGGCAGCTCCATTTGGGTTGCTCCCCATGGTGCAGCAGTCACAGCCATCTAGTGGGATCAGGGACAGATAAACAACCACCCCAAACAGCCAAGGGGACCTACCAGTAGCACTTTGGTGCAGGGCCTCACTGATTCCCCTTCCTGCTTTTTGCCCTTTTGTCTTCAAAGCATAAGGGGAATATTCAAAGTGCCGTTTTGGAGCAGAAACAATGTGCCCCCCAGAGCCCATTGCAGCTCCGCAAAGGGACGGTCTGTCTTTTGCAGGCCTGCAAGAGCTCCCACAGAGGCCTCCCTGTTTGATGCATGTGGACAGACAGAAATTAAAACAAATGGCTAAAAACATGGATCAACTTGATGGCAAACTTGCAGGTGGAAGGGATCTTGATGGGGCTGGCGCTGGGCTGGGAACGGAGCAGGCTCGGGAAGACAGCAGTCAGGTTCAGAGAAAAGTTTTTGGGGGTCAAACCTGATTTTTAACTAATATTTTATTTTTGTGTAAATCAAATGATAGTAATATCTTTCTTGTCACTATGGTAAATCACTCCGGAGTGCAGGCTTTTGTGAACAGGTCTGACGAACACCTGCCAAAGACGACGTTGTCCTGCTTCAGCGACACAGGTGTTCTTGCTCTTGAAGGTCTCTTCCAGGTCTTCACTCCATTGGCTTTTCATGGTTCTCATAAAAGAGAATGAAGGAGGCACATTACTTATTTTTTACTGAAGAAAATACCAAGGTACAAGGAGGGGGAGTGAGGAGGAATCACAGAATCTCTTCTCCCAAGAGAACCTTAAATTATGTTATTCAGCTGAATAATTAGGTCTCATCAGAAACACCTGTTTTCTTTAGTGATGAGGGCTGAAGTACTTGAAGTATTTATCAATACACTTCCACTTACACTTTGATGATGCTGGTTCTTTTTTCCTTTGTGTTGCATAATACTGATAGAAAACTCATAGCTGGAGAACATGGGTAGAAAAGATGTTTCACATGAAAAAGGAGGAAGCAAAGAAGACATTTGGTATATGCCTCTCACCTCAACTGCAGTGCTAAATTTCTTAAGAGCCTGTGCCTGTAATCAGAGTAGAGAGACAGAGTCAAGAAGGGGCTGCAGACCCACCCTCAGGAAGGGTGTGAAACCTCCAGCTGCACAACCACCCACCAGACCCTGTTGGCTGGGGACAGACCGTGCTGAGTTCACAGGAGCCACTGCTGCCCAGGCACAGACACACCCTGACATACAGCAACCCCAATGGAGAACCATGGGAATGTTCTATGCTCACAAGCACCAAGGAGATGTTTGGATGTGACACATGGCGTGCAACGCCTGCTGCCTGAGTGCAGCCACTTGCTCCATGGGACTAAGGAAAGCACTGCCCCTGCCTGGGAGGCAGAGCAGGAGCCCTGCCTGCACCGGCTTTATAGAATCCCAGAATCATTCCAGCTGCAAGAGACCCTCAAGATCATCGAGTCCAACCAAAACCTAGCTCTAGTATTAAACCATGTTCCTAAGAACCTCTATGTCTTTTAAACACCTCCAGGGATGGTGACTCCACTACTTCCCTGGGCAGCCTGTTCCAATGCCTGACAACCCCTTCCATGAAGTAATTTTTTCTAATATACAATCTAAACTTCCCCTGGTGCAACTTGCGGCTGTTTCCTCTCATCCTATAACTTCTTACTTGGGAGAAGAGACCAACACCCTCCATGCCACAACCTCCTTTCAGGGAGTTGTAGACAGCGATCAGGTCTCCCCTCAGCCTCCTTTTCTCCAGGCTAAACAGCCCCAGTTCCCTCAGCTGTTCCTCATCAGACTTGTGCTCCAGACCCCTCACCAGCTTTGTTGCCCTTCTCTGAACTCTCTCCATCACCTCAATGTCTTTCTTGTAGTGAGTGGCCCAAAACTGAACACAGGATTCAAGGTGGGGCCTCACCAGTGCCGAGTACAGAGGCACGATCAATCCTTTAGTCCTGCTGGCCACACTATTCCTGATACAAGCCAGGATGCTGTTGGCCTTTTTGGCCACCTGGGCACACTGCTGGCTCATGTTCGGCTGCTGTCAATCAACACCCCCAGATCCTTTTCCAGCAGGCACGTTCCAGCCACTCTTCCCTGAGCCTGTAGCGCTGCCTGGGGTTGTTGCGACCCAAGGGCAGGACCCCGCACTTGGCCTTGTTGAACCTCTTACAACTGGCATCAGCCCACTGATCCAGCCAGTCCAGATCCATCTGTAGAGCCTTCCCACCCTCCAGCAGATCAACACTCCCACCCAATTTGGTGTCATCTGCAAACTTACTGAGGGTGCACTCAATCCCCTCATCCAGATCATTGATAAAGGCATTAAACAGAACTGGGGCACTGGGGAACACCAGTCGTGACCAGCGACCAACTGGATTTGGCTCTGTTCACCGCAGCTCTTTGGGCCCAGCCCTCCAGCCAGATCTTTACACAGCAAAGAGGATGCCCAACCAGGCCACCAGCAGCCATCTTCTCCAGGAGAATGCCATGGGAAACAGTGACAAAGGCTTTACTTAAGTGTTAGCACACAACACCACCTTTGTGCTCCTAGGACAGCCACCCGATAGAACGTCCATTGCTCCGAACACAGAGGGAAAACCCGCCGCCCTCCAAGCCCTAGCAGCCGCTACCGCTCCCCTAAGCCCCGCCCACTGGGACTACCGCTCCCGGCGTGCACTGCGCCCTCCCTCCACCACCCGCTTCCGGCGCCGGGCATGGGGGACATGGCGGATCCTCCTGAGGCGGCCGCGGCGGGGGCGAAGCAGAAAGAAAAACAAAAACATAAGAACAAAAAGAAAGCGGCGACAGGTGGGGGGCGGAGTGAGGGTCCGTGCAGGGTTGGCAGCCGGCTCTCTGGGAGGTCCTCGGGCTGAGGATTGCCTCCCTGTGGCCGTGGGCCTGCTGCTCCGACCTGGCCCATGGGGTCCTTGCGGCTGCCTGAAACCACCGGCGGCCGGGGAGTTTGACCGCCGTTTCGTATAAGCGGAGAGACAGCGTGGGTGGGTCAGGCTGCGTCCCGGCCTGCAGGGCTGGGGTAGGAGAGGGGTGTGTGTTGGATGTGGTGCGTCTGGCCTGGCAGTGCAATGGGTGCTCCCCTCAGCCTGGGGTGACTTGTTCTTGTGTTACAGCCTGTTCAGGATGCGTATTCTAGTCGTGAAATATTTTTTGGTTTTGAAAGCTTTAAGACTTAACTTTTCTAATGTCAGATGCTAAGCAGATTCAGCAGAGTATTAAACAAAACTTCATGTCCCTGCTTTCAGTTATTGTATCTTTTGTTGTTAAAGAGAAAGAAGTAACAGTCACTGATTAAAGAGAAGGAAAAAACTTTTTCTTTTTCTTTTTTGTTTTTTCTTTTTTAATACTTAAAACAGTTGATGAATCTGAACTTCTCACTGTGCCAGATGGATGGAAAGAGCCGGCGTTTACAAGAGAAGATAATCCCAAAGGGCTGCTGGAAGAAAGCAGTTTTGCAACGTTATTCCCCAAGTATAGAGAAGCATACTTGAAAGAATGCTGGCCACTTGTCCAGAAAGCCTTGGATGAACATGTATGCATATTTCCTGATTGTGATACTATGTTTTGTCTCTTGGGAGATACAGGTGTTACTTAAGCTTATAAAAATAGTGCATGTTTCTTTTCTGATGCTGTATTTGTGTATATTTCTACTGTGCTTGTGTTTAGAAGTGGTAGTGTCTTTTTTTATCAGCATTGAAGTGGATGAGAGCCTATGTAGCCAGACTTGCAGTTCTTCACCGATGTTGTCAGCAAAGCTCCTTGGAGCAGCAGCGTCTCATCATCCAGATGCTGACAACTTTGTTGCACCAGAATTCAAAGAGACAGGGAGGTGTCTTTTGGGCCCTATGACACATATATTTAGTCTTTTTTGGTTCTGTGTGAGTTTCATGAAGCTGAAAATTAACTTTACAAATTTCGGAAAACAGATCTATATTCAGTGTGTAGTATTCTGTTTCTTAACTTCTTACTGCCAAAGATGAATTCTGAGGCTCCTATCTAGAGATTGCTTTATTATTTCTTTTCAAATATTGCAGTATGTGAATGCAACACTGGATCTAATTGAAGGAAGCATGACTGTCACTACCACTAAGAAGACTTTTGATCCATATGCAATCATCAGGGCTAGAGATTTAATAAAACTTCTGGCAAGAAGCGTTCCATTTGAACAGGTCTGTATTAAATCCTCGAAGTTTGTATCAAATTCTGTCAGAATACTTATAGTACATTTTCAAAATGTGGGATTTTCAAGTTAGTCAAGTAAAATAAAGTGGATATTTAAAGTAAATATATCTGAAAGTGAAGTGAGAATAATAAAATGCAGTATTCTCTTGACTCTTCTGAATAATACATTTGCATTGAGAATATATTGCCTGCTTCTTGTCTCCTTAGGCAGTTCGTATCCTTCAAGATGACGTTGCATGTGACATCATTAAAATAGGCTCTCTGGTGAGGAAGAGGGACACTTTTATAAAAAGAAGAGGACGACTTCTTGGTCCAAAAGGATCTACTCTGAAGGTATTTCCGATAGGTGCAGTAACCAGAAAATTCTTAGACCTAAGTTTGTGCCAGGTCTTCAGTTTACACTAATTTTTTAAATTTTTTTTTGGTGTAGGCCCTGGAACTGTTAACAAACTGTTATATTATGGTGCAAGGCAACACTGTTTCAGCTCTTGGACCCTTTAGTGGGCTAAAAGAGGTAAGGGAAGGCAGATGAGCAGTTTGGATAGTGTTTGTCTGTGCCCAGCTCAAGGGCAGACGAGAGGCAAGATCTGGCAGCCTTGAGTATCTTACTGACTTTTCAGCCATGTGTTAGTAAGCTACATTTACACAAATGTCCATAGTCTTTGCTGGTTAATTTTGTTTAGATTTTCAGATCTTTCTGTCTTTGAAGTAAAAAAGTATTTATGAAATACTTTTTTTTGTTTTTTTCAAGCAAGAATTTTTGTAGTTTCAGATAAGAGTTGTAGGAGTGAAAATACTGTGGAGATAATGATTTATAACCTTAAGGAACATATAGTGGTTTTCGTAACTATGTAGGATAAAAATGCTTGTCAAAAGCAAGAGTTTCTTACAACACTGTCAAATCCATGGTAACATGAAAGTAATGTTTGTGAGGCATGCTGGAGAAACCTGAGAATTATTAATATTTGTGAAGTGCTCTGCCTTCTAGTTAGTCATATGCATTACTGTTTTAAATCTGCCTGCTTTGGGGATGGGGGAGGAGGAAGCATGGTAGTATGCCCAGAACTTGAATTGATTGGAATATGAAATACTTGCTGAGTTTTCAGTTCTCTTTTTTTTTATTTTTCTTCTGTTAATTAAATACAGGTTAGAAAAGTTGTTCTGGACACCATGAAGAATATACATCCCATATATAACATTAAGGTTAGCATGGTCCACTGTGTATCTTTATTTACAAGAAAATACTGTTTCTTCTCAGAGAGCTGTATGTTAAAAATTTACATTTTGAAAATGTGTGTAGTGTGCTTTTTTTTTTAAAAAAAAAATAAAATCTGATATTCTCTATTTCATCAGGATATAGAGCCATTATATCCTTAACATTACCTGAGAAGACATCAAAGGAAAAATGTGTAAAAACTTTCCTCCATTTGATTATTTGCTTGATACTTTCTCATTTAGACTGGGGCACCTTGTCCAGTGCTTTCTGTCACCATTTTGATACACGTCTGTCTGTCCAGTTTGCTGTTTGTAATTAAACCCCTCTACTCGAAGTGAGAGATGGAAGGTTCAGATGTGGCATATTCACTCTGCAAAAGTTTACTAAATCTTGTGGTTTGGAGCTCTTGGCTATGACTGTAATACTCTTTTTTTTAATAACTTATTTGCGACACTTTGAAACTACTGAAGACTTTGATGATCAAGAGGGAATTAGCAAAAGATCCTGAACTGAGATCACAAAGTTGGGAAAGATTTTTGCCCAAGTTCAAGCGGAAGAACCTGAAAAAACGCAAGGAACCAAAGAAGAAAAATACTAAGAAGGAGTACACACCATTCCCACCTCCACAGCCAGAAAGCCAGGTCAGCTGCAACTTTATTTGGTTATGCAGGAATACAGCATGACTTGAAATCTCATTCTTGCTAACAAGAGATTGGGAGGCCTTTTCTGTCAAGTTTTGATTTCCTCATGCTATACATATGACTTAAATAGTACAATAATCTAAAGCTTCTCTGTATTTGTCTTGCGCAGATTGATAAAGAATTGGCAAGTGGTGAATACTTCTTGAAAGAAAGGCAGAAGAAACGGAAGAGAATGGAAGAGATAAAGGTAAAGTTATTCTAATCCACTGTTCAGTTAAAAAGCATTTCGCTGCTGATTTGGATTTTTTTTGTCCCTTTTGGCCTGCTCTTATTGATAATTCACATTTTTATTGATAACTTCAGGCAAAGCAAGCAGATGCAACCAAGAAAAGACAAGAAGAAAGAAATAAAGCTTTTATCCCACCAAAGGAAAAGCCAGTTGTGAAAACAAAGAAAGGTAATTTTTTTTCCTGTTCTAAAACCTGCTGTTAATTCCTAGGCTGACAGATTTTGCAGAGATACAGCTGTAGAAAATAAGAAAGATCATACAATATAATCCTAGTGGTTGAATCAATGCCCAGAGTTGCCAGGGACAGTAGAAAGATCATGCAGCCCATAACTCTGTACCAATAGAATGACAGTGCTCTGTAGAACACTTTCCTGATGGAGATACTGGGGACAGCCGTCTCAATTGGTTGTTCTGCCTACAGCACTTTTTGGCTTTCAGTCTTGTAGTGAAGCTGCCATAACTTTTGCGTTCAAATGCCTTTTCTGATAAGAAAAACCCAGAAGTTAATACTTACTTGAAAACTTAGACTACAAGCAAGTACTGGTATAAGATGTGGATGGACCGCAAGACAGGGACTGGGGGAGCAAAGTCCCTCCCACTGTGAGGTTCAGGTTTGTGACCACCTGAGGAACCTGAACATCCATAATTTTATAGGACCTGATGAGGTGCATCGCAGAAGCCCGAGGGAATTTGCTCATGTAGTTGACAAGCCACTCTGTGTGATATGTGAGAAGTCACAGCAGTCAGGTGAAGTTCCTGGTGACTGGAAAAAGGGAAACATCACACCCATTTTTAAAAAGGGTAGAAAGGAGCACCCCAGGAACTGCTGACCTGTCAGCTTCACCTCTATGCCTGGGGAGATCGTGGAACAGGTCCTGCTAGAACAGGGGACCACATCAGCCTCGTGGCTGCCGTCAAAGGGTTGAATGTAATTTTAAGACTGTATAAGTAGTTACATTTATACAGGCCTAAAATTGCATTCTACCCATTGAGAGCAACTGTGAGGCTGATGTGGCCCCTGGTGAAAATATGTTTGACACCCCTATCCTAGGAGCTGTGCTAAGGCACATGGAGGACAGGGAGCTGATTCAGGACAGCCAGCATGGCTTCACCAAGTTCTGCCTGACCAACCTAATGGCCTTCTACAGTGGAGTAACTGTGTCAGTGGACAAAGGGAGGACAGCACCTGCCATCTGTCTGGACTTCCGTAAAGCCTTTGACACTGCCCCCGACAACATCCTTCTCCCTAAATTGGAGAGGCATGGATTTGATGGGTGGACTGTTCAGTGGATGAGGAACTGGCCAGATGGTCGCACCCAGAGGGTAGTGATCAATGGCTCAGCATCTGGATGGACAGCAGTGACAAGTGTCCCTCAGGGGTCAGTATTGGGGCCAGTACTGTTTAATATCTTCATCAGTGACATAGACAATGGGATCATATGCACCCTCAGCAAGTTTGCAGATGGCACCAAGCTGAGTGGTGCAGTTGACACACCTGAGGGATGAAATGCCATCCAGGGGAACCTGGACAAGCTTGAGAAGTGGTCCCATGTGAATCCCATGAGGCTCAACAAGGCCACGTGCAAGGTCCTGCGCGTGGATTGGGGCAACCCTCATTATCAATACAGGCTGGGGAACGGAGGGACTGAGAGGAGCCCTGTGGAGGATGACTTGAGGGTACTGGTAGATGAAAGACTGGACACATGCCAACAGCGGGTGCTTGCAGCCCAGAAGGCAAACCGTATCTTGGGCAGCATCAAAAGGAGCATGGCCATCAGGCTAAGGGAGGTGATTCTGCCCCTCTGCTCTGCTGAGACCCCACCTGGAGTCCTGCATCCAGCTCTTGAGTCCTCAGTACAGCAAAGACATGGACCTGTTGGAGAGGGTCCAGAGGAGGCCACCAAAATGATCAGGAGGCTGGAACACCTCTCCTATGAGGACATGTTTTTTGAAAAGCATGTGGTCTGTAGTGTTGATATAGTACTTTTTTGTGATGGCAGTAAATTTTTTATAATCGTGCTATTTACTGTACTGTATCTCAAATACTGTTCTAGCTGCTGTGTGTTTTCACCTGAAATCCTTCAGTCTTCCAAGAATAAATGGCATCAATAGTTTGTGTGTAGAGAAGGAATGAGATCCAAAGAGAACAGCTGGTACCCAGCTGTAGAAATTAACTGTGTGAGGTAGGAGAGTTAGATCCGAACTCATGACTTGTCCCATAAGACAAAATACCATCACCTAAAGGAACAAAAGAGTAGGTAATTCATGTTGCTCAGCATTAAGTGTTTAACTGAAGTACTTTGGCACTGCCTGTAGAAGTCTTTTATAAAGGTCTTCATGTAGGGATCAAAGGTCTGTATCATATTCCTCCAGCCCACCCTTCCCCATCCTGTTTCCAACAGTTAATGGATGGCCAGGCAGAGAGTATAAGGATGGGACAGGCATGTTTGGGATTTTACCACCTTAGTTACTTGCAGAAAAACAAAATGCCATGAAAGTTGCTCTGGCTATACCAACTTAATAATTCCTTTCTTCTCTTCTTACATGACACCAACCAAACCAATAGGGCCTATGTCTAAGAGAGTGTGTACATATTAATATTGGAGGAGTACGTCTGTGGTCTGAGGCATGGGTGATAATGGTTTGTGTGTATGCAGAGTGCGGCTTCTGTGTTCAAATGCAGTTGTATAGGATTTTTTTATATGAATGTTCTCATTCGACTTCTGCTGAAAGAGCTTTGTGGATAATACGAGTTTCAACAAAATTGATTTTTAGAATAGTTGATAAAATCATTAGTAAACATAAAATGCCACAGCATGCAGTTTACTAGGTCATCATATGAAGTCATCTTGTTGATGGTTAAAATTTAGAACAAGTAAAATTAATGTATGTTATCTTTGTATTTTTTTACCATGTAGCCTCCACTGAGAAAAAAGTTGATATTGAAGCCATCAAGGAAAAGGTAAAGAATGCAAAGAAGAAGAAATTAGGAGCACTTCCTGTGGAACAAGTCAAGTTAAAAATGGCAGCAGATGAAAAGAAAAAAAAGAAAAAGTAATTCACCACCCAAGATGCTCATTTGTCTCCTACATTAATGAACATTTTCATACTTGGAGGATTTGAGGCTTCTTGCTGTCAGTGTAATGTGGACAAGAAAAGACTGGGTAGAAAGATTATTCTCTTTTCCTAAGTACGTTTTAATAGGTGGACCTGAAGCAGCTGTGCAAAATTGTGAAAGTTGGTGAAGAAAATTTGTGCTGCTGTGTTGTTTGAGAAAATAAAAGCATGTACTTGGATAATATCTATCTGCCTAAAGAGGTTTCGTAATAGAAACATTTAGGAGTATGCGGGATGTTAAATATTAACATCAGAGAACTCAGTGGGAGTTTAAGGTAACTCTTCTGTGAAAGACAACCAAACCACATGCAGCCTCACTTGTGGTGATAACTTTTGCAGACAGGGCAAGATTTATTACTATATTATGCTTTTGTTTCTGTAAAAGCTGATTATTTTTGTGTCTGTTGTCTTGTTAATAAACTATTTTAATACATTGTTCTTAAGTCCTCTAATTACTCGTCTGCTGCACAACTTGTGTCTTCTTTTCCAGTGGTTGAGGCTGCTGAAGCATCTCCTATGTGATCTGATGAGGTCCAGGTGGTGACAATTGCCATTTACACCTTCTTTGTCACCTGCCTGATCAGATGGCTGTTCCTGGAGCTGGCTGAGGGCTACACAGGGCATGAGCTGGACCTGGGGGTCCCTGTCTTCACCTTCCTGCAGTTCTTCTATGTGGGGTGAGGGAGGGACATGAGGGGGGTCTGGGCACAGGCTGGGGCCCAGGGGACACGGTGGCCCTGCCACAGATGCCCAAGCAGCTCCCCAACCCCTTCAGGGAGGATGACCATGACCTAAAAACCACAGCGCTGGTTGACTGCAGCTCCAGGTAGCCACGCAAGTGTCTGGGAGGAGGGGGCTAATGTGGGGGAACCAAAGTTCAGGGTCACAGGGTTGTGGGGGAGAAGATAAAGGGGGAAACACTGGGGGGGGGAGGAATTTGATGTGACACCAGGTCGTAACAATGTTGGGTGGAAACAAAGTTCGGGGTCATGGGGGTGGGCAAATGATGAGGACACCGGGGGGAAGGGATTTGATGTGACACAGGGCAGAACCAAAGTTTAGGGGCACGGGGGAGAAGGTAAAGGAGGGGACACGGCTGGAAGGGATGCGATGTGATACAATGCAGAACCAATGCTGGGCGGAACCAAAGTTCAGGGTCACTTGGGCGGGAAGGAAGGCAAAGGAAGGAAAACAGGGGAAAGGATTCGATGTGACACGGATCGGAACTAAAGTTGGGTGGAACCACATTTCAGGGTCACGGGGGCGGGGGGGGGGGAACTAAAGGAGTGGACACCGGGGGAGGGATTCGATGTGACATGGGTCGGAGCTAAAGTTGGGCGGAACCAAATTTCAGACTCACGGGGGTAGGAAAGTATAGGAGGGCGCCCCCCGGGGCGGGGTTGAAGCAGGTGTGTGTAACTGGTTTGTGCGGGAGTGCACACTCCTGTGAGCGGCTTTTCTGTTTCTGGTGTGAGCTGGCGGGTGAGCGTTGTTCCTATGGCACGTTTGGTTGGTGAGGGTCCACTGCGACGTGCAGGTCCCACCAGAAACCCGAACCTCAGGTGACTCCGCTGTGCGGGCGCTGAGGGCGGCCCGGTGTCTCGGGGAGAATGAAAGACCCTTTGTGCCGTGTGTGTGCGTGTGTGCCTCCTTTGAAATAAACACGTGCTGCCCAGTGTTTCCGCATTAGGTATCGCACCTGCTGGGGTGAGTCCTCCCCGCGGCTCGCGGTCGGTTCCATCACGTCGCCGAAAAGAAATATTATTTAGGAGTCAGCAATGACTAAAAGTAATTGCAGCCATTACTTAACGAATAGGATTTAGTGCGCGACCCGAGCTCCGGAACTGCACGGGCGCCGAATACGGGCGGCCAAGGAGCCCAGCGGCTCAGCCACGGGGCGGGGCGGGGGCGGAACCACGTAAAGGGGGCGTGGCAGGGGCGGGGGCACAGGGCGGAGACAGACTGCAGGGGCTGGGCCGTGGGGCAGAGCCACGGGGCGGGGGCGGGGCCACAGAGGGGGCGAGGCCACAGAGGGGGCGGGGCCACAGAGGGGGCGGGGCCACGGGGGGCGGCCCAGGCTTTTCTGGGAGATGCTGTGGGGTTTGGTTCTTTTCAGCCTTTGGTGAAACGATGAAAACTAGAGTTCAACATGGGACTCTCTGCACGCTTTCCCCCGCTTCCTCCCTTTAACCCCAGATACCATCACATTTCTATCCATACTGAGCACATAGGAAGAGAAATAAAGTCCCGAAAAATGACTTCTAGGAATCTGTACCACACCATGGGAATCATGCTGGAAGCAGGAGTGACAACAACAGTCAGTAACAGGCTTTATTCAGGGGATTTCAAGATAAATGTCAGCCAAAACATGAATGCTCATGTAATTCAGGGCCTTGGGCCAGATCATGTTCTCTCCCCTTTTCTTCCATTGCGCAGATGCACCCTGCAATCCCTTCTTTCACAAGTCTCCTCCCATTCTCAATACAATCACTGCTCCAGAACTGGAGTCCACGTCGCAGCACTTGGGAAACTCTCCTCTGGCCTCTCCTTTTTCAAGCCACTGGCCTCAGGGTTCCCACCTCAGGGTTCCAGTGCCTCAACAGACAGACCTCATTGGAGGAGACCTTGCCTGGCGTCCAAGTGCTATTCGGTTGGTGCAAAAGTAATTGTGGTGTTGGACTGTGCATTTTCAGTCATTAGAACTAGGCTCAAACACATCTTTATTCATCAAAATAGGAACCATTACAATCAACACAGTTTTGCCAACAAATAACAACTTTGTTTATTCCTGTAGCATAAAAATCTATGCTTGGGGATTCTATGAATCAGGATTGCTTTGCATCTGGACAATTGGAAGGGTTGTAGACTTCTTCAAGTCCACCACTATGAACACCAGAAAAGAGAGAATAAGAATTTTAACTTTGATTCCAAGTTTTCAGCCCTAACTTTTGCGCAAAGTTTACCAAATTCATAACTATTTGCTACCTGTCTAAAATCTGTTACTACTACTTGAATGACACGGCAGCTTTGAGACCTGGAATACCTTCTGATAACTTAAAACTTTCTTTTAAAATTTCTTAATAGTTTACAATCATAGAAACATAAACATTTAAACCAAGACTCTTTAAAACAGTTTACAGAAATCCTGCCATGTATGTGAAGAAAATGAGTGTATGTCTGTGTGCTTGGTTTATGAATAACAAGGTGGGCGAATTATTTATCTCAGCCTTTTAAGTATGAAATAATTTAGAAGCAGTTCATGTAATATGGATGCAAAGGAGTGCAAGTTCCTTTGGGATTTCCTCCTACCTTGGAGCTCTACTGAGCATCACATGTGGGTCACTGGACACATGGTAACACCATTGCCAGATGCTATCAGAGAGCACCAGCCTCAGTTCCTCCAAACAATTACTTATGTAAACATAAATATACAAGTCGTTACCTTTTCTATACAGTACAGATACAGGTCACAACTCCTCAGCTGTGCAATTAGTCAGTCTGTATACCTGGAAGGATAATGTTCATATCAGGGTTCCATATATTTCAGTGTACAAGGGCACTAACAAAACTTCGTCGTTTTCACCAGTCTGCTCCGATGTTTCACAGGGTGTCCACTGTACCCTATCATGTAAATGTCCAGCAGGTAGGACTTGCTGGGCTGCAGGCCTTTGGTTGTCTCTGTGGTCACTGCTTTCTGGGTGTTCTGGCTGTGGATATTTACAGAGAACCTTTTCCCATTTCTTCCTTTTATCTGGACCCAAGCACTGGTTCTGCTCTGTTTTCTTCTGCTCTTAATTGTAATTGTCACCAACTTCCCTTTTGTAGATGCAGAATTTGTTTCTCTCCTGCGTCCCCAGCCATGCCACTGTGACTGAAGAACGTGTGTGGAGTTTGTCAAAGGTCTTGATTCATGTATCTTCAGGAAGGGAACAACTGCTTGCTGGGCCTTGTGGTAGACAGGACCTTCAGCAGAGAAGCACCTTTTTTGCTTCCTTTCAGCCTAATGAGATACTTAGCTTTTGCTTTTCCTCAAAGCTGGGACTGCTGCACACCCTCCACATTACAGACAAGAGAAGCTTTCCATCTCTTCTCACTTGGATCTGAACAGCATCCAGGCATGAATGAACAGAGAAGGTGACTTTTTGGTGAGATGAAACAGGACCAAACCATAGAAATTTGGCTCACTTTCTCTTGATGAATACGTCTGTAACTTTGCTGTGTTTCAGTTCAACTGTTTTCTGTTCAGCCTCCTCCTTTGTTGTGGTGAAGGTGCCAATATACATGGTGCTCATGTTAGTGTTGGTGTTTATTGCAAACATATCAAAGTAGTGCTGCGTATTGGGCTTCGGGTCAGACACTGTGAAGAAGTTCTTGTTCCTGATACAAACTTCACGCATGTCAGCTCTTGGCTTTGAGGACAATTGCCGCTCAAACTTTGATGATTACTTTATTAATATATACACTTGAATTGTGCTTTTTAAATTTAGGACCCACAGCGGAGGCATCGGTATAGGTTTAGCATCAGATCTCTATCTGTACTAAAACTTTTAACAAACTTCAGGGAGTCTTGTTGTTGTAGGAAAATAGGAAATTAGGATTTTAGGCCTATATCAGTGTTTTAAGCTGTGCTGCTAAGGCTGAAAGTCTCAGCTTGTCCCCTGTATAGTCCTTACCCAGAACCACGAGCATGGTTACCTTATGCTTGCTTTGTACCCTTAGTTAAGACATTGATAAATGCTATTCTTAGGGTTGCTGATTTCTATGCTAGACTGATGAACTATGGATAACAAATGAGACAGGTGGAACTTCAAAAGAAGCTAGCCCTGCGACCCAATGACCTTTCGTTCGGTACTTGCCAAGAAAGAAGAAGTGGAACCCGCAGACCACTGGAACGGAAGGAACCTGAGGATATCGACAGTGATAGATATCGACAGTGATAGACAGTGATAAATTTTGTTTAGTTGCATAATACCTGTTAGAACCCTATATAATGACTAGTTATACTGCTGTATGATTGTCACTCTCTGAGGAGGTGACCCAACGCTGCTGTTCCTGTGAATCTTCTACAATAAATACTGCTCAGAGTAACCCACAAGAGTTCAAATCTCTACCCAGCGCCTACCTACGACCTTTTTTCACTTGTCTTTCTGTTGTTATGGAGCGAAAAGGCTTTGGATTGTGTTTAGTCTTTTTGTCTTGTTATGGTTGACAGGTCTCAGGGATTGTTGGCTGGGCATTTATTTACTTGAAATGGAAAATCAAGAAAGCCTACTCATATTCCTGAATGTAAGTTAAACCAAGGGATTTGTCTGATTAAGAGTCCATATCTGACTGGTGACTGCCTGCATGACTCAATGTTGGTACTTTTTGCATCTGTTTTCTCAGATAATATAACTATACAGTTATAACACTTGTATAAAAAGTAAAGAATAGAAAACAAAGAGGATTTGGAAGGGTGAAAAAGGGTTTTTTTGTATTTTCAGAACAGCTTGAACTATTGCAAATTATCTCCTTAAACTGATGTTAGAGTTTACAGAAGTACCCCAAAGGCTGTATTTATATATCAGTGTTTTGCATTCATCATATGGAATTCATGGGCGTTTATGCCATGAGATAAGTGTGGACAACTCAAAGTGGTTTGATCATCAGGAGTTAAATATCTGGGTTTTTTAATGTCCTTAAGATGAGATGCAGTAGTTGTTTAGCTTTTTTTGTTTGAAAGATACCGTGTTGTAAAGTTTTGTGATTTTTTTTCCCTTAAGCCCTAGTGATTTACAGAGTTTTTAATGAAGCTTTTTCTAGGGTATTTCCTTAGAGCTGCTGAAGTATACAGTTAAATGACAGTGCTGTGAACGTTTTGAACTTCAAGGGCTCTGTGTTCGTTCTGTTTACTCTCCTGGAGACCAAGCATTGATTAAACTAAGCAGGGGAGAATTCCTGCTGAGCTCATATTTGCCCCTGGACACAACAGCATGTGCTCTTTTCTCTCCTGCATTTCTCTTTGCAGTGGTAGGATCTAACTGCACATGCCTGCAGATGCTGTGCTGGGGTGGCAGCCCTAGGCAAGAGAGCGTACTCAGAGTTAGTCCTGCTGCCCGTGTGCCGCTTGCCATCCCATTTTCAGATGAAAAAGATGAGAGGAAATGGGTACAAGTTACTCATGAGGATATTCTGATTGGACACAAGAGGGAAATTTTTCACAGTGAGAACAATCAGCCATTGGGATAATCTCCCCAGGGAAGCGGTAGAATCCCCAACAAGGGACATTTTTAAGATTCAGCTGGACAGGGTGCTGGGTCATCTTGTCTAGAATGTGCTTTTGCCAAGAAAGGTTGGACCAGATGATCCTTGTGGTCCCTTCCAACCTGATCCCTTCCAACCTGATTCATGTATCATAGAATCATGATACATGATTCTATGATACATGAAGCTTGAGGCTTTGGTCTTGCACAAGAGTGGCAAAAAGACAAGGGAGGAGGAAAAAAGCCTCTCTTTTTAACAGATAGACTGATGGCCTTGCTTTTGCAATGTTTGTTGGTTTTTGTTTGTTTTAAACAACCTAATCTGCCTAGTTTGGGAGACAGAACTGAACTTGGCTCTCTCACAAGTAAGCCAGCATGGGTACTGGGCCCTTGTCACTGAAGTGTGGAAAAGAAACTGCTCATCTCCTGTCTGCGAGTGTGATGTCTTGGCTACAGAAACTCTGGTAGCCAAGAAACTAAATATAAAGATATACGAAGAGCAAAGATATATCAAGGTCAAAATTCAGAATTTTGTCCCCAGCCATATTTGCACTTTGAAAAATGATTTATTCAGGGAATGCTGTGGTTCTGAGATGAGTCTACTGCAAGCAGTTAACTACCTGGAAGAGTAACATGAGAAACTTTGGGTCTCAGTTCCAGTGTTTTCAGTTCAGAACCCCCCCAGCAGTGGGGTCAGGACTGGGTATGCAGAAACACTGACAGCTACCACAGGGGCAGAACTGCAGAAACAAGCGTCAAGGGGAACTCCCCAGCTTCTTTACAGCACTGTGTGCTTGTGCCCTGTGGCAGGGCAGGATGCAGAGGCATCTAAACCCACCTCTGAATAAATACAGATCGCTATGGTCCAGATATGAGCTTGTGCAGCTCTGCTCACTCCAGCCTCCTGCTGCTTTCTGCCTGCTCCAGATGTGCAGGTTCTGGGAGACTCAGCCCCTGGCAGCTGTTAAGCCAAACGCATACCTACGGGCACAGCATGATTTTATTTGGAGATTTATGCCATCTTTCCCAGCATTATGTTTCTCAGCATTGTACAGGTTGGAGCTGAATGTGAAGGTTTTTTTGTGCACCAGCAGTTAAGCTTTAGGTCATGTAGCAAATACACAATTGCTGTACATGGGAAGCGGGTAATAATGATTTATTGTTTGAAACAGCATCCAAAAACTCTTATGCTCGGAAAAAAACCAAAACAAAATAAAATAAAACAAAACACAAAATCAAAACCAAAACCACAAAAAACCCCAAACAAACAAAACAAAACCAAAAACAAACAAGCAAAAAAACCCAAAACAAACAAACAAAAAAAACTATAAAAGAAACAAACCACAAAAGACTGCAGTGATAAATAATCATGTATAAACACAAGTGAAACTATGTGTTGGCACAGGCGATGTGTTTAAAACCAAATTCCAAGCAAAAAGAAGTACCAATGGCCCCAGTACACTGCAAGACTGGGAAACACACTGCCTGCCCCAGGATGCGAATGTCAGAGCTCACAGTGGTCCATAAATTCTTTAAAAAAAATGCTTAAATGAAAAACCTCTCGAGGCTACTCTGTATCTTGCGGGGGAGTGACTGAGGAAAGAGTGCAGTAGGAGCAAGAGGTGCATGATCTGCCTGGGGCCTCAGCCACCCCTGCAGCCCTTCCTGAGCAAGTGTGGCAGGCAGCTGCCTGCACCTTGGTGTGCTGCCTGGGCAGCATGCTCCCATATCCACCGGATCCCATTCACACCACTCGCTTTGAAAACGCACACGGGTAATTTAAAACCAGTTCCTTTACTGGGCAATGAGGAAGTTCTCCTAGCTGCCGCCTGCAACCAAGATGGTATGTCTGTACTCCTAAATCAAACGATGTCTTTACCAATCTTTGTGTTGCCAGTAATTTATCTGGAAGGAAGGGATGAGTTGATTCAAGGGCTCTCGTGGTCTTCTGCATATGTGTCACTCACTGGCAGGTGCTACAGGCCAGCGTTTTGGTAGCAGCCAGGTGGCCAGAATTGTCAGGATAAGGAGTAACAGCCTTAAAACAACAACACTGATGCAGTACTTGTCACATGCAGATTTGCTGTCCCACTCTGGGTACCAGTTGGAATAACCTATGAACAAAACAAGTTACTTGTTTTCAAGTATAACTGCACCAAGGGCAACAAATGGAAATAGTAATTCTGGTGGTACTTACTAGTGACTTTGTCACGTTCCGCATTTCCTAGAGAGAGAAAAGAAGTACACATAAGCAGACTTACATGTTATAAACAATTTGAGTCTAAGCCAAAGGGAATGAAGGGTAAGCCTCAGGATGGCCTTAGAAATGCAGCTATGGGAGCTGTGTTTCTTTTCAGGAAGAAGCAAAGACCCACTGGCTTTGGGAGAACCCTGTGGTCGTTCTTGGGGCTTTGCTGGAGAGTTCTTGATCACATCGTGTTGACTTGGCCTCAAGTTGTACCAGGGGAGGTTTATATTGTATATTAAGAAACATTTCTTCATGGAAAGGGTTGTCAGGCATTGGAACATGCTGCCCAGGGAAGTGGTTGAGCCACCATCCCTGAAGGTGTTTAAAAGATGTATAGACGAGGTTCTTAGGGACATGGTTTAGTGCCAGAGTTTGGTTAATGGTTGGACTCAATGATCTTGAGGATCTCTTCCAACCAAAATGATTCTATGATTCTATGATGCTATGACTTCTCCTCCCACCAGTGGCTGGCATGGAGAGGACTCACTTCCCCAGGTGTGCTTCCCAAAATCATTTTGGCTTTTGCCCAGTGCTTTGCCTTTAAGATCCTTGGCCTGTGGCTAACATTAAACAGTCCCGTGTGTCAGGGACTCTCTCTTGTTCCTGCATTGCTGGTGTTTTAACACCACATTCCTGCTCCATTAGTTGACCTGGGGCCAAGTGCTAGGCAGAAGTGTGACCATACCCTCACCCTCCCCAGGGATGTCCACAGTACAGTGCCCTGTCTTTCTTATGGGAATTACAGAAGGTCTCCTCCCCGCCTGACTCCATCCATCCACTGCAAAGCCAAGCGCAGGAGAATCAGGTGGGCTGCCAGGGTCTCAGGCTGAGCACCATGTCCCTGTGAAGGGCTCTCACGTGCCAGCCTGGCTCTCTCCCGGTGCTTAGGGGAAAGCAGATGGCCTTGCTGATGTTCACTGGAGCAAGCAGCTTTGGCAGGACCATGGCAGCTCTCCTCTCCATTCCTGCAGCGCACAGCATGGGCAAGGCTGGCTTGGACCTGCACCAGCTTACACTGAAGATCATGCACCAGGTAGCAAACTGGAACCCCTGGGAGGGGACGTGGACTCCCTTCTGTGCTTCCCATTTCTGCTAGCAGTAACTTCTGGCAGGGATAATGACACCTTAAACTGGAGCCACTATATCTCCTGTATCATACTCTCCAGCACCCAAAGAGCAAACCCAATGCATCACTCCCCAAAATAGAAAACAGGCTCTTGGTGGCCTCGTCCCCTCTCTTTGTGCATCACTGCTCACTTGGCTTCTGGCTGCAGTTTTTCGGACTATATTTAGGAACAGGAGAGTGCTGTGCCTGCCACCTGCCAGTATCTTTAGTGTGCTTCTTCCCTTTCTACATGTACTTGGGGAGGAGAGCTGGTTGTCTGCTACTTACTACACAACCGGCTGGCACACTGCTCGCCGTTGCAGTCGTTGCACGCTGCTCCCGTCTTGTATGGGTGCCCTGGGTAATTCCCGCTGCAAAGGAAAGTAACACTGCTCTCAAACCACCCTTGGGATGAGAACCTTAATACCTGCTGCTAATTAGTTTTTAACCTGGGCTCTGTTTCACTTGTGTTGATAAGGAGATGGTTTTTGGATGGTCCCTGTCTGAGTGCCCTGTGCCCAAGATAGGCAGCAAAGCAGGAGAGGTTGAGTGTAATTGGGCACCCTGTTTAGAAACCTGGAGACAGCAGTATTGCTAACCTGGGAATTAAAATAGTCTCAACTCTGGATAATTTGTGTGTGTGGAGACTGTGGGCTCTCAAAAAACACAGATAGACTGATCTAATAAAGTTGCATGCTGTGAGAAGGAAGGAGTAGAACCCAAATCCTGTGAAATATTTGTAGTGAAAAACCTTACGCCGGCCCGTAGTTGCAGATGAAGTGTGCTGCATTGGTTATGGAGATGTCTGCCATCTTGGGACAGAAGTGGACAGCACAGCCAACCTTGTAGCTTGTAGCCCAAACAATCTGCAAAAACAGATGGGTACATTGGTGACAAAAGCTTTGCTTTAGCATCTGAAGCATTAGAGAGAAAACCTTCTCTCCTGTTTCACAACAACAAATTGGCTGAGGAACACTCCTTGGGCAAGCTTCATGGGGGAAAGCATCACTGATGGATCTTGAAATCATAGTTTATTCTGAAAAATGCTGTGTTATTTTGCCCATTTTATCAGATATTTGTAAAAATTACTCTGAAAGAAGGAATAACTGGCTGTAACAGGTAGTTTTCCTTTCTTGCAAAGATGAAGTTAATCTCCTTTGCTTCAAGGTAATCTATTAGCTTTCTGTCTTTCCTGCTGGGGGAGATCAGATCAAATCTGTGCAGAAAAGGCTGAATGATCTGCTACAGCTCTGAAGAGGGCTGATTTCCCCTGTACTAAATCCAGCAGGGAAACATGGACAGATTGCTGGAAGGCACTGGTGTTTTGGAAGGAGCAGGGAGAAGGAGCATGTCTGGGCTATTTTCCTGCTTTTTAGCATCACAGCCATAACTAAGAAAATCTAGAGGCAAGTGCATTACACCATCTATTAATTCTCTGTCTACCAGAAGCCATTGGTTTGATTCTGCATCCTATATTCAGCTCAGAGATTTCAGTGCTGCCAAATGCTGCAGTCCTGGAAAAATAAACCCTGTGAGAGAGGGGAGATGGGAGAACAGTGGTACCTGATGGTGATACAACAGCAGTCATGACTAACTATGTGAGAGATGTGGAGAGATCCTGGCAGCACAGGAGATGAAGAAACACAGTTGTACCTCCACCGCCTCAAAGGTGAGGCCTGGCCCTTTCTGTTTCTGCCAGTTCTGGGAAAAGGGGACAACCCTCAGGCTCCTGAGGGTGTTCTCAGTGCAGCAGCAGGGCAGACAACTGGATCCCGAAGGACAGTAAAGGACCAAATTACAGGATCCTCACCATCCCAGGTGGCCACTGGCTGAGGCATCTGCTGGGGATGTGATTCTAGTATCTACAGTAATCAGTAATTGTACCCAGGGGGAAACTTCTCCATGGCTCGGAAGAAAGAAAAGGAGCAAGGGGTTCCCTGGAGGTGCAAACCCAAGGATGGCTCCCAAAGCTGGCAGATATACAACTTCTAGTTACAGTCACTACCACTGCTGACTCCAAGTGAGAATAACCTTATTTTCTCATTCTTCCCCATGCAACTGCCTGAGATGCTTCTCTACAAACAGTATGGTAAACACCACTGCACCTTAGTGCCAGGTGAGGTATGTTTCACTGCAGTTTCCAGATGCTGACTCCTGCCATGTCCTTGTGAGCAAGGTCAAAAAGCAACATCCTGCATCCAAATATCTTCTCTGCATGTGTTGCATGTGTTGTTCAGATACCACACCAGCTTCAGCTCATCTCTTCAAGTCCTAAATGCAAATGTGTATCTCCACAGAAAATATTAAATAGCCTCAGGCTGAAATATAATCCCTAGAGTCACTGTTACAAGCCATCTTGCTCTCCCATAGCTGTGGCTAGTGACTAGGGCATGGCAGTGACACTCCTCTCCCTCACTTTGGCTTCTTTGGAAATTGTGGATGGGAAAAATTGCACACGTGATGCTTGCAGAGCTGCAGCCACCTCTTTACATGCTGGTATTTGCCCAGCCCTTGGTATGTGGATGCTACCTGCCAGAGCTAGAGCCTCATCCCACCACGCGCTGCAGCTCATAGCCATTGCCTTGCCTGTTTTTTGGCCACAGCTTGGCTAAATCTGACTGCATGATGGCTGTCCTGTTTTCTTCCTGGAAGCAAATTGCAACTGACATAAAAATAATAATGCAGTGCTCTTTTCCTCCCTAAAATGGGAACATGAGAGCATCTTGTGCACACAGGCATAAAATAAAACTGCAGCACTTGAAAACCAGTTCATTGAATCTTCAATAGAAATCTAGAGTTTCTGTGTCAAAATGGTAATACCAGTTCATGGTTTAGATGGAGAAATGCAATGCCTACCTGTGTATAGTGGCCGCATACTCCTCTGCACTTCTCAGTGGCGTAATCGTAGGCGCTGACCTCTTTGTACCAAGTGGAGATGGCTCCTTGCACAGTAAAAACAGAAAGTGTGCCAGTCCAGAGGTTTTCTCCAACAGGGGTAAATTTGGGGTGAGCCTGCCCTGGTTCTCTGAGGTGCGGATTATGTTTAAACAGGCATTTCTTTGCCCAAGCTTTCGCTGTCTTTGCCAAATCTGGATCCCAGCTCTGCAAAATAAAGGCAACTAAAGATTGCTTTGGTATCTTAAAAATGCAGTTATTTAGAGTAATTTTTGGGCGAAGCTGGATCTCAGTATTGCATGTGCTTCAGGTTTGTTTGTTTTTTGCTTCTGCTGAGATACACAGAGTTACATGGTAAATGGACTTGTAGGATCATTTATAATTTGAAATTAGTTACTCATAAAACTTGAGGAAGTTTTAAGGGTGGTGAGTGATCTTGGTTGACTGGTTGGTTGGACACCGAGAGCTGTATGTCAGTCAAAAATAGTGTTTGGGGTGCAATCTGCATTTCCAGGCTGTGCCAGACATGAGAGAATGTTAATGTAATTTAAACAGTGAATTTACAGGAAATCTGGAGACTGAGGGATATGCTTACTTTACCAATCAGACTAGAGTCTTGGGCAGCCTCATGCATGGACGCCACTGTTTGCAGGTCAGCTCAGAAGCACACTGGGATTTTTGGGACAGTTTAAACTCAGCCCCTGTGGAGATGCACTCACTCATCCAATGACAGCGCCTTGGTTTGCATCTTTGTATTTGGTGGCTTCAAATGCTAGTATTGAGTTTGCATGTATGGAATCACTCTTTCACTTGCTATTCAATCCTACAGAAAGTGATTAATTAAGGAACTGAGTTGTATAAACGTCTTTTGTTTGCACTGGAGGTGGTGTCTGGTTTTGCTAGATTTTCTTTGGCACACAATGTGATTGAGCAAATACAATAACGTACCTCCCAGAAAACGCAGTACCATGAGTGTATGGCTCTAGTTCTAATTACACTTTGTGCCATGTAAATTAAGTTGTTCAGCACTGCTGAACTACTTTGGATTAGACTTTAAAAAAAACAACTTTTATTTGTCCTTTTCTATACGGATTAAAATATCTCAGTTGCATCTGCAAACATAGAATCACTAGAGAAATTGTTCTGAATGGATCAGTAATAGTGACTAAGGAAAAGGTGTTTTTTAGTTTTTATGGCTATGCTTTACATAATATAACTTTTGTACCTTAGATAAATCTGAAACAATTTGTGTATGGTTTGTGTTGCCAACAACTAATTAAAAATTGCAAGATCATACCAAAATACATCTACAGAGATCTGAAAAGATTTTTGTAACCTATGTCTTCCATTTCTTCCTATGGCTAACATTTGGTGGGGGGGAGGTGTGTATTTGCCCACAAAAACTAACACATAAATAATTTGCCTAGGAACACAGTGTATCCAATATTAAATGTAAACTTGGGGTGGGGGGTCTTAATTCAAGTGAGCAGTTGATATTTCCTTAGGTGGTAACTTCTAAGGACAATGAACAAAATTGGGTATTGTACAAAGTTTCTGCCAGTCCCAGCATTACTGCAAGTTGAGAGGCTGCAGTTCACATCTTGGCGATGCTCCGAGGTCACAAGAAGACCCTGCTGAAACATGTATGACAGTGGCGGACGCACCTCAGTGTTTTTCACATTCTGCTTTTTGAGGGTCTGCAGCCCTCTTTTCTCCTTCATCCTATAATAGTATTAATAATAAGTCTAAAGTTTCATAAAGCTATACATAATAATAAGCTTAAAGGTAATAAGTTTAAAGGTACTTTCCTTTTTTGTGTGACTGCTTGAACTGGCTGACTGGTGTAAAAGCAATGTGCAGAAATGTATATTCTAGAATGATTTATAGTATAACTATAATTGTACCCCTTATTTTCTTATGAAACTGCATTTATGCAAATAGGTTGGACTAAACTGCACAGGGAAAATGTGCAAGATAGGGAGGTTTGCAGATAGATATTACTGCTGTTTGAGAAAAGAGCAATTACACTCTTTTTTAACCCATGAACAGTTTCTCAGTTTTGGTTTTATAACCGAGATGAGTTGTTTGGTGATTTGGAGAGGGAAAATTCACAGGATTTGTGAAAAGTGATGTGAGGCAGCAGTAAGTCAAAGGAGATTGTTGTGGAGCCCTGATGAAGCTGGTGAGACTCTTTCTGCTGGTTTTGAAGAACCTTAGAGCAGACCTAAGCAACGCTTTGAGTGAATGGGAAAGGGGAAACATTTGTCAGGTAAAAAAATGTTACATCAACATTATCATTTTCTAATAAATGTATTGCAATATTGCTTGGCTTTTGTTACTTGCAGTTAAAGAAGTTGCTGTCTTGAATTTTTTTTTCAAAAATTCCTTTTCCAAAAGGTGGAAATGCCCTGAGTTCAGAGCCTTCATTTTTATTTATCTTGGTGGATAGTTATCTACAGTAAGCAGAAATTTCCTGTGAAATAAGGAAGTAATCTTCTTTTCCTCATTTTTGAAGTTATAAAGACCATTCAAAAATTAAGAAATATGCTGTTTTCAGTTGCAATGCTTTTACTTCCATAATAGATACTATCAGGTAGTGTACTTCTTTCTCTTTTTCCTGAAAGAGATCTAGGGGTTTTGCAGTGTTTTAAAAGAAAGTTATGATTAGTTTAGGGTTTTTGAGGTTGTTTTTTTTGTTGTTTTGGTTTGGTTTGGTTTGGTTGTTGGTTTGGTGGGCTTTTTTTTTGTAATAAACTTTCTTTGTTTCTTAATCTATTTTTTCTTCCTCCCCTCCCCAGATTTCAGTTCTTTAATTTTTCAAAAGGAAAAACTAGGCACAAAATTACCCTAATTTTAAAAGATGCATACTGTTCTTTTAATACATCACAGCAAGATTTGGTTAGCGTGGGGCCAGTGAAGCAATCTAGAAAGCAGTGTCTGGAGCAATATGCAGTGGAAGTTCAGGATCCACACTGGAAAGGCTTCCTACCACCCAGCTGAAGAAAGCTGAAGTAAAACACATCTAGAAGAGAAACTAAACAGTTTCCTGTCAGGTTGAGCTTGTTCATTGCTCACCTATCCTTCCCTGATGGGCGCTTCTCTTTCAGTGTTTGACAACTAGAAATAGAAAATGCACTTTTTAATTTTTTTTGAACTTTCATTGAGGTGTTGCTAACTATGGATGTGGTTATGTCCTCTTCTGGTGATGACCATGCAAGATGGCAAGAAAGAGGAGCAAAAGGAGAGAGATGAGAATTAGGACAATTGCTGTGGTCTATCTGATTGATCTGTGGAGGTTATTGCAGGAGGAAACTCAAATATTACCCAATCAAAGCACAAAAGGTGATGGAAGTTGCAAGAGGCGGCTCCTAAGCTACTGGAATTGAACATCTCACAAATCAGAGAGGGGCTTCTCAGCCATAAGCCCAGCTTTGTGCACGCATTTACAGCTTCCTCCTTGATAGGTTTTCTACGTGCCACCTAGCTGGTGAAATGTGAAGTGGCCGCTTCAATGATGTGGGTATCACAGAATCATAGAATGTCCTGAGTTGGAAGGGACCCACAAGGATCATCGACTCCAACTCCTGTCCATGCGTAGGACAATGCCACAGTTCACACCGTGTGTCTGAGGGCACTGTCTACTCTGTTCTTCAATACTGTCAGGCTTGGGGCCATGACTGCTTCCCTGGGGAGCCAGGCTGTCTTTTGCACAGTGGCTGCAGATATTATTGGCCCCTGATGTGGTTGGGGGCAAGGAAGGAGGGCAGAGCGGTGCAGGACCTGATGCCTCCAGCGCTCGCTCCGGCTGCACTTGTTGCTTTTTGGCTTCCCTCGCAGCCCCAGCACCTGTGAGCAGCTGCTCTGTTGGCTCGGTCCCCAAGAGCCTTGCAAAGAAAGCTTAGAGACAGCTCTCCAGCATTGTTTGGCAACGGTCTCTGCCTTTGCTGACTCAAGTATGAAAGGTTGTGCTTGGTTCTGCACATAAATTACACCCTGGGCTGTTGAGCTGTGGTGCCTTGGAACGAGGAGGCTTTTCACAGCACAAAACGACAGCGTTAGGTTGAGCATTGAAATCTTGGGGTTCAAATGAGGAAATTAGGCCAGGCAGAAGTATACACACACCCGATTGCATAAAGCCATCTGATAATCAGAGCCTTTTTCTCTGTTTTAAAAAGAAGTAGGTCTTATGACTCCAGGAAGTTAGTTTCTTTTTTTTTTTTTTTTTTTGCATTTGATCACAAAACAATCTTTGAGAATCATAAACACCATCACAATGCTACACACTTGCATGTAAGTCGTGAACATCCCCTTACCATGTAGAGCATGTTGCTTGCTGGTGGGTTCACTCCAGACCGGAATCTGTTATGAGCTTGCACACATTCCTCAATAAACTTTGGATCTCCAGCATCAGGCAGTGTTGATGGTTGATAGGAGTCAGAGGAACAACAGAACTGCAGTAACACCAGCACACAAGCAAAAAATATGCTCCTCATGATTCTCAGCCTCTCGTCTTCCAGCTTTTAAGAGCAGAGCGTTTCAGCTGTACAAAGTGGTTTTGGCTCCATCAGCAGCGTTTTGCTTGGAAGGCTTGTGGGCTGGACTTATCTTAGCCATGGTAACTGAATATGGCTTTAGTCACAGGAAATGAGTCATAATGCAGGAGCGTGGCTATGAGAATGAGGAAATTAAGCTACAAATTCACCTCAGAGCTGTGGCAGCTTTGTCTTATTTTTTCTTCTCTAGTTGTGATGGGCAAGCTTTTTCAGTCCTGTCCTTTGGACTTGTGTTTGTTTTGTTTTGTTTTGTTGGCTCTCATCATCCCATCCATAGCAATCACTATATCACTATGGATTAGAGTTTTGGATACATTTTCTGCTTTTCATGAAAATAGCATTAGTGTTACAGCAGTTACCCTGAGCCCAAGTGCTGTGAGAAGCAACTGATTTGAGCTATGGCTTTTACTACAGTATGAACAGTCACTTTGCTTGTACATCGAGTTATTGGAGGGTTAAGTTTGGCTGAGAAATGCAATTTAAACATGCTGCAGTTATTGATGTGTTTTTCCTGTGATCATATGCTTGTAATCTGTGTTGCTATCAATTTCTCCTTCCATGCTTTAGAAATTTGTAATTAATTCCATGCAGCCCAAGCCCCAAACAGAGCTGAGTGCTATGAAGGTTGGTGCTGTCTCATACCAGGTGCCCAGCACCTATGCAGTCAGGAGCTGGAAGCTGATGTCCCATGCATGTTGTTTCGGATGCTCAACACTCCCTGCTCAGACCCACCACCATCACCACACTCTTCTTCATACTGCCCATAACTATCACCTGTCCATCAAGTTCAGGCCCTTTCCCACAGTCGCAACCTGGACATGTCTGTGGGAATGAAGTTGGGTTTCTTCCTGCTCCAGGACTTGTTTTAGGAATCTGTCTCCTTTGAACACCTGGGCCCTCAGTTGTCACTTCTGGCCATGCAGTCCTGTAGTGTTGGGGCTGGTAGCAAAGCCACATTCAGGTTTCTGGTCTGGGTCACACTGTGAGGCTACAACACTAGCCCTACCACACACACATCTTTGGGTCACACACCCACAGCTATTCAAGGGGAGACTATTTACAGGCGAAAAGTGTCTCTGAGGATGAGAAACACTATGTTCACAACTTCCCTACAGACCATTTTTTAGAGCAGAATAATGTGGTGGGTTCACCCCTGCCAGCAGCCAAGCACCCACATGGCCACTCACTCACTCCCCCCTTCCCCACCAGGACATGGGAGAAAACAGGACTAAGAAGAGTGAGAAAAATCGTGGGTCAGGGAAGAGACAGCTTAATATCTGTGGAAAGAAGAGGAAACAAATAAAACCCCTGAGTGATGGAAAGGCAATCACTCACCGCGCCCAATGACTGTCCGATGCCCAGACAGTCTCTGAGCAATGGCCACCTGGAAGGGAGCCCCCCACCTTTCTTATTCCTCTACCCCCTTTTTTTTTTTTCTTTTGCTGAACATGATGTTATATGGTATAGAATATCCCTTTGGTCAATTTGGGTCAGCTGTCCCAGCTGTGTCCACTTGACCATCCCCGGCCTGCTTGCTGTTGCTATGTATAAAAGATGGCACCAGATAAGAATTAACAATTGTGAAATTAAACATATACCTTCTTACATAGTGACATCTTGCAGCATATGACAAAAGCCCAGACTTTGCGGGCTCATTTTTATTCTGTGGGAAGCCATGCTCCTTCAGAGCTGCAATGTGCCTCAGAATTTGAGTCACTGTGTTCTCCAGACGTTAGGACTAAGATAAAGCAGGAGAAACAGCTTTAAATATTGATAGGGTAGTTATGCATTGCTAATATCAGACAGTATCTCTTAGCTTGAAAGATGTGTTTATTTCCCTTACTAACAAATGTATATAGGAAAAATAGGTTTTGAAGGCTAAATGTCTCTAAAAACAAACTGAATCCATTAACAATTTGTTTTTGTTTGTTTGTTTGTTTGTTTGAATGAGGCTGTGATCTTCCATTTTTGAAGCTGAATCTGTGCTGGGCCCATTTAATCTTCCCTCTCCTGTTTTTCCTCCCTGCTTCCCTGTTTTTCTTGCTCTATCAACATTCTCTGGTATTCTTCTAGCTACAGAAGACAAAGCTTAACTCTGAAAGAACAGAATAGTACATCTGACAATACAGTAACTATAATGAAGATTGATACACATAGGCTAACTCTAGTAAAGCACAACCTTTACTCTTTCTGTTCCTAAAAAATAATACATACTTTGGAGTTAATTCTCCATTACCTGGGGAAAATGATGTCTGGAGTAAATAAAGGTTAATGGAGATGAGTTAATGCTTCTTCTTTTGGATACAGTGTGCCAATTCAGACATGTTTTGTGATGTTCCAGGTTTCCAGCAGGCTTGTTAGCATATATAGTAATATATAGTCTACGTGGTCCCTCTAGCAATCTACCCCTGTGCTAGAGCTAAGATGCTCTTACAGACGTAGAAGCATGTTGCAGCTACTGCCAACAGATTATACGAACTCTATGCACAGCCACTTATATCTTGCCTTGAGTGAAGAAGCTGCCCTTTCTATGCTGGATAAACATCACAAGGATAATGGAGAGATGACCAAGTGATTTTTTAAGTATGTGCAATTCTCTGAGAGTAATACAGTATCACAGTATGTTTGGGATTGGAAGGGACCTCAAAAGATCATCTAGTCCAATCAATATCTTAATTGATCATTTCTCATAAAAAATGATGGCTGGATACCGCTGTTGTACTAAAAAGGCAGCACCAGTAGTCAGTATCAAAAACAGTGGCCTTAAAATAGAAACACTAAGACAGTATTGGTCACAAGAGGGACGCGGATGCTCAGCCGGCGGTGGGGGAGGCCTGGGGGGACGGGGCCGTGGTGGCTGGGGCCGTGGTGGCTGGGGCTGTGTATCCCAGTCTGGGTGCCAGTAGGTATAATCTAAAAAAGAGTGAAGAAACAGCTGTTAAGACCCATCAAACTTAGACACACTTAGAGGAAAGCAACTAAGAACAATTCGATACATACCTATCAGCCTCTCACGTTCTGTATTTTCTGTAAAGAGATCAGAAGAGGAAATAAATGTGAATATCATTCAGTGGTGGTTCTTAATGTAAAGAGATAAACCATGGCTGCTACCTGGCTGATTGCATGATGCAATCAGATCCCCCCAATCCTGCAAGGGGGAAGCCGACCAACAAGAGCAGAATATGATAAAACAGATTGTAGGATCTAGCACTTAATTTTTAAAAGCTCTCTTCTTTCTCTCCCTCCCCCTACTCTTTGAGATGTTTCTGTTTTTCCTGTGATGCATCAGTCTGAGACTTCAAGATGAGTCAGCCAGGATACCACAGAAGGAAATAAGAATACCAAATGCTCAATTATTTCTACAGCTGAAGCTATCTAGATCTTGCCTAGTAGAGATCATCCCCATTAAACCTCTGTATAAAATTCATATTTTATTTAAGATGTTGTTGCATGTCCTTTAATGTCTGTTTATTTAAAACACTATTTCTGCCTAATTTGGGACCGAGTGTTGTGACATAA
This sequence comes from Columba livia, assembly GCF_036013475.1. Taxonomy (NCBI): domain Eukaryota; kingdom Metazoa; phylum Chordata; class Aves; order Columbiformes; family Columbidae; genus Columba; species Columba livia. Next base: position 157,762,649 of record NC_088602.1, on the reverse strand, counting down.
AAGTCCACAGCTTCAAACTGCTGTGGAAAAACAAGCTCTCACAGCTGTATTTCAAAAAACTGCAGAAGCTAGAAATCAGTGTGCTCTTCGGTATAGTTGTGTTATTGGTTCAGAACTATAGTTTTCTGGAAAATGTGATAGAACATGCAAGCAAGCAAGAAAGCAGAAATTAAATATACCATTTTTGCTAGAAAAGAAGAACTGGACAAGGAATTTTTGTTGTGGCTAAAGTTCTACATTTGACTTCCTGATCAGATAAAAGCAGAAAGTAGTCTAAATTATACTTCATCATAAACTCTGGCTTCTACCTCTGAGAGCCTTCAACAGCAAAGTATTTCAATTAATTCCTTCTTATACTATCATTACCAGAGTTTGGTACTGTTGCTGTGTGGTGGGCTACAGACCAAGTATGTACTTAGTGCAAATTGACTTGCTGTTATATTTCCACTGATGATTACATCACTTTTATTTCTATGCAATTTGCTTAGTTCATCACTTTGGTCTTACCACAGAGCTTGTTTACACACTTCTCATTACTGCATCCACTACATGGTTGTCCTGCTTCATATGGTTTTCTTGGGTAATTTCCCCTGCAAAGCAGAAGAACAATATTTTATTAGCTCAGTTGTTTGAAAAGCAATTTAAATACATGCTTTCATCAGATTGTTAGAATAATTTATCATGGAAAGCTATTGTCGGGAGAGATCCCTTTATCCAAAAACTGATCATTGCAATTGTTTGAAATTTCTTTCAGATCAGATTAAAGCTCTCACTGGCATGAGGTGTAGCTGCCTGGTGACTCTCACCATTTCAAATTAATTAGACTTCTCAAACACTACTGTATTATTCAGTGTAAGCATACAAGAATTTGCCTCTAGTCTCTCATTACTTACCTGTATTTTAAAAACAAATCTGTAAAAGGTAAATCCAAAAATTGCAAGGTATGAGATAACTAGAGAGCTGTCTTCCTTCAATTTCTTCAATTAAAATGTATTGTTTGAAGTTCAGGTGGGGCCATAGAAAGATGTAATCTTTCTCAAGCGGAAAGCTTGCACCTTCCTCGCATTTCCTGCAGAGACTGTAGTCAAACCAGATCTTACTCCACCACTCTTGGTTATGGTGAGTACTCTCAGCTAGGATCAGTTTGTGTGCTCTTTTGGGAAGGGACTTTCTGCAGCTCCAACTATGTCCAGCAGCTTCTGCTTTCAATGGCTGGGGGAAATTTCCCTTGGACTAGTGACATGTAGACAGAGCTTCTTCTGAAATTTGTTATAACTGCCCAAATAATTGTTGGCATCTGATAACCAGGTATATTATAGGATATTTTAAAACAAACCAACCAAACAAAACCAATAAGCAAACAAACAAACAAACAAAAAAACCCCACAAACACACAGAGAAAAAAGCCCTAAGCCCCAAATACCATAACTAACTTACGCTGGCCCATAGTTGCAAACGAAATGTGCTGCTTTGAAGAGTCCTGGAAAATTTTCAACCGCATCACAGAAGTGAACTGCACAGCCAACTTTGTAACTCTCTGCCCAAACAACCTGAAGGGCAAAGCATCTTGTGGAAGTTTAAAACAGCCAACACAGCAGCAACATCAACAACCCAATGGGCAGTTCAGACAAATGACTGATTGATAGGTGGTTTTGCATTTGTTATCTGGCTACCCTGGAAACATGAAATTGTCTGGGGGATAATCCCTTTCCAACGTTACTGAAACAAGGATTCGGGTATCCCTGGGGCTCAGAACATTTACTTCCAATCTCATGCAGCGATAAACTGGGGGGTGAAAAGCCCTGCTGTAATTCCTGTTCCAAAGCAGTCTATTCTTAACCTGGATTTTCTGTGAAACCATTGCATTATAAAGCATTTGGCATGTAAGGCTCACCTGGGTGTAGTGACCACAGATGCCACTACAGTGACGGGTGTTGAAATTATAGCTGTTAACTTCATTAAACCAGTCACTGAGAGCTGTGTCCACGGAGAAGATGGTGGCTGTCCCAGTCCAGATGTTTTCTCCAACAGGAGTAAAGGTGGGGTGCACCTTCCCCTGCATTTTAAGGTAGTTATTGTGCTTAAACTTGCACTTCTTTGCCCATGCTTTGGCAGTCTTAGCTAAAGCAGTATCCCAGGACTGTAGAAAAGGAAAAAGACATAAAAGAACATGCACTGCAGTGACTTGGCTGAATTACAATGTTTTATACAGAAACTTGGAAGGATTATTTTCCTATTTGCTGCTTCCTATCGGTTTCTTTCTCTGACTTGACACTTCTACTCCCATATAATTTTTTTTTTTTCTTCTTTCTCCCTTAGATGTTGCAGGACACATAGTATCTATCTGCTGTCCTGTGGTATTGGACTTGTTTAAATATTTATAGCTGGATTGCTGTCTTCAAGCTGCTGTGCCTGAGAGGAGGTAACTGGGTGAAACTCCAGCCTTAGAGGGGCTTGAGGGACCTTATGCCCAGGAGCTGCTGGCTGTCCAGGGATTTGCATTTCTCAATTATCAATAGACTAGATAGGAATTCTGTTCTGCTGGCCAGGATGGAGAAGCAAAGAGTCACAGCTGCTCCCTTTCCCAGCCCCTTTTGCTTCTTTGCTCTTCTCCCTCCTCAGCGTGTGGCCAAAGCAAATAAAAGGTTCATTCATCTCTGCTGGGCTGAGGAGGGACCATTCTCATCCTGAGAGGCACAAGTGATGATTTTGGGAATCCAGTCTGTGAGACTTGCAGAAAGATTTTATGCCACTGAATGACCAGGCAATAAAATTCAGTACAGAGAAATATAAGTTAAGGGATGTGAGAAAAACCAACCAACCAACCAACCAAACAAAAAACACCAAAAAAACCCACCACCACTTTATAAGACTTTATTTTCATGACAGGCTTGGAGATGGCTATTATCACTTGTGAATCAATGTTTAGTGGCAGTTTAAAAAGCAAACAAAGTGCGGGGAATTCCTTGAGAAGGAATGGAGAATAAAACCATATACACCATTGTAGAAGTCCTGTTAAATGCTGTGTGCAGGGCCTCACCTTGAGAAGGGAACACTAGAACTGGAAAGGACAGAGACAACGTGGAGGAGAATGATCATCCTCAAGCATGGAGGACTCTCCTAAAGCAACAGAGAGTACTCTGCAGCTTTGATCAGAGACAACTGGACATCTTCTGTGAAGTAGGTAAATAAGCAGTAATTACTTGCTCCTTCCAATACAGAGACCAGAGACTATCAAACGAAGCTAGGAATTAACAGGTACAAATTAAAACCAAGAAGGTACTTTCACGTGACTTGTGGTTAGGCTGTGCAGCTCTTGCTAGACAATGCTAGGGATGATAAAACCTTGCATGAGATCAAGGCTGTAAAAAAATCATGCAAGAAAAGTCACAAACCTTTAAATACAATGCAACACATTTGATTCAAGAGGTTTCTGTATATTTGTCCTACTCTTATTCCAGGCTTGTTGGATGTGTTGTCTGAGTAGCTAACTTTGCTCCTGTGAGCTAGCATTTTAAATTAAACACTGTTTTTTAAAATGGCAATAAATTAAAATGTTCCTTTCACAGAAGTGATTCATTTTGTGCATGTTGTTATGCTTTTAACTTCCTTTCCAGCTACACCGTTCTGCTGGAGGGCTCAGAGTAATGACACGAAATGACAGGGGTTACCTCTCTCAGCTCTCTGTCTATCTCCCTTTTCCCTTATGTATTCCACCAAGCAAGCTGAGACCTATCCATAACCATTACATATCCATAACCACTATATTTATGGGAAGCTCTGCTTTCCAGCCCAGGCATCAGTATCCCTACTCCCCAAACCCTGCTACAGCAAACGAAGATCAGGTATCTAAATGGATGTCCTGGCAAACCCCTTTATTCAACACACATTCTAGACTGGAAAAAACAAGGGGAAATGATAGATTTTCAATGAATCCTGTTGTGCACACTGCCTATTCAGGAGTTTTTTAACACTAAACAGCCTCCCTATATGAAATCTGGACTACCATAAAATAGATTACTATCTCTCTTAGAAAGAGGTAAATGAAATGCTGAGAACTTAACATTATATTGCTCAATACAGCCCTTTGCTCTGATTAAAGTTTAGAGTAGCAATCCGTGCCTAAACAGGGAATTCCCTTCAAATTATTAAAACTGAACAATACTGTAAAAAGTCTTTTCTATTTCCCACGAAGAACTAACATATATAATACAAAATCATTGACAGAAGGGGAAAGAAGAGCACAAAACGAATAAGAAGATGGTCTAAATCCGCAGCACAATCTATATTAATTTTCAAACAGATCATAAATGTCTCCTTACCATACGAAACATATTGCTGGCTGGTGGATTCACCTGGGATCGAAATTTGTTGTGAGCTCTCACACAGTCTTGAATGAACGTTGCATCTCCAATGTCAGGCAAGGGATATGGTGGATCCGCATGACCGCAAGTGAAGAGATCCAGTAAGAATAACACCACAAAGAGAAACGTGATTTTCATAATTCTTCAATGCTTTCAGTAATTTCTTTTTAAAGTTTTTAAAAGAGAAGTCTCTTAGGTGGAGATAACACTGGCAAGCAGTTCTTTAGAGGCTGTCGTTTGGGTGTGGAAGCACTTGAAATTGTCAAAGCAAGAGGAAGCGAAATTGCTTCATAAGGTACAGTTCTGTGTGACCTCACAGCTGCTAAACCATGAAACTGGCACCTGCTATGCATATTAGCAAGGAACAACACTCCCAGGTATAATTCTGCCTTCTCTTTGAGCGTGCTCCATTCTGGTTGACTGCCAAACCATTCTGTGATTGTAGGTCTTACCTACAGCTTTCTTAAAACCTGCATCAAACAAAACACAAATCTGCTGTTCAGCGGATTTTCCTCTGGTATAGCTTAGTCAGAGCAGCTCAATTACAATTATGTTGCAATACCTTGTTTCCATTTCAGAATTACTCTAGGAATAAACAGATTTAGGGAAACTGCATATATTGAAATTTGACCTCACCACAAGAAAAAAAAAAGTTACCGAACAAGCAGTTTGCTACAGAACAGACCTTCTGACCTGGTTTCATGTGTAACAAGTATGCAAGAGCCCTAAGAACAACTATATGTTTTAAGAGCTAAGGTCTTGTAATGGAGATTTAGGTAGGTTTACATAGAAAATATGTTGTAGGTTGTAAACAGCATTCATGGGTCTTATTCCCTGCTCAGTTTTGCAGGTTAGGCCTTCTCCTCCTGAACACTTGTGGGAATTACCATTCTCATGTTGCCTTCTCTGTCTGCATATGCCTTTTCCCTCTTAAATAATACCTTTGGTTGCTTCAGAGTCTTGTAACAATCCGTACACCTAATTGAGACAGGCTGAAGGAGCTGTAACCCTCCAACACCATCACAGCTATACCTATCCAGGCTATTAGCAAGAAACATATAAATATTTATATGTGTGCGTGTGTTTATGGATGTCCACACATTACTAACACTCCACACCCTCCTCTCAGCCCTGCCAGCATTTTTTTACCTATTTCATGAGGGAAGGGGCAGTTGCAGAAGGCAACAAAATTGGTGCAGAGTAGTTCTGGTGTTTTGGATCTTTTGGGAAAGAAACAAAAGTGGCCCTCCAGTTATTCTTGTTGTACAGGCTTAACACAGCCCTTATCAATAAACAGCCCCCAGAGGCAGAAGAGACATTGACAGAGAGGCAAATGAATAAGTATTATATTTTCTTCCACTTTTCTTTTAAAATAGTTTCCCGTGCCTTGAAACTCTCCTAGTAAAATCACCATTTGTTTTCTCCGATAATTTTTTTTAAAAAGACTAAGCTGAAGTGGTTAGTGGGAGGGGCACAGTGGGCACATGTGATCTGGGGCACAGTGATCTATGGGCACATGTGATCCACACATCCAGGGCACATGTGATCCATGGGCACAGTGATCCGGGGACAAGATGCTTTTGATCCTGTCATGTCCTTAAAGAAAATATGCATGAGGCACTGGCAGTCACCTCCTTTGACAAGTGAAAGGAAGTAAGAGGTGAAGCTCCCACCCTGTCACAACCCCAGCCTTTGGCTGTTACCTTTTTCTCTACCAGTGGTTGGCCGTGGCTCCATCTGCCTCCAGAACATGTATGTGATAGTCACGACCTCACCTACATTTAGTAGATTCACCTGCTGACTCTGTCTCCTGGTGTACCAATAACAGTGCCAAGGTCCCTTGTCCAGCAAATGTAGTTTCTATTCTGCTGTCATGTCTCATCCCAGAAGCTGTGTGAAAGTATTGGCAAAGGTGATAGTCCCCTCAGCTCTGGTGGGACATTTTAAAATTTATGGGAGGATGGCCTCTTGCTGGTGTTGGTGACTGCTGGTCAGGCTGGGATGGTGAAGGGGATCTTGGGAGAAAGGTTTCTTCCTGTGGGTGCCGTTACCTTCTGTCCTGCCACAGGACTGAGGTTGGTCTCTCCCATCAGCTGCCAGCTTCTGGGCTACAAAGTGCCTTCCACTCCACTATGTGCACTCCTGAAGTCCACAAAGGCCCACTGAGGTGCCACTGGCAGTGTGGCTTGTATGTGGAGCACCAGATAATGGAGCTCTCCTTAGATTAAATCACAACAGATTAGATCATGATGGTGAACAGCCTCATCCCCTGCTACTAATCTGAATGCAAGAAGGCCTGTCCACTGCTTTGCTTCCTTTGAAAGTTGTCTTGCCTCTTTTCTAAACCAAGGCCATCTGAGTCGAGTTTACTGTTAGTTATTACCTTTCTCCAGCTGAATTTTACCTTGAAAGTAGAAAATAAGTATGTTTACTCTCTTTCCTTTTTTTTTCCTAATAATGCCCATGCAATCTATGAGAAACCAATGCCTTTGGTCAGCTAGGTAATGTAAAACCATGATTATATTACAACTACACGTAATCTGCACAAAAATTATAATCACACATTAATTTAACAATGCGGTGAGCTGGCAGTTATATATGTGTACAGTTTAAATTCTGTGGTTGGAAAATGAGTTGAGACCTTTATGAAAGAGGAAATTTTGACATATCCAGGGTAGTCCAGGTTATGAGATGCTTGTCTGCAGAGATGACTCTGGCTCCATCTAGTGATTCTATCCGTAATTAAAGCAGAAGTCCAGTCCACTCACAAACATCTAGAACTGATTTTTTCACAAAAAGAAAGTTATAATCCTTTGCCAGTATTAATCAGTGGATCTTGTAAAGCAGACGCAAATTAAGCTTTGGGATTTCAATATTATGTATTTGTCTGGACAATACAAGCATTGCCTGTTCCTGCACAGATCTCAAGTAAATTTTTGCACAATAAGCTGGGTATGGCCAGGAAGCTGTACATCCCAACGATTTTGAAAAGAGTCCCCATGTTTACATCACACTTTCTCACTTCTCACTTCTCACTGTTTACCATTTAAAACGTCTGGAAACATAAGATTCCTTGTTTTTCCCCAATGTACGATTCAGTCAGAGGACTAAAAGGCTGGAAGATTACAAACTATTACAGAAATCCAAGATGCCTGGGAATCTGCAAAATTATGTTTAATATTGTCCTCAAATGTAGTTCCCTACAGATTATTGTTATTTGTGTTGGGGAAAGAATCTCCTTGTCCTTGATTTACTAGGTTCAGCTGAACAAACGGTGGATCTGCTGGAGCTTGTTTCTTGTTCTGTCCATGGGATAAGGCAGCCACAAGATCACTTGGCCTTCCAGACCTGTGAATAAACTAATATTCTGACATGCATGGGTAATTCTATTACACAATCTCACCTCAGGGCAGAAAACAAATTAAATGAAAGGATGGTGGTGGTACTGGATTTCCACAAGGTTTATTTTGTATTAAAAGCTAAATTATCTTGTAATTATTTTATAATAATGAAGTTGCAAACAGCCTCACAATTAAGACGGGAGGCCATCAGTATGGGGTTAGACTGCAGTAAGTTTTACTGTAGTTTTGGTTAGGTGAATCTGTACAGTGCTGCTTACTGCAACTGTGCCCTTGGCCTAACTGAGCAAAGTCATGCTGCGCTGCTTGCTGTGTTCTCTGAACAAAGTACCAGGATGTCACACAGACTAAAGCACAAGGTTCTGGAGGGTGTTTTTTCCCCTGTAGTGCCTAACTCTTGCCTATCAAGTGGAATCATGTCTTTATCATGTGTTATCACACCTGCTTTGCCCCTTGAGGACAGCCTGTTTGACTCCCTCCCCTCGACCAGAGTATGAGCGAAGTGTGAAACACTCACCACCTACCCAAAGCAGGTTCCTCTCTTCGGTGATAACTCTGCTGAAGATTGTGGAGGAGAGATGGACAGGTAGTGGCAACACTGTGGAAGACAGCAGCCTCTTGGACTATATAAATACCTGAAGGGAGGGTGTATGAAAGACAGAGCCAGGCTCTTTTCAGTGGACCCCAGTGACAGGACAAGTGGCCAAAGGCACAAACTGGAACACAGGAGGTTCCCTCTGAACATTAGGGAACACTTTTTTTACTGTGAACACCAGTATAGGTTGCCCAAGGAGGTTGTGGAGTCTCCATCCTCAGAGATGTTTGGAAGCTGGCGGGAGATGGTTCTGGGCAACCAGGCCCAGGTGGTGCTGCTTGAGTGTGAGGGTTAGACCAGATGCCCTCTAGAGATCCCTTCCAACAACCTCAATAATTCCGATTCCTTGATGGGACCAAAGTTTCAGCAGGTTGTGCAGGACAAAGGCTTTAGCATGATGTCAACAACATAGATATAGGAAGCTTGTTATAGAGTACAAATATATGGCTAGCTGGACAGGATCTCCGGTTATCTCACTTGTCCTTCATACATGATTGAAATTTCCTGAACTTAAATTACTATAATTTGTGTCTTTTTAAATTAAAGGCATTTGAAAAATGAGAAGGCTTTTCTGCTGTCCATTGTAAGCCTGTTTTCACAGGATAACACCTCAGCCATTCCTAGATTTCCTCCCCAAGACACCAAATTGGGGGAAATGGGGAAAACTGTATGTATTTTCTGTGGACACCACAAGAACAAGCACAGAGGACAGAAACCTTAGAGCACAGATTCGGGAAAGCAGAATGAAAAAATGTTTTAATGGAGAGAACATGACTTAATTTATTGAAACAAGATCTGATTGCATCACTATCTGCACATCATTCAATGTTGCAAACTCTGTACTACTTAGCTCAGAAAAACACTGTATCTCAGATGAAAAGCTTCTATCAGCCTGGCATAAATGTGGCCAGTAGGTTTTAGCTTTGGGAGACTGCAGAGCTCTTTTTCAACTTTGCCTTCTCTCCAAAGCACATTCTGATTGTCACAATCCTAACTGTAATGGAGGTACCAAATGACAAGAAGGACAGTTATGCTCAGGCATAGGAATGACTGTGTTAGATAGGAATTTCTTCCGGGCTATCTCACAGCTCCAAGTAGAAAAACTTAAGTTTTAATAACTGAATGTAAACAGGGGATTTTGTTTGTAAAAAGGCAGCATCTTAAAATTATGCAATATTAACACACTAAAACTTGAAAGCACTTTATTGTATTTAAATGTTGTATTTCAGGTACTAAGGAAACTTTTTTTCCTTACAGGTGTCTAAAATTTAGCTCTGAAGTAAGCTTTTCAGCATTAATATGGCATCTAAATAATGATTTTATCTTCAGACATGGTGAATATCAGCGACTTCCAGGTAAACAAATGGGAATAGCTGCTGCTCAGGAACTGACATGCTGCACAATTTTGCATGTAGGAGCCACCTATTTATGGTTTTAGGTATATAATACTAGGCTTCTAGATTTCAGAATATAATGAAAGTTTTAAATAATAAAACCTGTATTTAAAAAGTCTGCTCTGTGTTTTAGTAATTTTAGAATAGAAAACTTACAGAAGAAATAGCTGTCACAGGCCTAATTTTAAATTAATCTACAGTAGAAGTCTATCTTATTTTGAGACTTCTAAGTTATTTTTATATAATCAATGGAAATATCAGTATAGATTAAGATAATAAACTGGAATGTTTCAGACCTAAATTGTCAATCACACACAGAGAAAGAATAAGACAAATCAGTTCCTAAAGTTAAAATAACAGTAGCTTTCTTTAAGCTCAATTTGCATCCTAATCATTAAGAAAATAGCAGAATTTGTCGGTTTATTTGTTCATTTGCAGTAATAGTGGAACATTACCTAGTAATAATGAACTTTCATACAGTCATATTGGCATTCACTAGAAAAGACTAAGATACAATCAGGAAAAAATCTAGTTTCCTATACTAGTAAGAAAAAAAGCTTCAGATTCTTGTAAAAATTTCATGTGTCTTTTGGAGAAAGTGAAATTAATGCAAGTATATTAATGGAAGACCTCATGTCTTGGATATAGAAGAGTAAAATCTATATTGATAAAATGAACTTGAGCAAGTTTCAAGATAAAATTATGAAAATTTATTATTAAAACTTTAGAACACTTACAAAACAGGCAATATACTATGTGTAAGTAATGGTACATATTCAAACAAGGAATAAAAAGCCTTAAAATTAAGCACAGGGTTTAGAGGGACTTAGAAACAAAATACTTAACAATAAATCTAAAGCTACACATTTTGAATGAAGAACAATAAATGCATTAGGTTATAAATACAAAGTTGCACTAACTTCAAAAACATCAAAAATTCTGAAGAGCCATCTCTCTGTAAAATCTTCTTTATGCAATGTATTCAGAACATTCTGTCACTCTAGAAAACAGGACTGATTAGATAATATGCTAGCTTTCTCTCAGCATCTCAATTAAGCAATTGTGATTTCAAATATTGGCTTAGTACGAATAGTAGCAGTTGTTCAATTGACACATACTTTTCTCCTCAAATTCCAGGAACGGAGTACATCACGGTTTGGGGAAATTTGGTATTTAAAAACAAGGTTCCAAACCTTACCAGATACTACCTTTATCTTAATATTTTCCCAATTTAGGTTTTATGCAGATATAATTTCACTTTCTTTGGCATGTTGGCTTTCTCTAAGGGGCATAAAATAATATCAACAAAACTACTGTCAAAGGAAGTCATCTTTAAAGTCATGTCAGTGTGAGCTTTCTGCTTAATTCATCAGCAAGTATCTTTAGAAGACAGTATGTATTTCAAATCCCATTAGGTGGTCACATGGATGTTTGTAAAGTGTTTTTTGAGAAAGTAGACAGCTACAAAAGCAAGAAACGTCAGTGATATTCTCAAAACTACAACAGCAATACAAGCCTCATCGCATACAACTGTGAACGCCCAAGGCGGGTACCATCTTGAATAATCTATAAATAAGCATATAAATATAAGATTATTAGGAATACCTACATTTAAAGTAACTGAGGGATATAAGTAGCAGCATAAAATTGTAATACGTACAGATAATTTTATCACGTTCTGGATTTCCTGGAAAAAGGGAAAAATAAATGGCTTTACCAGCCAGCCATGATTTATCTCTCCTTAAATCTTTACAAGCTACCTCAAACAAACTTACCAGATTTACATTCAACAGAATTTGAAAAACTCTCAGAATTCCCATTGATAAAACTTACAAATAAAACAAAAGCTAAAATGTTTTGATAAACATTAAAACCAATATTTAATCATCTTAATGTCTCCATAAAGCTATTATTGTATATAACAGTGACATGGATAGGGGAGAGGGACATATTACATAGCCCCTTTATTTCCAGTTTGAAATCTCTCTCCTTTGTCTTTCTCAAAATTAGTAATACTGTTTGATATTCAAAATACATGCAATACATACCATCAAATTCAATTTTATGGATGAGAACTGGAGAGACTATTTCCTAAATGGACCTAGTATTCCTCATATCTGTTTTTCAGAGGCGTCTGTTACCTAAAAATTATGACCTAAACGATTGCTGGATGTTTTTAAAGCTATACTAATATATATATTAAGCAAATATAATAACCAACTGTTGAAGAGAAAACACAAGTCTTACTCCCAGTTTATTGAAGGAAACTTATAAAAATGTTCAAACTCTAGCCATAGAAATCTTCTGTTATAGCTTGTGACCTCCCAGCAGGTGGAAGTTTTCAGTTCTGGAGCCTTCTGAAGAAAGGTGACCTACTGTCTCTTGAAGTTTCCCTCCATCAAAACATGATGCATAATTAGCAATTCATGGCTCTAATTAATTTTCTTGACAAGAACAGCGTTAAAAGAAATACCCCCTTTAATGAATGAATCCTATTCACCATGGGGAAAATATAGCTGGAGAATTAAATCAGTATGCAGTCCCTTTTCCCATAGACTAACCAGGTGAGAAAGACAATGAGCCCCTGATAATAATTCCATTTATAACTATAGAATGAATTACAGACCTAGAATGACTTCCCCACAATTACTGTGACTGCTTACAGAGTGTATCAGCATCAGCAATAGTGATGCTCAGCTGTAATTTTGCTGTGGCTGTGCGAAAGCCACAAAAGACTCAGTAGCTGCAATTTAAACATTTTAGTCTAAATTCACTGATTAGTAGCTCTGCAGGTTCTGAAGGCCTATGAGACTACTCAAGAGTTGCTTCTGCCTGCTACTTTGACAAGCTTGTATATAGATGCTGGTTTCTTTGGTACGATTAAGTCAGCAGAGTATCAGAGTGCAGGAGAAACAATCCTACAGGTAACTACAACCTGTCTCTAATCAAAGACTTTATAATGATCACTGAGGCCCAGATTCGGTAAAACATGGACTATCTATTTGTTTCCTGGATGTACATGGTCTTAAGAACAGTTTTAAATTACTTGGGAATTGGGCCTGAGAGAGCACCACTGAGGAATAAAACAAAGCTTGTAACATTCTTGTTCAACTAGGTGGTTGGCTTATTTCCTTCTACATATTGCATTTTATATTTGCTTTTACTTACTACACAGGTTATTTTCACAGGTGTCCCCTTTTCCACAATTACTGCATGATCTTCCTTCTATATATGGATTTCTTGGAAAATCATAACTACAAATGAAAAGTTTCACATATAATTTTCAATTATTTGTTAAATATATTAAAACATTTGTTGAAGTAAATACACTGAAAATGCAATAAATTGCTGACAATTCATTAAAAGCATCAGAATAATTTTCCTTCATTTTCATTCTTCTGTCCCAGCGAAATAAAGTAATCTTTAAAAGGTAGTATTTTTCTTATGGGAAAATACTCGGGCTTTTAATTCAAATTTTACATTGGTATATGGACTACTAAAACACAATGTTCTGGATGAAGCTTGGTTTTAACTGAGGAAAAATGAGGATTTTAAGGTGGATAATTTAAAAGGTGACACACTCCAATATAGCTTAAAGCAAACTATTTAGCAAAAAATAAATCTTGTGAGCTACTTACTCTTGAATTATAACCTTGAGAAACAAGATCTTCATTCCACAAAATGCAAAAGTCTTAAGAGCAAGTATGCAGTCTTAGCGAAGGCAGTTGGATCCTTACATGCTTAATATCTCATGCAAACAAAGCCAAACTGTTTAAGTATTCAGATCAGCCCACAGTAGTCACCACTACACATTCTTAGAAAGGCTCCTTATACATGTAACTGCTGAAAACGATAATGCAGATATCATCATCCTGGCTGCCTATACACTATACTACCAGGTAATGGGAAACACAGTACCCAGTCTGTGCTGCATCCATTAAAAAAAAAGATTAAGCAATACTGTTTCCCAGACTAATCTGGGGAACATGGGCAGATTTAGTCCTTTTAAAGGACTCTGGGCTATTATAGTTACATTTGTCACTCTACTCACCTCCACAGTGAGCACTCCTCAAAGGAGATAATTTGCACCAAGACCTGTGACATTTTTTTCAGGATTCTAAGTCTGTATTCACACTCTCTATCACCTATATTTATAAACAAGAGCTACCCACCAGACATACAGACCTAAGAGTTGGTATAATGTTGATGTACAAGATGCAGGGAGAACACCCCCAAACATTACCTGTGACTTACTTGCTACTACTCTTCTTTGAAGTATCTTTCATATACATTTGCCCACAGGTATACTGTTGGCCTAAGTTTTATCTCAGCAGCATCTACAGTAGCATAGTACAACCACATGCCTAGACATGCAGTTCAGGCAGCTATAAAAAGAAGGGGATCTTCTGATCCCAAGAACCGAACATAAGTTTTGAACCTGTCAGAGAAGAGCAGCTGAGAGAGTTGTTTATATGTATATATAAATATCCAAGAAATAAAGTTACAGGTTAAATAACTTACCTTTTGGGTGATTGTCCATATATACATTCAAAGAATGGGTAATTCCAAACAGTAGCCCACACAGTTACCTTAAAAAGGGTCTCAGAATCCAGAATAAGGAAGACCAAAGGACAAAGCATTGCTTCTAGAAGCTTTGGCAAGAGCATAATGCCTTATAAGGGTGTGAACAGACCCACTGGATGACTGTGCACATTTCAGTTGCAAGAGTGCAATACAAAGAAGCCACAGATGTTGCCTGAGTTGCAATTCAGCAAGTCTTTCTTGGTATCAAAGGCTTCAACTGTGAGTGGTAATTATACTATTACTTCATGAAGTTCACAATCCACTGTGAAATCCTCTTTGAGAGGACTGATAGAAGTCTCAGCCACAGATCCAGAAAGATGAAAGGCCTTGACTTGTTCTCTAAAAGGCCTTGTTGTTACAAGTAAGTAAATCTATCTATCTGTCAATCTACAGATTGGTTAAGACCTAGGTTGTAGAGAGCTGCCTCACTGAGAAGGTGTAAGGAATGGGAAAAAAAGGCACTAATTAACTTCTGGAGGGAAAAAAAAGTCACTCCCGCAAGGAACTTCAGTTGGCTTCTGAAGACTATGCTATTTAAATGGAGTAAAATATACGGGAGATTATCATACAGGCTTTAATTTCGCTTGTCTTGCTGGTTTAGGCCACAGAAACAAAAATACTATCTCCATGAAAAGTGACATTATTGTATTTTATGTTTTACTCTTTAAGAGTAATAACTTAATTTTTCATGACTACTTTTCTATTTTCTTCTGACAGCTAATGAGTAGGGCGTTGACATTTTCCATGGTTTTATAGGTGATTGCCTTCTCCCTCATGTATCACTTCATATTTACTTACAGTGATTTTCGTTTACCACTTTACTGATCAGCCACTTGCGGTCTTCTAACATTGTAACTCGCATAGCTTCTTCAGGAAAAACTGAGTCCTAAAAATGGCAGATACAGCCACCTATCAGGGACTGGATGTCACCTATCTTTCTAAAGAGGTGGTAGAGACGAGGCAGGTCATATTCATGCAAAGGTGCAATACTAAAAAGGTAATGAGATGTTATCTGTATTCCCAAAAGCATAGAAGTATCATGGATTATCATTTTTTTCTTATAACAGAAGACATGAGAGGCATTGACTGAAGCTGGGACGAGGAGATAGTTTTTCCACATCTGCTGAAAGCCACAGCAGCACATCTCTTGTTTCAAGGATGTCACGATCTGCCAAACAGGATAACATTGGCTGTTCCTGCCAAACAGGAAAATATTGGCTGTTCATGCCAACATCCAGGACTGTAAAGAATCCTCTACTGATGTGAAAAGGTGAAGTGACAGCATTTGGATTGACAGCACTTAAGACTCACAAAATACAGGTACTACCTGTACGACAGACTGACAGGGATATGAGAGAAGGTATGTTGCTGTTTCAAGGCATTTTATTATTTTTAAGAGTGTTGGGGTAACCTCAAACACTACAAATCCTAACCTTAAACTGTAAATGCAGCTGTTCTAATGCTGTAAGATGTGAATGTGTCACCATCAAGTCACAACAGAAAGCAGTTATAAAGTCTTTTGCTCTAAAGTAAGTGGAAACTTACAGCTCCAAAACCAGGAGAGGTTTTCCCTTCTGCTAGACTTAAGACAAAGATCCCTAAGAGTTTCTATTTTACACAGAAGTGCAAATGAAAGCAACAGTTTGAACAGAACTGAATAAATCTTTTCAATGACATCTACGGTTCATCTGTGATGGTATTCGGTATTTCTAACCACTTTGTAATACGGTCATCCTCCTAATTCTGATATACAACTTCCGAATGTGTGAGAGAAAATTGAGCATGAAGACTTACAGCTGGGCTGTCTGATTTGTGTGAATTAAACTAGTTTCCCTAGAAGTCAATGTATGATTAATTACTCTGGGCATCACTAACATAAATGGTCCCAGCAGCAGACCTTCAGAAAAAGTCTACAGAAAGACTACACTGTAAATCTTCTACACTGAATAAAGTAATTTTGGCAAGGTTGTCCTTAAACTGGTGCATCTTCAACTCTGAAAAGAAACTGCTATCTAGCAGGTAACTGAGCACTAAGGGTCCAAACCTCAAGACGGAGTCATGAAGGTCAAGTTGGAAGAGGCTGTTCCAGTATCTGAAGTGTGGTGGCAAGGTCAAGGTTTACCTATTTTGCAGACAGTTTAGGAAGGGAAATGGCTCTTAGAAAATGGTCTGCCTGCTCTAACTCCACTTTTTTTTCTGTGGTGATGTAGAGAACAGTGTTCTTGGTATCAAGCCATGGACAGAAAAGCAATGGCATGTTAGACCTCACCTTAGACAGCCATTCAGTTTAGCTACCAGTTCTCCAGCACACCAAACCAACACGGTACCTTGTTGCAGAGTAGAAAAGTCTCAAGTGATGAGGTTTTACAGACCACTGTTGATATCAATTAATCATTATTCTGCACTGTCAACTGGAAACATTTTAGTTCAGATTTTAAAAAGCAAACAACAACAAAGTTCCACATCACAGTAAGTTTCACAATAACAACTTAAGTACAAGCCCAGTTTTTCGGTACAGGAAGAGAGATGAATTTTTTAGTTCAGACTAATTGAACTTCCCAATAGTGGCCCAAATTTGCCAGAAAAAAACAACCAACTAACCAGAAAAAATAGCTGTCATGCAAGCTCACAAGCTCTGTATGTTTTAAAATGACAAACATTGCATATGCACATATGCACATGCTTTGATATGGACTGTGCATTATCATGAGACAAAATTTATTATTTTAAAACTACTTGCCTCTGGGTTTTCAAACTCCTCCTGCTTTAGGAACAACACTATCTGGGGTGCGTGATTTTTCAGACCATCAATTTAAATGAAAAATCACAAGATGCAGTTAGCTTTTTCTTGTATTGATCATTTACTGTCTTCTAATGCTTAAATAATGTTTGTTATAATCACAGATATTAAATAGGGAAGAAACGGTAATGTAATTTTATTTTACTCAGTTAGACAGAAAGGAAAAGCAAGTGATCTAACAACTATGCTATTATTCTATAATTTCTAAGGAATAAAAAAAATAAATACTGTGTGCAAAGCTGAAGTGCAGTTACAAATGTATAAAACTTTAAGAGGTTTTCTAGCTCCGGCTGAAGTTGCCTGCAGCAACTTTGTGATTTCTTCTGTTTCATATGAAAAATAAACGAATGATGTGGAGCATGAGCTAAGTTTGGTAGTTGTTTGCTTAAGATTGGCACAGAATGTGCTTTAGCAGTAAAGTGATTAAAAAACGAAACAAGTACATGTTCTAATGCTCATGGGTCTCTTGATAAGTGAATTAGACAACTGTCGTTTTCTCCGAATGCATTTATAAAACTACCAATAAGTAAAGAACCCAATTTACTTTCAACAAAACATCATTATAAATGCTTTCATTTTTTTTTAACATTTAAACCAGCAACTTACCGTGGTGAATAGTTGCAAATAAAAATTACTGCATCTCGTATTCCTAAAACTTGCTGACATAGAGTAGCAGCACAACCGACTTTATATGAAATGTCCCAAACAACCTAAAAAAAAATTGGTTTCAAAATAAATTTAAAACTACACTCAACAGTAACCTAGTCTAATATCTAGGAAGTTTCCTTTATTTTCAGAGATCTTACATGTTATTTCCATTTTGCAACATATGATCTTTTTACGCATTTAAAAAATTTGCTGGTGAGAAAGCCTTTTAAGATGAACTTCTAAATATTCACCCCTTGAGATGAAGTGATCTGTGCTGCAAGTTTCCAGAATCTTCTACAGAACAATTTCAGTAGCAGTCACTGACTTTATGATCCAGGGCTAGAGTTCAAGGAACAAAATGGAAATTAGTGGCAACTACCCAACAGCTTGTAACTCAGGTCTATAAGAACAGCTTCTCCTGTGTGCTGATTACTACTGTAGACTTCAGTCTGAAAGCTTCAGAATCGCATATTTCAGACTGACAAGCATTATTTGTTATGGTTTAGTATCACAGTTTAGGCATTTGCTTTTTCTTGGGAGATTCTTCCTATACCTTCTGCATATGACTAACCAAACTATACTGAATTTAGGTAAAAATATTTCATTATATACCTAGAACATCTTGTTGATCATACACTCCACATCTGGAAAACTTAAAGACACACTGGATTATTCCTGGCATCATCCCAGTACAGAGGGTACAGGCCTCAGACTGACAAACTGATTTGTACATCCCTAAAAGTTCCACCTCCTCAATTGTAACTGCAAGACGCAGTTATGTTCAGCAGAAGACATAACCTCTCTTAAAAAAGGATGTTAATGTTTAATGTGGCATTATCCAAATCCTCAATTAAAGACTCATTCAGCGGCCTTGATGTAACAGTTTCACATGCTTTTTGGAGATTCCCACTGTTCCGATATTTCTGTGCAGTGGTTCTCTTAGCAGGTCTGCACAGCCTACCTAGTTATGATTTGCAAATATTACCCATTTTCAATTTTGTGTCTGAGCCTTCAAGGCCATGATGGTTCCTGGACCATGCAGGGACTTTCCTTATCAATTTTGATGACATATGTACTTTTACATGTTCATTGCTGTTTAACCCATGTACTCTGCTTGGTTTTTCTATTGATTAGTTTCCGTTGTAATCTTGCCTCAAATGCATGAACATCTTGATACAACTTACCTGTGTAACAAGAACGCAAGCAAGCTTAATCAGGGGAAAAAAAAGCTTAGAAGTGAACATCATTCCAAGAGAAATGTGCAAAAACTTACAGAATTGTATGTAGACAAGGTTGAACAGCAAATCTTAAAATGCTAGGAAGTGTATTGCTATGGAACTTCTTATAATTTATTGTGCCAGAGAAGAAAAGGAAAAATACGTCCCTGAGATATTGTCTAATTCTAATCTTCAGATTTACTGCCCAATAAACAGCAAAACTCAAATCTTCCAGCCTTCATTTTGAGGTTGTTACAGGCAGAACCAAGGGCAGGAAATAAGACTTAACACTTGAGGAGAAATAAATGAGAAAATACATAACAAGAGGTGCAAAATGCCCCAAACAGAAAATGCTTTGTAAATCACTCCAGGAACTTGAAATATTTTCATTTCACAATCCAAAATCCACTCAAAAATAAACTCACAGCTACTGTTTTGTCTGGTAACAGTTTCACTCTAAGTTTCCTGCACAGTATTTTGCACAGAAAGTAGTCTAAGTATCTTTGAATACTGAGATGAAAGAGTCACTTTTAGTAAATAAGATCTGACTTGGCATTAAAATTATCTTCTCAGACCAGTGAAATATTATGTGTTGGGCCATAGATGAAACTAATTCTTCTGCAAGGCTTACTTTTAAAGCATGAAGATGGATAAATCCATTTAAAATAAATGTTCAAATAAAAGCTTTCTCAGCAGAATTAAGTTTTTCAGAACTACCACTGAGAAAACAGAAATATATCATAAATTGCCTCTTTTGTTGTTAATGCTCTTTTTTCTCCCTTTTTTATAAGATTTGAAAAGAATGTGATTTACTTTGGCTAGATTTTCTTCTTCTGTTAAAATTTCTAGTAAGGAGTTTTCACAGGCATTCTGCATCTACCACAATTATTTCAAAGAGCATCTCCAAACTTACAGAATTCAGAACTGTGGCATCACAGCTAGAGAACTTGAAATGATTCTTTTACAAAGTTCATGTAGTACTGATACAATGAAACAAGAAGTGAGGCTTTCAGTGAGGCCAATGTTGTGGACAAGAAGAATGGATTATTATACAAGAAAAAGAGGTGGACGGGGGCAGGAGTAACCAGTAATACAACCATTGCTTGAGATTACAAAAGACAGGAAGCTCTCAGTCCCTAAAAACCATATATACAACTCTCTATTATTTACAGCCCCTTAGAGATTCATCAGATAAGCACTATACAGGACGTTTTATCGAAGATAACTCTTACCTGAAAGTAATGACCGCAAACCTTACTGCATTTCTGCGTTGAGAAATTATAGTATTTGATCTCATCGTAGAACAATTTAATGGCATTAGCAACATGGAATATTCTACGATTTCCAAGCCAAAGATTCTCTCCAACAGATGTGAAATTAGGATGGCACTGATGTTTCTTATCTAAGTATGTGTTATGTTGAACAGTGCATTTCTTCCCCCATGCCCTTGCAGTCCTTGCCAAAGCTGCATCCCAGGTCTGCAAAACATGAAAGATGAAACAGTTGTGCAATGTTAAGTTACAACCGGCTGCTAAATAATCAGATAAAACTAGTCAGGCAATAAAGTATAGATAGATATCATATACTGGAGTTGCATAAAGACATACTTTCCCTTATTTAGACAAGCACTCATGTTATATTTTCACTGACTTTTCCTGTTGCAGTACAGTAATATGAAAAAAAAATCATTAGACAAGTTTTTTCCCCCTTCACTATTGAACATTAACTTCGTAATAGCACTTGCTAGTAATTGAAAAGATTTCTGAAATGCACTTTTATCTTCAGATAAGGAATTAGTGTCACATCAATTAAACATGAAACTTTTTTTGTATTTCTTGTTGTTGAACAGGTCCTTAAGTATTTCTATTAGGTACATAAAAATTAATCCAAACTAAAAATGCACAGATACTGTAGATTCAGCTGTATAAATATTTTAAGTATTTTCAAGAGAGACTCTGGAAACAAATCTTACTTCTTATACAGTAAAGCTTTAAATATACATCAGAGCATTTTACAAAGACAGCTTCAAGAAGCAAACATGTCAATGTTTGGCCAGTATCTCAATCTGCTACCTCTTACTTCTTTGCAGTCTGTCACCATTAACACTTCTGATTCCTGAACATGAATGATCTTTGGTATTTGATTTCCAGTCAAGATTGTTTTTCATTAAGTTTCTTCCATCATTAAAGTATCTAGTTTTATCTCCTATGTAAAAGATGCAGTGTTTTCTTGTCTAGGTTTATTGGAGTTTGTACATTTCACTTCACTCTTAGTCTCTATGTGGATCTTACAATAACTCCACTGGCTGCTGCTACCATTTTCTCCCTAAAGGCCTTTAGTACTTTTCCAATAATATTTCTACATGCGTACCTTGATTCATATTTTTTCTTGTTTTTCCTATTCCTGAGTACTAAAACTGTGTACAGTGTCTTTGACAAGCTTCTTCACTTCCACTCCCTTATCTGCCATTCTGTCTTCTGATGGCATTTTTGTCATCAGTATCCAAATATGTACATGATCCAGAGTATACTTTAGCTGCTCATTCTCACATTCTCCTCTTGTGGTACAAAGTGGACTAAACATCAAACATCCACTTTTTCTACACCTTCTTCAGTTTTGTTTAACCCTTTCCAGGAAAAAAAAATTCAAATGCAACTAGTTTTGGTTATGACAAGCAAAAGATTCTTCCTTGCCACAGAAAACCCCTTCAGCCTCAGTACTGCAGTTCATGCCCTTGCTTTTTATAGAAAGCTTAACTCTTCTGGATCAGTCCTGCTGCTGGACCATTGTTTCTCCCCAAAGAGAAATTCCTTGGGGTGAAAATGTGAGCACCAATGGGCTGACACTAACTGTATGAGGTTCAACAAGGCCAAATGCCGAGTCCTGCACTTGGGTCACAACAACTCCAGGCAGCACTACAGGCTCAGGGAAGAGTGGCTGGAAAGCTGCCTAGAAGAAAAGGACCTGTGGGTGTTGACTGACAGACAGCTGAACATGAGCCAGCAGTGTGCCCAGGTGGGCAAAAAAGCCAACAGCATCCTGGCCTGTATCAGGAATAGTGTGGCCAGCAAGACTAGGGAAGTGATTGTGTCCCTGTACTAGCTGCTGGTGAGGTCCCACCTTGAATCCTCTGTTCAGTTTTGGGGTCCTCACTACCAGGAAGACATTGAGGTGCTGGAGAGAGTTCAGACAATGGTAACAAAGCTGGTGAGGCATCTGGAGCACAAGTCTGATGAGGAGCAGCTGAGGGAACTGGGGCTGTTTAGCCTGGAGAAAAGGAGGCTGAGGGGAGACCTTCTCGCTCTCTACAACTACCTGAAAGGAGGTTGTAGCATGGAGAGTGTTGGACCTCAAGTTGTGCCAGTGGAGGTTTAGATCGACCATTAGGAAAAATGTCATCCTGAAACGGGTTGTCAGGCACTGAACAGGCTGCCCAGGAAACTGGTGGAGTCACCATCCCTGGAGGTGCTTAAAAGACACATAGATGTGGTGCTTAGGGACATGGTTTAGTGGTGGACTTGGCAGTGCCAGGTTAACAGTTGGACTCGATGATTTTACAGGTCTTTTCCAGCCAGAATGATTCTGTCTCCAGCTGGCCTGTCCAATGTCCTCCTCCTGCCCGCCTGGTGTTTCTAGACTCACCTGCCTACAACTGACTCAACTCACTGCAGTATTTGCCATCAAACAAACTTGGTATTTGACCACCAATTAGTGATGCCATCCACCCAAGGCACCCTGGCCCACTGTCCCGTGCCCCTCGACAGGGCTATGGTGCCATCCCTGCACCCCAGTTCCCGTCCCTCCATCCCTACCATGTAGCGCATGTTGCTGGCAGGCGGCTGCACTTCGGAGCGGAGCTTGTTGTGCGTACTCACGCACAGCTCGATGAACTTCTTATCTGTGATTTTCGGTAAGGGGGGTAACGGCTTGCTTGCAGCCCTCAGCACCGGCCACAAGGCCAGCGCCGCCACCCACACCCTCATAGCCTCACCGGCCGGGACCTAAGGAGTTTCCCGCCCACGCCGGCCTGTTCTAGAACCTTCTCCACCAGCGAACCGAGCCCCGCGGCGGCGCGGCGCGAGGAGCCCGCTGGGGGGCGCTGCGCCGCCGGGCGGGGAGCGGCAGCCGCGCGGGCGTCTCTCCGTCCCACCGGGCGGCGGCTCGTTGGCAGGGGGGTGGCGGCGGCCATGGTGCTGTCGGTGGTGCAGCAGGCGGTGGTTTCGGTGGTGCTGGTGCTCTGCGTCTTCGTCGCCATGCCCAGGATCTTCGGGGGAGGGGGCGGGCGGGCCGGCCGGTCTCCGCGGGGCGGCAAGGCCGGCCCCGGCCATTACGATCCCCGCCAGCACCGCAGAGGTAGGAGCCGTGGCGGGGCCAGAGGCCGCGCCGCCGTTCGGAGTTCCCGGCGGGTCTGCTCGGAGCTGCCTCTGGCTCGGGCGGGCTTGAGGGCAGCCCCCAGGAACGGAGCGGGCTGTGGCTCGGTTGGTGGGGTTGCTGGGTGTTCTACACGGCCTGCGGCCAGGGAGGCCCTGTCAGGCGGCTCCGAGCTGGTGTGTGCGGTCTGAGCTCCTTGACTGAACCTTCCGCCTCCCCCTCCCGCCCTTTTATATTCTGCTTTTTTAGTTCATTGCTGTTTTGATTTCAGTTAGTGTTCTCTTAAGAAAATTACTTTCAAATGCAGGTGACACCCTGTTATTGGAAGCATATCTTATGGGGGCAGTTTAGTGAATCATGCGTGCAGGGGCACAGTGGGTTACTCCAACAGATGAGTAGCGGTGAGGTGTCACAGAGAGGAAAAAATACACTGCCCCTATTAGAATTGCAACGAGGAAGCCAAGTGTTACTGCTAGGAAGTGGTAGCACAGAATCATAAGAGAATTGTCAGGTAGTGTATTGGAAAAAGTCCAAGATGCTCTGCCCTGGTAAGACCACATCTGTAATACGGTGTCCAGTTCTGGGCCTCTCAGTTCAAAACAGGGAACTGCTTGAGAGAGTCCAGCGCAGAGCCACAAAGATGAGGGAGTGGAGCATCTCCCTTATGAAGAAAGGCTGAGGGAGCTGGGTCTCTTCAGCTTGCAGAAGAGGAGACTGAGGGGTGACCTCATTAATGTTTATAAATATGTAAAGGGTGAGTGTCATGAGGATGGAGCCAGGCTCTTCTAGGTGACAACCAATGGTAGGACAAGGGGCAATGGGTATAAACTGGAACATAGGAGGTTCCACATAAATATGAGAAGAAACTTTTTCACAGTGAGGGTGACAGGACACTGGAACAGGCTGCCCAGGGAGATTGTGGAGTCTTTTCCTCCTGAGACATTCAAAACCCGCCTGGACACATTCCTGTGTAGCCTCATCTAAGTGTTCCTGCTCCAGCAGGGGGATTGGACTAGATGATCCTTCGAGGTCCCTTCCAATCCCTAACATTCTGTGATTCTGTGAATTACTGAATGGGATAGAGAGCTTACTGCCCATTAAAGCTGGAGTGGTGTAAATGCATGTATGTTAAGCTATGTCCGTTTAGTCAGCTGAGGATGTAGCTCAAGTTTCAAAGGTTCGCTTACTTCTGCAAGAGAAAGCCTGCTTTCTTAAGGTAGCTCTGTGAATCATTGATGGTGCTTTCAAGGCATTGTAAACCAAGACAGTTGCTGTAATCCTCCAAATTATGTGTCTGTGCTTCTCCCTGGGATTACCTTTCAAAGGCAGAAAGAGTGAGGCTTGAGCTGCTACCATGTTCTTCCCAGTTGATGTCAAATTTACTGTGCTTCATAAGCTCTAACCTGGCCTGTTTTGCTTGATTAACTTATATGGCAGCTGTCATTTTGTATACATCAAATTCTTTTAAAACCAAACCTTAAAAAAAGTAATCCTTTGCATGCCTCTGATTCTGCTGATGTATTTTACTGTGTAAAATAAATTTCAGGCAGATTTGCAGTTCTCACCTGTCTGGGTTCTTATTTTCTCCTGTTTGGCCAGTAACTCACTCTGCAGTTTCTTTTGTGGGATAAACTTAGTGCAGGACCCTGGGCTCTATTAGGGTTCCTCTGTGCTAGGAAGCTATAAGCTGTGGAAATTTTTTCATCTGTGATATTAGATATTAGTAAATCTCCTCATTTACATTAAAAACAAAGAACTGAAAGTAAGGAAAAAAAGAGTGCAAACTTAAAACTTAGTAATCAGTGGGAAACATTCTGAAAGGAGGAAAACTATATGTGAGATAAAATGTGATTTCCAGATTAGTTAGTGATATTTCAGTAAGTCTAAACCTGCTTGTCTTGACAGGAGGATGTCTGCCTGAACTTCCGTTAAATGATTAAGGTAGCTTGAGTTCTGCCTGTGTCAGCTAGAGCATTGATTCTTTTGTGTAACTGTCTGGTTCTGTTTCAAGTTTCATGGGCAAATACACAGATAAAAGGTCTACTTCAAATGCATTTTTCAAACTGATCGATTACATGTGGAAGAAGTCATGGTAATGCCTGAGACAACTGCAGAGCTCATAGCAAATGCTGCTGCAGTCAGGGTAATCCATGAAAATCTGGAAAACTTTTCTGGCTAACCCATTTTAGACAACTCTAAACCACTGTTAAACATCACAAAGTACCAACTTAGGTTAGCAGAATTACATTCTGTTTTCTCTTGTATTTGGAAGAAGCAGTAGTCAAATAGTTGGTTAACTGGGAGTTGTAACTTATGTTAATTTTTTCCTCTACCTGGTTGTGGCTGTCTTTGCACACTCCAGTTATGTTACTATAAATTCTTGAAATGCCACTGTTTCAGTATTAATTGACAATGAGTGATTTGCATAATGGTTTTTTTGTTTGGGGGGTTTGGTAGAATGTGAATCTTGTTTTATGCATACTCAGTTCTGATATAATAGATTATGATTAATGAAGTGTTCAAAGGTATTTGAAAGTATAAGTCTAGGCAGTCAGTTGAGACATCACTGTAAAACTTCACAGCCTTCCAGTCACCTGCTGGTCGTCTCTGCATTCTTTAGCCGATAGCACTGTTTCTCATGTGCGTGTCCCATGAACCCCAGATTTAACTATCAAATAACCTAATTCCTACGTCAGGCAGTGACACTGGCGATTCTTTCACCTGCTTCCTGTTCTGGCAGGCAAATTACATGCGGAAATATTTCAGACTTCCAAGGTTGCATCTCTTTGCTATTGTGTAATCTTTTCCTGCTAAGTTTTTGATTTGCAGAGGTACAGCACTTACAAGCCTGTGGGAATATCCACGTAACACAGAATTTACTGTCAAAATAACAAAAGCAGCAACACGACGTGTAATTCAACATTGTTTTTTTCTGGGACTGGACAATTCAGTTCCTACTTAACTCCTTTCTTTGTTACAGAGGAAAAATAGTAATTTCTAGCTGCTCTCAGCATTATCAATTGTTTCTCAGAGTATGCTTCAAGGCTTAAGTTGTTTCTTGTTTCATCCACTTTTCTGTGGTTTGCTATGGGTGTGCCAATATTACTGTGAAGGAAGAAACGTAAAACTTAAATCATAAAGAAACATAGATACTTAGTTTGAGAGTCTTTGATACCTAGATTTAACTTTGCATTCTATTAATGAAAGAGGGATTTTTAATTATTTTTTTGTAACTTTATCTGGATGCAGGGCTGACCACAGCATCATAGAACAGTGATGAACAGTGACAAGACAAAAACAATTTCATTCCAGTTGTGAAACTAGTTGACTCTTAATTTCCTTTCTGACTTTGTCTTCTTTCTCTGAATTGAATTTTTTAAGGTAGTCCTCAAACAGTTCCTCAAGTTCACCTGAATCCAGGAAATTCTGACAGTTATACTTACCAGAGTATTCAGCAGATGAGAAATGCAATGGAAAAAGAAATAAAGAATGAGAGAACAAAAGGAAATGGTAGAGAGTTAGCCTTCACGCTCATGCCGTTGTATGCTCTTGGAGTGGGAGTGTTTGCAGCATACAAATTTCTTAAGGTAAGCCATAAGAAGAGCATTAAATTATTGAAATTAGAAGGAAATGTAACTGTTTTGTGTGGTTTTTTTTCTTCTTCCAATTCTGAGCCCATGTATATGGTTGTCTAAAAGCCATTTCTTGCTTGGTTTGACTTTGAATCTGAGCTCCAAAACTAAAATTATAGCATATTTGATTCTTCCTTATGAAGGCTTCTGACTTATCTTTTTATAGGCACTTAAATAAGTGAGTATCTTACACTCCCCCTCACCTTGTCCCCACCCTCTAATAAGAATCTGAGAACCTAAAGAGTGCTGTTACCTGAGGCTGTAACTTAAGCCTCACCAGTACTTCTCTTCCTTTTCTGTCTTCAGAATGAGATTGAATATGTGAAGGAGATGGATGATTCCTGCAGAGTAATAGTATTAGGTGAGCAATTGGATAGAAGAGCGAGTAGTCTAGGTCTTTTATTTGGACTTCTTATTTGGTCGTGCAGATGCAGCTGCAACACAGACTTATCCATGAAATGTGATAGTTTTCTACAATTAGTAAATTAAACAACAATTTTTAAATATCAGTCTTGACATGTCATATTTGTATTAAGAGATATTACAGCACTTGCAATGCTGAGAGTGCACTTGGAACATTGTTGCTTGCCTTCAGGGAAAAAAACCCCTTAAAGCTGAACAGGACAGGAGACAGCATTTTCATTTCCATAATCAGTTTCATATCATCTCCTATGTGACAAAAATACAACAGCTTAGCAAGATGAAAGTAGAGGCTGAGCAGTTTGGTTTTATAAATAAATTTAATTAGTTTGTAAGTGAGATTTAAACATCATAAACCAAATATTTTGCATTACAACATTTTACACTTCTGCTTGTGGTATTGAAAGGTAAATATTTTTATAATATCATCTCTATTACTTTAAGAAAGAAGTTTTACCTACTAGTTAATGGTAGGAGACTGGATCAAGTCACCTAGAAGGTTCCTTCTGTCCATTTTTGAAAACTGGAGTTGAAATAGCAACTGCTTTTTCTTACAGCTTTTGTCAGTCAGGTTGTCATTGATTAAAAGCAGAAGTGTTAGTTTAAGATAGGAAGAAGGCATGGCATAAAAAAGGTTCCCTTAATGCAGCACATTTTTATGTTGCTGTTTAATTTTGGTAAACTTCTAAATGCATTTTTTTTTTAATATGCAAATAATGATGAAGTCTTTTAATGTGATTGTGTTTGTTAAAGATGAAGTCACATGAAGAAAGTGCCTCCAAAAAGGAAAAAAGTACAGAAGACAAGGCAAAGGAAACAGGTAAGATACCCCTTGAGAATGCATATGTTCACCAAAAATGTGTATTTTCCTGCTGGAACAAGCTATACATTTTTGATGATGCAGTCTAGCTAAACAAGAACAATCTTTTAAGCTACTTATGTGCAGTTAGGAACCTACATGAAAACACTTTGTTATTTTATATATTTGAAACACTTGAAAACTTCAGATGGTAATATTCTTTAAAACAGCCACAGTAATAATAGTATGATTCTCTGCCTTTTAATATCTGATGTTTTTGTCACCTAAGACCCACTCAGTTTTCTTCAGCACAATAGGATGTTTAAATAGGACATGATACTCAATAGACTATTTAAAAAGGATATAATGATCTGCTTTAGAATTAAACTGTATTGATGGTGGAACAGTATGGATAAACAATTATAGAGACTGCTGAATTTCTGGGCCAAATTAGAGAGCTGTCAAAAACATTGACTGTTTATAGAAGAGATAGAATAAACTACCATCTTTTTCTTTATGATACACAGTACTCTTGACTGATTCAGTCTATTCTGCATGTGCCAAGAAGTGGGCTTTCCTTTTGAGAAAACGTTATGGCACATCAAAGTTGAGCTGTTTCAATATTTTTTTTCCCCTTGTATAGACAAATTTTTAGTTAATTGACACCTAGCAGCCTCTTTCAGTGTCTCTCTACACCAGATCTGTTATCAGGTTCAGCAATGATTTGTTACAGTGCCTGCTCACCATCCTTGCATGTTGCATTCTTCTTTCTTCAATTCAAAGTTTAATAGTACTTCTGGAGGAGTTACTCCTCTCAACTCTAATGCATGAAGCACTGAATATGTTTGCAAGGTGTGAGTGGGCAAATTCATGACAGTATGCTAATTAGAAATATACTACTTATACCTCAGGAAGTCTTGTAACTGCAGAGTTTTTGATTCTGGAAAGGTGGGAGCCATGTTCTTGCGTGGTTTCTACCAAAGTGTGCTCTGTTCGGGCCTAGTTGGAGCAGGTTATTAGATGAGAAGGACTTCTGGTCACATGTAGTAAGGCTTCTGTTCTTACCCCCATCATTGGCTTTTCATATTTTGGAATTTTATAGAGAAAAAAACTTCCTATTTTTGAATCTGCTCAACCAAAAATAAAAATGAATATCCTTTTGGTATTGTAAATATATTTCTTATAATGTTCTGTCTCTCCTGCCCCCTGCTCCCCACCTCCCTCCTTTTTTTCTTTTGTTTTTTTGTTAGAGCATCAGCTTTTAGAACTGGAGCAGCACCTTGCACAGACAGAGAAAATGTTAAATTCCTTATTGACTCAGTTGGATCCACTATCAAACTGGTGAGTTTTTCTAAAACATCTCAGTTACTATTTTCTGTAAACTGAATTTTTCCAAAATGTTAACAAAGAGTTTTTAAAATGTTCCTTATATATAGGTAGGGAACAGTGTTTAGGAAACTTCTTTAATTACTTTTTGTTTCTGTAGCATTTTGCAGGTAATACCTCTTCATCAATTTGCAATCTTTTCCACAGGCACCTCCTATCTCTTGTTGACCAAACATATGCAAAAGCTCAGATTTACGATCAAGTTACTGTGGCTTAAAAATTAATTAGATTTCTGGTAGCAGGAGTTTCTTACTTTTGATACAATTAGAAGACAAAGCTAGTGAAGAAGGTATAGCAGCTTATTTTTGTGTTTTGAAATGAACTTGTCAAGTCAGGAGTGTCAAACTCATTTTCACCGGGGGCCACATCAGCCTCGCGGTTGCCTTCCAAGGGCCGAATGTACTTTTACATTTATACAGTCCTAAAATTACATTTGGCCCTTGGAAGGCAACTGCGAGGCTGATGTGGCCCCCGGTGAAAATGAGTTTGACACCCCGGTGTTAAGTGATTGTGTGTGTATCAGGGAAATATGACTTCTCTGTAGTAGTATACCAAGAGAATAAGTAATATAACCTCCTTGTAGTTTTAGAGAAGCTCTTTTCTTAAGAAGCTAAGGCCTTACCCATCCACTGGAAATAAAAATATCCATGCAGTCTGTTTTGTGTAGACTGACATCCTTCATGAAGTCTAGTTTAAAACATGCAGAATTTCACGATTGTTCCTTTAGTGTACTGAACTTAATATGTGCTGAAACTATTAAGCAGAAATTCACTGACCTATTTGCCTAACCAATTTCTGGAGGGAGAGTAAACAAAATCTGAAATAAATGAGAAAATCCTCTGAACTGTAACATTCTATGTTAAGCATTGTTTACTTTCAATAATAGTTTCTTTCAGTAGTCTTTAGTCAACCTTGGCCATTGGGACTCCAGTGTTAGAATTCAGCGACTAGATTATTCAGTAGGTGTATGTGATGGGTTCCCCTCTTCTCAAGAGACGGTTCTCAAAGAAAAACTTGACATAAACATGTTGCTAAATTCACTGTGGTATTTATTCATGGAAGGAGATGTTACAATCTTATGAGTTATTATGAAGCACTCACTTCCAAGGAAATCTTTCAGCAGTTGACATCTGTCTTTTTTTCTAGTGTTAATGCTTTAGCTTGTGAGCAGAAGGATGAAATAATGACACAGCTTCAATCGATTAGAAGACTGATGAAAGAAAGTGGATTGGATAAGTCGGAAAACAAGATGAAAGGTACTTTGATTTCCAGCAGGATAGATAACTAAGTAGTTTAAAGAATAAGCACATCTTACTATAGTAACGTTCAGCTCCTGCATCTTGGGTAATGTGTGTGGAATTAATTTTATCCTGGAGGAGTACCATTTTTCCTGTTTGAGGTGAATCTAATTTCAAATTTTTGATATGTTATAATTTTTTTTAAGAATAGGTGTTAAAAGACATTTAATTAGGATAGACCACACAGCCATGTTCTGCTGTGTTAAGACTTGAATGTAAGTTCCTGAGCAGTCTGTTGATATTGGACTAACTTCAGTCTGAGGAATCCCAGATGGGGACCTCTGAGGCTGTTGAGTAAGGTTTGCACAATACACTGAACAGCAAATTGTATGTTGGTTTCAACTGGAGACTTCCAAGAGCTGTGTAGTAGTCCAAGAGAAATCTTAAGTGTTAAGAAGGCTTCCTTAGAAATTTGGGAAGTTTTTGCAGTAGTTGAGTCTTAATAAAAGAGAGAAAACAAAAAAATATATCTATTCTGCTTCTAAACTGACTCTGAAATTTGGAGCCTTTCTAGTAAACTTTGATTTTGATATTTTTTTTCTGTATTATAAGATGCTAGCCACATTTGTACCGAGAAACTTGAAGATCTCATTCAGTCATTTGCTGAACATTCTCAAGGGAAAGAAATGGATGACAGAGAAGATGACAGCAATGAAGATTTGCTTGAAGATGTTGATAATGATGACAAAATAGAAGAGCATGAATTATGTGATGAATGTGAAATACTTCAGTTTGAGACAGATGAGATAGAAGACCAAGAAATTATAAAGAAAGATGCCATTGAATCAGAAGAGATAGGACTGAGGAGACGTAATAGATATGAATGAAATCTACATATGTAAAACTTTCAGAAGTTTATGAAATATTTTTTTCTAAGGTATGCACTTTAAACTGTTTTGAATGAAGTTATGTGCACTGCTATATGCTTTAAAAAGATGGGTGAAATACTGTCTGTGCTCTTATCTGATGGTTCTGTAACTGACTTCAGTGGCAGCAGAATTTTACTCGGGATGTTTACATATTTTTTTCTATTTATTTTTTCTTATAAAAATACTAGTGTACTCTGTATATAATGCACTGTAATGATATCTGATGCTTCACTAAAATATTAGAATATCTTGTAATTAAGACTATAAAGAATAGATGTTTCATAAATGTTTTGTAACTAGTAAGCACGATGCCACTTGAACCGTAACTTTCTTGAGTTAATTAAAGAGCGTGCACTGATGAATTTAGCTCTTTGTGGAAAACTTAGTTCTGGGGGGAGTGAAAAGCAGTGTGGGTTAAGTCTTAGAGATACATTTGTAGTCAAGTTTCTTTATTTGGAGTGAGAAATTTTGTGACA
This sequence comes from Columba livia, assembly GCF_036013475.1. Taxonomy (NCBI): domain Eukaryota; kingdom Metazoa; phylum Chordata; class Aves; order Columbiformes; family Columbidae; genus Columba; species Columba livia. The sequence continues at coordinate 157,730,437 of NC_088602.1, read as the reverse complement.
GAAACTATTTTAAAGTAATTATGTCCAAGTTTGCTGTCTCCTAAGAAACTTTTGTATAGTTTTGTGTGTCAATTTAAACCTTAATGCATTACAATGGATCACTTAATTTCTTCCCCACCTGTCACTGGTTAAAATCAGCAGCTGCCTAATAACTGATTGATACCCATTAGTACTATATCCCTGTTTCATATTTATTTTAACAGAATAGAACCTGGACTTTTGGTTCATTGTAGTACACTTTTTCTTACATCAGTATCAACAGATGTATGGCTATATATCATCGAAGAACTGTGGGGCTTGGGGGTTTATTTTTTCAATACATTATGCCAACTTGATAGTGGCTGTTGTAGGTCAGTGTTAAGAAAGCCTTTTTTATTCTTTACTTTGCCAGACTCATGTTGTCCATATCTTTATTTTCTACTTATTTTTTGTTCACTTAAGGCACATGCCTTTGGAACTGTCACCCTTTAATAACAGCAATTACATTAGAGGTAAGTCTGACAGAACAATGCTGTTAAATTTTCTGTTTTATAATTGCACAGCTTTTAAGTAGGCCAGTTATAATGCCTGAACTCTTTTGCCATCTTTGTTCCTACAGGAAAATAACACGTAGATTTGTTTTTTCTGGGGGAAATGTACTGTAGTTAAAGGGACCAAGACTATTACTGTGTCACTCACTGAAACGGAATGAATTGTTCATTCGTGTGTGGAAACATGGTACATCGTTGGTTCTAAAAATGGATCACACAGGCTTGGGAGGAGAGCAGCGTTTAGAAATGCATCCTTAGTATCAGTGTATTAGTTTTACAGTAAGTGAGATTTTGCCTGTAGAAAACTAATTGATCAAAAAGTAAGGGTTTTGTAAGAGGTGACAGATTTTTTTCCCAAGACAGATAAATCAGAACTGGTACTTGGACACAATTTGATTTTTAAAAATTACTGACGTGGGTCTGGTCATTCAGCACAACTGGAACTGTTTAAAAAAACCCCTGTAATTGCATAGAGGCTGTAGTCTGAGATTATTAGTGAGGGTTAATAAAGTGAACAGAAACTAATTTTCAAGCCTTTGATCAGAAAGAATGAAGGAATAGGAACCAAGTGTGCTGCACTACAATGGTGTTTGCTGTTCGTGGCTCCATTGCTTGCTCTGGTGTGGGTGCAGGTCAGCAGTCACAGGGCCATAGACTGTCCTGAGTTGGAAGGGACCCACAAGGATCATCAAGTCCAACTCCTGTCCCTGCACAGGACAACCCCACAGTTCACACCATGTGTCTGAGAGTGTTGTCCAGTCTCTTCTTGAACACTGTCAGGCTTGGGGCCGTGACACCTCCCTGGGGAGCCTGTTCCAGTGCTCCACCACCCTCTGAGTGAAGAACCTTTTCCTAATGTCCGACGTAAACCTCCCCTGGCACATCTGCCATTCCCTCGGGTCCTAGCATTGGTCCCCAGAGGGAAGTGTCTTCCAGGTGCTGCCACTGTTGCTGGTGACATTCTTACCCACAGGACTTCACTGCCTCACCAGCGCTGTGGCTTTCCTGTTCACTAGTCTTTGGGTGCTGCTGCTACCTGAAGCCTTTCAGCTTGTGGCTGATTGCTGTATTTCTGACCCAGCGCTACAGACATTCACCGTGAGCCCTTTCGCTGCTATTTTGAAGTCTCCGATGTCAGCAGCCTCGGTCTGTCGGTCTGTCTGACACGAACCTGTGCAACGCCGAAGTGTCCCGGTGCTCCCAGCAGCTGCGCGGGGGGGCAGCAGAGCTGGCGGACTGGCAGGCGGGCGCGGGGAGGGATGCTCGGGCAGCCACACCCCGAGCTGGGCGCTTCCTCAGGAGGAGCAGAGAACTCGTTCTCCCCTCTCAGCTGAGGCGGAATCTTGCGAAACGTGGGTGCGAGGCCTGGCTCAGATTGGCCCCTCCGCGCTGCTGTAGGGCAGGCGGAGGCGGGGGCGGTGCCGCGGGGCGCAGGCGCGGGCGGGAGCGGTTCCTGCCCCTCGGGCCGCGGGCAGGTAGGGCGCGGAGTGCGCGGCGGGGCGTGGTTACCATGGAGACGCGCGGGGCCGGGCCGGGCCCTGCGGTGGGACCCCCTGAGCCGTGTCCCAGTGCTCTTCCGGGAAAATACAGCGTTTTCGTGGAGATGTCGGAGCTCCTGATGTTTATTTCGTCTCTTACAGCGTTGATGTTTGTGATAAAGTTATTTCAGTGCGTAAACTCTTAGATACAACAACACTCACTTTTTCCTGTGCCTTCATTTGGGAGGATGCTACATTTCAGTAAGAGCCTGAAGTCGTGTGAAGATGGAGGGGAGACCTTATCGCTCTTTACACCTACCTGAAAGGAGGTTGTAGTGTGGAGGGTGTTGGTCTCTTCTGCCAAGTAGCAAGTGATAAGACAAGGGGAAATGGCCTCAAGTTGCTCCTGGGGAAGTTTAGATTGGATATTGGGAAAAGTTTCTTCTCAGGTTGTCAGGCATTGGAACAGGCTGCCCAGGGCAGTGGTAGATTCACCATCCCTGGAGGTGTTTAAAAGATGTAGAGATGAGGCTTTTAGGGACGTGGTTTGGTGCTACAGTTACGTTATGGTTGGACTCAATGATCTTAAGAGTCTCTTCCGACCAAAAAGATTCTGTGATTCTTCATTTTAAGTGCTCTGGGGAAGGGGGTATGGCTGGGAGGCTGGCGGGTTGGTGAGCTGCTGTGTGGCCATCTCCGAGCAGACCCTGCAGTTGTGCTGCTGCTTGGTGGAGGAAGGGACACTTGGGAGATAAAACTCACATAGTAGGTAGAAATGGGGTCAACTTTTGTGGATGGTGATTTGAAAACTGAGCGTCTGACTCCTGGGAACTAAAAGATAGGTTTGAACCAAAAGCCTATCAGCATGGAAAGAGAAACCAGCAGAGCAGAAGGTGGCATACTGGTAACAAGTCATTCTGGAGCTCTCAAGGCCTGCTGTGTGCCAGGGGGGCTCTTATGTCTCCCTGAAAACATTTCATCCCAGGGCATGGTGCAGCTGAGAGCCAGGCAGCAGCTGGGAGTGAGGAGTAAAAAAAGGCTGGATGTTACCAAGGGGTAGCAAATCAGTAATGCTGGTATGAGAAGGTATGAATAGAAGCATGAGGGAAAGAAGGAGTTAAACTTGAGGCAAAGAGGTGAATTTGAACAGGTATCTGGTTAAATATTAGTAAGGAAAGACTGAAATGAAGAGGTAGTGAAATAGGGAACCCAGTAATATTTCATAGATTGCTGAAGACAGTACCCACATTACTGGTGATAGACACATTCTTTCTAAAGCAATATTTATTTACAGAAGTACTTATATAAAAGACACATTGTTTTATTTGTAGTGTTTTTTTCCCAGCTTATTCTGAAGATTGTCATTGAATTTGCATGGATTTGGAAGTTAGAGGAGTTGCTGCATCCCCTCGAAGGCAGGCTCAGCTGTCATCGATGGGGAAGAAACGTCAGGTATGTTAATAGTATGTTGTGTGGTTGTTTTCCTTCTGTATTTTGACATTTTTACAAATATCTTCATCATACTTCAGAAGGTTTTTAGTTTGAGGTTATAATGCATTCTGTAGAGAAGGAAACTTTTAAAGAAATTATTTGTGTCAGAAACTGATAGTTTAGTATGGCAACTTCTCAAATGAAGGAGAAAATTTCCAGTAAGAACAGCTGTCCCAAAAGAACTGATGTTCTGGGTGCTTAGCTAGGATGTGGAGGGCTGGGGAACAAACCAGTGTTTGCAATTAAGTGCAACAGAGGCTTGAACCTGTTCTGTGTGCTGCTGTCTCAGGCTGTTGGTGAAACTGGTAACAGGTGTGTCTATGTTTTTGTTTTACAAGACAGCAAGAAAGTGAAGCAACTTCTAAACCGTAATTTCCAAAGACACAATTTCACGTTGATGTCTAAAATGAATCTCAGTGCTCTGCATCCATTAGGAATAGCTGGAAAACAGAATTCCCCTGCATAATAATCTATTTTGAGATAACTTAGGTGTGCAACCTTCACAGGATCACTGTAGCAGAAACTTTGAGGTTAACTTTTGAAAGCCTGATCACTAAAAGTACGATCTTGGGTTCTGAAGGCCATTGTTGTTATTATAGCTAAGATAAATATCGACATTTTTAATAACAGTTGATTTTTCTCACAGAAATTGTGTACTTTATGCCGATGATGTAAAGTTAATTGGTAATCTTCCCTCAGCTCCCAAGAAACCATTTAACTTCCTTATTTGTTGGATGACCGCATGAGGAATTCTTGGAGTTTGACTGCCAAGTTGCTGTTTTCCTTGTTTGTTTGATTTGGAATGAAAAAGGACCTTTTGTAAACAATACATGTCAGTTTTATAATGTTATCTTTTAGCCAATCTTTTAAGAATGAAATACTTGTATACAACAAGAGCATTTGGGGTGTTTAGTGTAGGTCAGGGGTATCAAACTCATTTTCATCGGAGGCCACATCAGCCTCGCGGTTACCTTCAAAGGGACAAATATAATTTTAGGACTGTATAAATGTAGAAGTAGTGAAAATGAGTGTAGGTTGTAAAAGAAAATGAATGTCCATTTTTCTGTAATGTCTCACCTCTTTTTTTCTTCTCTTTTTTGTACCTCTCAGTTTTGAAATTTAGACTCATTAGTCCATCTGATTCTTGGTGGCTTGCGGAAATAAAACATAGATTAAAATTAGGTTGAAACTGTGTGCTTTACCTTGTAAATGTGGACAGTTTTCAGGATGATTTTTTGCTTGCTTGCTTCATGATCTTATGACTTCTGGAAAAGGAATTACGTTAATACTTTAACGTTTAGAATGTGTTATGTTCTTTACCTTATCACAGTTGAAGTAGTACAGAAAAAATAGATTAGAAATAGAAATAGAATAGAAAAAATAGATTGTGATTTAATGCGTTACATTTAAGAATAATACTGAATTGTGTTAGATATCAACGGTTTTTTAACATATTTGACCACAAGGTGGTGGTATTTAGTATGTGCGAACTTCCTGGAGGGAAACTTATTTTTCTAAACCTGGACAGCCGTTTTTGAGGGCACTAGAGGGTAGTGTTGCTGAACTGTGAACTGCGTTTTCAGGAGCAGGTGACAAGTGTGTGTGGCAGGAAGGGAGTGACAAGTTTTGTGACTGCTCTGAAGTCGTGAGAGGTGTTAGGGCACTGCTGAGATAGGATGTCTGCACAGTTCAGACTGTGATGCTGAGATCTCTGAGCTGAAGAGGGTGAGAACAAAGATGCTGGCCCTGGTTCAGAACATCCCCAAACCACATGTTGTTCCAGATTGGGAGGCCAGATGGGGGAATTGTTACCAAGTGCTTTCCCCAGACCAACTGTCTTCCCTAGGGATTTGCTTTTGGCTCTTTTCAGAAAGCTGTAGGGGGGGTAGGTTGAGCTTTGGCTGGAATTTTTTCTTCTTGCTATGTTTTTGCTCAATTGAGTTTGGAGATCTGTGTGGTACACAGCCACGCAAAATTGTGTGAGTACACAAGCTGCCTAGTCATCATCATGTGCTGCTGTACTAAAGCTCATGATACAGTTACAGCAAATCTCAGGGCTTTTTTGGGGTCTGAGTAGCTCCACGTGAGCCAGCTGGCTGTCACTATTGTTTTGGTTTGAGGGTTGGCTGAGGGGGTGGTTCCCAACAAACAAGGGCTTCTACAAAGTCTCAGGGACATGGATTATTTTTAGCACATTATTAACAGCTGACATGGGTGCTATCTGGAGTATGGTTTCTTAATGGCTGGAAATCTTTCTGTTATGATCAGTAATCAGTCTTTCAGTCTTATGATCTGTAAGAATCAACTCTCAATGAAAGGTTTTTGTTTTGTCCTTTTGTTAGTAGCATCATGGTCAAATACATCAAACACATACTTTGAGTCATTGATTTTAAATATTCCAGAGAAACTGAAAGAGAAAACTGTGTACTTTAATCCTGATCCCTGTAGGTATGTAATAATGTGTTGGTTTTTTAGGGCTGGAGACCAGATACACGGGCTAGTCATGGTCCTCGCCCACCAGAGTAAGTCTGCTTCTATTTCTGATCAGTTTGTATAACTGTGCATTATTAATGAAACACAATTGCATTTGTATTGGTATGCAACTTGGTGTTCCATGAAATCTGTCATCATAGGCTTGTTTTCTGTGATTTTATATTTAGAATAGAATTTTTGATGCATTATTTGTATTGAAATTAAGTTGATTTACATTTGGTTGAGCTTAATGGTAGAGCTGTATTCAGGGCTTATACCTAGTCTTTCTGGAATATTTTTAATATAGTAGTCTGCAAAAAGAGAAAAAATTTTGGTTTTGCTTTAACTATTAGCCTTCTTTGCAGGTATTAAAATAAAAATTATAGAGAAACTGTTGTGAAGGGGTTTTACAAGCAAAGGGAAATTTTGTACAGTGTCTATAAAATTTAAAACCTTATAGTTACTTCTGCAGATAGGCAATGTCTGCTATTCTAAGGATTATGTTTGACAGTTTAGTTTGTTGGGTTTTTTAAACTGAAATGCCTTAAAGCCAATATATCTCTACATTATTTTACAAGTATGTGTGACCATGGCTTTGGATTGTTTGTAATGAAGTCAAGGAATATAAATTTCTGTGTACCATCAGTCATTCTTTAATAAAAAGGACTGAAAATTAAGGACCTCTCTAATTCCAATAAGTAATCCTGTTATAACAAGATTCCAGAGTATACTTGGAGTAAAGGCAGAAAACATGGAGATACTTTGATGAATTGGGAGATGTTTTCATTTTGTTAGCACAGTGGAAGCCAAATGTACATTAGCATTTCATTCTGCTTAATCTCTTTCAAGAAGTAGGGAAGGTTTGCATCCCAAGGAGCTGTTGCTTCTCTGTTGCCTCTCTGTTGACTGATTATAGAGGGATTTTGCCACAGACCTGCCGTGGAAAACAGTACTAAGGAGTCCCTGATTTATAATCTTGTTGCAGCAGCTCCTGCTGGAGAGTGAAGAGAAGCTGGGGTGGCCACGCTGGGAGTGAAGAAGGGCTTTGCAAGGGCCCTTTTCAGCTGCCAGGGTGCTCTGCGCTTGGGGAAAAGCTCGCTGGCCAATTTCTGAGCTGAAGCACAAGAGACTATTAGAGATTTGCCAAGTAGGCTGTCTCCAATTGCAGGGAAACTGTTCCTAGCAGGGAAATTTTTGTGAAGGAGCTGATAATAATAACTAATAGACAGCTTGCTTTTACTGTAATTTAAAAATAAGAGGAAGTATTACTATTAAATGCCTTTCAACTTCCTGCAGGGTGCCATGCCTAGATCTGGAGAAGCTGGGAGATTCTGATGAAGAGGTAATTATAAATTAATTCTGTCCTGAAGAGTTTTTAGAATTCATGTACTTCAGGAGTTTGTAAAAATATCACTGTAAATATAAATCAGTCATGATTACTTGTCTTTTTTCTTCTTTTTCTGTAATTTTAGGATGGAGACTCTTACATACCATACAGTGGAAGTTATCCTCCTACATGCACTCTAGGTTCATCTTCAGATTGGAGAAGATCATTGCAGACGCCACATGCACGGCATCATCAGGCTCAACAGGTCTGTCTGTTTTTACAAATACGCTCCTTTAGCAGTAATTTAGAAAACCATATTTAGCATTATTATACAAATTCTCTTTGTTTCTTTTGGTTAAACTCGTATCTCAAAGTTCTATTGGTCCAGAATATTTTGATCAAAGTACTTTTTACTGAGAAACCTCTAGAATATTTTAAAAATCCTATTTTCTTAAGTACCTTAGCTCTTTTTTGTTGGTTGATACACTCATCTATTTCATCATACTTATTTTTGAGGAGGTGTATTAATAGCTAGCTTTATCAGCAATTTGTTGAAGCAACTGAAAAATGTAATACTTCTGAGGTAGTGTGTGACTTTGGTTTAGCTTTGTAAACAAAATGGAACTTAGAGAAATAATAAAGATAAGATCAGTAGTAGTCAGTAAGCATCTGGAGAAAAAACATATATTTATAAACAGTAAGTATTATTTGTATGGAAAAATTGTTACTCTTGGTGAAAAGGAGACTTGGAGTTAAGTGAAACTGTTTCATAGGGTTTTATTAAGTCTCTTGTCTTTAAAACAGAACTGTGATGTTAACTTCAGAATTAAGTTCAATTTGTCAGAGCACTTCTATTGTAAAATTTCTTGATCACATATCAGCTGTTTTTTTTCCCTGTATGACTTAAAAAACTTGATCATCACTCATCCTAGATGATTTTTAAGGAAAATCACTAGTCCAGATGCCAACGTTCTGGTTTATATTACAGTGCAACACTGTTACAGTTCTACGTCCTCTATAATAAGTTTAAGAATGAATTTAGTTACTCAGTTATTTCAATTATTCCATGAATGTAGGAAAACATTACCTTTGAATTCTTATATCTGAATGAAATTTGAAAAAGTGAGTGTGACCATTTTTATTTGATCATTGGTACATATTTAATTTCTCTTTTCCTTTAGTTTGAAAAGGTATCTATAAAATCTTGTCAGAGGAAAATGGAGGTAAAGTAGCTGAAAAAGCGTACACTGACAAAATAACACTAGCAACTCAGTAGTAGAATGGTATAGTGTATGATCTGAAAATGTAATGTTTTAACTTATTTTGTGTGACAGGAACTAGCTTAATGGAGAGACTATTTTAAATGTGCTGTCATTCCATCAGTAGTTTGAATGTTTAAAATGTGATAATTAAAGGGAAAATGCTGAAGCACTGCAAACAGGAGTCTTCTGTTTGTAGTCTTTATGTATTTGAGAGATTAGATATCTAGAGCTTTAAACTAATTCAGGAATGCTACCTACACAATTATTTTATTTCATAATTGTGCACCATACATAATAATGGTAAAAATCTTACTAGTACATTTTTATTTGGTTAGGGTGCAGCAAATATCTTAACTTATCAATGTTATCTCTTTTTGGAAGAATTAGGAAATATGCTGTTTAAAAATCCATTCTTTCAAAAATATTTAACTTATGTAAACCTAAGAAGTACTTTGAGTGTTTTTAAAACAGAAATGTAGCTAGAAAAAAAAACAAAACCAATTATTAATTTGTACATAACCTATGCCCTTTGAAACAAATAATATAGTGACTTGTGTGGCAGGACTCCAAATTGGCTGGAGCTCAAGAAGAATCTGCCAAGATCATGGTTTTGTGTTTCCCCATAAACCAAACGGTTTATCAACTTGGAAAAAAATGGGCATTTAAATAAAAACTGAAACGGTTAAGTGTTGTGGTTTTTTTTTTTAAGCAATGGGCTAAGAATGTGTTACTTCTCAGAATGTCTATGTGCTCAACATAGGTATTTATGCATGTCTTAAGATGCAACTGTGACCATGCAACTGCGGAAAGGTTGTTTTTCCTCTGCACTGCACTGTAAGCATGCACTGCAACTGTACTTAAGTTGCTATACTCTTTTAGGTCTCTGCCTACAATTTCATCACTTGCTTAACCATTTTGTTGAAATATAACATTCTTACATATAGTTCTGTCTGGCTGCAGGAAGGCTAATGAAAGGTTCATGTGGCTTTGTCTGTTTGTCAGGGTCTTTCTTCTCTGCTTTCCTTTCTATCATGTTACTACCTTTCTGTCTTCATTATGTCTTGAATACTGAAGTGCTGAATGTGCAGGATTATATCTTCTGTTCACTTACCCTCATTTGCTCTCCCTCTCTCTCTTTTTTGACTGACTTTTTTCCCCTCCATCTTTTTGTGGAGAAGATTTTGAAGCAGTTCTAATATATTTCAATGTATTCTTCTGAGTGGCCTTTATTTCTGCATTGCTTGCTTCTGGGGTCCTGACTGAACATTCCTTTAGCAAGACATATTCCAGCTTCTTCAGTAACACACTGTGTAAGTAAATTTGCCAAAATAGGTCACTTTGGAAGAATAATTTAAATACAATCTCTGTCATTCAGGAATTAACCAGTGAAGGGATGTGGATCCTCTTCTGCATGCTAAAGCTGCCCTTTCAAGAACATAAATATTTTGGGGTTTTGAGAACCGGTTTTCTAGAATGAGACTGTTACACTATTGTTGAAAGATGGGGTGTGTCAAGTAGAGATGCCAGATAGAGCGATCTTACTTTTGTTAGCATTGAAGGAATATCACTTAAACGTTGAAGGTGTTAGTTATTCAGGGAGAGAAAGAAGAATGGAGTCTTGGCTTTATGTCATTGCTGCTGTGTCTGCTGATCCAGCCTCCATTGTGTAGAGCAGTGAAAGGGATGTGAAGTTAGGAAGTTACTTATGTAACTTCACAGCCTTTTCAGCTGATACTGTTCTAGGGAAGGAAGTCCCAGTACTAATACTCATCTGCCATCCACAAATATTAGAACTTCTGATTGAAAAAAATCCATCAGCCCATTTTCAGCCATCCAAAATAAAATGTCAGAATTTCTATCTTATAGGACAGAACCACTGTTTCTTGGCTTCTCTCCTTAAAAGGGATGTAAAACTATTTGGCTGTGTACATTTTAGATTAAAAGATGGCAGCATATGAAGGACTCAGTGAAAATTAAGCCTGAATATACAGTCATATTTGCATTATTAATGTGAAGCATAGTGTAAAGAAGTTTCAGAAGTTACACTGGATGGGAATTATAATAATGCTGCTCTCATTCAATGGATCAACCAGAGGCTTTTATATTGATTATTCTTTGCTTTAGCATTCTGTTTTGGAGCAGAAGACAATACCAGAAAATCTGCGATCCCCGACAGACAGATATAAGCTGAAGTATCGTCAGTATGAAGCAGATCTGAAGGAAGAATATAAGCAGTATTCTCAGAGAATTGCAGAAAAGAAAAAACACCTCCGGTGTCCAGAAGCTTCAATAAAGGTAGCTGGCAAATAAGTAATTGCATTATTAAATAGCAAATGTATGCATGTTTTTATCATAAATAAATAAAAATGTGTGATTTAGGTCTAATTATGAATAGAAAACAAAATATAGGAAGCTTGTTTCAGAATGAAAAACTGAGGTCCTCTGAGAATCTAAGTGTGCTTGTATTCTATGGTAAGATATGTAACTTTTGCCCTCAAAATGCGTCTCTATCCTGAGCATGAAGAATAGTATAGAATCATAGAATAGTTTGGGTTGGAAGGGACCTTCAGAGGTCATCTAGTCCAAGCCCCTACAATGATCAGGGACATCTTCAACTAGATCAGGTTGCTCAGAGCCCTGTCAAGCCTGGCCTTGAATGTTTCCAGGGATGGGGCATCTAACACTTCTCTGGGCAACCTGTGCCAGAATTCTACCACTCTTACTGTAAAAAAGTGTATTCCTCCTGTCTGGCCTGAGTCTCCCCTCTTTTTAGTTTAAAATCATCACCCCTTGTCTTTTCGCAACAAGCCCTGCTAAAAAGTCTGTCCCCATCTTTCTCATAGTCCTCTTTTAAGTACTGAAAGGCCTTGATAAGGTCTTCTTGAAGCCTTCTCTTTTCCAGGCTGAACAACCCCAGCTCTCTCAGCCTGTCCTCACAGCAGAGCTGTTCCAGCCCTCTGATCATTTCTGTGGCCTCCTCTGGCCCCTCTCCAACAGGTCCATGTCTTTCCTGTACTTAGGTCTCCAGAACTGGATGCAGGACTCCAGGTGGGGTCTCACAAGAGCAGAGTAGAGGGGCAGAATCACTTCCCTTCACCTGCTGGCCATGCTCCTTTTGATGCAGCCCAAGATACAATTGGCCTTCTGAGCTGCAAGCGACTCATGTCCAGTCTCTCATCCACCAGTACCCCCAAGTCCTCCTCCGCAGGGCTGCTCTCAATCCCTTCATCCCCCAGCCTGTGTTGATCCTGGGGGTTGCCCCAAGTGAGCTGCAGGACCTTGCACTTGGCCTTGTTGAACCTCATGAAGTTTACATGGGCCCACTTCTTGAGCTTGTCCATGTCCCTCTGGATGGCATCCTGTCTCTCAGGTGTGTCAACTGCACTACTCAGCTTGGTGTCATCTGCAAACTTGCTGAGGGTGCACATGATCCCACTGTCTGTGTCATTGATGAAGATGTTAAACAGTACTGGGTCCCAATGTGGACCCATTAGGGACAACACTTGTTACCAGTGTCCGTCCAGATTTTGTGTCATTGACCACTACTCTATGGATGTGACCATTCAGCCAGTTCCTCATCCACTGAACAGTCCACCCATCAAATCCATGTCTCTCCAGTTTAGAGAGAAGGATGTTGTGGGGGACTGTCTCAAAGGCTTTACAGAAGTCCAGACAGACAACATCTGTAGCCCTTCCTTTGTCCACTGACATAGTTACTCCACTGTAGAAGGTCACTATGTTGGTCAGGCAAGACTTGCTCTTGGTGAAGCCATGCTGGCTGTCCTGAATCGTCTCCCTGTCCTCCATGTGCCTTAGCACAGCTTCTAGGAGGATCTGCTCCATGATATTCCTAGGCACAGAGGTGAGGCTGATAGGTTGGTGGTTCCTGAGGTCCTCCTTTCTACCCTTTTAAAAAATGGGTGTGATGTTTCCCTTTTTCCAGTCACCGGGGGCTTCAGCTGACTGCCGTGACTTCTCACATATCATTGAGAGTGGCTTGGCAACTACATCAGCCAATTGCCTCAGGACTCTGAGATGCATCACATCAAGTCCCATAGACTTAAGGATGTTCAGATTCTGTAAGTCGTCATGAGCCAGATCCTCACAGTGGGAGGGACTTTGCTTCCCCCAGCCCCTGTCTTGCAGTTTGTTTTCCATTTGAGAAGTGTGGGAAGACAGCTTGCCTGTGAAGATGAGGCAAAGAAGCTGTTGAGTACCTCAGCCTTCTCCTCATATGTTAGCAGTTTACCAGTCTTGCTCATTGCGGAGGGGTGGGGGGAGTGCACATGTCCTTTGACCTTCCTTTTCTGGTTGACATACCTGTAGAAGCCCTTCTTATTCTTTGTGTCCCTTGCCAAGTTCAGCTCCAGCTGTGCCTTGGCTTTCCTGACCTCATCTCTGCACGACTGGGCAGTGTCCCTATGCTCTTCCCAGGATGCCTGTCGCTGCTTCAGCTCTCTGTGCATTTTCTTCTTGCCCTTAGTTTGACCAGCAGGTCTTGACTCAACCATGCTGGCCTCTTGCCCTGCTTACCCGATTTCTTACACCTGGGGGTTGAGAGCTCTTGTGCTCAATCAAAAGCATCCTTAAAGATCTGCCAGTTCTGTTCTGCTTCTTTGTGCCTGAGGGCAGTTTCCCAGGGGGTCCTGTTGACTAAGTCTTGAAGAGCTGGAAGCCAGCTTTCCTAAAATTCAGGGTCCTGACTTCACTCTTTGCCTGTCCCACATCCATCAGGATTGTGAACTCCGGGAGCGTGTGACCACTGCAGCCCAGGCTGCCTCCAGTCTTGACATCACCAATTAATTCTCTTACGCTGGTGACCATCAGGTCCAGTATTGCATCCCCTCTGGCAGCGCTGTCTATTACCTGACTTAAGTATTTATCCTCAATGTACTTGAGGAGTCTCTTGGATTGCCTACAGCTTGCCGTGCTACTTTGCCAGCAGGTGTTGGGGTGGCTAGAATTCCCTATCAGGACAAGAGCCTGTGAGTGTGATGCTTCCTGTAGCTGGAGTAACAAGGCTTCATCAATAGTCTCCCCCTGATTGATAGAGAAGGTTGATAGCATGTTTGATAGGGAAGAGTTTGCAGCCTAAGAAGATGAGAGACAGCGGGAAGATCTTGGTAAAATGTTATTACCAAATATAAAAATGCATTCAAGCTCTTTTATTTTTTAAATATAGAAGTATATTAATTATTATTCTATTCAATTATGATTGTATATAGGACTTAAAAAGAAGAAGCGAAAGATGTAATCTGTACCTTAGAGAACTGTTAACACTGAAAATGGAAGGGAATATGGGGGTTAAAATAATGAAAGATGTTATCTGTACTCTTTTCTTTGACGTTGTGTGAGATCCAGTACAATTGGTCTGCAAAGTTGGACTGTAAGCTCCATTAATTTCGCCAAGTTTCTTTTGTGTTTTTAAATTAAAACTAAGATGCAAACAAGGGAAGATCAGTGGAGAGAAACTGGAAAACAAAGGGGTGGAAAAAAAAGCAATTTTCCTTTTGTTCTGGAAGAGATAGTGGAGAAAGCTGGCTGCCCAGAGCAGGGTACTTTGTTTTAGGTGTAAGAGAACAGGAAAAAAAAGTAAGCAACAGCTGTGAGGTCTGGTTGAATGCCAGACTGTGCTGAGGGTAGGTGACCATTTAAGAATCTTAATGAAAAGTTAAGTATGCAGATGTTGAGGGAACATATTGTGCTCATTGCTTTTCAGAGGAAAGGTTTGTGATGAATAACAATGAGATTACAGGTTTTACTTGCTTAATGTTCAGTAGAATGAAAAGGGAACGGCTTACATAAGTCAAAGATTATGTTTCACATATTTATTGTTTTAAACATGTTGATAGTTTTAAAGGGACTTTGTTCTCTTATAGTCACACTTCTAGTGTTCAGATAAAACTTGGAGAACCTGCAAGTACTTTTAAGAAAACATTCTGTGAGCAAAAGAGTTGAGTGAAAAAAATAATTCTGTTATTTTGTAAAGCTTATGTGTGGTGTCAGTTCTGGAGATTTGTTGTTGTATTACTTTTGTTTTTTTTTTTAATGATTCTGCTCTTATGTACCAGTCTGACGCCATCATGTCATTTTGTTTTCCAAGGACTGATTCCTTTCTATGCTGTACTGCAAGGCCATCAAAAGGGTATTTGCAGGAGCAGACAAATTAATCTGAAACTGAAGAGATAGGTGGCAAGAGTATACTGGGAGACAAAAAGCAGGACTGGCTTATGCTGGTGATTTTGGGTTCCAGAAGGTTACTTGCGAAGTATTAGAAGCCATGTGTGTCAGTTCTTAGGAGAGATCTTAATATAATGTCTAGTAGAACAATTTTCTGTGTTAGATAGTGTCACTACCTCATTAAATTAATACATCAAAAACTCTTTAGATTTCAAGATACTTATTATTTTATCTGATTAGTGGAACGTGCGATAGCTTTTCTTCTCTGAAAAGAAGCTGCTCTTAGAGGAGCGTAGCTAACAAAACCTACTCTTGTTTTTTTTTCCCATGGTCCTTCTTTCCTGACTTCTGTAAACGTAGTCCTCTTCATCAGTTTTCTTTATACCCTCCATGTAGGAGATATTTCTGTAGTACTCTCAGACTGACTTACAAGTCTGTTAGACCAGTTCAGCAGTATGCTTTGGCTTTTCCCTGTCTAGACTGTACTTAACTTATTTGCTGGTCAAAAAGCAGCGTCTCTGCAATGGTGAAATTTGAGCTATATGCATAATGGCAAATCTGCTGCTTTCTCTTGGCTGTTTTTCAGCAGAACAGAGAAATGATGAGCTCTTGTCTTCTTCAGAGAGGTACTAACAGTCTGCCTTCTCTGACTAACTGCTGATATTTCACAAAGCTTGTAGGAACATAGTACTTTTGAGATTTTATTTCAATATGGTTGAAAGCTGGTAATTGTTCAAGTTACAAGGAAATACAAGATAGCAAGATTTTTAAGTTCAGTTTCTGTTGAAAGCTAGGTTTAAAGAAATACTTTTCTAAATAGCATGAAGTATTAATAGAAGTAGATACTTTAAAATAAAGAAGAAAGGAAAATGCTTTTAAGTAAATCGAGGAAAATGTGTGCAGCTTCGTTTGTTTATTTTTCTTATAATTAATTAAATTTGATTTATGAAAAGAGTGTATTTTTGTGTAGGGTGCCCAGCTTGAAGATGGACATAATGATGATCTTACAGCTCTTGATGAGAAAGCTCTCCTGCAACAGTGCTACACAAGCAAGCCATATAATATGCAGCACAACATAATGAAATCAGAAGCTGTAAGTATTTTGGCTGGTATTATGCTGTTAACTGTCTAGACTTGCAGAATGACTTCCCAGATGTTCAACAGAAGTTAGGCCTTCGGTGATTTGGTTCTAGTATTTAATTGCACCCATTGGAATCATGGGAGTTTAAATGTTTGTTTCCATGCAATCTGAACTGAGCAATCCAGTGAGCATTTTTTTAAATCTTATTTGTGATGCTTGTATTTTATGTAGTAATGTATATAAATGAGAATACAAATTATGAATTAACAACAAATATATGCATAAAACTAAGATTAACCGAGTGAGTTGAGTGAACCTGAGTATAGTGTTACATATCCTCCAGTCTGTAACTTGTACCTGAGCCTGTGTTCTATGATCCATGGATTCTATGGTTCCGTCAGCTCTTCCTTACTCACTTCTAGGATAAACAGGCTGGTTTCCCTCGTTATCTCCTGAACTGGAGTATGTGATGAGAACTGGTTTTGTAAGCTGCATGGTCTCTGATGCTGGTATTAGATCAGGTCAGACCTGTGTTTGACTGAGTCTTCAAGCTCCAAGGATGAAGCTTCTACAGCATCTCTAGGCAACACCTTCCTGTGATATACTACTCTCCTTGTGAAGAAGTTCTTCCTATTACCCATACCAAGCCTCCCAAGGCTCAGGTTGTAACCTTGGCCTCCTGTTATACTGTTGGCCACTGTCAAAAAAAATTTGGTTCTGTTTCCTTTGCAACTTCCATTTGGCTGTAGGATGTTTTCAGAATGCCCTGTAGCTGTTACTTCTGCAAACTAAACAAACCCAAGCTCTTTTCAGTTGCTTTGACTCTGATCCTCTGTGAGATCTTTTCCAGATTCCCTTCATCCCTGTTGATCTTGGGAAGGAGGGAAACCTGAAAACTGGAAACAAGTATGGCCTCACTTCCCTTATATGGACGTACCAAATATGATTCTTTAATTTCTTAAGTAGACATGATTTTTACTCTTGTTAGGACTGAACAATAGAAGTCTTGCCCATCTAAGGCTAAACCTTGAATTTAGGATTATTTACAATTATGGAGAATCTTGAGATTAGCTATTGCATGGTTAAGGATTTGCACGTACAGAATGATTGCTTGCAAAACTGGTTTTTGAAGGCATGGTTGAGCAGAGTTAGCAATCTAACTTTTTCATGGAATACTAAGCCATGATAAATTTTATGAGATTGTAAAAGTAAGCAATAATTTTAATTCATTTTGTTTGCTCATCACTGTGCACTGAATTTTGCATCATTGCAAACATTTATTTGATTTCTAGTCTTGTCAAAGTGAATATGGATGTTGTACTACTGAGGTCACTATTCATTTTCATGATAAGAAAATCTTTTAAGAACGTATTTTGTGAAGAACTTGAAGAACTTTCTGTTTGTTATTTTTAGGATAAGTTTAAAAATCTACGGTATAGGGTGAAGACAATGGAAAAAAACGTTTTGAAGTATCATTAGAGTAACTACACAATGCTAAAAGAAATAAGCTGAGAACAGTGAGGAAGGGAGCAGTGCAGGACCACAAAATAACAGGTACACTGCAGCTGGCGTGCTTTAAAAGGAAGCCAGCAGTGAGCAAGGTGTCACAGAGACCTTTAGAAGCACTTTTGTTATTGATTAGCACTCATGGTTGCACGGGCTGGCCGTTTCTTTCTAGGAGTATTTCTTGGATTCTCTCAGGTTCAAGCTTCTGATAGTGCTAGAAATGGTGCAAAAGAATCAGAAGTAGTAACTACGTATACATATTAATTCCATTTGGCATACATTGCCTCAATTGCAGGCATTTGATTTTAAGGCTTTTAAAAATTTGCTTAAGAATACACAATGTAACAATTTTCTTTTGTTGTAATCACTACAAAAAACTCTAATGTTAAAACAGAATATCTCTCTATTTTTCTATAGTCTGGAATGAAAGTTCCCTTATTCAAGACAGGTTATAGTACATGTGTGATTGCCAATAGATGCTGTATCTAATAAAATAAGGGGTTTTGGAAAAAAAGATTAGTTTTCTCTGAATAATCGTATTTTGTGAACAAAGTTACTACTTTTTAAGTAGTGAGAGCTGCTGCACATTCAATGTTTGCATCAGCGATTTTGTGAATTTGTAGTAAAGCTTTTGTCCAAGAGCTGAATGGAAGATGTTCCATGGAAGAATAAATTTAGTGACCTAGTATTCAACTCAAATTCAACGTGTAACTTTTTTTTCTTTTTTTTTTTTTTTTTTTACAGTCAGGTTCTTTCCAGCATGCTGGCTAGTTTGGCTCTGTATGACAGGGTCCAAGGAATATGTTGTGTTTTAACAAACACTGCTCTGTATTATCAGTGTGTCCTCCTTTACATAATGCTTTTTGATACATCTATTGTGATGGTTAAGGGCAAAGATTCAGTAATTCGGAATAAAGCATCTGTAGTTCTCATAGGTGAAAAACAAAATATGAAAGCGAACTGAAAAGCCCTGTGTCTCCTGTAATTCAGAAATCTTTTAAGGCTTAAAATTCATTCGAAATAAACACCAACTAGTCTGATGTTACATTATTTATTTGTGTTTTTTTGGTTGTATGGTTTGGTTTTTGTGGTGTTTTTATTTGTTGTTGTTTGTTTGATTTTTTTTTTGGGGGGGGCGGGGGGGGCGCGCTAGTGCCAATCACTATTTACTTGAAGGTTATGAATTATACCCATAACATCTCTGTGGAATTAGGGATTATCCCTTACAGTTACCTGGTGTCTGGGAACAACTTTCGTTTCTTCTTCAGCCATGGGAAAGCTTGATCTATCTAGAATTTGGTTTGCACACAAGAATTGTGTGGGAAAAATAACCAATCAGAAAAATATCTTAATTCTTCAGTTTTAGAATACATACAGAGTTATCAAAAAGGTTGCATAAACTCCCTCAGTAACAATAATCTCTGATTTCTCATATATAAAAATTATTTTTTTTGGGAAAAAAAGACAATTTTCAGTGCAGTGAAAAAGTTCAGAAATCTGGAAGATAAAACAAAGAGAGGTGCTGGGGCCTGGTTGTTGCCAGTGGCCTCCAGGTTGTCCTGGACATCTTCTTGTGCTTTGGTTTCTCTTTCTAGGAAACAAATGATGGTCAACACCTGAGCACTTTACAGTGAATGGCACAAAGTTATAGTTCAGAGTTATTTTCATAAAAAGAATAAGAAGATCATCTTAAATCCCCTTCCCCCTTAGGATGATCTTTCCTGAAGGGTTTCTCAGATTGGTCTGTCTCAGCAGAAAATTATTGTGGCATGCAGCAAATAATAATTGGGCGTTGAGACTAAGTCTTAAAATAATTTTTTTGACTAAGTATTGCTGGAGGTAAAGTTTCATTCTCTTGAGTTGGAATCTGTGTCAGCCATGAAACTTGAAATAGTGTGAGTTTCCTCAGGCTCTATTGTACTTACAGAATTTATTGGAAACAATGCAGAGATAAGGATGCTCTCTGTCAACAGAAATACTAGAATTATCATATTTATTGACAACTAATATGCATAGACAATTTGAGTGTGTAGCAGAGTATATTATTTGTCTATTTGTTATGCAAACAGAACTCTCTTCAAAAAGATGGAGGAAAAAAAAGATTAATTGTGACATAGGTAAGATTGTGACCTCTGAGTGTTTTCTTAAGGGGCAATTTATTATTTGAACAGTCAGGTGTTATATGTTTAATTTGCTTTGAGTCAGTTTTTCATTGCAGGAGGATGTTGCTGCAGAGAGGAGAAAACAGGCTGTAGTAGAACAAGTGATGGTGGATCAGTTATCCAGGTAAATGAATTTATAATGTAAAATTTCACTTTTCCCTACAGAAGAATTCAGATCTGCGAGTGTGTGGCTCTTCTTGCCTAGGATATGTTTTGGATCCTCTCATTCCAACTCTTGTGCAGTCTTATGTGGTGTTATTATTATTTGCAAACATTTTTTAAGTGAAAAATCTTTTTAATTTAAATTAAAAGATCAGTTTAAAGTGCTAGGTGTACGGTCATTTTTTTTTTTTTTTCTGAGAATAATTTTGAATTTCATACTTGGACCTAATTAAGGGCTTTCCAATAGCACTAGCTCTCAGAAATAACCCTCTTGCACCTCAGCAAAATATATGGATACCTGCTGTTACAAATTACACTTCTTCAGTATTTATTTTATTTTCTGACAATCTTAGTTTTATTAATATTCCTTTATTAATATTGACACAGCATCCCTCTGGAGTAAAGGAGTCTCATACAAATGTTGGACAGGTAGGAAGAAAAGGCACAGTGATGAATCAAGTTGATCAAGGTTGTACAGGAAGGCTGTTCTAACTTCATGGCTGTCTCTCTAGGTCTAAGAAGGTATAGAAGCAATGTAGAAAGATCTCTTTTTATGTTAAGGGGGAACAAAAGTAACTTACAGGTAAAGATCAGTATAGTAAAAACATTTTTCCTTATTATTATTCATGTATACTTTTTCTCATTTTTAACTAGTTGTCTGGTTATGGCAGCATAGGATGGTGTAACCTAGTTTAATATAGTTTCATGTTACCTTATGCTTGCCAAACATCTGTGGGTAGCTCTACAGTATGTTGCATTCTGTACTTCATTTACAATCTCTGCAGTCATCTCTACTCATATTATAGCCCATCAGATCTTAAGACTTTGAGGGTGAAATGTTGTTGCACTTCACCATTTTATTTCTTCTTGGTTTTCGTTCCAACTTCAGTTTAAATGACCTGTATTGTTGAAAAGTCTATTAATGCTTTTACACACTATTTAAAAGATATCAGAAAAATCGCATGAAGGAAACAAGATTGTACTGAAACACAATGTTGAATTCCAAGTGTCATTGTAGCAGGATTAAAAATACGGAGTGTTCAGTGCAGAAATCCCCAGTTTTCAAAGAAATACTTGTCCCATGTCATACCTTTACGAAAGCGTAAGTAAAGCAGGTGATTACAGAAACTATCTTAAAAATGTGCTGGTTGTGTTGAAGTGTTTGAATCCTACTAATGCTGGATTAAACATACAGGTTTGTGCATCTTGGATCATGGATGCTTATTCTGTGCTTAACGTCCTTCAGCTACTTTGCCTTATTTTTTCCATGTATTCCTTCTCCAACTATAACCTTCTGTTGACAATGTCAAAACAATATTCAGTAGTGCTGCAGCTGCATCAGGATGAACTTCTAATTTAAAAAAATCTCTCTATGTTCCAAATACATCTGCGCCAGTACTGCCAAACAAATTGGTATCAGAGAGCAGGATATTAATTGGGGAAGATTAGTTCAAAACTGTTGCATGAAAAAAAACTATTAAAGGAAATACAAAGGTGTTTTGATGTGTTAATAAAGTTAATAAAACTATATTAGCCATGCCAAATTATTTTTCCTTCTGATTATGAACCATTTCCGAAGATTTATTTGATATATAGATATAACATGTATCTATATCTATATATAATGTATATAGATATATCAAATATACTTTGAATAATACATATGTATATACAAAGTTACTACATAGTAGTGCACTGCTGGAATATTTTTGCATGTATTTGATTTTGAGTAGTTGACTTCAGGATTTTTAAAAACAAAAACATAAGCCCACAGTTTTATGCAAGCTTAATGGATAACTCCAAGATTTTATTGTTGTGTTACTCTTGAGTGTTTTCTTTCCTGAGTAAGAATATGTAAGATCTGAAATTCAAACATACTAATAGTCAGAGGGCTTCTCTCTGCTCTTTGTGGCCAGAGCTGTTATAAGTGACCCGGAGCAATCCATGCGTGATGATGTTTATAAGGAGGCTCATGGACTTCTGAGACTTGGGACAGCACCAATGCGTTTTAGAAAAAGAACTCTGCATGAAACGAAGTAAGTTTTCTCTAGTGGTCTTTTTTTTTTTTTTTTTTTAAGAAATACATTTTCTGCTGTATTTTTTATTATTTTGGGCCCTGCAAAATCTGTTTGCCTTTCCAGATGTTTTATTTGTGGCTTGAATCCTCCACCAGCTTCATGTAGCCTCACAATGCTTATAATTGCCCAGTGGGACCTTTTTATGTGGATCTCTGTGTATAATGAATGATTCATAGAGTTTATAAAAGCTGTGAGAACATTCTTGAGCTTATATTGATATTGTTCATCACAGGGTTTTACCAGCCTTTACTGAGCTATTGAATTCTTGAAATCTTGTCATATCCGTTTAGAGATTCCTATCCTGAGGTGCATAAAATCACATAAATATGCATCTGCAAATGCTAATGTAGATCTTCACAATATAATCATACTTTTCTTTCATGTTTTGATTTCTGCTGCAATAATTAACCACATTGGTGTTTAAATGTCATTCCTGGCCTGTTAGCATTGAAGTAGTAACTCCAAGTGTGTAAGAAAAACTGAGAAAATGCTGTGATCTATAGAATGAAATGAATCTGCAGGTCTGAGTTTTGTTCTGTTATTCTTTCTCAACATGCAGGCAAACATCTCTGCTTTGTGCATTTTAACATCCTTCTCTAAAGTCTTTCTCAACAAATTTCATCTTTGTATTCTTACAAAAAAAAAAGAAAGGGGCAACAAAACCAGTCTCGATCTCTTACACACACCACAGGGACAAATCTTAATTTCTGGAACCAGTAATATGGGCCACTATGAAATATCTAGGTGGGTAAAGAAGCCCTATCTTGGGTATTTTTGCAAGAAAACACATTGATTGGTGAATGTAAGATAAGTGGCAGAGGTTTAATTCTTGATATAAGGATGTAAACAAAATATCCCATTCATATATAAGCCTTCTGCGAATGTACTCTCATATTATGTAATTACAGAACACCTTCCACATTACAACTCTGAGTTGCTTTTTAACTCAACTATAAGGGATCATCTCCTCAGCCAGTTGCCAAGGATACCGTATTTGATATTTTTTTGCTGTTTTGAAGCAGTTGATTTTTATGTAACATTTCTCTGTGAGCATATAGGTATCATTAACGTGCTGCATTGTTTTCACAGAATAAGGACCAAATCAGGATTAACTGAAAATATGCTTTCTAACAAGCTACGCTTTGATTGTAGAATTATATCGAGGTAATCGCTAATTTTGTGAAGCTTTTCAGTTCTATGAATTTATTAATGATGATCTTTACCTTCTTGAAATAGTTAGTGGCATTGGACATTTCTGTTCCCTATGTTTAGAACGAAATATGTGCTGTGTGGATATATATATGCATACATGTATAATACAGGTTTTGACATGGCTGTTGGATGGTGGCTTCACAGTCCTATTGCACAGTGTTAAGATACATCAGGAATGTTACTTTACCATCATACCCATAGGTCCGTGGAGGACAGTTACCACAGGGGCTGTGTAAAATAGTGCTCTTAGCCATTACACCTCAGTTGATTAAAAATTATCCGTGTTTTAGCTCATGGCAACAACCACTGTGGATGGGAAGGATGACTTAGTGTCTCGTTTGTAGCTCCTTATGTGTTAAACTTGCATTTTTAGGGCATCTTTGAACCTGTTCTGAATTTGAGTAGTGGTGACATGAACATATTCTTCAGCTCAGAAGGTGGCACTTTCCTGAAGCAGTGAGCTGTTTACTTGTTAGACATAGCTGAGGATTCAGCCACATAGATTCATACACCATAACGAATGCAGTAGTCCTGGTAGAAGCAATCCTTTAGTTAATGAGTGAAAATTACATTGGTGTACCAAAACATGAAGCCTTGGAAGGTGTTTTTAACATTATGGAGAATAGAATATTGCAGAAAAGTACGGGTCCAAATCCAGAAGTTGAATTCCGTTTAGAGAGAATGGCCAGATACCTCTTCAAAGACAAAGATTGTACAATATGCAACATTTGAAATAGAATGAATATTCCAAAATAGAAATGTTATTTTTGTTTGGGTTGAATTGGATTTGTACAGGTGCAAAACCATAAAGGTGCTTTTCAATTTTCTTCCCAGAAATGGTCGTGATGCCTGTAGAGAGTTGATGGGATTTTTTTTTGCATGTGACAGATCCCTTACTGTGTATGAATTTCGACAGTTTGGAAAGAATAGGTAGGATAAATTACTTTTTAAAAAGGTTTTAGAAAACATCTTCCACTGTATCTAAGATACTTAAATAAATTTAACTGTTTTAATATAGGTTTTTAATTATTTCACAGAACAAATGCCTTGCCTTTCATTCAGAAGGGAGTTTATCAACATCAGCGTGGACAAAAGAAAGGAAAAGCTTATGATCTTAGTGATTTCTATATTGTAAGTAACATTCTGTTGAATATAAGTTATTTTTCTTGGTGGTTTGGAAGTAACATTTAGATAATCCAGTTGAAAACTGTGATATAGTTTTCAGGGAAGATCGGAAGTCTTTGATAATGCTTTCGAATTAAAGATTTTTCAGGAGTCTTAATTATTTTGTTGTTCCACACTTTAGATATTCCATTTTTAGGTTCAGATTAAGCTGTAGTTTGTAGTTTTCCCGCTAGAGGACACAAGACTGCAGACAGTGTAGACCTTTTTGAAGGTAAAACAAACAGTTTGGGAAGAAGAGTCCTAAAGATGTAAACCAAAGTACTTGTTAAAAATTAATGATCTTTGCAAGGTCTACTGGTATTTTTGACATAAGGCAACGATTACATATTTTTCTAAACATGAGGAAATTGCAGGTTAATTGGTTTCAACATGAAGTTGAAAATGTTTACCACCAGCTGTTTAGAGAGAGTTTTTGAAACAATGGCAGACTTCATCTACCAGCTAATCTGATGAGTGACTACAAATCATATTGCATCTTCCATACTGCTCTACTTCTGTACTGGGTTAAGTGTTCCTGGTTTATAAATACTTGAGCAATTTTTCAAGTACAGAGTGTTTTCAATGAGTTCTTCATATCCTCCTGCAAATCTTAAATTTAGAGCAACGACCATGTTTGAATGAAGTATTGAAAGTAAAAAAGACAATATTAATTTTTTGAATGTTTTGTCTAATCACCTGCCTAATCCTAACTGTTTACATGTGGCTAAAATATAAGTTTCCAAGGTGAAATAGATTAATTTATGGTATGGAGGTTGAAGCTTTTTTTTAGATATTTTTTTCTTTTATTATTGTCATGTGTATCTTTGCAACCTGCAGATGGAAATGTGTTCTGAATAAAGATGTGTCTTAAAGCCATCCAGAAAATGTACTGCTGCTGAGTTTGATAGCTCTTTGGAATGATGTCCTATCTGTGAATCTCTACAACTGCAAACTGGGTTTTTGTGCTGACATTAAGACACACAAATCTTTCACAAAGTCCAAATGATTGAAACACTTGCACCACAATAACAGTATCTCTGTCTCCTTCCTAATACATGAGTTTTGGAGGCTTTATAACCTCAGCCTGCATATTACAGTTATATTACAGTTGGAGCTACTGCTTTTTTGTTTTATTCTTCTCAGAATTCTTTGTTTTCAGTTTGCTGTTTTTCTTTCTTTGCCCTTACCTCTTCTCCCAAACCAAAAAAGCATCTCTAATTTTGCAGAATACACGAGGTGTATCCTCTGTCCCCAACTTGGAGGGAGGGGGAGTTTGTAATACTCAGGAGAGACTATACTGGGTAATAGAGCTCTCTACTACTAATAACAAGGCTTTATTCAATATTTATTAATGAAATATAGCAATTTTAAAGAATGACTTTATAGTTAAACATTGCAGGAATGATTTGAACTTTGGGAAGGCTACTTTTTAGATGTTTGTTTATCTCAGGTATTATTTTAGGTTATTGAAAGTACCTGTGGAGGGCTTCTTCTAGTCTGAGAGAACTTTGCTCTCGTGGTATCAATGTGGCACCTTCTGTGACTCTCTTTTGTGATCCAGTGAGTTTTGGATCCCATAAGGATGAAGGGAGAAGAAAAATTGAAAAGTAGAGCCTGGCTGAGGGAACAACAATCTGTACTCCCATGTTTTTCAGCTGTAGATTAGGCAACAGTTGGCCCTTTTACTCGACAAACCTCTACGTAGAGGACAATGTGTCATCTTGGACCATGCAGCTTTTTATTCAGTACTAGAAATGCTCTGTTAAGATGATTCACTAACCTCAGATACATCTATTCATCATTTCATCTATTCATCTATTCATCATTTCATACCAAGGCTTTTAACAATCACGCTTCTTGAAAGTCTTGCAGAATGCATTTTACAAAATATACGGCTATTTCTAATTCATTGTATCCTTTACCAACAGGGAGCTAACCTAACTTTCCGAAGTGTCGATCATAAACTTCCAGAAAGTGTTAAGCAGAACCCAGTTCTCACCCTTCGTGTGATAAGCATTGATGAAGCAGCTATGGATTTTCTAAAGTAAGTGCAGCCGATTTTCAAATTACCTTCTCTTCCTTAAGCAAAAAAATATTTTTTTAATAAGAGCTTCTAACATCTTATTAGTTATACTGCTAAAAACCAATATCTGTGTTGAGGCTGCTGTTCGGAGAAATTAGTAACAGATCTGGGTGGATGTTTCAGTATTTCAGTAACTTTGTGGAATGACAAGGAATAATTTTATAATAAGAGTTAAATAAATTGTGAAAGTGTCTTATTTACTTTTTTTTTTTTTTTGTAAAAAGCATATACTGAAACTTTTGTGATGTAAAACCTTGTGTCATTCATGATACTGTAAGTGTTAGAACACAAACGGTGGAGGTTTCTCTCTCTGTTTTTTCTTTTTAATTTTGATTTTCCTTCCTCTTCCTATCCATTCATTATTTCAGATATTGCCACATGTTGAAGATTTCAGGCACTGGGAAAGAATTTCTGCACTTATTATTTCAAAATAGGTTTTAGTAAATTATGTTGTTCTGTAGTCTGAAAGATGGGAATTTCTAAGAACTTTTTCAAATGGTTAGGTGAATGGTTAATCTTTGAATATGTATTATTTTTAAGGTAATATTCTCATCTCAGTATCTGTACACAAGTAAACAGTCTAGGGAATAAAGTGTCTTTCTCTGGGGTTTCTGGCTTTATTGTGAGTACACTGGCTCTTAGTACAAATAAAATCTTGGTATAAAATTTATTGCACTTCTGTGTTGCCTGAACACGGAAGTTACTGAACAGTGTTGGAAAAAGTTTGATTACTCAAGTTCTGGTGAGTTGTATTTGCCAATAGCAGATGTTACAAGACAGAAATTTTTATAAACTTAGAGAATCATAGAAAGAGACCTCAAGAGGGTTTCTGGTCCATCCCCTTGCTCAGAGCAGGGTTTACTACAACAGGTTACTCAGGGCTGCATGCAGCTGGGTTTTTTAGTATCTCCAAGGATGGAGATTCTGCATCCTCTGTGAGCAGCCTGTTGTGGTGTTTGATCAGTTTCACAGTACAAAAGTGTTTCCTGATGTTCAGAGGGAACCTCCTGCATTTCAGTTTGTGCCCATTGCCTCTGATCCTGTCACTGGGCTCCACTGAGCAGAGCCTGTCACAGTCTTCTTTACTCCCTCCCACCAGGTATTTATACACACTGATAAGATCCCTCAAACCTTCTCCAGGCTAAGTATTTCCAGCTCTCCCAGCCTCTCTTCATGTATCAGCTGGTTCAGTCCCTTCTTGACTAGGAACAGCAATAACAGAATCTCAATTAATTATGTTCACTATCTAAAGACTGCTTTTGTTAGCGCAACTTAACTGACTATTACTTTTCTTTCTGCAAGAGTTTAGACACATGAAGCTTGTTCTCGGTTACAGTAATACCCAAATGAAAGTCCCTTTACACTGAAAGCTTTGCAAAGGAGCCATAGTGAGCTAACAGTACATAAAATAGTAAATTAAAATGTAATTGGTTATAGAAATCTATAGTTGTATGATGCTTAGTGCTAATTTTTCCCTCTCTGCAAGTTTTCCATGAAATAAAACACAATATCATTTACTTTTAGATAGTTTATGTAAGACGTTTTATGTCATAGAAGCCTATCGTTGTGGTAAGCAGCTTTTTCTTTCATTTGTTGCTAAACTGATACCTGAAAAATTTGGAGTTGATCCAATGTTACCTCTGAAGGCTCCAGAAGGAAGACCTGCTCACTGGATTATAAATTTTGATTTTCTGCTACCTGTGGTGGAACAGATTGTTTCTTTTTCATACTCTCCCTCTGTGTTCTGAAATTTAGTCACTAATAGAAAGTTGTGAAGTGTGTCTTTTTCTTCTGAAAGAGGGTGTTTTTGAACCCAGTATTCTCTGGCGCAAAACTCTTGAATTGAGTCCTCTTACCTCCGTTACTGTACTCTCAGAGAATCCTGCTCAGGTACTGTCCAAAAGGTGTTGTGCAGGTTTTCAGGAGCAGCTCTGCCCTGCTGTCACATGCTGTGAATCTTTAGTTTTACATGTGTGTTAGAGAGAGTACTCTGTTCTCTGTAGGTCGTTGTTGACTTTCCAGTTTAAGTGGTTTGACATAGACAAGCTGTTAGGGACTTCAGAATAGGAGGTACCCAAAGTGGTGATGAAAAGACTTAATAGACAGCAGAGAGGTAAGCCTGGCCTCAGAGAGCAGAAGGCGGAATACTCCATGGAAAAGCACCAATGAGCAAGCAGTTCAAAGTTGAGAGTAGTGCTTTTCCTTTTGCTTTCCTATTCTGATCATGGGAGTTTTTTTTCTCCCCCCAGTAGATTCTTCCACAAATTTTTTTTTCTCAGTTTCTATAATAATTTCTGAGGGGAGTTCCCTTCTCAGAAGGGAGTTGCTTGCTAGGCAAAACACCAAATTTAACCGTAATTCCTAGATCATACCTAAGATATGCTGATCCAGTTTTTGATGTATACCCTTGCTATTTCTCTTCTGAAGAGAAATTTGTAGCTACTTCATGTTATTTTTCTATTAGTAGCTAAGTGTAGTTGCTTTAACAACTCTTCCAGTGGCCTTACCTGAAGATGAAGACTGTCTTGAAATAAATTTCTGGAGATTTTATGCACAGGAGGAATTATCCATGATTAATAACCTAGTAGAGAAGCTGCTAATGGAATATTGTCAGAAAGGAATTTCTGCATTATCTGCAGCTTTTCAAGGACTTCCGCGTGTACCATCTCAAACTCAAGCAACTGGATACTGTGCTTATAAGGGTTAAATATAATGTTTAATGTATTTTTACTACAGCTTTTTTTGTAATATTTCTTGTAATTCCACCAATCAACACTAGTTTTGATTAATTTAGAGCTTCTTCTGTGGAATTTGAGCAAGAGTGTTCCAAGCAAGTGGTCGACGACAACAAAGTTTTCAAGAAGATTCAAGGTTTGTGTCTACCAGAACCCATTTAATTTTAATTTCTTTGTCTTTACAGATCAATGCAAAGAACAATAATGATGTTATAAACATTTTAGTTATATAAATGATTTTTTTAAATTTAGATATTTATGATGATATTATTAGAATCTGATACCAGCGTAAATCAGTCATAAGAATACTGTCTCCTCCCTTTCTTTAAATAAACACTCTGACTAAAGATTGTGGAGACAGTAGAGAATAATTGTGAATGTAATCAGTAAAATGTTGATCTCCATGTTGACATAATCTGAAAAAAATGTTGATCCTATATTAATCTGGCATTAAACTTAAAAAGTTATTGGAAAAATGTACAAACAAAATCTCATTTCTTCAGTTAATCTTGTGCTAGATACTTCTTTTGGCCATTATTTCTATATATTGATAAGGGTTTTTTTTAATAGTCTTTAATATTATGCTTATTAAAATGTAAGTGTAATTGAGTAGTACATTCTGGAATAAGTAAATAAATTTACCAGCTTCCTACCTACAGTCTTTAGGACAAAGGCACAGCTTTTTGTTTAAAATTATGGAAAGATTTTTATGCAGTGCTGTGTATTATCTTTGTAACCTGTGGCCAACAAAAGCTGTTGAACTAAACAGCTTCCAGCATGTAGAATGTCCACTATTTACTGTCATCAGCTGAACCTGTTTAAAGTAGGCACTTTTTGGTCACTAAAATCTACTTGGGCATTTACTTTTAGAAAATCGTTGGAATAATAAAGTAGGGATATTTTTTAGTCTTCTAGTTATTCAATTTTTCCCCTCACATAATAGACACAAATTGATTTCTCGGTTATGTGACTATATCAAAGGTTTGCTGGTGTGGCCTGGAAGAAGGTTGCAAGTATACATTTCAAGGCATCTTTTAACATACGTATGAGTTTAAACTTCACTGGAAAAAACCTTATTTCACTCTCCCCCCATCTTACTTTATAATTATAGATACAACTAATTTTAAAATATTCTTATTTTCCTTCTGTGATCTCTTTATAAGTTGTTTTAGATGTTGCTGCTGCTGCTTTATGTGATTTATACTTGAATGTTGAGTAACTGATAGTTTCATTTTGAACTGACATTCTCTGATCAAGGATAAGGGAGCCTGCATGCATGGATATGTCATTTTAACCAGCAGTATCATAAGTAGTTGTGGTTTTCTTCACTTTCATGTCAGCTCCATAGCAAGTGGCCAACTTCAGGTAAACGTTGTGTCCTTTATTTCTCTAAATCCTCAGGTATACTCAGAGAGACACTAAGTAAAAGAGGAGTTCGGGTTATAACCGGCTTAGGAAAGTATTTCCGACAAGTAGACAAGAACGGAAATGGTTTTCTGTTTCAGGCAGACTTTAAAGAAGCTCTAAAAGTATTCCATTTGGAGATACCTGAAGGGGTAAGTTTAGCTGAAACTATAATCATGGGTATTATCTTACTTAAAATTATGGAATCACTTCTTTGCTTAGTTCAATAGCTTTTGTGTGTCTCTGTTGTTGCTGTTTGGTTTTGTGGGGTTTTGTGTGTTTGGTTTTTTTTTTTCTTGTGATATGTTGGCATTTCTGCATTCAATTCTATGTGAAATTCTTAAAAATAAAAATACAATAAATTTAGAAACATGTGATCTCTTTACACCATGAAGAAACAAGTGGGATTGCAATATTTTTTTTCTTTTTTTGCCTTTAAGAAATTATTTAGATGATGCTATTTATTTATCTGTTTTCTTTATTATATGTACTATGTTTTCAAAATAGCCCAGATCTATCAGAACTGCAGATAATGTGAATTATGGTCATTAGTGACCGATGATGACTTGCATTATTTTGACAAATCTTTGGGTCAGTTTGGATTTGGAAGTTGTTTTTTTGTGAGAATACTGTAATTTCCTGTTATAGCCATTGTTTTATTCTAGGACAAAGTGAAAAACTTTGGCAAAATGTTTTTAAATTGCAGGACTTTGAATCCTTATGGCTTATTCTTGATGATGGCAAGACTGATAAGGTTGACTACGGAGAATTTACTCGTGCCGTATTTGGAGAAATGAATGAATATAGGAAAGCCTTTGTAAGAAAAGTAAGTTCTATTGCAGATATTCTAAGTGTAAATATTTTTCAGTCTAACTGTGGAGTTAGTTATTCGTCACCCTTTGGTCATCGTTGTTCTTTGTTGTTGTTTTTCTTAAATTGTACATCTGGTAATTGATTTCTTTAGCTTTCACATCTGTTTATTGAAATAAATGTAAATTGGAGGACTGCATGCTGTTCCGTTGTTGAATTAGTTAATTTTGAACTCTGCAACCTACAGTTACTTCCTTTATTTTTATGGGTTTGTGCATTTGTGTGCTATTCTTACAGTTTAGTCCAGTGTATAAAGTGTCTGGCACCCTGAAACTATCTCTTCCAGAAGTCTGTTTCCTTATTTTGGCAGATCACTGTATCTGGTGCAGATTTTTTTTTCCCTTGGTGTCTGAAATAAGAGGCAATAATACTTTGAGACTTAGAGTCATTGTATTTGTGAGACTTCTTATATTTGAAATGCCTTTTGTTCTATGGCTACAATGTAAAGTGGAGCCATTTGCAGTATGAAACATAGATTAAAAACTAGCTGATGGAGTAGCGACCAGATATCAAGATAAAGGAAAATGACATATGCTTTCATACTTTTAATCATGGAGTATCTAGCCTTCTGTGTCAAGCATGTGTGCTTGAGTAAACTGGAATGGAAATGAAGCTGCCGTTAGCAGTGCTGAGGATCCTGTGCTGAGGCCTCTGTCAGAATGACGCAGGAATCTCAGTAACTGGAGGAAGCAGGACGGAAGCAGCTTAACTTCTGATTCTAAGGAATGAGCTGGAAATTTTGGAGAGAAGGCAATTTTTATTTTTTGAGTCGGTGGGGGGACCATGTTTGATGTGAAAGCTGTGGAGATAAGTAATAGTGAACATCCATAATCCAGGATCGTTTTCTGATATCTGATGCCTTACATAAAATAGGTAAGTTGATATAATACATTGCACAAGATCTGAGACTATGTCCAAGGTACTTAAGTATATTTCATCTTCACATCTCTCCACTTGTTTGTGGCTTCTTTTTTCTTTATATGCTTATATGAAATTCTTTTTCCCTTACAGGCTTATATGAAACTAGATTTCAACAAAACAGGGAGCGTGCCTATGGTAGACATCAGAAAATGTTACTGTGCAAAGAAACATCCTCTGGTATTGTCAGGTAATTCACTTGAACAAAACAAAGCAAATCTGTAACTACTGAAGTCATCTTGTTAGCAGAGATGCCAGATCCAGAAGCTGCAAATACAAACTGTTTTCATATTGGCTTAGGCTTGAGCTGTTAAGGAATTTTTTTTTGTCCTCTGGTGACCTGTGATGTGTCTATCTGGAACATGACTATAAATAGTACTGAAGTTCATGTACACCATTTTATACTTACTCTTTATCTAGCTGCAAATACCGCATATATGAGAGGAGTTCCTTTCACGATCTGTGTAGGACTACTTTTAAACAGTAATTCTTCAGCTTCGGTGTGCAAGTTATCCGTGACACATATGATATTAGTAATTTTCACTTAGGAGGATACTCTTGTTTTCATATTGCTGTTTTCCATCAAGGTTTCCAAATGACACTGAATGTACTCAACACTTGAAGTTCTTTCTGAATAAATTATTAATTTATTTCTCAGACAGGATTTTCATCCTTTGCAGAGGAAATGTTAGTATCTTCATTATTTTTTCAGGATTCTCAGAAATGTTTAAGCTCTACCCTTGAAAGTATAGGAGTGTAAATAATTGTGTGTCAGTTTGTAGAATAACATCTGCATGTACCAAACTGATCATTGCGAGCATCTCCCCAGTGTCCTGACCCTTTCTGTTTTACCTGTAGAAGAGAGGATTTTTTTTTGTATTGTCAGTGATTTTAACAGTAACACATGAAGACAGATAGTAGTATAGGAATGTTACACATGCTTTTTTTTTCCAGTGTTATAATGCTATATTTTTTTCATTTTTTTCCTTAATGCTATGAAGTCCTCTTGAGTATAGTCTTTATGAAGTCACTAGAATGTATGTGTCAATTGAAGAACACTTTTCAAATGCAAACTTGCATCTTAAAGTTTTCCTGCAGCTTTGAAGCTGTATTACATTAAATGTAGGCTTTGTTACAAGATAACTTCTGAATTACCAAAATTTAGTTTACAAGTATGTTATTTAGTTTTTGCAGTCATTTGAAGAAAAAAATCTTCCTGATCTCATAATTCATTGAAATGGATTGTGGCCTCGTGCTTCTCTTGATATTTAATGCTACCATATGCTATTAAAGTAAGATGATTTCTGCAACTGGTATTAAGTGAGCCAATGACTTAATTCTGAAATCAGAATATTGAATTTGATCAAGAAAAAAAATTTGCAAGCTAAAACTTGGAGGTTTCTTGCCTGAAATATATTAAATGCTATATATTCACTGTTCTTGAAAATGTATTTAATGCAAAAAATATACTTTCACAGGCAAAGCTACAGAAGAAGAAATTCAATCGTCATTTCTAGAAACATTAGGAGAGTCCTGCAGCAATCCAAATGAAGTGTCCTATTCTGAGTTCGAAGGTTACTATGAAGGATTAAGTATTGGAATCATGGATGATGATGATTTTGTTAATATCTTAAGGAATCCTTGGGGAATTTAGAGTGGAAGACAACAAAAATGAAGAAGAGAGATTTTTGAAACAAGGAGTGAACTAGTCAAGGGAGGATTTAGTCTTAATATGCCTTACTTCACAATTAGGATCTTAAACTGATTTCAGGGACTGAAAATTTTAGATGATTTCAGAATAATACATGGCTAATTTCATAAAATGTCTGTTGGGCTATGCTAACCACTTCTAGCTGTTCATTCCTTTTCATTTGAAATAATAAAGTCTGTTCCCCTTAACAAAAGGCATCATTTACTTGATATTAGAATGAAGTGGTCTATATCAAAATAAGAGAATTCAAATACTAAAATGCATAAAGGAGTATATGCAAAAGAAAATTTAGTTTTATGATGCATTGTGAAAAGCTTTAGATTTGACTGTATAAATATAAATGGTAGCTTTTCTTCAGAGTTTTCTTGTTATAAAAGCAATATGTTTATTCTTGTCATATTCTCTGTCTTGTTTCTTATGCTGGTACTTAGCCTGAAGGAGGGCAGGTCATCCTTTTCCAATTTGTAGGATGTCTGCAGTACTGAAAGTGCAGAGATGTTCACACCAATTAGCCCTTTGCCCTGTTCACTGTCTTGACTGATATTTTTTCATCTTGGTCAGCCATCCAAAGCTGAGCATTGAATCCCAAATAAGCACACATATGTTTTGTAATGCACTTCTTCCTTTCCTATATTTTACCAACTGGTTTTCAAAGCAAATAATTTATATTTAAATATTGGGTTTCTGTACTTTCTATTGCTGCTATTTTTTTTACCTAAAACTTGGCAATGATATTCTTTGTGAAACTGATACGTGGCATTTCCTATCTACTCTGAACATACAAAACAGAGAAAAACCACCTCTGTCACAACAAAAATTAAACCGTGAATTAAAATAATCCTTGCTACTTGAAATGTTCAGCCAGATATGCTTTTCAGTGTAATACATCTTGTTAATTCTGTAAAATTCTTTGTGTTAAGAAGTAAAAATAATCATTAATTTTAAATACATAGATATAGTCAGTCTTTGCTTTCAATATACCTGTCACCGAAATTAAATGTATGTTGAACTGCATTTCTTAAGTATATGCAAGTAAAATATATTAGTTTCCTCTGTGCTTGGTTTTGAATTTGTAGTCTGTGGTTAACAAAACCTTCCTCTGAGACAGAATTTGTGTTTCGCAGGAATTTAAGGGCATTGCTGAAATGAATCCTGAAATGAGGGACTCTGGTCCTTGTGGGGCCGAGTGGTTATTCTGGATAGAGCACTTTGTTGTTCTAATAGCTTGTGCATTGTCATCTTTTGATTGTTTCTGCCTTGTCCTCACTTGTAAGTAGAACTGCAGTTTCTGCTCTAAATCCTCAAATGAAGGATTTTGGGGCTGCGAAAGTCTGCGTGTATTGGTTTACGGAGAAAGGCAAACTCTGTCAATGCTTATTCTAAGCAAGAATTCTGATGTGACTCACTACGATTTTCTTACAACCCATTCCTTGTGGAATTTCTCTTGCTGGAAAGGTTTTAATTAGTGCTCTTGGAATTGGTGAATCTCAGAAGGGCAACTTTAGCTGGTTTTACAGGGAAATGCTTGTTAATGTGTCTGTTCAAATAACTGAAGACTACCAAGTGGCATTTTTATTAGTTTTTCAAAGAATCACCTACCCTGTTTAGACTTATTCACTTAGGAGAGTTGCACCAATGTATAAAATAATAGTTCAATTTAATACATGTGATCGTGAAATGAGGTGTTGACATATTTCTTTTTGCAATGCTTAATAATATTTTTTTGTGTGCTTTGCTTTTAAGAAGATTATTCTACATTATCCTATGCAATGGAATAATTGATGACAAATGGATATATCCTTAGTGGGCCTGCTTATAAGCAGAGACTGCATAGGTCACATCTGCAAATTAAGCGTTCTATATTTTGCTCTTTATCATTAAAATTATGTGCTGTCATAAGAACATTATTTCTGTAGCTTTGGTAGCCATGCATTATTTTTTTCTTAATCTGGAGACAGTTCCTTAACAGGAAAGAAAGGTCAGAAATTTCCTGAAAATACAAGTAGGTAGTCTGGTAATTATGTAAAACCTGCTAGGTTTATGTTTTCTATTAACTGTGAGGTCAGTTATGCACCAGTGGCTGCCTCAAAACATCAAGCTTGATGCCTATGATGAATTTTTAATGGAGTTCACAAAAGCAGTTTTCCATCCGCCTGTCTAAACTGAAGATGGTAACAAAGAATTCAAAGTAACTTGAGCCCACAGCTGCCCCACTGAACTTACAGTTAGTGCAAACCCACAGAATTGTATTCAAACCAGGGTCTGTAGTGTCTGACTTCTTTTCATTAACAGCGGTCTTAATGCCGTCATTAATTGCATTCTGATTTGCTCTTCTTGTAAACGTTTGATGAACCTAAAACTTTTTCTTTGATAGATGCTTTGTAGCTTCAAAACTTTCAGGAGGTGTCTACTGGGGCTTGCTGCCTTTAAATGTGTTTCAAACAATACTTTTTTCTACATTTGCAAACTTTCCCTGAGTTGCCCATTTTCTGCATTAGGACGTGTTCTCAGAGGAGCTGGCTGGTTTCTTTCCTGAAACCTGCAGCTTAATAAAACCAGTTGTCTTCACACTGCCCTGACTTACACTTCTGCTAAAAAGTCTTAGCAGCCTGCCCTGACTGAGACCATCAGAAGTGCATTATGCTGCAAACATATTTTGTCCTGTTAGATGCGCACGCTCCCAGAAGGCAAGTGGAGATTAATGCGGTGATGTAACTCCTCATTCTCAAGGTCTATGACCACTTCATTAAATGCACTGGCCATGTTAGCTGGAATGTTTAAGAGCATTTTTTGAGCAGCAAAATACAGACAGATGTGCAGACCTATGGCAGATTCACTTTGTCAGCTGATGGAAATACAGAAATCCTCACCTGGGATCAGAGGAGATAATAGTGTCCATTCACACCCACAAACTCATTTCTAGAAGAGTCACGGCCAGCTGATGAAATTTTGTGGATCTTTGGGGCCAGAAAAAACAAAAATATTAAAAATATATCTACCATTGCATGTTTGTATGGAGGTGCTGTTTAGTTTTGGGGTTGATTTGTGTTTTTTTTGGTATTTTTTTTTTTCTTTTGGCTTTGGCTATTTGGTTTGTTGGTTGGGGTACTTTTGTTTCAGGTTGTGTGGGGTATTCTTGTTTGTTTGTGGTTTTTTGTTTGTGGCTTGTTGGTTGGTTGGTTTGGGGGTTTTGTTGTTTTTCATTTTGATTTTTTTTGGAGTATGCTATCTGTAGATAGTAAAAGAGCAAGCCTAGAACTGATTTCTGATGTGTTGGTCTGTTAAATCCATAGAAAAACAAAGCAGATAAGTTTCTGCCAAAAAAGGGAAGGCACAAAATCACATGCCTTTTTTTTTTTCCCCTGGATATAACTCTAATAATTTATCCTTTCTCACCTTCAAACTCAGCAGTTTAGAGTTTGAGATGATTCTGTACTTGCTTTTCATGTTGTTAACCATCTTGTCTTTGAGAAGCTGAGTCAGAAGGACTCTGTTGTAATCATGGGGCACCTCCAGTGATGAAAGAAGCAAGTAGTATTTCCTTCCAGACCTATTGAGGCTATTTTTTCCACAGAGGATTTTTCAAAATATTAAGTGAACTGGAAGGTACTTAGGGAAGAAATGTGGTAGACAGTGCCTACATGATGACTCGATGAAATATTTTGCTTTGTGGCTCCTATACCTTTGTTGCACCCCTTTCTGATTGTGGGGAACTAGAGGCTTATCACAGGTTTATTAATGTTTATTGTAGCATCTGTTTTGTTTACTTGAAATTTATAGTATCTGGGAACCTGTTTTCTGTTTTGTTTTGGTTGGTTGGTTGGTTGTTTTTTTCTCCTCTCTCACGTGTTACAGTTTGGATAGAATTAATTGGATTTGTGCATGGAAACTTCTGTGTTTGTTGCTACTGGCAGAATTCTATGTGTCTGGCATCCCCAGAGAAGCATCTTCAAAGTAAGAAAAGTAATAACCATTTCTTTGTGCTTTCATTTTTTTTTTTTTTCAGGATGTTTTCTCATGAAACATGTTTAATATTTTAGGATCTTTTGCTGGCTTGTGTCTTTTTTAGCTTGTATCTTCCGACCTTTTGCTGTCATTTCCCCTCCCAGTGTTAGGAGAAAAGAAGAACATGGGAGACTCTGGAAAAGGTAGAAGAAATGGTATTTGGAAGGTGTGCTGTCTAGGTATCCAACTAGTGAGGATTCTCCCTGTAGAAACTTGACACTGCTTTTGAACTGCCCGTTGGGTAGTCTCAAAGAACCTATTTGGTGGACTCCTTTGGTGGACAAAGACTTGAGAGGTTGTCCTCCCAGGGAGCCCCTCACAAGCTCTGGTGAGGTGGACTGACCTCATGGCTGGGGGTGGCAAAGGTGCCTGCGTTGGTCCCAGAGCTGGTGTCTGCTGGGCTCTGGGGTAACTGCTGCAATGATGGACTCCTTCCATAGCCCTTGTTGGGAGAGGCTTGTGGGAAGGACACTTCTTGCAGACCGTCACCTATCAGTGTGCCAAACTAGGGCAGAAGGACTGTCCCTCTCATGGTAAAGCTGCTCTTTATAGCAATTTTTCAAGACAACAAGCGAAGAGCTCCTTTGCAGCAGGGATTTGTGGGGCTTCTTTCCCAGCTTTTCCCCGTATTTCTATTTTACACCACTTCTTGCATTTGGTTGTAAGTTGGGAGGGAAACGTGGCAGAACTGATTGATTCAGGTTCAAAAGGTCTCTATTCTATGGACATCTCCTGTTTCTTCCTATTCCATTTGTAGGATGATTGTTGGTAATTCTGCTCATGTTCTTATTTTGAGTTATGGCCAAGGCCCTCACAAAACTGGCTTGGGAAGGAGCATGCCATGGGTGATACCTGCTTTACACTTCATGTGGGGAAGGCCCAGGCTGTTCTAGGGAAGCACAGGATAAAATCAATGGAAGCTAAAATAGCAGCTTTGGGGATGGATCTTAAAGTGACATTCCCTTTTCTTACACCCTCTTGTCAAGTAAGTGAACACTTAATAATGACTTCTCTGACTAATTCTGGGATGATTTGTCTTGGCATGAATTAAACCCTGCACTGGTAAAATTATTCGTGTGAAGTAATTTCTTTTGACAATAGTGTTTGCCTTGCAGATGCCGGTGATTAACCGCAGGTTTCCGTTGTGAACACTGCCGTTGTTTTCATCCACTCGACATTCTTGAATTCTTCTCCTTTCTCAGTATTTCCTGACCAAAGTGAAAAGAAAAAGAGGTCACATCAATGCTGCAATTTAACTTTAGTTTTTTTTCCTTTAAAACCATCATTTTGGACGTGCCCAATATAGCAACACAGTTTAAACCAAGCTATAACATTCTGCTCTTTATGGGTTTAATATGCTTTTGAGAAATATTTGTTCTAGGTATTATTGTTCCATAGATCCAAGTAACCACAGGGAAATAAGCACTCAGAAAAGTTTGTTTGTTTATTAAAACCAAGACAGCGAGAAGGGAATCAGTTGTCAGTGCCAGATAATTAACTTTCCATATTCCTTATGTTAGTTTTCTGATACCTTACCCCTTATTTCAGACTACATGA
Source organism: Columba livia (assembly GCF_036013475.1). Classification (NCBI taxonomy): domain Eukaryota; kingdom Metazoa; phylum Chordata; class Aves; order Columbiformes; family Columbidae; genus Columba; species Columba livia. The sequence goes on along the minus strand of NC_088602.1, from coordinate 157,691,049 downwards.
TTTCTAAGTTCTCTTCCCAATTTTATCTTGATATGCTTCCAAACTCTCTTATTTTGGTAACATCGTTCTTGGAAATTAGGTTCTTCAGTAACAGCTGTAATGCTAAAGACTCTTCTGAAATAAATCAAAATATGAAGTAACATCCAGCAACAAAATTCCTGGGGGAGAGAATAGGAGATGGGACAGGCAAAAGCAAACAGTATTTGTGATGACATCACTACTTATTAATATCTTCTGTTCATTCATATCTTTTGACTCTTCCTTCTGGAATGCCAGCCATGAAGAAAAGCCAATCCAGTCGTACAGGTCTGTGTAAAAACTTTGTATGTCTTTCACACACAGTCAGAACATATCAGTCTGGAAAAGATTTCATGAGGTTGGCTACTCCATTATCCTACATTACCTGGAAAAAAAAGTGTGCTTACTCTCTTCTCATCTGTGATGGAGACTCAACCATATTGCCAGGTAATCTGTTCTGTTGCTTCACTGCACTTCATGTTGGAAGTTGTTCCCTAATGATTAACCTGAATCTTTCTTCCTACAGTTTAAGCTGATTACTCTTTCCACTATCCCATCCTTTCCTTATGCGATAGCTTTGAAAACTATTACTACATCCCCTTTGATCTGAAGTCTGCTAAATACAACTGTTTAGGAAAATTACATTGACTGGGCATGTTTAGTCCATTCTTGTTATTCTCCTGTAAGTTCCAGTTGGTGCCTTTCTTGTGCTGAATGTGATGCCCTACGCTAGGCATGGTGCTCTGTTTAAATTCTTGTCAGTGAGGTACTTGTTTTACAGATTTTGTCAGCATGTTTCTCTAGTATCTTTTTGGTTGGTCGGTTCTTCTGGGTGGAAACCTTAAGTTTAAAGTATTGCTGATGTTGTGATGAGTTTTAACCCACAAATTTTCTTCTTGAGAACTGCTTTTTCCTGCATCATTTCCCTTGAGGAACAGTGAAGCTCTGCCACACCATGAGATACGGGGAGATGTTCCTGCTGGAAAACCCGGCCTTGAGTGTCTCAGTTGTGTGGGAGCTTTGTGCTTATGTTTCTTTTCAGATTACTAATATGTTCTCATCAGCTTTACCTGAGACTAGAAGTATTATTTCTCCTTCCTAGCTTTGCTTCATATGATGTATGTCAGTGACGTTCACAGCTTCAGATTGGAATTATGTAATGGAAAATAAAATAGACCCAAACAATGCTTTTAAAAATTAGTATTATTTTTTTTAAGAGCAGGGGGAAGGTAAAAGGAAGCTGAACCAAAATGTAAGGAGTTTAACAGCAGCTCTTTTCAGACACTGTATGTAAATGGTCTCTTATGCAATGAATAAATGTAATGTAATATAATAATGTATGCAGCTGTTTATTAGAATAGGTTTTATTATTGCTTATTTTTGTTGTCATACAGAAAATCTTTAGTCTCAGCTGAAACATATCTTTATTGGCTTTTGATATGTGTACTAATCCCTGCTTCTGTCTGATGTGTAGAAGTGCTGGTAACCACCTTCAGTCTACAGTTATTTTGCTGTAATTCTGAAGCCAAACCTTGCTTTTCTTCAACAATGTTCAAGTTGTGAGACTTCAATTATTCCATGCTGTTCTGGTTTTCCTTCTTTTATGTAAATTAGGCTGTCTCTAACCTGGTGAACTGAAAGGTTTTGTTCAGTAAACATAGTGAAATAGTGCAGTTGCCAGCTGAGATTTTTCTTCAGCCCCCTTGTTAATTTACTACTGTATTAATTTCTGCAGTGCCTTCCCCCTCCTCCCCAGTGAATTAACTACCATGAATAATACATAAAATTATGAGCTACCTGTTGCCATGAAGGAACAGTCTATAAGCTTGCCTTAGACACTAGTCAGGATTATGTCAAGATTACTAACTTGTTAGAATTCTTTTTGTCTTAATTGCATTTTTCTCTTACTAAAATGAAAGCAGGAGTAAAAACAAGTAGCTGTATTAGTTCTGAATAATCATGGACTTCAAGCTGTTCCTTTGCACTTTTACTTCAAAGACAGTCTTTTTGATAACTTGTTAGACTGACTTGTGCTCTTGGGCTGTAGAGAGTGTTTGAGGGCAGCAGTTAATGTAGACTGTGCATTCATAACTCATATCTGTGAGCAGTTTAAAGGTAGAAGAAGATGGTTCTGACACTTAAAAAACCTACCCAGAATGATAGTAACATAGCAGTGCTCAGTTGAGACTGAGTTTTAATTGTCAGATCCTAACATCTAACCTGACAGAAAATGTTTGGAAGCATGAAACAAAAATTGGCATGATAGATGCCTATTTAGTGATCTAACAAAACGTAATTGGAGTCTGGTGACGTAACTTTGTGCTACTGGAAGTGCCCAGTGTCAGTTCTGTACTGTGAGGCTGAATGTCCTGTTGTCAAAACAGCAAACAATGATGTATGTCCTTTGGGAGAGATGGTTGACCACAAGCCTTTTTGCCTGCCTGAATTCCTGAGCACGTTTTGCCTGGATGGCTGTAGGGTGGGACCTGACACATGGAACCTCCAAAGCAATTTTCAAAATTAATATTCAAAGCTTAAGTGAAGGAGTTATTAAAAAATGTAAATGAAGCTGATAAGTAGTAATATTTTTTTCCCCCAAGATTAGTGTAATATTCACATTAATTATGATACTGTGAGATTTTAAACCAGAGATTCCTTTTCTGGAGGAGGAGCAGCAATCTTCCAGTCATGGTAGTGGGAGAAGCTTAAAGCTACACTTAAGATGACAGCTCTGCTCTCAGAGCATCTCTTTGTCTGTTTTGTCTTCCACTCTGCCTCTCCTTTTGATGCTGAAATTTTCTGAGCTGGACATTTGTCAATTACTGTTCCATTAATGTGTTTTCTAGCTTTGAAGCTCCTGAAAACTAATCGAGCCACAGGCTGAGCTGGGCACTATGCAAACTATTACTTTGGGATATAATCCTTGCCTCAGAAAATGTAAATCTGAGTTGTAAAAGGTATAAGAGAGAGAAGAGATAAGGGTGGGAGACAGGGAATATTATGTTAATGATACAAGCAGCTAACATTTACTGTAACCACAAACATCTCAGGTTGCTTCTTGTTTAACAAATATAATGATAATGATATGTGGAATTGAAAGATTATAGAAAAGCTAGAGCAAATCTTCATCTTCTGCACAGGTTAGCAGGAATGCTCAGGTAGAACTATAGATGGGTAGAAGTTTAAAATATGAGGATTTTCTTTGTTTAGGCAACTTCCGAATAGAAGATCTTCAGAATCCATTCCTTTTTAGAAAAGTCTTTTGAATCTCCCATGTGATGCCTCTTGGCTGCATAAAGTTTTATAAGACATGATTATTACATGATATGGGAATGCTGCTTTCATTTTGACAGTCAACATTTACTAAAAAAATATCATAGGAAAGATTTTGTTGTTGGTGGTTTTGTGTGTGTATTGTTGTCGTTAACTTCCATATTGAGAAAAAGCAGACGAGAACCTGAGTGGAACGGAGTGGCAGCAAGGGATGTCCTCCTACATGCCTTGCCAGGAGCTGTCTTGCAGGCTTAAATGGTGTTCCTCACTACAGCAATGGCAGATTGACTTCTGTCTCTCTGCCAGTCCTGCTAACTGCCGAATTGCCAGCTAAGGAGAAGGCTGAAAGGTACAAAACTGACACCTTGAATTCCCACTGGAGGCTGCCAGTAACCTCATGCCCACGCTGCAGTGCGCTCACTATGATCTTGAAGTGAAAATATCTTCTTAAGGGAGGTATAAAATTCTCAGGTCATTTTAGCCTGCATGCTTTCAAGGCGTTGCGGGGTGAAGAAGGTGTTACCGCAACCCAGTCTCAAGAAACAGAGCCACAGGCAGTTGTGGCAAGGTCTCGGTTAGTCACTGAGAAGCGTGCTATTTAACTTTAAGCAGATGCTTTAGGCATCTCTGTTGTGCTGCCATAATCTTTAGGCTGTCTGCTTATTCTGTAGAAAAGGATGGGTCTCTGAGACCTTTAAAGGCATGTGTCTTTCTCTTGATGAATATGTAAAACCACATGGAAATTACCATAGCTAAACTGACTAGCAAAAGTTAGGTGGGTATTCACTCTTCCTACAGAACACGGATGTTAAAAGTCAGTCCCTACTGTTTCTGTGGTCTGGCAGATCAGATCAGTCCTGGACCTGACAACTATCTCTGTTCTGAGTTCCTAATGCAAGAAGTACAGAAGCAAGAAGCCCTTAGACAAGATGATGAGGTTCTTAGGGACATGGTTTAGAGGTGGCTTGACAGTGGTAAGTTAACGGCTGGACTCAATGATCTTAAACATCTTTTCCAACCAAAATGATTCTATGATTCCAAGACTGCTGATGCCCTAACTGCCCTGTTCTCTCTGGTCCAGGCATATCCTTCCATAGTTCCATTTACATCCTGTGTGCACAGTACACGTAAGGGACAGGTACGTGGCCAGGGGTTGGTGTCTTGTTGGCTGTGTGACCTGCTTTCCTGAACCCAAGTGTACTCAGCAAGACTGCCCCTTAGCAGCATCTGCAGCAACAGCAACCCCTGAGACCACATCTTCCCCCGGGGGCTCCAAACTAGCCCTTTTCTTCCTTTAAGGAAGGTGCAGAGCAACTAGAGCACTGCAGTTCAAAACAAATTGAGAAAACATCTCAAGGGTATAAAATGTTGATGAAATGTTTACAAGATTAGCATGGAGATGGCATGTTCTTTGACAACTAAGTGTAACAGTCTATGTGATGAAAGTGGTTTTAACTCTGCACTTAAGTGTATAAGCTGACTTGTTCAAAGACATGCAGAGACTCAAGAAATCAACTTGCAGTTTTACAACCTTATATTATTTTCCTTATACTAAGACAGGCTACTAACTGAGAGTTAGTTAGGCTGTTTCTGCCAAGACTTCTCTACCTCAGCATGACCTTGCACAGATCTTTAAGGCTCCCTGGCACCCTGCCTCTAAGGAGGAAATGCTGGCAATGCTGCCAGCAATGGATCTGGTATTTCCCATCTGGCTCTCCCCTGTCAGGTAGGGTAACGGTCCAGTTTACAGGTTATAGCAGAAATCTGTGCCAGCATCTCTAACTTTTGCAAGCAAGACTGAAGCACAAGCAGAGGAGATATGCAGTGTTTATCTCTTGAGAATACTGTTCTGTTTCCATGGCAGTAGACAACTCAGTCCAGATTTCGGGCAATCTTGTCTGCAAAGTAGCATGAAAAAAATTAGGAGAGAAAAACTTGACTGCAGTTGAATGGAGGCAGTCAAAATTAATCAAGCTTGCATACAGTGAGACTGAGTCTGCTGTATGAGACTGCAGACACTATGACGAAACCTCTTTGCTTCCTGCATAGCTAAGGCATCTGCTTTAAAATCTGCCTGTGTCAGTCAGTCAGACTCTGCGAGAGACTTCTGCCCCTTGCACTCTCAGAGTTTCCTTTCTAACAGGTAAACTATAGCTGCTCACAATGGGCAGACAAAACCATTGCAAAACATAATTATTAAACTTGGAATCAATAGCAGAGAACGAACTATTGTGACAAAATCTCTTCCATTCACTGACAGAAGGGTCAACTAAATGGCCGCTGCTTCATGAATGCCTCAAAGATCATCAGTGTAAACATCTTCAGAAGATGACCTATTAAAGCAGATCCCTTGCCTTCTTGGGGTAGATGTATTACGGTCTCTTACTAAAAAATAATGAAAATAATGGAGTTTGTTAGCCACAGAAATGAGGAAAATGATAGATAGAGTAGGCTTCCAGTTAAACTTTGGTGGGGCACAGAAACTAGGTGGAATAATGCCAGAATCATCTGAAAATGCTTGTAGTCCTTTTAGTGTGTTTTCATTGATTTCGATGGCATGTGAGGGAGGGTTTACTGATTTTCCCCAGATAAATCACCATCATATGTGGGTCATATATCAGATTTGACGTGATTTTAGGAGACGATCAGTAAAAGCTAGCATTAAGTGAAACATGAAACTACTCCCAGAAAATTTTAGTAAATGGAACTTTCTTTTAAAAATGTAGACTAGCTGTTCAATAACAGTTGGAATATTGATTGAGGTAGTAGACAGAGTGTGTGCTGGATGATAGATAATATAATTTACTAAAACAAAATTGTAAAGGTCTCTAGGGTTTTCTTTGTCATTGTTTGTTTTGGTTTTTTTTTTTGTTTTGTTTTGGTCTTTTTTTTTTTCCTGAAGAGATTGCTAGAATAGATAATAAGGCACCTCTTCCATTTAGATAGATTTAGTTCTTTCAGGGCATGCTCTTCCATAGCAGAAGAAAACTCTTTGTCCTGTATCTGTTGATTATTTATATTATGGGAGTGCTTAAGACTCGCAGCAAGATGAGGTCCTCATTATGCTGACATGAAGTTTTATTATTAACGTATTGTCAAAAAACTTCAGTCAAAATAAATGAGATGGATAAAGAATAGAAAATTGCAGAAATGTTGGGAGCAGTGTTCCCCAAAATGTTCATGAACCTTGTGTTCCTGTGCCAGGAAGCAGAAGCAAGGTCAGAGGAGGCTGGCTCATCTCTACTGGCTGGGGTAGCCATGTTGTAAGAGAAGACACATGGCTTGGGCATTTTCCCATTTTTCCATCTCTCTGCACTTTCTGATTACAGCTGATAAGATTTACCCATTTTGAATGATGGAAGCTTATACCCAAGAGCTGCATTTAGTTTGGGGGTACTGTGTTTATTTCCCTGTTCCTCTGGACTCTATATGGTTGACTAAGTCATTCCAAGACCTTTTTTTTTTCATTTTCTGTATGTGTATAGAGAACCTGGAAGGAGTACTGTCCATCTATTTACATTCTACTTGAACTAAAGAGTAAAAGCCTGTTGAGGAGCTCAGTACCATTCTCACTGTTTAATCAGTTTTCTTTACAAAGCCACTGTCTCGCTGGCAGGTGACAGTCACTGAGAAGTGGCAAGTTGTGAATGAGAAAGACACATCACTGACCTTTAACTGGAATTGAAGCAAATTTTCAGGATAGATCAAAAATTCATTCCAGCTACCTCAGAACTGGGCACTAAAAATGTAAGTATGGACAGAGCCTGAGGCAATGCCTCCTTTTATAAGCAGAATGTAATATCCTGTATCTCTTGAGAAATGTGCCTCCAACAAATGTGAATCAGTACTGACAAAGCTACTTGAATGAATTACAGCAGGAACAGGTGAGTAATCCTTCTTTCCACCATCTTGCATTGCTAATACCTCTGGCATTAGTAACTGGGGGGGAGCAAAAGGGCACCCCTGGGTCATTAATGAAAAAGGCAGTGGCTAGAAGAAGGTGCTGGGGTGGCTGACATTTGCGCAAAGGATGTATGGGATCCACTCCTGATTTAGAGGAGAAGTGGAATGAAAAGCAAAGGGTGATGGTTTCTAAGGGTTTGCCCCCTGTGAGAACAGGTACTTTGGGTCTGGAAGTTTATGAGGCTGGTTGGAGGAGGTGACTGACTGGAACGGTTCCACTTGCATTATATGTGTGTTCTTGTAGCACTGTGTGCAGAACAATCCTGAGCTGGGGAATTTTCACTTACTTTATTTATTTTAACCACGTGGGAGGTAAGCGCTGGGGGTCCTGGCTGATTGAGGCTCTGGAGGGCAGGGGGCTGCTCACAGCAGGGCAGAGGCAGTGGGAAAGGGATGGGGCTGGTACCGGGCAGCCCACAGCCACCTCCCTGCAGGTACCTTCCAGTCCCACTGCCCAAACTTGGCTGTTTGCACCCAATATGCCTAGCTGGTATGTTGGCATTTGAAGGAATGCATTTTGCTGTGAGGCAATGCTGAGAAGGTTGCTCAACTTGCACGTTCCAGCGCTAAGGAGAGCTTTGGAAAACAAGGAAAGGTAAGAAGAATTTGGGAGAGGAGCGGACAAAGAGATAGGAAGGTGTCACTGGAGGGAGCTGGGACATGGAATGAGACAAGCTTGAATGTCTCTGTTGGTGGGAATCTGAGGGACACCCCATGTAAGGAGCCCAGTTCCACCTCAGTGGCCAAAAGAGAATTGGCAGATTCTGTGCTGGAACTGCCTGAACCTGGAAAGGTTGAAAAAATGGTGTAGCTTATGGTATCAGAAGCTTGTCAAGAGGGATGTTGCTTTGAAATCATTTGAGCACCTGTGGGTGGACTGGAGGACCAAGAAGACAATGAAACCATACAAGCTGGTGTGCTCCAGGGTCTCAATGGAAGGAAACATGAGGGTTTCTGAGTGCATCTGTGTGGCTCAGAACTGAGACAGGAACTGTGTGTGACACGGGGCTGCAGCTGGAGTTTACACACAGTAAAGTGGTCTGGTCCCAGCTCCACAGTGATGTCGCTGTGCACTCCCCTTCCCAACACCCCTTTCTTTTGAAAATAAAAACTCGAAGCCTATTTTAACGTACACAAAACTTTACCCCCTACTCCCCACCCCCAGGGAAGGCTGTGACTCAACCATGTAGCTTGGGTTGTGCTGTGGATTACTAATGAGGCAATGCAATTAGCGCTCACCTGTTTTTTCTACTGTGTCATGTGTCTTCTCAGGACACCCCAGTCTTGAGTTCCCTAGTTTTTCTTTCCTTGGTAAATATAACGTACAGAGAACTTTTCATTTTTTTCAATGGGATAAATCACATTCTTGAGAATTTCACAAAGAATTGAAGATCTGGGGTGGGGGAAGGCAGATGAAGCACACCCATGTGTACTCAGCTTCTTGTATAGGGGACTCTTGCTTGCTACTAGGGAACTAACAGTAGAATAATTTCATTACAGTTTTCACATTTTGTCCATTTGTCTTGTCCAATCTTAGTTTTGTTTGTATTTTCTACAGTAAGACCTTTTTTTCACCAATTCTGTGATATTGATCAAATCCAGCTTATATTTCAACTGCATTAACTAAAAATGCAATCATGCTTCAAATTTAAAAATAATGACAACTTTCTGCTGGCTCTGTTTTCAGCCTAGTCCAATTTAACTACGTCATGGCTCCTTACAATTTTATTTCACCGACATTTACTTAATCTATTAATTCTTTTTTTTTTTTTTCACTTTCAGAGTAGGATTCTGACTTATCATCAATGTACTTCAGTATAATGTGGCTGTCATGTTCTGCAAGATCTATAATTAATTAGTACATCCAGTTGTAAATAGTGGAGATTATTATAAATAATAGGGGAGAACAGAAAAATACGTGAAAGAAATAAATAGAAGCTTAATAAATTTTTTATGACAGTGGATATTTAAAATAATTAGTTCATTTACTTAATGATCAACTAAACTGATAGAAATTGATCATATTTTGGCTGTGTTGCACTGTCTTCAATTACAATTTTCCATTATAAAATTGATTTCTTGTTGTTGTTTCCTGATTACCACATCATATGAAAAATATGAAATGGTGACCTGCACTAGAAAAACTAGGTAGCTTCTGTCTCTCATGTCCTCCTCAGGAAGGCAGATGATAGTTAGGCAGGTTAACTTCCCCAGGGAACCCTGGTCAACAGGGACAGGGCTCCTCCAGACGTGACTCAGGGCATGACTGTAACTGGAGTATCCTCCGTTTGTCCTCAAACTTGTTTTTCTTTCCACAAGTGCTTTCTTCCATTTACTCTTTTATTGTCAAACAGCTGGTAACCCAATGACTTTGCATTGCAGCACTCAAGCTTGTGAGGAGACTGATTGCTAGTAGTAACTAAAATACTAATTTGGCTTGGGTTCCTGATAGCAGTCTTCACATCTAATTTTATTGCTTTGTTGTTTAAAATAATAGCATAAGACCCTTCCTTTCATAGTACCTTATCCAGCAGGGAAAATTGGTTGTGCATTGCTCGGTGTCACTCAGTTCCTCAAAGAAAATTCCAAATATTGAGCTGTAGAAATGTCTCCACTTAATTTACATGAATATGTTTGAGAGCATGTGTAAATAGTTGTGGTGGGTTTTTTTGTGGTTTGTGTTGTTGGTGTTTTTGTTGTTGGTGGTGGGTTTTTTTGTTTTGCTTTGTTTTGTTTGTTTTTTTATTATTTACAAATATATTTCATGGTAAGACTCACTCAGGAGGCACATTTCTCTCTCTTACATGTGCCTCATGCTTCCACATCTACTGGAAGCACTGAAGAGTGCAAAAATTCAGGTCAGTCTCTTCTAGGGAAGAAACGAATTCAGAAACGTTACTGCAGTTGGCTATGTAGAATATTGCCATTCAAGAAAATGTCGTCTCTGGAAAGTCGATGTCTAATATAGCTTCATCCTTTATTGAGAAGTCTGACACACGCCGAAAATAAAAGGAAGAGTGACACACAGAGAAATTAATGGTGTTATATTTAGGAACAGACATGTTGTAGAATATGGACATTTTGATGTGACTGAAGGGCTATTATATTCTGGAAAAGCCCATTCCTTTTCTTACCAACTAGAAAAAATGTTTCTGTGGCTTGTTCTTCCCCATGCAATAAAAATCACCTCATGCTTAAGAAGTCTGAAATGTAAACAGTTTTCTCATAATACATGCGTTTTTTCATGACATTGGCATTAGATGGTATGGCTATGAAGTTTTTCTTTATGAGATGCCATCTTTGTTAGTCTTAGGTTTCTAAGGCTGTTGGGTGGTTTGTGGGTTGTTGTTTTTTTGGGGGGTGGGGGTGGGTGGGTTTTGGGGGCTTTTGTGTTTGTTTTGGTTTGTGGGGTTTGATTGGTTGGTTGGTTGGTTTTTTGTGGAGGAGAGTGCTTGCCTTGTAACTTGAGCACAGATGTGGGACTTGAGCAGACAGTGACAGTTCAGAGGGAAGTCCTGGTGTTCTGTGATGATACAGTTTCTTTTGGCAGCTACTGCCACCCCATGGTTTTCCATAATGGATGAATGCTATAGAGCTTTAATACGTTGCATTTCTCCAAAATACTCTCATTCTCCAAAATACTCTCATAGGTCAGAGAGAAGAAAATGAATATTCATTTTCTTACTCTCCCCCTCTCTATGTCACCTTTTCAGAAAAATTCCCTCCACAAAGTAAAGCAAGTGTGGCATGAGCAATGTTGCTTTGGTTTAGGATGGGTGAGTCCTTTCCACTGAATTTACAGCTATGCAACTGAATATTAATTTTGGCTCCCGGGAATTTTCACTAAGTGATTATATCTGCTTGGGCAGGATATATTTTGCATTTCTTTTAGGAACTTTGAAACATACATCTGGAGAAAGCTTTTGTAACCCATTTCTCAAAGCTGCTGCTGCTTTGGGAGTCTGTGTTTACATCGTGGATACCACATACAGACAGAACTGGGTTAAAGCAATCTGGTCTAAGCACAGTGTCCTCTGACCGTTGCTTCCAGCAGAGCTTTGCCTGCCCAATGCCAGCAAGTGCCCAACTGAAGGTTCTGACGTGGAATGGGGACGCTTCAGCTACCGTTATTCCACTCATTACTTCATGTCAGGGAATACCCTTCGTGTGGAGGAAGACTTTTCTTTTGAGGAAGCAGCAAGAAGGATCACCTCTCATTTTGTATGTCTTCTCTCTGGGGATGGAAGCTGCTTTCCCTTTGACCAACCCAGCTGAAAGGAAGCATCAGTAAAATAGACTGTAGAAAATAACCCAGTTGGCTTGGAAGCAGAGACTTTGGCACAGGCATTGGTCTACCTTATATGTTAATTGGTGACTTACGACTTCCATCCACCGTGTGGCCCTCAGCTTCTAACATACAAAGTGTACCGAGGACCAAGTGTACCCACTGCACTATATCTGTTTTTTTTTTTTTTTTTTTCCAGTTGACATGAAACTTGGATCCCGTCTCCTAGAACCCTCCCTCTCCGAGCCCCGGAGGCCGGGACTCCGGCTCCTGCCCTGGCTCCGGGTGGTCCCCGGGATTCGGGTTGCTCCTCGCCGCCGCTGTCACGCAGCACCGTGCGCATCCCCTGGCCCGCACAGCGAAGCTGCGTGATCCGGGTGCTGCATACACAAACCTGATAGGTGAAGGAGCCACTTCTGGGGGGGATGAGCAGCTTCTCTCCGCAGTCACCTGTAGCTAGGCGCTGCTGTGCCTGCGTTCCTCCGAAAAATAGCTGCTCTCAGCTCCGATCCCTTCCCGAGTGTTTTCCTTAAGTGAACTAAATTTACATGTAGCTGGGGCGGAGGTGGTGTTGCCTTTTTCGGAGAGATGTGGTATTTGTTTTTGCTGTCGCCTCCCTCCGCCCCATAGGGCTGGGAATGGGGGGCTGTGGAGGGGTACGGAGGAACGGCTCCCCTGCCCCGCCCCGGGGAGGAGCTTCAGCCCCAAATGAGGTGTGTTTTCACCTTCGGGCTTGCCTTCCCGAAGAGGCGCTGGGATTACGGCAGCACCGGTCCCCGAGGTGCCCCAACCCGCTGCCCATGGCTCTGCTTCCCGCCCGCGATGCTCGCCCGCAGCCCCGCTGTTGGAAAGGCGGCGTCTCCCTTGTAAGATGAAGGGATCGGCATTTCCGAGCGGGCGCCGGGAGCCGCTTTTGCTCCTTTCGGAGTTAAGCATGGAGGGAGGTAAAACAGCTACCTGAAAGCGGAAAAAAAACCCAACAAACCCAACAACAAGTAGTTCTTGCCTGGCAGAGAGGCAGACACAGCGGCTGGGAATCGGCGTCTGCCGCCACGCACAACCGGAGCCCGCCCGAGAAGCGGAGCCGCTTCCTCTCCTCTGGCAAAGGTAGCGGAGGGGCGGCGGGGCGCAAGAGGGGCTGACGGGGGCGACCGCGGAGAAACCCCACGGCAGTCCCCGCTCTGGTTCCACCGGCTCTTCCCCGAGATGCACGCTTGTATTCATGGTTTATTTGCGAAAGTAGCAAGCCGAGCTCCACACAAAAAGCTTTTCCAAGGGCGTGCCTGCTGCCTGAGCTTGCTGGAGAGCTTGGTATTTCTTCCCCAAAAGCAATCCCTCCCTCACAAAATAGAGGCGGGGGGGGGGGAGGGGGTGAAGGAGAGAGAGCAAAACCTCTAATCCTTCTTTTTTTTCTCCTCGTTAAGCTGTTAAGATAGTAAAAGATAGATGCCCATTAAATAATTAACCGCACACTTTCAATTCCATCAGCTCGGTTCACGCATCCACGCGAGGGACAATTGGGTGGGGACGGTGGCGGATCCGTACGCGGGAGAAGCGGCAGTGCCATTTCGGTAGCCTGCTTTCGGGGAAGCGGGAGAGAGCCCGGGGCGGGCAGGCGGCAGGGCCGGCGGTGGGTGCCGTGGGGCCGGGGGCTGGCGGCGGGGCGGGCCGGGCCGGGAGGGTGGCGAGATCACGGTTGGCGAACGGTGGGATGGAGGGGGCTTGGGCAGCCGGTGACGGCGGGGAATTGCCCCTCTTCCCCCCCCTTCCTCGCCCTCCCGGTGATGCTTAAGGGGCTTCTCCTCGATTTCTTCTTTCTGATTGCGTTTAAGGCAGAAGCTCATTCCCCGCGGACCTGACCGCGACAGGCTGCCCGCCCTCCCAGCGACCGGTCGCCGCTGCCACCTCCCGCGCCGTCCCCAGTCATGTCCGACCCGGAGCGATGGGGAAGCTCGAGGACAACGAGAGGGTGATCCTCAACGTGGGGGGCACCCGGCACGAGACCTACCGCAGCACCCTGAAGACCCTGCCGGGGACCCGCCTGGCCCTGCTTGCTTGCGAGTCTCAGAGCGAGTCTCCGGGCGGCGAGGAGCCGCCGCCGCCGTCCCCCCCCAACCCGCCGCCGCCAGCGGGCGGCTGCCCGGAGCCCGGCAGTGGCTGTAGCACCCGGAGCAGCGGCGGCACCAGCGAGTTTTTCTTCGACCGGCACCCGGGGGTCTTCGCCTATGTGCTCAACTACTACCGCACCGGCAAGCTGCACTGCCCCGCCGACGTCTGCGGGCCGCTCTTCGAGGAGGAGCTGGCCTTCTGGGGCATCGACGAGACCGACGTGGAGCCCTGCTGCTGGATGACCTACCGCCAGCACCGCGACGCCGAGGAGGCCCTCGATATCTTCGAGGCGCCCGACCTGCTGACTGGCGAGCCGCCCCCCGACGGCGACGACGATGACCTGGCCGCCAAGAGACTGGGAATCGAGGACGTGGGGGCGACCGCCGAGGGCAAAGGCGGACGCTGGCGGCGGCTGCAGCCCCGCGTCTGGGCACTCTTCGAGGATCCCTACTCCTCACGGGCAGCCAGGGTAAGCGCCGCCGGACGGCGCTCCCGCCCGGGGCGGCTGGGGAAGCCGAGGGGCGGCCAGGGGTGCACACGCCACGGTCCCCTGCGTGGGCGACACGTGTATTGAGGAGAAGCTTGCCCTGCTTGGGATGGGAGTGTGGAGGTGATGCTTTGGTGGGTCACTGAGTGCGGGTGACATTGGCCCCCAGGGGCAGTGCAGCTTGTCCATTCTGCATCTGTAAGGGATGTCAGGCAGTGAGGGGGGCGCCACTGTGCCAGCATCTCCCCATGGGCTGACATGGGAGCTGTGCCCTGAGGAGCCTGCGAAGGATCCCCTCTTATGCCCCTGGCCTGGGTGGGGTGTGGAGGTGCATTCACTGGGGGAAATATCTGTGAATGTGGTGGGGGGAGGTGAGTAGGAACAGCCCCGGAGTGCCCTCAACCTTTCCATCTGCATGGAGTCCATCATCCCTCCCCCAGCCATCAGAGGTCTCGGGTTTGGGTTGAGTTGCAGGAGAGTGACCTCAGCCTTTTCCCAGCTTTGCTGTGTCTGCGCTGGGAGGTGATCTGAGTTCAACAAAGTAAGTGTGACAGGGGGTCACCCTGGTTCTCTCTCTATTGATTTCTCAGGGTGACCCTGACTGATTCTGTGACTGAGGGTATGGGTACAAGGTGGTAAATGATCGTACTACATTTCCTTTCTTTAGACAGAGATTTTAAGTTTTGGTATCAACTCCTTTCTAAGATGATTTGGATTTTAATTCCCTCTTTTAGTTGCCTTTGTGATGTGGGTTTGCTTTTTAACCCAGCGCTTTGGAGCAAACAAATGATTGTAATTCCTTTGAGAGAAATACACAGCAGTGCCTCAAATTTAACAACGAGAAAAGCAACTACCAGAAAATCCTCCCTGCAATACAAGAGTAAGAACTTGTAATTGGAAATGTTTGATTATAAAATGGTAATAAGTGTTTTGCAGCTTATTTACCAGGATTCCCATGAAGTATTCAGAGCTAAGCCTCATCCTGTAGAAAGTGCATTTATGATGGGTGTCTTCTTCTGATCAGTTCCACTGATTTCACTGGCAATCTCATAGATGTGAATATAAGCGTGTGGCTAAGTGACTTCCTGAATTGAACGCTATGGCCTGATGCAGTTTCTGTGAAAGTTAGCAACTTCTCTGAGCACAGTGAGGTAAGTTAAGCAGGAAGTAACAGTCCTCATCATTATTACTGTCACTTGCTGAGCACCAGCATTGTTTATGTCTTTGAACGTTGCCCACCAATATGTTTTCCCTTGACAGCTGGCTCCAGCTGATACCTGAAATACATTTTTAATAAAGGATCGGTTCTGAAGAAAAACTATCAGAAGTGTCTATCTTTGCTCATCAATGACACACCCACGTTGCTGACATCTTATCTGTCTGAATCCTAAAGAAAATCCGGCTGTCAGTTACCTGAGAAAACAGTATTGCACACGGTGATTGCCCTGCAGGTTGTCTTTCACTTACTGTTTTGTGGAAAGTTGCTGACAATGTCAAATCTGCTGCTTTTAGGATAGGGAATCTTTCCACTCAACTTTTCTGGAGAACTGAGGAGTGCGGACTAAATGTTAAATGGAAGATACCAGGAGAAATAGGAAGGTAGGCATGATGATTACAATTATGCCCTGGAGCTGTAGCTGTCACTTCTGCCTTCAGTCCACTTCGGTCCACTCTTTGTCAGAGCCTGTAGCCACTTGCTTTCCAAATTTTATGCCTTTACTAGACCTTCTGAATTGTCAGTGGCTCTTGTAAAGTTATTTCAAGATTGCAAAATGAATGCCGCAATTAATGCTAGAGTAGAAAATTGTGACATGGCAATATTAATCTCTTAGAAGGTAAGGTATTTACATTTTTATAACTTAAAAACTGGTTTTACACATTATATTCTGATTTCAACCTCAGGCAGCGAGAATAAGGCAGCATCAGAGATGTAACAACAGCATCTAAATCAGTGTTTTCATTTTCTTCGAGGTTACTACTTTGTACCTTGATCTTTCAGGTAGGGAGACAACTTTGGGAATTGCTGGCAAGTTTTGAGGCATTAAGTAAATTTGTTTTTAAGGACCAGCATGCACTTAGTAAGCACTTAAACACAGTAATTTAGGGTGTTGGTAACCTTACTTTGGTACTGAGACATTACTGTCAATTCAACATTTTGCCACACCTGAAACAAAGACACAGTATTCTGGCAAATGCCCTTTTGTTTTGTGTCAGCTGAAATGATGAGTAATTCTAAAAACATCTAAGTGAAATTGTGCCCTTACTGAAATCAAGATGAAACTCTGTGAACATCAATCTTTGCCTCATAGTGTTAGGTACTGACTCATGCGCCACTTAAATTATGATTAGGCTGCTTAGTGGTAAACTTTCTTAATAACTGTGGTAATTATTTTTCTAGTATTACTGCCTGATTTAACTTCAGCAATGTCTTTTCTTGGAAGCACGATGATGATAAAAATGGGATATTTTCTATTAATGAGATGGTACTTAATATTTGTGAATTTTCTTTATCCTAAACTGTGATCTCTAAAAATAGAAATTTATAGAAATTCAAATATAAGTTGCCATGGTAACCTATTGGGGGATAGTGCACACACAAGATTATTCTAGCAAGACCATCCAGTGATGTTATATAACTAGTGGAATTAGTTTGTTGACAAGAAGGTTTACTTTATTTGAGATTCTAAAAAAAAATTCAATTTTTAGTGTATGCAGTTTGATGTCAGTGACATCTCCTAAACATATGTTTTGTTTTTTGTAAATATGAAATGTAATCCATGTACATACACTTACTTCAAGACCTGCAACACTTTTCTTTGTTTCTCAAGTTCTGGAGTTACATCTGAATATTATTTCTGTGATCATTTTATTGTTTTGTATTTCATAGACTGTGAAATGAAAAAGTGCAGTGCTACTCCTTTCACTCCAGGCTTAATAGAATAATCATTCACAAACTGCTATTTGATAGAATGCTATTATGTAGATATAGAAAGCTACTGGTATAGAATACTGTCATAGGAGTGGAAGTGTTGGGCAACTACATCTTTCTGAGCATTGCTTTAAGCATCTCTGAAACAGACCCCTGATTCTTAAATGAATCAAGCATGTGTATTCTGAAATTTACTGCTTAATACCTGTAAATGATTTTGGTATCCTTTGATGGCTTATAAATGCAAAGCACTGATTATGATTTAGTAAAGTGCAAAGATTTGTCTAAATACTGCAAGAGGCATAACTGAGCACTGAGTTTAAAAGAGTGTCTGCAGATGCCCAGCAGGACCTAGAATGTCAGTGCTAGTCTTGGATATAATATTTCAAATTAATTAAGCTTTTAAGGCCTTTTACTTTTGAATAATAGTTGAAACATGATGCTGTTCAAAGAAGTGATTAGTATTTGTCATTGATTTTTCCTAAGGATTATGGATTGCTCATGTACTTAGTGCAGGAACTCAAAAATGGCCCTGGGATTCACAAAGTTCATCGCTATATATCCTTCACTTTCTGAGAAGAGTGTAAATCTGTGACAGAGAAGGGGACAGCGGCTGTGACATTGGGTGGCTCAGCAGTGTGGGAGCCGGTGTGGCCCAGGACACTTGAGCAGGCACTGCCTGTGACACCCCTGCCATCCTCAGCAGCTGGAGGCAGGTCACACTCTGCTGCATAGTCTTTATCTACAGGAAAGGTCATAACTTGTTGTAACAAGGGAAGGATAAAAATTAATTAGCAAGTATTGGTTTGTTGTGAGGAATCGCTGAAATGCAAACAAAACCACAAAAGCCTTGCAGTCTTGGCATCGAGATACTTACGCCTTGCAAGTGTTCTTAAAAATACTGATCTACTGCCACTTCCTTGTGATATGAAGAGTTGGACTTGAGCAGTGAGCAGTATTGTTGGCTGGAAATAAGAAATTCCCATCTACTGCTTTATGTGAAGTTACATTGTTGGAGACTCAGTGTCCCGTAATCAGCTATATCAGCTTTAAACATTCAGTGGTGTTGGTTGCAGGAAGAATCAGCTGAGATGAGTGCGACGGGAGAAAATATGATTTTATAGATCCCCTTGAAAGGCCAAAGCTACAGAAATTGTATTGGAGAGCATTCTTATAAAAGATAACTTATGTTTTTATTTGGTGGCTTGCTTATGTTTTCTTCAGGTACCTAGATACCTGCTGTGTGCTATGGTGAATATCTGGAGTAGGTTATATTTTTAGGGCTTTGGCTGTTCATGATGCAAGACAATTTTTATTTTCGGTGGAAGCAACACTCCTGGCATAGTCCAAGATACCATGAATAGAGTTGTGAAGATATGTTAATCTCGGAATTTATGTTTATAGATAAATAGTGAATTACAAATTGTATTTGCTTTCTTAACAAATAGAAAGGCCCTTTAATTTATAAGTTGAAATCTTTATTCTCTGTCTTTCATTCAACACGGAAAGTATGTGTAATTTAGATCTTACCATTTAATAATTTTTGAGTTATGCTGGCATCTTCCATCTCAAAATGATACTAAGAAAACAGTAAAGGTTAATAAACAAACTGCAAAGAGGTTATTCCTTTTGCTGTGTTGGTAATCAAAGTGTTGAATTTGGTTTTAAGTGGGAAAAGAGTCCATTAGATTAAATTGGTCATTATACTTGAAGCATTTAGCCTGTGGGAGCTGTCATTTTTAAAGAAACAGCAAGATTTGTTCCTGATGTCAAAAATCATATTGCATCACTGTTAGAGATATACATGCACTCTGTAGCTTCATGTATACATGGGCTGACTAAATCACATTGCAAGTAATTGTTATTAATTTACTTCTGGCATGCTGGTTTTCACAAGACTTAATTGGAAACTGTAGCTTAATACATGATATAATCAATATAAACTAGCTTGATCTACCTTAAACATAGATGCTCTCTGGTGGTACTGACATACTGGTGAGGTAAAATCATCAAGATTTTTGCCTCCTGAACTTCTGCCTTTTCCTCTACAGCTGTTCTGCCTGATGCTGCTAGTGTTTCCATGGAAACAAGCCAGCTCTTGGCTTCCTCTTCCCATTGAAAACAGCCTTCTCGCTGTCACTTGCTCATCTGGGAAAAGCATTTTGTCACGGCTCTGACATAAATGCCACAGAGATGATCTGTCCTGTCATTTCAGAAATAGATGCTGTTACGTATATGCATGTGCACACAGCCAGATTTGTCTTCCAACTACTCCAAAATAATTTGGTTAATGGACTTAGGCTGAATTTGCTTTGGTGCAACTGGAAGTGGAAATTTGCTGAACACACACCGCCCAAGATGACAACGGTGTGAGAAGTATTTTTTTTGGTTGAGAAATCTGGCAGATCTTGTTCCCTTCATTTATGTGGTTAATACACAATGTACTATCTGTCATGTTTGTTTACAGTGGTAAAATTCTTAAATGGTTTACTTTGGGTATGAGAACCTACCTTCAAACTGTCTAGGATGGTGGTGGCAGGAATAGTTCCCAACTTCTGGTGACTGTTGCATAGGTTTCAGTGCTACCATCAGCAGAGGTATCACATTAGCATGCCATTGTCACTTGATGCAGTCAGGATATGAAAAAAAGTGATGTAAGAAAACTGGTGTCTTAGAGATCCCTGTATTCTTAAAGTGTCTGGTACTTAGTCGAAGGTAATTGTATCAATCAATACCCTGCGAAGAAGTCAGCATTATTGTTTGTTTTGGTGAATTTGTGTTGAGTCATAACCAAAGAAGTTCAGAACTCAGACTAATCCTGAATCCTTGATTCATTCCCTTCCCTTTATGTGTTCCCTTAAGGGAAGTTTGTGTAAAACTTGTTTGTCCTTTTCTCCCTCACTGGCAGAAAGTGACTGTTCTCTTCCTATGAAGTTACAATTGGGGTAGAAGGATCAGAGAAGAGGAAAGACATCCTATATAAATTTTTAATATTTTAATAATCTCTTATGAGGTGCTGTCCAGTAGTTTTCAGATGGAAGAAACAAGTTCTTCTTTTTATGAAGTTCTGTTTCAGTGCTCTTAATTTCTCCAGGGACTACTCCTGCTCATCCTGTGATTCAGATTCTTGGCTCATCTTGGGCAAACACTGTTTCTTTCAGCCACAAACAGATTTTTTTTTTTTTTTTTTTTTTTTTTGTGAATAAAGTAAATAGGCAAATAAAATCTAGATATGGTTATATCTGGAATATCAGACTGTAGGTTATCATTTTGCTTAGTGTATTTCTTATAATGATATGGTTCCTTTACACACACTCATTCTTTCACAAACACACATACTTTCCAGTATAAATTAGTAGTTATATAGGAATAAAAATTTGTTTTTGATGCAATACTAAGGAAAGCTGTTCAAGAATTTTATGTGGAGAGAAAACAAGGAAGCTATGTTCACTCCTACTTATGTGTGCAGTTATCCCCAAAGAGCCTTTCTCC
Source organism: Columba livia (assembly GCF_036013475.1). Classification (NCBI taxonomy): domain Eukaryota; kingdom Metazoa; phylum Chordata; class Aves; order Columbiformes; family Columbidae; genus Columba; species Columba livia. Next base: position 157,670,493 of record NC_088602.1, on the reverse strand, counting down.
TGGTGCAAAGAAGAATGAAGATATTTTGCATGAAGATATTTTGCACATCAGAAACAATTTCAAGTGGTGAACACAATATACAACTGTGGAAATGAGACAGACATACTAATATAAACTTATTATTGGCAATATTTATCAACATGATAAAAGGGATTCTAGTTGTAGTGAAGACCTGGTACATTTTCTCCCCTATCTTGACATACACATGTATACATTGATATAACTTAATGGTAATTTTGTCTGAGAGAGCTGTAGAAGTAGCTGTAGAGAATGAACATGAAATCACACTTATTTTTCTTAGCTCTACAAAAATGTTCAATTTACATCTTTGTTGGTACTTTATGATGACTAAAGCACTTTTGAAGGAAAAACTCCACTTCCATCTGTTAATCAGTAGTGTTAAAAATAGAATGCCATCCAATCACATGAAACACAATTTCTTGTGATTTGTGATTTGCTTTACAGAATTTTTGACTGAAGTGGTGACTTGAAGCTTAAAATACAAATGATGCAATTATATATTGTAATTATGTGTTGTTTCCCCCTGACTCCCCACCTTTAAGTTGAAAATTCTGAGATGTTGCTGTGGTTTTGGTCTTTTTACCAGCAGGTTAATTATTACAATGGTGTAATAATTCAGTGCTTTCTTGTTACAGACAGCCTTTTGTAGGTTCTTAGTGTTTCTAGGTGAACCTTAGATAATGGGTCTTTGATATGCTCCTGCAAAATGCTGTAAACTGGAAAAAATCTTACTCCAGTGCTGAATAATGTGGTAAGTTCATTAACGTGCATTAAATTTACCATACAATATAATCTAGTTTTATTTCTGAAATAAGAATAGTTTCTTAAGTGTTTACATTTTCATTATGTATAGCATGCAAAATTATTATTATTTTTTTTTTAACTCTGCTTAGTCTTTGAAAAATGGGAAATATCCCTTGAAATTTATGTGTTCGGTTTTTATAACTTGTAGAGTGCTACCTGTATAGCGGTAATCTTCTCTTTCACTGTTTAATCCTTATCCTAGGAGAAATAATTCTCCTTTAGGAATTAATCCCACCACACCAAAATGCTTGCTCACTTTGATAAAAGCACAAGGTTACTCCAACACTAGGGATCTGATAGCACGTGGGATTTTAGAACAATGGAAATCAAACTCTGAGACTCAGTTAATGGCTGAGAAAATTATTTTTCAGTGAACTGCATGACGTTCAGTAGAAGGAAAAAGAGGACTGCAGAACAGTGCTGTGAAATGCTGTGTACACCTTGTTGCACTAATGAGGAGCACAGGCTGAGCTCCTGATGGGGTTGCAGGGTGACCAGGTCGGTGGCTGCCCCAGCACTGACAGTGCTTCACCATCCCCAACGTCACCCTGCTGGTGGGTGCTCCTAAGTGGAGGGAAGAGTTATGTCTTCTAATCATATTTCTATTGGCCTATGTAATTTCTCAGATCATAAACATTCACAAAATATATTAGGCTTTTATATGCTGTCTACTGTAAGATTGAGGGTAATCAAGTGTGTAGTAATTAGTATTTTATATAAACAACAGGATTTTTTTGTTTTGTTTTACACTAGTGGTAAAAATTATTACAGGACAATGTAAAGGATACTTTTAATGTGTGCAACCACGTGGGTATAAACTTTCTTTAGTTCTTAGATAATACCAAAGGAGATGCCCACCTTAGTCCTTATTTTTACGTAAGGTATTCAAAAATTCTCTGTACTTTTCAAGCAAGTTGTCTATTTCGTCTTCTTCATTGGCACTTGCTAGTCCTTTACCCATACGAATGGCAATTATTTTTAATAGCTGCTTTCAGGAGTATCTTAATTTCCACAGGATAATGATTGTTAGGAACTGAAAAAGTCAACTTAGATGTTTTTTATATCATGCCAAGTGTTACGCAGTTTTTATTTTTGTTTGTGTGTGTTTTTGGTGTTGTTTTTTTTCCCTGACAGTAAGTTTGCAGTATTTTAAGTTTAATCCAGATATGGTTTAGAGAAGAATATTATTTGTCTTCTTGGTTTCTGATCACATTTGGGAAAGTTGTTTTCTTTCACGTTCCATTCTAGGTCTGATATCTATCTTCAGTTTTCCATTTGAATTTTAGGATATTATTGATGTGTAAGCACATCTGAATTTCATTTTGAACATTCTTGCATTAGTCTGGGAAATTATTTAAACAAATTACAAAAAAAAGTCACCAGGAACTGAGTTTTGGATCTCTACAGTTTTTTGAGGAGGAGAAGCAGAGAGGGAGGTGTTGAGCTCTTCTCCCTGGTATCCTGTGACAGGGTTCATGGGTATGGTTCAAAGAGTTGCTAGGAGAGGTTTAGACATTAAGAAGCATCTCATTACCTAGAGGGTGGTCAAACACTGGGACAGGCTTCCTAGTGTTGTGGTTGATGCCCGAAGCCTGTCTGTGTTTAAGAGACATTTGGACAATGCCCTTAATAACATCCTTCAACATTTATTCAGCCCTGAATTGCTCAGGTAGTTGGACTAGATGATCATTGCAGATCCCTTCCCACTGAAATAGTCCTGTTCTGTTCTAAATAAATACATAGGTCCTGGTCTTCCAACCTTCTTTTCCCATACAACGGAAAACAAAGTTCTTTTACTGAATAATTATAGTGTTTCATTATTTTCATAGTTTAAAAAAGAAAGTGTGTATAGTAAATGGCATATAATAAATGACATCCACAGGTATTTTTTTTGAGTAGAAATCAGGTGATGTAGGATTTTGGTGCAGGTATTGAACATCAGCTCTGCTGTATAATTCATTTTCTGCTCATTATCTGGTAACACTTTATGATAAAAAAAATGATTTAAACACCTTAGGCATCTCCATCCTTTGGCCAGTAAATTTTATTACTGGCTGTATTTGAGACTATTTGAATTTGTTTGAATTTGAGGGCTGAGACATTTGTCAGCAGTCTGGAGTTATTTTCCTGTTTGCCTAGGTGATATACCTGTGCCGCTTGGAGAAAGAAATGGTCATTTTTGTCATTTGTCTCCAAAGCATATATGTGAAGCTGATGTTGCAGTGACCCATGAGTGGTCAACAAAATCAGTTTGATGCATTGCAGCTATAGGGTCTCCTTGGTTAGTCATTGCATATTTTAAATTGGTGCCTTGATAGCAGAACAAATGAGCTGGGGGAATTAAAAAGGAGAAAGTATTTGATAAATGGGAAAATTATGTCTTGGTGAAAAATGAACCATTATGTATTGAAGCAAAGAATGTTTTTTCTTATTTTGTTTTATCGCAGTATATCCAGGCAAACCTTATAACTGGCAAAGGCATTTTGTGTTGCATGTGTGGGGTTTTTTGAGTGATGTTCATTGCTTTAAGGATGAAAGATGTTGGTTTTCTTTAAACTGAAGATTTATCTACTTACATTTTTGCTGCTATTGTCACTTCCTTAATCTTAAAGTGAGAAGGGAGCTTTAATCTTCTCAAAATGACTTCTCCAGTGACTCAGTTTATCACATTATGGAATTGGCTACTGTAGGTAGGTACAATCTTGCAGCTGGTCTTCGCCTCAATCCAGGAGCTGTGACAGCTGCAAGTGTCTCCCAAAACTATCTCAGGAGGCTCTCTGGGTTGGTACTTGCTTGTGTTTCCTCACTCTTCAGCCCGACCGCCTGGCATTTGGTATCTTGCATGGTCACTGAGCCAATGACTGGCTATTCTAATACTTCTGAATCAGTGCCCTTTCCAATATTTTTATGATACAATTAACCATTCTGCTATGGCTTGAAGTACAATGATATCTATAGATACCTCTCTACTGTTAATTCTATGTTTTGTAGGTGTGTTAGCAGCTTTTCTTTGAAAGTGTGATGGCATGCACCACTTATTGAAATGAAAACTCAGGAATATTTCAATGATTTTGTTTTCTCAAAAAGGTAAAGACATTTAAATTTGGTATTTGGTAGCAGAAATGTACCCATTAGTCTCTGGAGAAGTGCAGATGTAGTTCATGTTGAATTCGTATTTCATCAGAGCAACCTACTTTGCATTGCAATCCTGACAGATTCATGAGATGAAGGCAATCCTCTTTGAAATAATGTCTACTTTTGTTCACATAACGGCAGCTAACTTTCTAAAACAGTGTGAGGAAAATTATTAAACTCTTGTGCTGCTACATTTTGTGTACTCCTTGGAGAAATAGATCAGGAGGTGTGTATTAGTAATTATAATGAACAAACATCTTATTTTACTTGTTTACTAGCAGTGCAATTTTAAATTAACAAGGTAATTGTTACAGTTTCCTAATCATACATATGTCCAGAAACACAAGGCTTGTCTCTGGGTGGGAAAGTCTTGGCAATAGTGAAGGCTAAAGGAAAATGCATGACCTAAATTTTTCATTGCAACTCTATTGCTCAGGCAAGTATAGTGTCACAACCGTGTGCACTGCAGAAACAGGGATGAGAGGTGAGTCTGAGATGAGAGAGAACTTTTGTGGTCCCCTTGTTTTCAAACTTCAGGTGGACTTATTATCCATATATATAAATATAGATGCAAACATTTTTTTTGTGTGAATATATATATGCATGTATGTTTATACACACACACACACATATATATAAATTTATAAACAAAAGCATATGTTGATATTCCTAACCTTGAATTATGACAGTCAAGATTTTTTTTAATGAAGAAGGCTGCATCCCAGATCTAATGGCTTAATTCAGTGTTCCTGTGGTGGTTTTGTTTGTTTGTTTGTTTGTTTGTTTTTTGTTTAATTCAGCTCCCTGCTGTTCAAGTAGACTTTTGTGGACTGTAGAAATATCTTGCTTTATTAGGTTATGATAGATCAATCATACTGGATATACTTATATATTACTGTATTGGTTTACAGTATTTTGTTAATCATGCTTGATGATAGAGCTAGCATTCCATTCTTTATAAATGTTGTCTCACTAAAAATGAGAAACACCTGAAGCAGTTATATAATTAAAGAAATCTTGTTTTCTGTGAATGTATATCTTATAGGTGACTCTCAGGGCCAATTAAACTTTTTCCTGCACTTGGCATATTACAAAATCTCCTTTGAGTGCAGATTTGTTGCAATCGGAAAGTTTTGAACTCACGTTACAGCTTTTTCTCACTGAAGGTTTTGGATCTCTCTGTCTAAATGAGCCCCTTATTTTCATAGTCCTGTAGAGACTTAATAGTTTCCAAAATCTCTGTCCTTTGGTCTAACTTTGTTATAAACGGCCAGTTGGTTCAGAGTTCTTAAGTGAGGGATCGGTAAGCCAAGAAGAACAAACCAACCCAAGGTGAAGTTTAAAGTTGCCTTTCACTTGGAAGTCCTGACATCTTAGAACACATTTTCTCAAGGAAACACTTAAATTTACACTTGTTACATCAGGAAGCATAACTCTACCGAAGTAATTGGAACTGAGGAACAGAAGAGAAGAACAAGCAGAGGCTGAAGGGCTGTTGTGACTGGGAGGGGGTTTGACTGATGTAAAGAAATCCTTCCTTACTCGAGAGCTCTGTCTTTTGTGCAATGAATACTAAATCAAGATGGAAATAATTTTACAGTGTTTTGTGCAACCACTACTGCATTATGACACTTATTTGTTCCAAAGCAAACCAATATTTTGTGGCATCCATTTTATGGAAAACACCTAAAAATATAAACAAGGGGACTATTATGTCTATGATTTTATTTCAAATATCCTAATACAAGTAATTCCACTGCTTTTTTTTGTTTATTTGTTTTGGTTTGGTTTTGTTGTAATACAAGTAATTATATGATTATATTGTTTTTATAGAGTTACACAGAATGATTTAAAAACCTGGTAGATTATCTAGAATTGTACTGGAACCCTACTGATTTTTACATCATAAAAACCTTCCTTATATTATTTTATAAGATGACACTTTTAAGAAAATAATGTCTCCCAGGAATGCTTCTTTCTCTTCTTCAGCTTTTGGTAATGTGGTATATTAAACACAATTGGATTTGGCAATCATTTTAATCGGGTCATGTTGATAACACATAACATGATTTTTCATCTTTGAAGTGTTGCAACTTCTTTTATTATTCATTCCTCTGTATTTTTTTCATCTCTTGTTTTTTTGGAAGGAAAGGAGGATAGGTTCAAGCTGAGTTCATACATCTGTGCTTCTTGTGAGGAATACTGAATAAAGACAAGCACAAAACTGTAAAACCAACATTTAAATGGATAATGCAAAAAGTCACAGCGGAAGCTGTGAATGGTGTAGGAATGGTGTTACAATGAACTCATTTGGTCAGGCTAGGAGGAACATGGAGTGAAGAGGACTCAGTGACTAAAGTGTTAGCAGGGAATTCTGGAGATCCAGGTTTATGTCTTCACTAGGCTGTGACATCTTTTGTGGTTCACCACAACACTGTGGTTCAACGCGTCTGCAAACTGGGAAGGTAAAAACGTTCTCTTATCTTAGTGTTCCAGCACCTAAAGGGGGCCTACAAGAAAGCAGGAGATGGACTTTTACAAAGACATGTAGTGATAGGACAAGGGGTAATGGCTTTAAACTCAAAGGGGGTAGATTTAGATTAGATATAAGGAAGAAATTCTTCACCATGAGGATGGTGAGGCACTGGAATAGGCTGCCCAGAGGAGCTGTGGATGCCCCATCCCTGGAAGTGTTCAATGTCAGGCTGGATGGAACTTTGAACAACCTAGTCTAGTGGAAGGTGTCCCAGCCCATGGCTGGGGGGCTGGAACCAGATGATCTTTAAGGTCTCTTCCAAACAAAATCATTCTACGAAAATTTAAAAAAAAAGAAAAAGCAAAACAACAAACCCTTAAAAAATTTTGCAGTGGTCAAATAATGCAGTGAAAAAAAAGGGGGGGAATTGTATTTTAGCTGGTGACCGTTAAATATAGTGCAAAGGAGAGATTAGGTACTTGGGGATTATTTGCTGGTTTCTGTGACCAAAGATTTAAGCATTTGTGATCATGTGATCATCCCATGGTCCTTTTTTCCTTTTTTTTTTTTTTTTTTTTTCCTCTCCTTCATTCATTGGATCTGTGGTGGGAGTAAACTTGGACTGTGTAGTCATTTGGATATATGCAGTGATGAGTATGAGAGGAAATACTCATAACATATTGATGCTTTAAAATTTATTTATTTATTTATTTATTTTCAGAGCAGAGTCAGAAGATTGTATTCAGATAAGGAGGCATACATCCCACACTTGAACAGTATGGAAAAAAAAAAAACCCAGACCTTTGAATTCAGTAGGAAAGCTTTTTTCCATTTTGTAAACAGACTGAGATAGGGTCTACACGGGAGGAGTTTGTTCAGTCAAGTTAGTAAAAATTGCTTTGCAGAACCTAAACACAAGGAGATTGAATTAAGGTGGGCTTTGTCACAAATACTGTTTCTAAAAGGTTTTCCTCCAAAAGTTATTGTTATCATTTCTGAAATAAAAGGTTTCCAGAATTTAATACACCTGAAACAATGTAATTCTTCATCTTACAGATTGCTGAATGTTTGCGAAGACGTTTGGCATTTGGCCTGTGCAGTTAAATTCTGGCACAACAGAGTAGAAAGTCTTAAAACGAGAAATATTGGTCAATCTTTACTGTTGGCTCAGCTACCAACTTGATTGCAGTATATTAGAAAGATTATTAAGTGTTTTCAATGATCTCATGCTGATTCTGGGTTGTGTTCTGTAGCTGCTTTTGAAGTGTAGATTGATGCTGAGCCTTAACCACCAGCTATGGGGGGAATGGTTGAACTTGCAGGCTGTAATTTTAGGAGATATATTTTATCAAACTTTGAAAAAAAAAAAGGCAAGATCCCAGAGGAATGCCCAGTGTGAACAATGCTTATGGTAGCACTTAATTTTGTATTTCAGGAGCATTTGCACTGGTTAGTGAGAGCTAGTTGCTATTCTTTGCTGCTTTTTAATACATTAATTAGTTGTGCTCAACTATATAGATGACCAGTATTGGCTAAGCACGCAGCAGTGTTGTAATTGAGTTACTGTAAATTTCGCTAAGAGATTTTTCCAAAGGAATAGGTAGTAGCTGTTCCTTAATTCTAAAAGAATATTCATCTTCGTGTCTGCTTCGTGTCATCTGCTTCTCATGTACAAGAACTCTAGCTGTGAGATCTCTCTATAGAGATGACTTAATTCCTACCTATATAGGTGAATATATTTTCATGAGTAAGATGTTTCACAGGTTATTGTGAAACAAAGCCAAACATTTTGCTAACTTGATCAGAAACCTGAATTATTCTGTAAGGTGGAAGCCATAGAGAGCAAGAGCCTTACCATCAAAATTGCTGAAGTGTTTTGAAGATCTGTTTTTACAGATGCCTGAAGGCACCAACAATATTTTGATTTTTCTCTCTTCCCCCACAAACACCCCTTCCTAGTTCAGCATTGCATTACTTTTAAATATCAGGGAAACTATACTGAATATTGCGGGAAATTAATTAATAGTTTAACTGCTGTGTTTCTGTGCTGGAAGAAAACCATCTAGCTGTGTCTGGCCAAGATTTGTGGGTGTCCTTGAACCACGTGATGATTTTGGCTGTATTAATTCCAAAAGATGGCAGCTGACAAGTGTTAACTCTGCTGTGATTGTGGACAGGCAAGCAATTTCTTCATTCAGTTAATTACTTTGAAATGAGGTGCAGGATAAACAAGTGAGCTCAGTTTCTTTTTCTACCTGAAATGAGCATTGCCTATAGCCTGGACAGGAGAAAGCTGCCTTTTCAGGATTTCTTCTGAGCCTTTTGAGATTCAAAAAATTCTTCTCTGTGTTGTTATGAGCTGCACAAGGCAGGACTGGATTTCAGTATAATTCCTTACGTGGAGTCATGTCCAATCTTGAAACAATATACAAGATTTTATTAATGAAGAAAGAGTTTTTTGTATTCCTAGTGGTAATTGCAAAATATTGGCATGGGTGACTAGTTTGGCCCTGAAAAAGCTGTGAGCTGGTAGCCATGATAAAGAGCTGCAGTGCTTTTTAAACTGAATTTGGCACTAGGTGTTAAGAGCTCTCCTTTCATTGCTGTGATATTTCTTAGAGTGAAAACCCTAATATCTTAAAATATTTTCAAAACGTATCAAGCTAAATACCTTTTTTTTTTTTTTTTAAAGATGATTGGAGTATTGGAGTTCATAGTATTTTTCTTTCAAATCAATGGTATTTGTGTTTAAAAGAAGGACACTGTACTCCCTGCATTAGTCTGGCAATCTCCGAATCAGGAAAGGATTTCTTAGAATATGTAGGGAATCCTTGACAAACTGAAGACTGTCAAATTGATAAGCCAAGTGTGCTAGAGGATTTGAGTGCTCCTATAAATAGGAAATCAATCTGAGAAAAATACATTAAGACACTGAGGAGGGAGGGTCTTAAAGGAAAAACATAATCAGGAAACACTGAAGAAAAATGATACATTTGAAATGGCAATTAAATAAAAAGAAAGTCCAAAGGAGAGAAAAGACTTGTTGGGGAGGGTATTTTTGTTTGAAGATCACAAAGTAAGTAAGGGTCAGGAAATTAGAGGCCTTAATGTAGGTTTTGTTGGTTATAGTTGCTTCTGGGTTTGTTTTATTCTGCTGCCTGGGGAAGAAAAAAATACATGTTAGCAGTTTCATAAGGTGAAAATATTTGCATTTATCATGGTCCTTGGGGATTCTTCAGCTGATTAGATTGAAGAATTGGTGAGGGGAAGGGAAAGGAGAAGGACAGAGAAGGCTCAATGTTCATTTGCACAGAGCTATAGTCATTTTAGGCATAATTATCCACTTGGTTCTTTAATTTTGAAAAGCAACATATAAAATCTTACCATTTACCACGAATCTCTCTGAAGCTGTATCCAAATGGCAAAAAATCAATGTACGTCTGTAAGTCTGAGAATATGATCCTGTACATGCATTTGGTTTTTCTTTTTCAAGAGTCAGTACCTCACACTCTTGACACTGCTTGTGCCTAACCTCAAAAGTGGTGCTTGTTCTGCAATATTTGTAGCTTTTTAGATAGGTGAATTTGAAGTTAAATGGCTGGAAATATGTGACATATATGGCACTGAGGTGTACCTTTGTTATACCAAACAGAGTTAAGAATGTACATATATGTACCAATGTTACGGTGACTTTTAAGCAAACTAAACACTTTTTTTCCCTTTTTTTCAGTTCATAGGAAAGTGAAAACCAGGTCATATTAAAGAGAAGAGATTGCTAAGATAAATGTTTAATATTCAAAATTCAGGAAAGCCTCTGAGTAACAAAATGATTTTTTTCCTTTATTTCTAGCTCATTAGCTTTTTATGAAATAGCTTTGAGTAAAATTATCCTAATGGAGACTATACTATATATTCTGAACTGATGTATTCATATCAAGACTTTTTCTTCATCTTAAAACCTTCTTTAGGGCTGTTGTTGGAAAAACACTGGTACTGCAACAGCAAGAGTTCCTTTCAGGAACCTTAAATACCAGGTGATTATTCTACTTTTTAAAATAAAGGGAACATTTTAAAGTTATTGAAGGCTAAGAGAAATAGGTGAGCTGTAGTCCATTGTGGGATACTCTTCTGTAAAAGTTACATTTATGTGATATCAGATAGTAGTGGTATCTGTTCTTTTGGAAGAGAACCACAGAATGTAGTGTCAAGAATGGTCGATGTCTTGCTCTGCAGAGAGAAACTGAAGACAACTATAAATGATGGGGAGGAACTTTTTAAAGAATATATTGATTTTTTCTACATATCCCAGTGCAGGGATTCCCCCCACTTTTAGAAGAGGAAAATATGAATTAGGAGCTTAGCAAACATGCTTCCTAAGCCCTTATTTCTCTTTTGTTCTTATTTCATTATTTTCTTCAGTCAAAAGGTAAAGTCTAGAAGAAACCGTTCAACAAACCCCTCTTTTTATTTATTTATTTATTTTTTTTTCTCTGTAGAATGGAAAGGACTAATTTTTCTCTCAGACATTGTCTAGAATACTGACATGTGATGACCTCTGGAGTCCTAAGCTAGAGCTAATTCCTGGTTTTCAGTGTCTTAAAAGCTATCCAAAGCTTTGGAGTTCTTTTTATTAGACCACTTTTTGTGATAAATTTGTATTAGGGCAATAAAATGTTTTTGTGATATGTAGTGCTTACAATTTATAATGCATTTTTATGTACCCAGAATGGAAGACTAGGTAGTTTGCTTCATCATTCACTTAACGTGCCTCTAGTTTTGATACTGGTTAAAAAAGTAATGAACGTAAGTGAACTAGAACTGGAAATGCTTTGCTTGGCTGTAGGAGTCTTACATTATTTTCAAGGGGAATTTCACAGTGAACTCTTTCTTCTAAGGATTAATAACATAAAAAAAGTGGCATCATTGTCCTTGACTGTGTCATCAGTTTTCTGTCTTTAAAGATAGGGCTTGTTCAGCCTTGAGAAAAGAAGGCTTAGGGGAGACATCATTGTCATATTCCAGTATTTAAAGGGTGGCTACAGAGAAGGTGGAGACTCCCTTTTTACAAGGAGTCACCCTGAAAACACGAGGGGTAATGGGTACAAGTTACTCCTGGGGAGATTCCAGTTGGACACAAAAGGGAAATTTTTCACTATGAAAACAATCAGCCATTGGGATAATCTCCACAGGGAAGTGGTGGACTCCCCAATATCGGACACTTTAAAATTCAGCTGGACAAGAAGCTGGGCCATTTTGTCTGGAATGTGGTCTTGCCAAGAAAGGTTGGAGCAGATGATCCTCGTTGTCCCTTCCAACCTGGTATTCTATGACTCAGGGTTAATGGTATTAGCTAATGTTAGTTTGAAATGAAGAATGAGAGACAAAAATGATCAGAAGTGACTTGAAATAAAATACTGTATTGCTTCACCTCTTGGATACATTATTATTACTGGGTTTAGGAAACTTGTTTTGTATCCATTCAAGTAAGAAGACTCAGAAAGGCAGAGGAAGAGCAGTAAAAATTGAAAATGAAATTTAGATATTTGTGGTACCTCTTTTCCTGAATTATAAACGGTGGAAATTAAAGTGTCAGACAGTCTTGATAGACTGCTTTGTTTGCCTTCATAATCAGAAGACTTTATGAAAACTGGAATTATTTTGGAACAAACAGGAAGAAATGGAACAACCAAATATATGAAAATCAGTATATGTGAATGTTGATTTTATGATACCTTTCATCAGAGGTTCACTTTGGAATGCCTTACTGATACCTGTGTAGAAAGAAAAACTGTGCCTAGATGTGCACAGTCAGACAATGCTAGATCTGCACTAAATTTAGGGGTTTATTTATTTATTTATTTATTTAATTCAAGTGTATGAATCATCATCATCCTTATTTCATAAATTTGTTATTTTTTGGAGCAAACTAACTTTCTTTTGTCTTTTCCCTATTTTTCTAATTAACTTGTCTTTCCTCTTTATGTTTTTCCTATTTATTCTTTCTTATTACTTGGAGGACCATCTCAATTTAATTAATCCATTGCTCTTCTGTAGAAAAATTCATCAGCAAGGCTTCATTCCATAAGTGTGGGTCTTTATATCTGTAGAGCTAGTGGTATATCTTATGAGCTTAGATATCTCATCCTGCAAAACAGAATAGGATGGCAGAGTCTATACTCCTTTTTTCCCCTTTTAATGTTAAAAAACCCCCACCAAACCTCTATAGACTCACAGATCAGCATTGTTAAATATAATGGACAACATTCTTCTGTTTTCAAACACAGTCAGACTTATAAATGTAAAACTTCTGGGACAACTGTCCCTATATTTTTGTCCTATCTGCAGATCCATTATATTACATGTGTGTACATATGTATGTATTGTAACACATGCATATATATACACATGTATGTGTTACAATATCCTTTACACAATTTCTGCTTGAAAAATTCTCAAATGTTTTGGTATATGACTTTTCAGGTAGACCACCAGGAGGTGCAATTCAGAGTACCTAAATTTAGGAATCTAAGTTCATCATCTTCTTAATAGTTAGAGATATAGGCTTAGATGATTAAAAATAGTGAAGAGAGATAAATACATTTGGACAGAGTAAATCCCCTTCTCAGTGTTTTATGTATAATTCTGCCATATATGTGAGTGAAACAGGCACTTTTGTTCTCTATTTCATTGTGACACATTTGTTTTCTTGTAAGCTGTAGTACAGAGAAATAAGCAATGTGAAAAGTAGAAAAAGAATGAATCATAGTTGTGGCCTAAATACAGAATTGTCACTGACTTAACTAAATTGTTTGCTAAAGCTGATTTGCCTAAATTAGTGTAGCAAGCTTGTATGACTGTGGTTCAATCAGGTAAAGATTGCCCAGTGCTCATTTAGCTTAGTTTGGCTTCCAAACCAATTTTCCCATACTTAACAGAATGCACCAGAGGCTAGCTCCAATGTAAATAAGTCAATTTGCAAAACAGCTTAGCTAAATTGGTGCAATTTCTGTGTGATTTCTGTATAGGCCACTTGTGGTATTAAGGTGTTCAGACTCTCATGACCTGTTCTAGGAAACCACTGCTGTACGCCTAAAGCTATCAGTTTTGCTCCAGAATGACTGATATGTCTAAAATATGCTTGCTTTCAATATACAATGCTTTTCTTTGAAATTAAAGTGTTTGAGTGAAGTCAGATTGAACTGAGACTTGACTACTCGGATACTTGCTTCCAAACCACTCGCTCTCTGTGTTTAGTACTTTTCTGCTCCTACTTCTGGCCTTCGTCTCTTTCAGCTCTAAATCCTGTATAAGCACAGACTCTTGTTTCCATACGTACACACATATTTGACTTGTGCATTTTTTGGATTGCATGGCAGGAGTCCTGGTATCAGTTAGGGGCTTCCCTAGTTGTTATTGCAATAGAGATAGTAACGAGTTCCCAAACTTGCTGTCACATTTGTGACCTCATCAATAGAGAGCTTGATATTTTTTTTTTTTTTTTTAATTTTTTTTAGGAAGTCAGTGAAATAATCTTAATTCCATTCTAGCATGTCTTATTATTGTCAAGGGGAAAGAACTGTGACAACATACTTTATTGCAATTTATAACATCACATAACCAGCAAGGGATATTTTTTTCATTCTTTACATTTGTGCTGAGTTTCCTCCTTGGTTGCCATGCACCTCAAACAACAGAACTATTGCATGCTCATGGGACACACTGTGGCTGCAGAAACCCTGCTGAGACAGCACTGTAAATCTGTTACTTCAACATTAGTGATTTCTATTCTCCTCAGCACACCCCAGTTTCTGCCCTTCCAAGCTGGGGAGCAGAGCCTGGGTTGACTGCACTGCATGGGAGGATAAATGTAAGGCTAAGATGTGTTCAGAATCAGCAGAGAACTTCTTGTGCTAAATGGTGGTCTTGTGTTTTTGTGGTAGGTTGCATGCAGAAAGATCAAAGAGTGAAGTCTGTTTGTCCTCTGCTCTGTGAGGCAGTGAGAGCAGTGCCCAAGGCGCTGGCATGGGCAGCTGCCTGGATAAACCTGTGGAGGTCCATGCAGGTGCAGCCTTGTTTTTATCTTTCAGGCCTCATTTGGTGATAGAATACAAGACACACCAGAGCATCAGCAATGTTAAAAGCTGTTTTTCTACATGAAGCAATAGATGGCAATCACAATCTAAATGGAGGCCAGCATATTTTCATTTTAAGAGGTGTGTAAACAGTCTCTGTTAGGTGGGAAAGTAAAACACAGGCTCAGCAGGAAGCCTCAGATGAGGCTGCAGCTGGCACCCACTTGCTCAGAAATGCTTGACTGATGTTCAAGTAGAAAGCATGATGTGCCTGTGCAGCATCATGGTAGCTCTGTTTAGTCTGTTTTAACTTTATGAAGCTGGACAAATCCCATAACTGTAAATCTAGTTTTGCTGTTTTAATTTTTGATAGGAGAATAAACTATTTGGACTGAATTTTGGCTGTTGTCATCTTCATTAAATGTCTCCTCTCTGTGCTACATGTCCCTATTCATTTTGAGGGAATGAATGCAGGCCTCTGTGTTGAGTGGAGTAGAAGGTTATATGTTGCAACTTTTATATAATTTACTCAGTCTGTGTCTGGCTACGGAACAGAAACACCAACCTTTTTCAAGATATTTTTGTCATTGTAGATAACAGACCCATGCTTTCTTGGGGGAGAAATACTTTCCTCCCTGATATATTGCATCTAAATGCAGAAATTACAGAAAAAGACATCTATTAGAATTGTACAATCAGCACCCTGAATTAGCGAACACTAAAATTCAGCATTTAGCAGTAACATCATCCTTATGTATGTATTTCAGATGCAAGATCATAGTGCTGCATGACACTTTTCTTCTAGTCAATGAGGACTGTTGCTGCCTCCACAGTTTGTACACCAAACTCTATTGCATTGTATAGACATGCTGGTAGATAATTAGTTTATGATGTCCTTATATTCCTCGAAAATCTTGTAATGAGTGTAATGAATTCAATATCTATAGAACAGCCAATCTGATGTAATCACAAGCAAGGATTCTAGTGTGGACTGAGAACTGCATTCATTCAGGACTACTATGTTTTATTTTGTGTTAGGAGGGTTTCCCTTTCTTTGGATTGCATCTATTTGACTTCTGGGGGAAGCGAAAATATTTTTGTAACCTTGAAAGTCATTCAGAAGGATGTTATTTCTATATGGTGTATTTGAAAGAAATAGATTCAGAGATTAAATGAAGGATAGTATGGTGATGCTGTAAGCCATGGTGTATGTATGTAAGTATGGTGATGTGAAGCCATATTGGCTTCCTCGTTACATGCTAAGCTACCTTCTCAACACTACTGTGGGTATCACTGTGACTGGCATCCATCCAAGCTGACTTTCAGCTCAGGATGGCTCACTTATGGACTGGTCTGACTGGAGAGTTTACTGCAGTGTAGTGTAGTGTAGGCTAGAGAACAAATACAGACTTTCTGGCAAAGGCCAAGAGCTCCCTTCTGAATATTGCCACAATAAACAAGGCAGTATGAAAAATGGCTTCTGAAGGACAGCTGTGATTTTGTTTGTCCAGAAGACTTTCTTTTCACTCTGTTTGACTGCAGCTAATGGCTTCGCCCATTTCAGAGGAAACTGTCTTGTACTGCACCAGAAAGAGATTGATTGTTTGACCAAATGTCATTGGAAAGATCATAAATGTGAAGAAAACTTCCTTTAAATTTCAAACCAACAGTTCTTGCCGGTGAGACTCTAACCCAGTAAAGTGTGGCTGCTGGGTATCACTTCAATGTATTTTGTTTCATTCTTCTATTGTAGTTTCCAGCAAATGGGAAAGGTTGGGAGAACCAGAAGTTTTGCAGCTTTACTGACTGGTAGATGCCTATATGGTGTGTTACCTCATGCTGATAGATTTCTTCAATTAAGTTTGTTCCTAAATGTAGTAGGATTTATTATGTTTTCAAAGGTTTGTAACCACTGTAAGATCTGACTTAGCAGAGAAATTAATGTTTCATGATTTTAACTTCTGAGGACATACAGAATTCCATGGTTTGGATATTGCAGAGTTTAGGTTTGGTTTTGGATCCAAAGTAATGTCTGGAGCCAGGCAAATTAAACAATAATGTGAAGAGGCACGAGCTTTCTCATTTACTTTAGTGGATGCTGAAGCCAAATTCTGACCATATGAATAGCAACATTATTAACCCATTATCTGATAAGCACATTAAAACCCTCTTATTTTTCTGGTTATTTATGTATTCCTGTTAAAAAATGTGACGTCTATTAACTTGAAAACATTGTAGCTTAAGGACTGAGACTAAAACCAGACGTTCAGGTAGACTGATATTGTAATACATGATGTTTTCATTAATTAGAGTTGTGAAATTCTAATGTTATGAAGACAACCTTATAGAGCTTATATGAATTCTGTGTTGTAGTTTTTAAGGTTTTGTCTTTTTTTTTTTTTCTTTTTTTTATTAAACATGGTCTTATTCTTAGACACAGAAGCTGTATGTTCAACTGCAGTTGAACAGCTGTATAAATATTTCCAAATAACTCTCTTTCTACAATACCTAGAACATAGGCACAAACATTGGAAAAAAAAACCCCAAACCTAACCAAACCAACTTGCTAATATTAGCCAGGGTCCTAAACACACAGCAGTATGCCTCCCTCCTGAGTTTACCCAAACCTCTGCAGCTTGAGTTCTACCAGCATGCTGCTGCCCTCCTCCTCCTGGTGTACCCTTTCTGAAAGGCTCTTCCAGCGGGGCCAGAAGCAAATTCCCAGCTCAGGATGAGTTAGTGGCTGTCATCCAGGAACAGGAATAGGCAATGCTGCTTTTCTTCCCAGGGCGTCTGCATGAATGGGTGACCCAAACTCATTGTGTCTTCCATTTGCTGCATAAGTTCCCATTGAGCATTATTTTCATTGGTTGTCTTGGTCAAATTCTCAGGTGTCCCTAACTGCTCTGAACTAGTAGAGTGATAACAACATGTTTAGGGAAAGACTGAAAGTTAGGAAGGAAGGTAGTGACTTATTGTGATCAAATCTTCTGGATATGGAGGTGTAGCTTTTCTCTCATAACCTGTTGTTCCTGTAAGCATGAGATTTTAATTTTATCAAAAAAGAACAGAGGTAGAAAGATGTGGACTAATGGAGACAATCTGGATCACCAAAGTAATCAGAGATTTAGAAATGATAGACTATAGGAAAGAATAAGGGACCTGAGGTTGTTTGTGTTGGAGAATAGGATACTATAGAAAGACATAGGGGATTTCAAATAGGCTGCTACAAAGAAAATAGCAAGCTTTTCCCATGTCCACACTAGAGAGTCCAAAACACAATAAGATTAAAGTGGAGGTGGAAAGATTTATTATAGATTTAGTTTAATTTTAGTTCAGTTCAGTACTTTAGATAGGCCAGAACAGATTCTGATAAGATTGAGCTGAAGCCAAAACCATGAAACAATCAAACCTTACTTTGCTTCTGTCTCATTGCATCTTTCCAAATTCTATGGGATTGTCAACAGTCTATAGGATTTAAAGTTCAAACTGTATTTCTGTAGCTGGAGAGTTATAAATTAAGAAGCAATTGCCTTGGATGAGATCATCCACACTTTATCCATTCTTGTTTTATGTTTTATTCTTAATTGCGATACTACGCTGTAAGAGTTTTTAAAGTAGTAGAAATTGTTAATATTGAGAAGATTATATATTTCCTGTTAAAAAATTTTTGGAAACGTGTATTTGCTGTTGGATAGTAAAGACTGACTTGTAGAACAGGAGAGTGGACTCAGATTATAGGTTAAGGGTTTGTGTAGTCCCAATTAACTTTTTGCATGCATTTTCCATTTTCTTGCTTTTTTTTTTTTTTTTTTTTTTTGCGTATGTTCTTACTTCATGTTGTCATTGTGTGTAGCTGCTAATAAAAAACAAATGAAAAAGTAGCTCCCTATGACACAGGTTGGGAGCTAAGAGAATTGTGAAGTCAGGCAATGCAGACCAAAGCTATTTTGCATTTGTATTGAAATCGTTGTGTAACAACAGTGGGAGGGATGCATTTTAAATTATGAAGAGAGCATTAGTCCGTCAGAAAGAGCTGGCTGGGAAGTTGGATCATTTTTGCTCTACAGCCCCTGTTTGCAGTCATGAATATCTGCTCTGCAGTTTATTGTTGGAGTCATGAAGCAAGCTTGAGATTTTTACAAGTAGACTCTGAAAGGTGATTAAGGAGGTGGCAGATCCTATTGTTTTGGCCACATCAAATCCACAGTCGTCATTTATGGTTTCTGTCAGATAAATCAAGATTTACAAGCTCTTCTACATAAAGAAGATGCGAGCCAATTTGTACCTCTGTACCTACACTCCATGTGAAAGACTAATACTGCTTTATAAATAATCCACTGAGGTATCTAAATAAGTGCATAGAAACATTTGCAGTGTATGCTTGTGCCAAAAATACTTCATCTTTATTGAGAGACCTATCTTTTTTCATGGAAAATGGTAGCAAAATTTCTACTTGAAACAGATCTAAAAAAAGCTTTTGGAAAACTTCTGCAATAAACCCCTTGAACCTTGAATTCAACCAGATTTTCTCATACATATATTTTACATTTGTTTAACTGTTCCTTCTTCCAAATTTGTGATGCCTTCTGATGTTGTGTCTTCTCATGTTTGTGCTTATGCAGATAAGCACCTGTTTAATGGACTTGAATGCTTTTCTGAGTCAGGGCTGTGATTTTTTCCAGTGGTGTATGTTTCATATGTGGAAGTCTGTTCAAATGCACGAAAAGCAGCTGAAATGCTGGGCAGTATCTATCACTTGGCCAGTAATAAATTTATCCGTATTGCAGCTTAGAGGACATGGAAAGTATTCATTTTTTGGTTGTTGTTGTTGGATAGTTTAGATGTGGGGAAGGAGAAATAATGGGAAGGGGCAACATTGTTGAGGTGCTGATTTTTTTTTAATCACCTGTTAATTCTGAAACATCATTTTCAGTTGGAATCTCATTAAAAATCAGGAAAAAAAATATAAGATAGATCTAAATATTTCATAATTGAGCAAAAGAATATTCCCTTGAAAATACAGAAAAATGTCCATTATGGACTGATCTATATTAAAAATTAGTATATCAGTGTGTTCCTTAAACTGAGAAGCCTATTTTCATCCCTCAAGGGGCTGCCCTTGGTTTGGCATTTAAGGCTTTCTGAGGAAGCAAGAAGAAAACAGACAGAATTTAGAGCCCTCTGTAGGAGTCTTACAATAGCAACATTAAAGGACAAAACAGCCTGGATGTGAAACACCCAAAGCAAAACAGAGAGACTGCTCAGGTTACAGAAATCGGTGCTGTGTGCTCAGGCTGCCTGAGACATGTACTGGTACATCTGAGCCATGTGTGCTCTGATAGCAGTTGTCTGGAGAAGGTTCATTAATTTCAGAGTAATAGTTGTCCTGTGAGAGGTAAAATGGAAGTTATGGCTCAGTGTTTCAGCAGAGGAGGTGTGCAAGGAGTTAAAAAAGAAAAAAGAACCCAAACTGGTAAGCTTGGTGGTCTGGATGAGTTCATTAAATCTCAGGCCCATGTAGAGGCCAATGTAGTAGATAAGATTTCATAAAGGAACATGAATATCTTCTACGGAAAGCCTATGCAGATAGAGGTAGTGATTCTTTATGAAAATTTACTGGCTTTTTAATAAAGTTCATTATGCAGAAATATGTCGCTTCTGCTCATTTTAAAGTTTGGACATTAGACTTAATCAATTTGTAAGAAGGCAACATGGGTAATAGGCTGTTATTAATGTGCATAACTTATTAAGGTGAGCTTTGTTCTACTTAATTAATAAGTGAATTGTAATAGAAATGGGCCAATTACCAGCAGAAATGGAAAAAAATGTCTTTGTTGACAAGGTATAAATAAATATTGTCAATTGAGATTACTTTTAAATTTTATTATAACAAAATGGCAAGTGGAGAAGAACGATAGACTTCGACGTGAGGAAATCACAGTAGTTCACCTTATTATAACAGCAGCTGTTCTGAACTAATGGAATATGGCTGTATGAGGACTTTTCTCTTAAAATAAGAAAGTATCATCCTTAGACGCACCACAGGAAAAAAAAAACACCAAAAAACAAAACAAAAGAAAAAAAACCCACCAAAAACAAAAAAACCCAAACCAAAACACTAAAAGGTGTCTCTGCAGTGGAAATCAGTTGCTTTTGCTCTGCTATTAATATCTGGAATGCCTACTCAAAATTTCTTATATGCTTCTGTAATTTTGGATCATACTTTTACACTTTAAGATGTGCATGCAAATGTTGTTCAAGTGATGCTGAGCTGTTGTACAAGTGTGTAGGTTTGTCCCCAACCTTGTGAGTACCAGTTTTCCTGCAGGGGTTGAGTTATCTAGTGCCAGTGGTGCAGGACTCTTCTGTGGAGTCCCATCTGGCTGGTGTGATGTCAACTTGCAGACCCGTGTGACTATTTCTCCTCTTCTAGAGAACATTATAGACCTACTCATATGTAGAGAGGGACTTTTCAATACATGGGAGGATTGGGAATGACGTCCTATGTGCTGTATCTCTGCACATAATATCAAGCCTTTTGCACAGCACTCAGTTTTGGCTTGGCTCCGTTGATGAAGCTAATCTGTCCCAATCCCATTTGCAAGGTATAAATGACTGCTTCACTTTGAAAATTCAAAGCAGGAGAAATGCTATTTCAATTAAGTGGCAATTGCTCACCAAGACGAAAAAGTTATAAACTAGACAGAAATTTAGACCAGAACTGTTCTTTTCAAGAGTAGTTACTGGTTGCATGAAAAGAAGTTTTCGAGGAGAAAAAGGAAAGTTATACAGTTTGCCAGCAGCCTTTTGCTAATGGAGTTTACTGCCGCTGTGTGTGTTCCCTGCAGAAGTACAGGAGTCCTTTTGCATAATTAGGACACAAATGGTGTGTTGTGTGAAAGACTAGCCACCAAAAAAAATTCCTTAATTATATTAAAATTTTGATCTAGCATTATCAGAGTGTTGTGTGGTTTTGTTTGTTTGTTTGTTTGTTTTTCATGCATTATGCTCAAAGCTGTTTCCCAGTCACCGCAGTATGAGTTGAAATAGGAGTTAACTTATTTCAGTGATCTGTTTGACATGGTAATGAAGATGGACAGAGTCTGAGGTGAAGGCCTTTTGTACAGGAACTTTAGCAGACACATATGCCCACCGTGTAGGCTGGTTTTATTATTAATATTATTGCTCATGGCACTGTCAAGGTTAGCTGCCTCCAGCAGATATTTCACCAGGAGTGCTAAGTTCCTGATGCTGCTGGAAGGTTTTCATCTGAGAGATGCAGCAGTGTGTTTCTCTGGCACTTGCAATGTTACAGGACTCTTTCCTTTAGGAGCAATGTTGCTAAAGGGAGAAAGAAATGCTAAAATAGTGAAAGTGTGTATCTTGAATATCTGAGGTTAAAAAGTTATTTGAATGAACAAAGCAGCGAATAATTCTATCCAAAGAGGGGGAAAAAAACCAATGAAAATACCAAACCTACTCTGGTAACTATGTGACTGGATATGGTGATTTCTCAAATCAGCCTCAAGTTTGTGCAGCGCTGGGATTATTTTGGTAGCTATGCAGAAGTGGGCACCTTGTCTCCAGTGTGATCATTCAGCTCATGGTCTTCTGCCTGAGGCTTTCAAACATGGTCCTGTGTCCTCTTTTCCTCACTGATTCCTCTGCCTTAGAAATTAATAACTGACCAGGAAAATGACCAGGTATACTGAATCCATTTGAATGCACAGTAGTGAGGGAGGTGAGGAGTGACCCACACAAGGACCTTTTGAACTGACTCTCCAGAATATGCATCATGACAGGCTTTTTAGGGCAAAAAGAACCTCAAAGTTGTGTTCTATGTTGAGGAGACTTATTTCTTCAGTGGACAAAGGGCTATAGTACCTTTGGTGAGGAAAGAGGCACGAAGAGTCGTTACAAAATGCATATGTGTGGTTGAAAGGGTGAAACAGACACCTCTGCTCTCCCTTCTGTCTGCCTCAGGAGTAAAAAGCAGTTTCAGATAGATTTGTTAGGAGTGATACACTGAATACACTTCATAGCATTTCTAGTACAATGATGAACTAGCTCTCTTTTTGAAAGAATCTGGTTTTATATCAGTGAATATTGTTATCTTTTAGACAATAGTGATTGTTTGTTGTTGTTGTTAAGTAGAGATGGTGTTTTGCTCCATATGTAATTTCAGCAAGTATCCAAGGCAGCCATTGTTTTGATTGTGACCTACTGGCATTATAACTATTTGAAGAATACCATGCAGCCTTATGGGCAAGTGGGAGAAGCACTGGAGGTTATCTTCCAATCCCAGGGAAACCAGGGTGGTCCTTAAAGGAAATGGTTATTTGAAGAAGTCTGCCAACTTAAAGGCACTTTTAGCTTATCTAACTATTTGTGATAGAAAAGAGAACTTGAAAGAGCATTTTTTTATGTCCATACGTATAAACTCTACTTGTCATAAAACAATGGAAACTAGAATAAGTTTTTTATTTTTCTTAACATCTTTTCTATTCAGGACAGATAGAATAAGGTGAAGAAAACAAAAAGAGATTAAAAACCACATTATTTTAATTCACTCTGTGCTTTCTATCAATAATATATGTTTCTTCCCAGATTTTCAGTGACTTCAAAACAAATTGGCTACTAATAATGGGAATAGAATTTGGCAAATGACTACCCCATCTCAGCAATAACATTTGTTAAATCTGTCTTCTTTTTCTTTTTGCTACAGTATAATAGAGCTAGTAATCTGAATATATTTTCTCTTCAGTGGAGAGTGATAACTACTATAATTACTAATGCAATGCCAGTCACTTAAACATGTGGTATTCAGTATGAATAATAGTCTTTCTTTTAGAACAATTTTCACTCCTACAGTAATAATTTCATTACTTACTTCATGTCATGTTATTATTAAATGGAGTATACCTAAATGCTCTTCAGAAAAGATATTGCTGACACTTTCAAATTAGTTTTAGGTCTAATTAAACTTCCACCATAACAGATCAGGCATTTGGGGAATTCCAAATCATTATTATTTTTTTTAATAGCAGGTGAAGTGTCACTGGAAGAGAGACACATAGAAATGCAAGATGGTGTGACATGATAGATTCTATCAGTCACACAGAGCCTTTTTTTTTCCTTGTGGAAATGGTAAATGCAGAGTGCTGAGTGTCTCAGGAAACAACTGAAAATTAAAACTGTGACATTTGAATGTGTTGCTGGTCAGATGGGATGCCACAGAGGTTGATGAGGCAAAGCAAGAACATCTGACATGTTGAAGCCAATGGGAGCACTGGAATGGATAAAAGAACAGGAGAAACCCTTTTTTTTGTAAATTTGTGATATTAATCACTGTATTCAAGGCCAGAGCCTATTGAGTTTCCATTAGCAGGCAAGGAGTGCAATTAGGTCCAAACAGAGGAGTCCTGAATGCCTCCTGTTGATGTTGAGTGAATATTTTGATCTTCCTCATGTGCATTTTGAAATTAGTCTTAGGCCTGTGAAATGTGTGAAAAAATACCACACCCAGTGAAATTGCAAGAAGGGTCACATTATGATTCTCATGTTTTATTTGCTTGTTTTCTGGAAAACATGACTTTCTGATTTCACAGAATCACAGAATGTCAGGGATTGGAAGGGACCTCGAAACATCATCTAGTCCAATCCCCCTGCCAGAGCAGGAACACTTAGATGAGGTTACACAGGAATGTGTCCAGGCAGGTTTTGAATGTCTACAGAGAAGGAGATTCCACAACCTCCCTGTTCCAGTGTTCTGTCACCCTCACTGTGAAGAAGTTTCTTCTCATATTTAAGTGGAACCTCCTATGTTCCAGTTTGTACCCATTGCCCCTTGTCTTATCATTGGTTGTCACTGAGAAGAGCCTGGCTCCATCTTTGTGACACTCACCCTTTATGTATTTGTAAACATTAATGAGGTTACCCCTCAGTATCCTCTTCTCCAAGCCAAAGAGCCCAACTCCCTCAGCCTTTCCTCATAAGGGAGATGGATGCTCCACTCCATCAACTTTGTGGCTCTGCACTGGGCTCTCTCCAGCAGTTCCCTGTCCTTCTTGAACTCAGGGGCCCAGAACTGGACACAATATTCCAGATGTGGTCTCACCAGGGCAGAGTAGAGCGGGAGGAGAACCTCTCTTGACCTACTAACCACCCCCCTTCTAATACACCCCAGGATGCCATTGGCCTTGCTGGCCACAGGGGCACAATGCTGGCTCATGGTCATCCTGCTATCCCCCAGGACCCCCAGGTCCCTTTCCCCTACACTGCTCTCTGACAGGTTGTTCCCCAACTTATAGTGGAACCTGGGGTTGTTCCTCCCCTGATGCAAGACTCTACACTTGCCTTTGTTATATTTCATTACTTTTTTCTGTAGTAGTTGTATAATTTAGCTCTGGATCAGATGTATATACTGAGAACAAATTTATTCAACACTGAAATGTTTAAGAAGGATACATCTGAGGAGTGAAGCTGTGGATCTAGCTGCATCACAGTCCTGGGGTTATTAGAAGTATTGTCTGAATGTCTTAATCCTTCATGCAATGAATAAAACTGTTATCATGTGCCACTTCTTTTATTCCAAAAGAAGAATTAAATTATACTCGGTCTTCCTGTTGCTGAAGTTCTCCATGGCTCAGAGCTGTGGTTTTCAAAGGAGGAAAAACTATGTGCCAAGTTGTATTACATGCCAATAATGTTTCAACTTGTTAAACTGCTTTGCAAATCCTGCTTGACAGATGTCAATAGTCAAATATATCACCCATCTTGTAAATTGCCGTAGACTGGGTTTAATGAATACTGGTGTAGTTCAGTGGAGCAACTCTCATTTATAACACAATAGAAGCACAATTTTTTTGTTTTGTTTTACTGGATGCATCAAAAAACTATTATTGCTATTTTGGATTTATTTTTGGATTTTGATTCTCAGTTTCAGTATTATTTATCAAGTAGGAAAAAAGTCTCAGTTTTTTGTATGTGAGAATTCTGTGACTTTACTTTTAATATTCACGTCCTTAGTTTTATGCTTGTGGACCAGACATTGAAAAGTATTTGCTTCTGTTGGTTGCTCCGTGGAAAAATGGCTTGAGAGAATATTTTAATTTTGTGAGGAAAAAGGAAATTATTATTCTATATTACAACGAAATAAGTGCATGAGAGGCAGTTCTTTAAGAGTTTGACATGAGGCTCTGTTGGGCATATCTGGAAAGATTTGTAAATTAATTTAATACAGAAAGAAAGGCAAAATATAATCCTGTTTCTGGGACTCTGAACAATTCTAGGTTTAGTTTCAACTTCCTGTTAAATGTCACTGTCAAAACTAATGGAAATATTTCCTAGATGTGATTAGAATTTTGAT
Source organism: Columba livia (assembly GCF_036013475.1). Classification (NCBI taxonomy): domain Eukaryota; kingdom Metazoa; phylum Chordata; class Aves; order Columbiformes; family Columbidae; genus Columba; species Columba livia. The sequence goes on along the minus strand of NC_088602.1, from coordinate 157,644,614 downwards.
TTCATGCTCTTTCTTGTTGGCTTGATAGTTCCCTGTGAGATTTGATGATAAAATAAATGTTTTGCCATTCTATTTTTTTTTCTCCTTACTTGTAATTAGAAGTCCAAGCCACATTTATTTTCATTTCCCTCATGTAACAAAGCCCTGTTTACAGTTCTGACCTAGTCAAAAGCATGAAGGTGCTTCTAAGTTGGAGCCAAGCCAAAAGGTTTGTTTATTGGCTTGGTTATTTAGCCTAGAACAAGAGCTGAGGTGATGACACATATACAGAAGATAATAACATGATATATTAGATCATCAGTGCTCCCAAGAAATGCTAGTAGACTCGCAGAATGGTTGAGGTAGGAAGAGGGCTCTGGAAATTGTCCAGTCCAACACCATGCTCAAGCAGGGCCACTTAGAGCCAGTTGCTCAGGAATGTGTCCAGTTGGGTTTTTATTATCTCCAAGGATGGAGACTCCACAACCTCTCTGGGCAACCTCTGCCAGCACTTGAGCATCCTTGCAGTAAAACACATTTTTCTTGCATTTAAATGTCATTTTCCATATTCCAATTTGTGCCAGTTCCTCTTGTTCTGTCTCTGGGCACATCTGAGAAGAGTTTTCTCCAAAAATAGTCATGTTAGGAAGTTACTCCACTTTCATTGGTACATGGGTGAGCCAGGTCAGCCATAAACTTGATTTGAATCATCATGATGTACCTGCATCAAATTGTGTGGAGAGGCTTAAAGCATTAAGACACAGATCTTCTAGATTATTCTAAGACTACATAGGAAAACCGTATCCTTAGTATTCCATTTGATGGGATTTATTAGTGTTGCATTTTTATGAGTTTCATTATTTAGACTAAACTACTGCTCATTTGATTAAAAAACCCCAAACACTGACTATACAGGAAGGTAAGTATCTGTTTCACAGGAAACAGCATCTTTCCTGTTTATCAGGAGTCCAGCTCAGTGAATAAAATTAATATGCATTTATAAACCAATTTACGTTTACAGTGTCAATTTTGTTGCCAAAAAAATTGGTAACACAGAATAGGCCTTTAATCACAGAATCACTTACATTGGAAAAGACCTTTAAGATCACTGAGTCCAACCATTAACCTCACATTGCCAAGTCCGCCAATAAACCGTGTCCCTAGACACCACATCTACATGTCTTATAAAGACCACCAGGGATGGTGACCCCACCCTTTTCCTGTCAGTGCCTGACAACCCTTTCTGGGAAGAAATTTTTTCTAATACCCAATCTAAACCTCCCCTGGTGTAACTTGAGGCCATTTCCTCTCATCATACCACTTGTTACTTGGGAGAAGAGACCAACACCCTCCATGCCACAACCTCCTTTCAGGTAGGTGTAGACAGCGATAAGGTCTCCCCTCAGCCTCCTTTTCTCCAGGCTAAACAGCCCCAGTTCCCTCAGCTGCTCCTCATCAGACTTGTGCTCCAGACCCCTCACCAGCTTTCTTGCCCTTCTCTAAGCTCTCTCCAGCACCTCAATGTCTTTCTTGTAGTGAGGGCTTAAATGATGGCGTTGTTATTTACAGGTGAATATACTGTTTAACATGTACAAGGCAAGCAGCTGGATTTAGTTTTCAGGCAGTGGGGGTGGAGTATTTTACTTTTCAGCAAGGAATAATGACAGCACAGAAAAGTCCAGATATTTACTTCACTCAGGGAAGAATCTTATTAAGCTCACCTACCATGCCAAAAGGTGAGACCATTTTTCTCTGCTAAAACTTGTGTAGCCCTCATGGGCTCATGATTGTGTACTGTCTGAGCAATGCATGTGAAATCACCTGTTTCGCAGAAGCAAATATTTCAATAAATCTCTGTGAAGTATGAGCACAGCACGCTAGCAATAGAAACCCAGCTTGTATTAATAAGAAGTGTTTATGTTTGTAGTTTCTTCACTGCTGAGATATTTCCCCATTATATAGAAAATTCTGTCCCTGATTTGAAGTGGACTGGGTTCAGAGACTGCAAGAGGTGCTTGCCAAAGCTCACATCTCTTGATGTCCCATGTTTGATGTTCCCTGTGACCTTAGGAAAATCATATTGTCTGCTCAGTCTTTTTCTGTGTGGCATTATGAACTCTTAATCGCCATTCTTCACGATTTATTGAAACAGTGCTTGAAAGTACACTCAGCTATCACAGTGCTACTTGTGGCCTCAAACAATTTAGGGTGTGTCAGTGCTTGCATCATAAGGCATGGTTTTCAGGATGCAACTACACTAAATAAGTACTTTCTGCTCTGAAATATAAATGACAAGGTATGTTAGCAACAATATTTGATTTTAATTCATTTGTTTTAATGGAAAGCTCTTGAGAGTGAGAGAGATTGGCTTTGGCTCAGGTACAAGGTCTGCATGCTTCCCACGGATTGCTGTGTTGCATCACCCAAGCCTTCCTGGCATCACCTCTTCTCTGGAAAGCTTTGCATTATAGTGAAAGGATAAAAGGCTGCTATGAGGGCTTTTCTCCTGTGGGTGCTTAGGATAAGAACAGTAGCTTTAATTTCATCTGTACTAAATGTGAAATTTGAATCTGGTTTTGTGGAAAGTAAACAGTTTTGTCATTAAGACATGTAAACACAAGGTTTACTGATTTGGCCAGTTTATCTTCTCTGTCAAATAAAAAATGTTTATTCATGAAATGGGTCTTCTATAGCTCCAACATCATTATGAATAAAATCCCTGTACGACTCTTTTAAATAAGTAGAAAACATAGTTTGATTACTACATAAATAGGAAAAAGGAAGATTAGGTAGAAGACTGATTTCCAGTATCATTGTCTGCTCATTTTAAGGCTGCAGGTTTGTATAGGGACGTGATGCTCTGTATAAATAATTTTTTGCTGCCCTAATGGGACATATGTGTCTTGAGGTTATTACTCCTTGAGAAGAACATGTACACTCGGACTGTCCAAGAGTTAAAGCAATAAGACATTAGCTTCTGCAGTTGTTATCCTGCAAGAGGTCTGTAGACTTTGCTGGTGGAGAATAATTGCCATTCTTTTGGGAAGTAAAAGTCCCATCTCTTCAACATCTGCAGAATATATGATTAGATATCACAGAGCATTGTCTTGGATTATAACCAGTCTGATTGCCGAGCCTGAAAATCTGGTCCTTTAGGCTGCCCGCAGTTCGACTATGCCTTTCTGTTAGGACTTCAGCTCCTGAGGGCAGAGGTGTCAGAAGCAGGTTGAAAACTGCCCTTATACTTCAAGATATGCTCCCGTAGGTCTGTTCAGGACTGTATCTTTATGTGTGTATGTGCTGAGGGGGGAACAAAAATTTTCTGTTTACAAAGAAATGTAAACATAACTAAGCACTCTTTGAGTATCTGCTCATCCGCGAGCACCTGGGGATCTTTCATGAACAGGACAGCTATGGCTCATAGTGCTCAAGGGAATAAAGCTCAGGAAGTGTGGGTACAAGGAGAAAACATATATTCCAGTCTTTTTTCATTTGACCACAGCTGTTATGCCTTCTAGGATTTTTATGGGCTCTAGTGGGAAATCAATGTTGCTGTAGGCTAGACTAGGCTTTGCTGGAACTAGAAGAAACCACGCTATCCAAAAACAAAGATTAAAAACTTGTTTAAGGTAGACCTTGGTAAATTTATGAATGGAAGTGGATGACAAGGTTGTTAGAAATTGAACCAATTAGTGTGAGTCTGTGGGTGTTCAGCTTGGTGGTATGCCCCAAGGAGATGTGATTGATGTTGGCAGAGTTCATTTGTACCATTTTTGTATGAATAGCTGCACACAGCTTACTGGAATTGTGCCCTGACCTTCCATTGTATATCCTGTGTTCTCAGGAGGTGGTGTGGTGGGTTTTTGTTTGTTTGTTTGCTGTTTCCTGTTTAAAGCATACAAGAGTGGCTGCAAGTAAATAGGCAGGAGAAACTGGTGGAATCTGCTGATGCTATGAGAAGTATCAGTAAGTCATCAATCTCTGCATGGTTTGTCATGTTCACCTGTGCAGCCCTGTCACCAGACTTGCATCTGGGGGAGGATTCTCACCTGGGTTTGGAAGTCAGGGGTGGATTAGTTAGTTGTCTGGTTGGTTATAATTTCAATTGGGCCCCTCAGTTCAAGAAGGACAGGAAACTGATGGAGACAGTCCAACACAGGGCAACGAAGATGATTAAGGGAGTGGAAAGGCTGAGGGAGCTGTGTCTCTTTAGCTTAGAGAAGAGGGGCGACATCATTAATGTTTGTAAATATATAAAAGGTGAGTGTCACTAGGATGGAGCCAGGCTCTTCTCGGTGACAACCAATGATAGGACAAGGGGCAATGGGTATAAACTGGAACATAGGAGGTTCCACATAAATATGAGAAGAAACTTTTTCACAGTGAGGGTGACAGAACACTGGAACAGGCTGCCCAGGGAGATTGTGGAGTCTCCTTCTCTGGAGGCATTCAAAACCTGCCTGGACACATTCCTGTGTAACCTCATCTAGGTGTTCCTGCTCCGGCAGGGGGATTGGACTAGTTGATCTTTTGAGGTCCCTTCCAATCCCTTACATTCTGTGTTTCTGTGATTTAGGTCTCTTTAAGACAGAAATGTAATCTTTAGGGTTAGGGGTGATAGTGTTTTGTTTTAAATAAGGTGTTGTGAAGTGCTTGTTAGCAGCAATTTGGAGTCACTTCTTTAAAAATTAAATTAAAATAAGAATCTATTGCCTGTAATAAGAATATTTGCCTACTTGCTCTGTGAGGGGTTAGGCTTGATGATGTTGGTAATGTGCTCTGTTCTTGTGACAGGGGCTGAGCAACTGAGCCTGGCATTTCCAGCTTCTGAGTGTTTGGTTTTTATGACCAAATTAACACTTTTAATGTACTTCCTTATGAGTTTAGTATGTAATACAAAATATTGCTTTATGCAAATTGTTTTTTTGAAATACATTGATTAGACAAGTAACTCATTCTTTTCAATCATAAAAAACCCCAACTTTCACATGTAGGAAATATCTACAAAAATGATACAAAAGGTACTATTTCCATCAGCATGGAATATTTGTATTTTTTACTCTTGCAGTTTCACCTCATATCAATGTATTTATCAGGCAGTAATGATTTTGAAATATGAAGAATTTACCTTTGGTTTTACATTCAAAGAAACCAAACTATAAAAGAAACAGGCATCTGCTTCAACAGTTGTTTCATTAGCTACATTCCAGTCAGTCATGAAATTAATCCCTCAAAAAATGTTTTTAGTTCTAAGGCAGATCACTCTCAAAAAGTTGAATCTCTATAAATTAAATTGATTTAATATTCAGTCCTTTTTAAATATTTGCAAATTTACTTTGTGCCAAGATGATACACAAATATTGCACCTTCTCACTCAATAAGTCTTTTATTCAAATATATTAACAGCTTTCTGTGTCTAATGAGAATTTTGAACTTCTGTTGCCAGTACATGGGCTGCATCTGTTATGAAGATTTGATTAATGATTGCTCTTTCATGTACAACAGTGATGGAATAATTTACCCACATGATATTTATCAATTGTCTGTGAACTATAGGAGTGCTTATTATATAAACACATTTTCTCTTTCCAAAAGACATGAAAAACTGCTTCAAAACCTTCTGAATGGAACACTGGCCAAGTCTGTGTTTGGAAATAAAGCTGCCACCTTCAGAAAGTTTAGAGTATTATCTAATTACCTACCATACTGTCTAACTTCCAGCTATAGAACTCCTGCAATCCACAGTCTTCCATGCTGCCAAGGGAGAAGGAGACAGCATCACAGTAGCTCTTGGGCTGAAAAAGGAGTGTGCTGTGATATGACCTGAATTCACAAGGGTTGTACATGCAAACATCTTGAGATTAATTTCGAGGCTGGTTCTTCTTTGCGGTAGAGATCAATCTGGACATGGATAGGATAACCTGTTTATTGGAAGTATTCACCATATATTGATATATATCGATAGGTATTGTGAGACATGAGAAGCACGGTTTTCTGCTGTGTTTCTTATACAATTGAAATTCTCGTAAGAAGTAAGATGAATATATTTAATTCTCTAAGTTTTGCATTCTAAAGGGTTGCTAAACTTTTCTTCTCACCTTCAATTTCCTCCAGTGATTTTGTTTTTTCCTTCACTTTATTTATTCTCTTTTAAAGAGATGCTTTCTTTAGTTGCATTTTGCCCTGCTGTCTGACACAAATTCTGGCTTTTTAACAGTGTTTCTGCCTGAATTGGAAAAAGAGAGAAAATTCTCCAGCCTTCTTTGTCTATTTTCCATGTCATATAATACCTTTTGTGAGAAGCATTGGCAAGGAACTTGGGTGCATAAAACTGTGAAATACATGAAAATCCTAAAAGCATCATATAAAAAATTGAATGTCTAAATGTATAAAGCTCACACAGCATATCATCCTACTACATATTTAACAGTTTTTCCTGAGCAGTAGGCAGCTCGTGTTGGAAAGATCATGAATATTTTATTCTGTGAGATGAAAAGTAACCATGGAGCGATCATGCAAGACTTACATTTTTTATTTTGTTTATTCCTTTTTTGTTGTTTTGTTTTTGTTTTCATATGGCTGAATCAGCCTTTCATCTCCCACAAACCTTCTAAAATTATTCCCATCAGCTTAGTAGTACTTGTTGTTGAGGGCAGACCTCATCAGCTGGAGGTTCCCTTAGTGAAGAATTAAGCTAAGCAGCAGATCACGACTGTTTCTTTAGTCTTGGGGCAGTCTATGAAGGAAAAAGAAATAGAAGAGAGAGAAAGAAAAAATAGTTCTGAAATGATAATGCTGAATGTAAAAATTAAAATATAGTTTGAACCCTTCCTGATGCTGGGAACTGTAAAGTTCTGTAACCTTCTGAGCTGAGGATAGAAGCAGAAACCTGGGACTTTGGGAAAAGGGATTTCTGACACAGCAACTAACTGAAGAGAAACCAGCCACCCTATAGGGGGTGTTTGTTTTAGTATGGTAGTCAGGCTGCTGTAGTGCAGCTAGTGGAAAGATGGAAGAGAAATATGATTTATAGCTAGAAATAATACCTTTTCTTAGATCAGAAGTCATAGGAAGAAATATGCAAGACTTTGGCTGTGTAAGCCCCTGTTTGGATGAGAAACAGAAAAAAAAGAGATAGTACAGGTTGAAGATGGTTGCTATGAATTTAATTATGTAGATCACCTAGACAACTCAGAGAAAAAGATTCTTCCTACCTGGGGTGCAGAGTGCACTGTTGCGATGGATCACATTGTTTGATCTGGAGGAGGCAAGGCTTAGGCTGCTAAAACTTGCTGACATACAGAAATTCCTTCAAGTCTATGGGTATATTAGGGGCAATGCATGATTATTTTTGTCTGTGCAACGATTTTGTTGCCATGCTGGAATTTCTTTTACTGCTTGTCGAAGGGGATCTGTTGAAATTATTATAACACAGTTTTAGAATATTGTTTTATGGCTCACCCCTACCAAGGATACTTTAGAGCTTCTCCCTCCCTCCCTCCCTCCCTCCCTCCCTTCCTTCCTTCCTTCCTTCCTTCCTTCCTTCCTTCCTTCCTTCCTTCCTTCCTTCCTTCCTTCCTTCCTTCCTTCCTTCCTTCCTTCCTTCCTTCCTTCCTTCCTTCCTTCCTTCCTTCCCTCCTTTCTTCCCTCCTTCCCTCCCTCCTTTCTTCCTTCCCTCCCTCCCTCCTTCCTTCCTTCCCTCCTTCCTTCCCTCCTCCCTCCCTTTCTTCCTCCCTCCCTTACTTTCCTCCCTTCCTCATAAATCTGCTTAGCTTACAACTCACTCTCATTTTTTCTGCATTAATCAGAGAGTTCTCTTTTCTGTGGCAATATGTCAGGGAAGTTAACTGAACATGCCAGTACAAGTTCCCCAGATGTCATATCACATGCATGGCATCTAGAACAGAAGTAAATAAATGATATGTATATATTGTAGTTGGATGCAGCAGAAAGGAAAACCTTCAGCAGCTGCCAACATTTATTTAGTACAGTTGCTGAAACCAGACAATCATTCTGCAGCTGTAGTACTGAGGTGGCCAGAAGACCTTCTGTAAAGGGCCAGCAACTGAATAACTGTCTTTTTTAAAAATTGGAAATGCTAGTAACTGGTAATCAAATTCCTAAATGATCCCTTGGAGCAGAACACAGATGCAAGAGGACAGCCAAGAGCACCTGAGCAATTCATGTCTGGTGGGAGGGAGCAGAAACTGATGGAAAAGAGGCAGTTGATACCAGCTAAAGATTTTTCATAAGTCTGTGCTTTATTTCTGTAAATCCTAAAATGTACAATAGTATTCTAAGCATTTTATCACTCTAGATCAGAAGAAGGGATAAGCTAAAACAAGTAGAAAATATGTATAATATCCATAGCTCCTCATTTGAAACTGAGGATTTGAAACACCATTTACTGTATACTTAAGGAAACTTCAGGATCATTTGTGACTTGTGTGTAATAAAATGTGTATGTTTACACATACAACAGTTGGAGGAGAGAAGGTTTTGTCACAGTCTATTAAAGAGATAATATGTTGTTGAACTGTACCAGGATCAGGAGACTGGGAGCCTGCTGCCTTTCTTTCAGTTCACATGATCTAAAAAGATAGCTGTACAAACAGGTCTGGGCTTGCCTCCTTTGGAGGAACTTTGCTTTGCAGATCAATCAATAAAGATGAGCACTTACAAAGATGTTCCCCTTTCTTGGAAGGATGGCCGTGAGGATTAAGTGCTATGGCATAACATCGCAAGATGTGCTGGAACTCCCCAAGTCCTTCTTCAGTTTTTCAAGTCCTTATTGCTCTTTTTGCACATAAGCTTGAAACTATTGCAAGTCTTCAAAGCCTTTAGGCTTTTCTCTCAGCATATGTTTATACCAGTGGAGTACCACTGAGCATTTGTTACTTCGTTACATTTGTGCCCCCTAATCAACACTTGACTCTGAAGGTAAAACAGATGGAATTTGTTTACTCATGAATTATGCAAAATTATAGTTTATTAAGTTCCTGCATTTTAATGGACAAATGAGCTAATGGCTGTGTAGGTGGGCTGGATACTACACAGTGTGTAGCTGCGTAGATGGACTACAATTGCTTCAGTTCGCTAACTATACTTTCAAGTACACCTGTTCTCCATTGTGGTTTTCATCTGGAAAATCTGCCATCTGGAATCAGATCAGGTTTTAAACAACAAAACACAAATAGTTATAAATTTAGACCAAAATACTTTTTCTCAGCTAAAAGAACTTCATGGAACTTCATAACAGAAACAACTATTTGCTGAGAAATATAATCATAATTAGAAAGTAAGAGTTTCATATGGCATGTAAGTGGATGATGAAAGTTGAAAATTAGTGAAATACGTGAAGTGTATTGGCACCACTTCAAGTTTTTCAGACTGCGTTTAATCAGAACCCGATTTGGCTTGAAATGTCTGTTTGTTGAAATTCCATTTTTTATGTTCTGAGAGATGGAATATAAAGCTTCAATGAATCTTTTTTGATTTAAAAGGAATGAACTGGAAATTATAGGAAGCAGCAGATGACAGGTGTGTTACTTGGCCATCGCCTATCTTTATTTATATTATTCACAGACAGGAGATGGGCTTCTTATATATATATATGTATATATATATATATGTATATTTTATAGCTAGACAAAGTTTCATGGAAGATTCTTTAAAAATCTTGCTTTTGAAAGACCCTGTTTCATAATACTAGCCTAAAAGTACAAGAAACTATTTGCAAGGTATCTGGTAATGTAGAAAAAGGCAATAATTAAGATAGGAGAATTAATCTTTCAAATTACTTTGAGTTTCTGGTAAGCATGAAGAGTTTGTGGCCATAGAGGTGACTTACTAAGAAGAAACTATATGTAAAGAGAAGAATAAGTAGTATGTATTAACAAATCAGTTAAGTAATTTTATAGCTCTTCTTCTTGGTGTGGTAGAGTCAAAAACTAAAAAGATGAGCCAAAATATGCTTTTATATATACTAGTGCCAGTGCATAGACCTCAGTGTGATTGCAGAGCTGCAACAAATGCTGGAGTGTGGTTGTTAAGATGGAGCCTGAATGACAAATGGCTTCCTGCACTGCTATGGGCAAAGGCAGATTCCTTTTTCTGCAGACATCAAAGATGACATTACAGCTACCTGTGTGTTATCACTGTGAGGGAGGTTATTATGACCAAAGGATACAAGCTGTAAGGAAGAATTATTTATCCAGTTGTCATTCAGGTCTTCCAAAATGCTTTAGGAAGATATTTAGATCTAAGATGAAAAGCTTTGCTCCAAAATGAAATAAGGATGCTTGCACATATTTTTTTTTTTTCCTATGGGACTGGTAAGTTGTAGGAGAGGACAAGTAGCAAGCCATTTGGGAAAGGGTGGTAACACTGAACCAATCTGGTAGCTTCCAAAATAGCCAAGGATATATCTTCTCTAACTCTCCAGTCACTACTTTGTGGTAATTATTGTTTCCTCTTGCTATTTTTATGCCAGGGAGAGTGATTTTAGGTGTTGATTTTGGTGGTTTGAAAACATTATTTTTCCCCTTCAAAAGAGGAGTGTTTGACTGCCAATACTGCATGATGCATAAATGATGAGCACTGATGACAGCTGCTCACTCACATTTGTCATCATTATGTAAACCACCGTCTGTCAGAAATGGGCACTGTCTGAATAAAAAGCAGAAGAGCTCTGCTGAATATCGACCACTGGACTGGGCTGAGCTACAGCAAGGCTGGAATGAATGTCTCATTGTAGACTCAACTTCTTCCTTTTGCATTTGTTGCAGTGATTTTCTTTCAGATTAAATTGAATCATAAAGTACCAGCTTGGAAGAGACCACGAGGTTCATCTGGTCCAACCTTTCTTGGCAAAATGCACAGTCTAGACAAGATGGCCCAGCACCCTGTCCAACTGAATCTTAAAAGTGTCCAATATTGGGGAGTCCACCACTCCCCTGTGGAGATTATCCCAATGGCTGATCGTTCTCATAATGAAAAATTTCCCTCTCTTGTCCAGTTGAAATCTTCCCAGGAGTAATTTGTAGACATTACCCTCATCTTTTCCATGTGACTTCTTGTAAAAAGGGAATCTCCATCTTCTTTGTAGTCACCCTTTAAATACTGGAACATGGTGATGAGGTCTTCCCTAAGCCTTCTTTTCTCATGGCTGAAGAAACCCGGTTATCTCAGCCTTTCCTCATATGGCACCTTCCCAGCCCTTTGATCATCTTTGTGGCCCTTGTCTGGACCCTCTCCAGCCTGTCCACATCTTTTTTTATATAGCAGGGACCAAAACTGAACACATTGTGTGCCTTGGCTGAGCGTCATGCATGCCTTGTGTCTGGTACTGTGCTCCCAAATAAGCATTCAGCAGTGAAGAATTAAGCTAATAATGTACAAAATTTCAAATGCTGCCACTGACTGTGGTGGCTTCCGTATCACATTTGCTGTGAATGGCAGTGTTAAATTTGAGAAAAAAAGTTGGACAACCTGGTTATTGCTTTTTCAGCCATACAGCTCTCAAATTCCGCAGCCAACAGGCTTGGAAATAAGTAATGAAAGACTGCTGCGGCCAGAATAGAAGGAAAAGAGTAATGACTAATCTGAAATAGGATGATAGAACTGTTTTCTGCTTTGCAATATAGCATAGTTTGGAAATGTTTATCTGAAGATACGTTATTGTGGTCCAGTTAGTAAGAAATTATGTTTGAGAAAATTCCAGTTAAATATATTAAAAAACGTCCCTTATGATAGTTACAAATTGCTATGCAAATCTCTTTGCTGTTCAGGTGCCTTTTTTTTTTTTTTTTTTTCAGATTTATCTCCTTGTTTTTATGTTACAGCTAGGTTAGCACTAGTTTAAACCCAGCAGGGAAATATTCCACATTGGCCAGTATACACTAATACTGCAGTAATCTCCAGCTGAGACAACTCCTACAACAGAAAGGATTTGTGTTGTTGACAAGCCTTGTGTTGCTGTAATGTTGAAAATTGTCAGTCAGAATTATTGATACACTATAATCCTTGATTGAAAATATATATTGAAAATACCCTTTTTAATTTCAGGAGGAGAGAGAGCATATATATATTTATGTGTATATATACTTATTTCTAAATAGAAGTAGTACCACAAGCTACAATAAAATATGAAATAAACACTCTGTTAATGAAAACATCTCTTCATGTTAGCTTAAGGTGGCTAAGCAGGCCTTTAATAAGGCCCTTCCTCCTAGGTGCCAGGTTTCCTAGCTGCTGTGAGTTTGTGAATCCTGTGGCAGGGCTCTCCTGTGGTGGTGGAGGGAAGGGGGAAGAGCAGGAGGGAAGAGGAGGGTGGCTGAGCTGCATGGTGACTTCCAAATCATGGCACCCAAAGATGCTTCTTGTGGAGGTTAATGGAGGCTACAACTCTCTTGGTTCTCATGTCATATAAATCTTAGAGGCTCTGCAGAGTGATGATGCCGCTCTGAATGATGCTGCAGTGCACACACAGGGCAGGAGACAAGCAAGTATTAAATTTTGTGCATGCTGGGGTTTACCTCTCCATATTGACAGTGATGCAATATGATACATCCTGCTCTTGATCACTGTCCATTTATAATGTGATTAGTGCATTTAGTCAAGACTTGAATAGAAAATAACCATCCATGTAAAAATATCTTTTGTGTGTGACTTTTTTCCTCCTGGAGTAACAAATTAGCTAGTAAGAGGTTTCCTGCAGTTTTGTCATGTTTATTAACTACTATCCAACACTGTACTTTAGAAAAAGTTAGCTCTTTTCAATTTTATTAAGTAATAGAACTGAACAGTTCATGGCCAGATGTGACAAATGCAGGAAACAGTCAATTTTAATTATTATTATTTTTTCTAGCAGTACTCATCAAATACTCAACATATCAAAATGAACAATGTTTTTCATTGCAGTTTATGCTTGGTCTCAGCTAACTGGGATTGCAGATTTTGCACCAAGGAATTTGGAAGGATTACAGTGCAGGGTTTATAAAGCTGGCTGTCTGGAGCAGAACTGAATGAGTGTTTTGTTACAGTGCACACAATCCAGTAATTCCCAGTATTAACACACAGCACTTCCAGTCTCTACACTGTGGTCAGTTCTGTACTACACACCAGCAAATAGCTACAGGTTTTTCCCCAAACCTGGATGCCTCCTTAACGTTCTATCTGTTTTTAACAAAGTGACACAAGGCTTTCCCTCTTCACTCCTGCATTATTTATGTTTTGCTGCTAAGCCTTTCTTCTGGTTCTTCTTAAACTACTTAGACAGTCTACTTTTTCCAGCTTTTGCCTTCACTGGGAGGCAGAAGGCTAGAAGTCAGCTATGTTTACATTCTCTGTACTTCCTGCAAACTTCTTTTACTTTCCGAACTCAAAAAATCAGCTTCAAGGAAAAAGGCTACCTGTATTTTTGTCTGTTGGTGACCTGACTCTGACAGTAATTGATCTAAACCACCACGAGGAAGAAATTTTTTACAATGAGGGTGGTAAAATACAAGAACAGGTTGCCCAGAGAGGTGGTAGATGCGCCAACCCTGGAAACATTCAAGGCCAGGCTGGATGTGGCTCTGAGCAACCCGATCTAGTTGAGGACCTTCCTACTTTTTGTGGAGAGTTTGGCTAGATGACCTTTGAATGTCCCTTCCAACCCAAGCTGTTCTATGGTTCTATGATCATATTGAGTGTAATATATTTTGTGTCTATACTATAGTGCCTATGTTTTGCAGTCTCTTTAATTGTGCTAGCTTGGGGTTTCAGTTTGCACTCAGACTCAAGTTCTGTATTGTCTTTGCTTACTAATTTTGTTTCAAAGGGTACAGTCCTTTTCTCTTGGCACAAGAAAAGAGCCAGACTCCTAGGGATTTTCCCTGGCTGGAACAGGGTTTTTCTGCTTCATGGAGAACCTTCAACCAAAACATGAGCACAATGGTTCAGACTTCGTAAGATCTTCATGAAGTGTCCAGAGTATTTCTAGCCTGTTCAAAGTATTTCTCACTTGCTGTTTGGAGGGGATTTAAGATAAAAAGGTGGAAGAAACAGGTGAAATGGGTGTGTAGACCATTTGTGATCTGCTAATGTTATTAGCTGTCCTTGTGTGACAAATACGCAAGTATCTTCACTTCAGCTGATTTTGTAACATTTATAGTTAGGAAAAAAATATGTTTCCAGTATTTAAAATGAACGAATAGCATTTATTTTGTTCCAACATTTACAGTGGAACTATTTGTTTTCTTTTTATTTTTTCCCTCTTAATTTTCACCTGTAAACTGATTAATAGGATTTGTTAAACCTTTCAGTAGTATGGTGCATTTGGTCTGCCTCTAAGAATTTTTTATTCTTGCATTTGCTGCTGAGATAAAATAAGCAAGGAGAAAAATGGAAAACCGCTTTGCGGAAATGAACCTTATTACAGCTTCGAGAAAATAACACTGTAATTAAAGCTGATATAGACATTTTTTTCAAATCCTTTCTCTTCAGCTGTGCATAGCATATTTGAAAATAATGTTGCAATGATTTATAATTTTAAAACTCTTTATGGACAGTTTGTAGAGAGAATTTTTTACTTAATTCTGAGAAAGAAGAGAGTATTTCTGCTGCTTGTATTCAGACTTCTATGAACTTTTGAACAGAAAAACTTGGAAACTGACTTAAAACTTCTATTTTGTGTCGAACTCTGTATACTATTTCCATGGATGTCCCTATATGATGGAATTATGTCTTTTTTCCTCTCAAGAGCCAGAATATTGGAGTTTGGATTTTGACATTAATGTATATGATGTTCTGTAATGATTAAATATTTCTTTTTGCAAGATTAGATGTAGAAAAGAAGCAAACAGAAAGAAAAACATTATTCATAAAACTGACTAGCTTTCAAGTTCTTGCATTTCACCTGTTACTCTACCATCTGGAGGCCTTCCAGATTTGGGAGTTTGGAGGAGAAAAAAAAAACAAAAGAAAGAATAATAAAAAAGGGTAAATATGAACATACTTGCTCTCATTTCCTCCCATCTCAGCCGTGATATGTACCATTGAGCTGGAAAAGTCATGAGATAAGACAGTTTTGTTTAGATTTCCAGCAGGAGAGTACTTGGATAGAAGAGTTGCATCTTCTTTCCTTTTTAGTCAGTTCTGGTAAGTCAGCTACAGGTCAGTTTTCATTCTCACAGCTTCTCCATCCGTCGCTTAGAAATCGCAATTAATATTTTTCAATTAGAAAATAAAAAGATAGAACAGACAGATAAAATCTAGAACAGAAGATCTGAAGATTTGCTCAGGTCAATGTTCCATAATTAGCTCTTCCCCTTTTTCTGGTCAGCAACACCTCCAATTATTTTAGTATTTTTTCATTGCAGCCTTTTCTAATGCCTTCTTTTCATTTAGCAATGATGATAGTTTCTCTGAACACAGAGAATCATTTCAGTTTCTCTGAAGAGAGTAAGAATCAAAGAAACCCGTAGCTGTTACCTGCAGTCATATGACTTTTTATTTTTCATTACAAATCCCTTTTTCCAGTTGTTTATATTTTTGCCAAAATCACTTAATACCAGTAGGCACTGTTATAATTTACAGTATACAGAAGGGGAAGTTTATCAAGTAGATCTCTTTCCCTCGCAAAGAGGAACTGTACCTCTAAAAGTTTTATGCTTAGTTGAGAAGAAAGTTATATGCATGAAATATAACAAAATTCAAAAATACACAGTAGTTGCAAAGATGCAAATACAGATATTTGAAGAATCTTTTTCCTAAGAAGTGCAAATTTTGTGATGGTAAGAGATTGTTATTTTTAGATGGGAAAAGTAGCAAATAGTGTTTTCAGTGATCTTTGTTAGTGTAGGTTCATGGTTCCCAACTACGGAAAGCATATAACTAGTGGTATGAAATCCTCTTCAAAGTGGCTTGTAAAAACTACATAAGCAGGTGATATTTCATATTATGTCTGAAAACCTTTGATACAAGCCATCTAGGCTGAATTAAAATCCTTTCAGGTGAGGAGAAGGGTGGCTTTCTGCTTTGTCTTCTGAATCCATACAGAAAGTTTAACTACGAGCTTTTGACTACAAAAAATCATGCTATATCATCAAGTAGTATAGGTAAAATAAGGAAACAAACTTTTTTCCCCTGTGGCAAACTTTTTTTTTTTAAACAGATTTTGTTAATGGCAGAAAAAATGGAAGAACAACTACAGCAAAATACTATGCAGCTAAAGGTATCAACTGTGAGGAACACTTTCCTAACAAATCTCTCTGCTTCAGCTTTAATCCCCTTCTGCAAGGATATTTTCACAGATGCTTTTCAAGGAGAGCTTCCCCACACTGGTGCTGAGCTGGAGACAAAGCCTGACCACATACCAGGCGGGCAACTCTTAACAAGCTCAGATTAGTGAAAGAGTGAGCTCTTGTCATCATCTTCATCTGCATGATGAGATTTGTTGGAGCTCAACAGGTTGTTCTAAAAATGCCTATGCATAGCAGCAGATAACTTATTTTCAATTCTCAGCATTGGAGATGCACTGAGATTTTTAAGGTTGTTCAGAGATAACTATTAATAGCACCATGCTCAAAGAAGGTCTCTGATGCTTCAAAGGGATGCACAAAGCCTAGGGCGATGCTCAGACTTACTGCTGTGTGTGATTGCAGAAGGAAGTCATGAGGCTTGCACACTTCAAAAGTCAGGGCATGCAAAAGTTCAAGCAGCCCACGCAAATTCAGCTCCCCCCTTCTGCTTGTTCATTACAGCACATATAATTGCTCAATCAGCTTCATTTCTTCAGGGTGTTTCCTTTAGCAGTTAAGAGATTTGATGATGTAAATATGAATGAAGTTCTTCACTAATGTTAATTGGTATTGAGCTTTTTAGCCAAATAGAAATGCAAGATTTTTGTTTTATTGCTGCTGCTTTGCCTTGACAATGGGTATCTTTTTTTGACTATGACTTATGTCTAGAAAAGATCTCTCTTGTCTATCTAAGCAAGCTTCTGCACTCAATTGCCTATATGGTACATAAATTAATGGTGTTTTGGTCTTTGGGTAGCATTTTTACATGCTGCCATAGCTGAAAGAAAAATTACGTGTGAACAGTGCCCTGTCTGCCAATATTTAAATGTAATCTATTAAAAATATTTTATTTTCATACAGAAAAGAAACGTATTTCTTTAAAAACATAGGGCTAATTTGTGGGGATGGAGTCTTAACCTCATGTATCATGGTTTTCCAGTCCAACAAAATGACTCTGGCATGGTACAGACACATAAAGGTTTAAACCCAGGATAGTTTAAGCTCTCTCTTGAGTGTATGAGGTGAGGTAAAAATACACTAAACAGGACTATTACAGGTTTAAATTCACGAGCTTTTCCGTTGTATTGTGGAGGCTGAGGTACATGTGGCGGTTAAAGAAGCTATGTCCTGCAATGGCTATTGTAATATGCCCTTTTTGTTTTCTAAGTTAGGCTCTAACAAGGCTACAATTACACCTTTGTATTATTATTATTATTATTATTATTATTATTATTATTATTATTATTATTATCATCATCATCATCATCATCATCATCATCATCATCATTACAATAACAATAGCAATAACAATAACAATAATCTGGTTTCTGCGTTTTCATTGAGAACAACCTGCCTCTTCTAACACACAGACCAGCTTTTGCCTTTGGGTTCAGTGGTGTAGAAGCGTTCTGGACTTGGAGAATGAGGTCTTTTTCGCTAATGAAATAAAGCTAATACATTGTTAAATGTGACCTCAAAAAGAGGGAATGTACGTCATTGTTTTTATCCATGTAGAGTCAGGTAGTTTCAATGTAATGGCTTCAAATAGGTGCTTTTGGACATTTACGTTTCTTGCAGACTACTTTATGTAAAGTGAAAGACAATGAACTAGTTAAAAAAACTACTGTAGTGGATTTTCGTGATAAGGTGAAATAGTCTAAACAGATTTATAGTGACAGAATTGATTTTAGATGTAAGTGGCAGGTGAAATTGATAGATTTGACATGTGCTAATTGCCTCTAGCACTAGTCAGTTAGTAAAGACATACAGTAACATTAAATCTGCAAATACAAGCTGTATTAAAATACTTAAATTTATGTTCATGAACTATTTTTTCCTCTGCATACTGAGCCGATTTACTTCCAATGCCTTTATCACCGATTTGTCAGGTTTTGATGAGACTACTGCACTTTCAGGCTCATTTTTTAAAATCAAGTAATTGTGTTGTTTTTTTCCTGTCTTCCAGAAGAGAGAAATGCTACAACTAGTGGTGAACTGCAATGTTTTCAATGAATGAGAGATAAGGCAGAACATTTTGAAAATGTTAGAACTTGTATTTATGAAAAAAAGTATTTTAGAGGAAAAAGGAAATAGCTTATCATTAAATCAAAGAACTAACAGTGAGGCATGGTCTTTATTTCTAGCTCTGGTAGAAGCTTTAGGAAATTATTTAACCTTTTTTTTTGTGTCATTATTTCCATGTCTGTAAAATGGCATGATAAAGGTGTAGAGGAAAGCTAAGCTAATGCAAGGCTGCAAAGAGACCTGTGGATGTGTCAGATGGAAACAACTGTAACTTACTTCAATATGAGAATTTACCTTATTTAAATGAACTTGTTTATCATGCTAATTAATTTTTTATCTAGAGCACAAAGCACACTATTGAGTAGCTCATGTATATCAGAGCAATAGCAGAAAAAAATGGTGGAAGAGCTAGAAATGAATCTCATTTTCACATCATACAACAAAGACAACTTGGTTAGTCTCTGTTTAGTTTATTCCGACTCTGAAATAATTTTGAATTTCTACCACGAATATGCAACAACAATAATGCTCAGGCATTATCTAGAGAAAGGAAATGATAACAGATTTTCAAATAAAGCAAAATCTGGAACTCCTGATTACTCGAACTTGAAAAGCTTATTGAAAAACCCTTGAGTTCAACTAACTTGCATAGGTTTTTGATGGATAGCCTGTCCCTTCCTGGCCATCCAATCTATCTGATTTTGGAAGTGCTTTTAGAGTTCTCCAGAGGTCTTGAGGGAACAGAGCACTGAAATTCTTTGGAGGTACTTTGTCTGAGATGGTTGAAACAAAGTGTTTGGCTTTGAAATTTGACTCTGGTTTAATTTCACATTAGAGTGTTAGGTAGAAAGTAAATATGCTTCAATAGAAGTGTCTTCAATTAAGTAATTTTTCTATTGAAAAACAACTTTATGTTTTAAAATATCCATTCCATTAAGATTGAGCATGCTATTGTTTTTTATTTACTGTGGATCAGAACACTTATTGTCCCATGATGAAACATTTAAGAGCCAGACTGTGCAAATGAAACAAACAGCTAAAAATAAATGAATAATTAATGAATGAGATGCATTTTACGTACTAAAGTGTCTCTAAGGGTTTATTGCCTTAGTGAAAAGAAAATGAAATTCTGTGTGTATTTTCCTGGTGGAATATCAGCCAGTAGGAAGATACTGTCTTTGCCACGCGTAACCTTCCAGCGAACAAATACAAAGGATAAAAATCTGAAACCAAACTGGTTCTTTATTTAGGAAAAAGTACTCAAAGTGTCAGGATTAACCTTCTTCTATTTAAATAATAAGCTTTTATTGAGTTAAGTAAATACTGTATATTTGAAAATTTTATCCCTAACATATGGTTTATTATAGCTACTAATTTTGCTATGCTAAAAAATACAGATATGTAAAGCTGGTGAAAGGATGAAGTTATTTGACATCCAGAAGGAAACTCTTTTAACATTTCTTTTCAAGTCTGCAAGAACCTGAGGCACTTGATTGCAAGGAAATATATACGAGAGAAGAATGAGCAACCTCTCAAAGTGCAGGCCTTCTGAATACAAGATCCCGGTGTAGATTTCAAGAAGAGGTAGTAACTAAACTGATTCCACCTTTTGATAATCTGCCTTTATATGAGAAAGGAAGCTTCATCCCTAGCAGTAACTTTGAATGAGTTTTAGGTTACACAATCCACACCCCTTACACTGTATAGAATAGGAGTGTTTCAGTACAGAGAATTGGCCCAGCCTTGTGGTGATAAGCAGGGTGAATTGAGCCAAGCTTTTTATTTTTAACCAAGAAAAGATGATGCGAATTTGAATGTCAGATCTGGAGTTTTGAGATGGTAATCTCAGTCCTTCACAAGGCATTCCTGCGTGTGTATAGTTTGCTATATCTCAAAATTGTCAACACTTAAAGGAAAAAATTATGAAGCGTATCTGGTGCTTTTCCCTAGCCATTTGTTTTGTTAACATCTTACATACTTTGTTTGTTGTTACAGTTTTTGCATTGCATCTTCAAAAGCTATTTCAGTGTACTGGCCAGATAAAACAATTGCTTAATAGATGCAAAAAACTGTCTTATCAGAGCTAAGTAGCTGCAGCTAAGGCAGAATCAAATAGATTCACAGTGTGAGTAATAGGCTTAAGCTGGTGGTTTTTATAGCTCTCTGGCTTAATAGATACACAATATTTCATTGTCTCTGTTCTTTCAGCTCTTAGAACTGCGGATATTCATTTCATTTATGAAAAAAGTAAATGGACTAAGTGATTTACTTTCTTGTATCTTTAAAGCTAACTGTGCAAAAGAGGGAAATGTCTTAAAAATTTATACTGGAAGAATGTTAATTACCTAAGCCCTAGCTTTAAAAATGTTTATTTCTGTCCTGTTTAGTAGTGACTTGAAAATAATGGGTATGTAATTTGGAGAAGAATCAAAACGAGTGAACTTCAAATTGGCTTTTCAAAATGAGACTTTGAAAAGTTATAGCTCCTGAAAGAAAAAAAAAAGTATTATTTGCACATAAAGGCCCTTGTCTGCACATAAAGTTCTTTGTCTGACTAGAACAGTTTCTATTAGCTAGTAATATGTGGTTTCTTATACTGAATTTATTTTAAAAATGATGACTCGAGGGGAAAATCATGCAAGTTAAAATGTTTTGTAGGCACCCTGACCTTAAAAATGGTAGTTCTGAAGTGTAGGTGAATCTACACTGATTTTATATTGTGCTGCATTAAACTGCAGAAGACTATGCAGGAAGAGAGGTTTGAAACCCCATATACACTATGTAGTACGAATGTGCACAGAAAGTTAGCTGAATGAAGATTTAAACTCACAGGCTGTTGCCTATAGCCACGGTTTTTGATGTATTTCTAGAGAAATTCAGAAGAAATCTATCAGGAGAAGATTTTAATCCTTCTCATAATTTTTTTTTTCTCTTTCCCCCCACTGTTTAAATATAAAAGTTAAAAGAGGCATATGTCTGGGTGACAGTTGTTGGAAATAGAATGCAAGATTTTTTAAGAATAGGAGTGGGATTATTCTTAGCAATTTATGTCAGGTTTGTAAAACATCTTTCACCTACTCATCCAGATCTAGGATAATGGATTCACACTGAGCTTGAAAGACAACTGGACTTTCAATTATTTTTCTTCCTTTTTTGTACCTAATAGGTTGAACAACACCATGACCCTAGCTCAATAAATGGGGTAATTGCCTGTGTTGGAGAATCAGTGACCTCACCGTGTTTCTGTTAACTCCATAGGGAAACAGGATATGTTTGGCTTTTAAAAGTTTAAGCAACCTGGATTCTAGTAGGAGTTACCAACTCTCCCAGATTCTCAAGGGTGAAGATTCATCTTAGAAAATAAACAGAAATATATACTGAATTGTTTATTGTGCCTCTGAAACCCATGAAACTTTCAGAAAGAACTTCCCTGAGAAAGTCTTCTGGTTACGTTGAGTAGGGTTCCAATAGAGTCCCTGATTTAGTTGTGCTTAACCAGTAGGTCAAGCATGACCAGGTTTAGTATTAGAGTCTGTACTTGAGTAGGAAACAACATTTAATCAGGTAGCTGAAAGTCTGAAGAACCTTACTGAATTTTATCATGCTTCCCAGAAAACAAAATAAACTGGCTTTTGTCCTTAAGACCTTTTGATCATGTTCTACCCCCCATTGCAACTCCCAGGAACTATCCCTGAAGCTCTACACTTGTTTAGTTGACAGAGGCAGGTATGTTCATTGAAATATCACATGCATCCAGTTTTACGCACAACCAGATCTATATTAAAACAGACAAGATATATTAGCCTTATTTGGATTTGTACTGTGAAAAAAGATAAACCTACGGTATCTTCTTTCCTACTTTTGTTCTGATTTGGGCTCAGTTATTGTGGTTCTTCAGCCTCTTTGACCCAAATCCATCCTGTCACCCAGTGTACCCCCACCTGCAGACCTGTCCAGATCAGGTCAGTCACTCTGGTATGTGCATGACTCCTTAGCTGGAAGAACTTGACATGTTTTCCACCTAAGGTGTAGACCCTATTCTTTCAAAATGAAGCCTATCTGCAGCAAGTATGGGGTTTTTTTCAGTTTCTTCTCAGCCGCCTGTCTTCAACACCAGTTATCTGCTAGATCCTTAGTTATCTGCTAGTCATTCCAGCCTCTGCTAACTCCCTCTTCAGGCACTTCCCTTCATCTTTGTTTCACACTATTTATTTCCCCCTTCTTCTCCTCTTGTAACTGCATTGTTCACACAATGCACAACATTACAAACATTTTACAGATAATAGGTGTTCCTAAGGTAGCCAGTGCTACTGCACTTTTGGGTACCATAAAAAAACGCAAGAAACTTTCAGCAGGTTTACTTTTTTTTTTTTTTTTTTTTTTGAGGAGAACAAACTCTTTAAAAATATATGAATATTAGGATCCTGGAGAATCTGAAGTTACTACTACAGAGGAAAAAGGGAGTTTTTTATGCTGGAAGTATGATAATTACAGCTGTGGGCAAGATTTAAATAATTCTTCCCGGCGAGCTGGGTGGGTGCCTCAGGCTGTGTTGAAGCTGAACAACTTCCGCCTGAAGAAATCCTAGGTCTGCCAGATCCTCACAGGACTCCCAGATTTGCATGCCTGGCTTTCCTTCCTGGGGAAACCTCCTGGAGGAGGGAAAAGAGGAAACTGTTGCGTGTTTGAGTCTTGACCACAGCACAGTTTCAGAACAAGTCAAGACAAATTCCTGGACCCATGAGCTCAGAAAAACCCCCAGCTCCAAGTTGAGCTAAAGCTTTAGTAGGCAGGAGCATTTTAATAATCAGACAGAGAAGAATTCTTCTTTAATACACCATTAAGCCTGTAAACCAAAGTAGATTTTTTTTTTTTTTTTCTGCTGAACAAAAGTTCTAATTAGGATTTACTTTCATTAAAGTTTTCTGAGGACTGATATTTAACTGAACTGCAGTCTACTGGGAAAAGGGCAACTGAGTGCTGTCTTGGAGTCCCTTAAGCAAATGTTAATTGTCCATGCTTGATAAGGACAATAAGTGCTGGAGGGGAGATGGTGCCTGCAGCCATTGTGGTGACAAACCTAAGATTGACTAGAACACAAGGAAGGTAACCCTTGGCTAAAGTTAGACTCAGAGTGAGATGTTGCCTGTGAAAATGTGAGCTTAAAGCAAAAATACATGATGTGTGGGATTTCTGCTAGCTAGAAAATCCTTCTAATAAGAAAACAAGGACTGGCAGGATAGTGCTACTTTTAGCACGAATTCTGCTCTAAGGCTCGGGCTTGGGCTATACATGGAACCTGTGACTTTCACTCTCTTCTGTAGATGTTATTTTATTGAGCTGTAAATGTCATGTGCGAATAACCATTTTAATATTTCTGAAGCTGTCTGCCATGCCAAACATTTAATTCACCTCACATAAGCCTATAGACTATGTAAATTTCATGACACAGATTTATCTCATCTAAATGTCTAAACATTGATGCTGAATTGGGAAGATCTATTAAAAATGTATGAATGCAGGGTTTATAATTTGCATTTCAGCTGCTTTTGTTCCTAAGAACACACTTTAAAGTCGAATTTCTAGGAATTATTTCATTGGGGATTTATTAGCATCTATGTCCTTCTCTCTGGAGGCTCACCCAGTCTCAGGCCTTTTGAAAAATAATTGGTGTTTCAGAGTGGAGTACTGGTGCAAAAACAAGTACTAGTCAGACAGCCTGAAAAGATGTAGGAATTGAAGCATCAGGAATATATACAATCAATTTGGAAAAACACTTCAATGATAGTTTATCATAGCCCATGCAAATGTCTGATTTGGTTATGTTGCTGCTCCTGGCAGGAGGTATTAACAACATGAGGTTTTCATGGGTCTGACTATTCATTGGCCAGGGAGAAAAATCACTAAGAAACTACACAGGATTTGAGTAATCTTAGTTGAGTTTAGTGACAATGTTTCTAGTCCGTAGACAAAATCCTGAAGGAATTAGTAAATAATTTTCTCCCCTTGGCCCAGTCTAAAACACATGCTGTGGAAAAAGACAGGACCATGAACACTTCCACGTGTTAACAACAATCATTTTCTGTTTCTTTTGGAAACAGACATGCAGTGTATCCAACAGGAAACTAAACTGGGTCTCTGAGCTCAAAAGTGTACTTGCCCTCTTCAGTATGGCATAAAAGAAGTATAACTGACCTTCAGTCATTTATTTGCAGACTAATAAATGAATGTGGAAACCATTCCATGCTTACCTATTGATTTTGAGCATTTCACCCTGAATTGTAATGCACAACATCTGTGTATGTTCCTGTCTTCACTGGTCACCTTAAAGAAACAAAGTTAAAAGTTTCAGCAAATTAATTCTTGAAACTGCTACTTTATTAAAATGTCTGTTGTTTGTTTTTGTGTTTTTTTTTTTTTTTTTTGTGTGTGTTTGCTGTTGTTGTTGTTGTTTTCTTTTAAGTCACATGAAACAGAGAAGCCTCCAGACAAAAACTGTTTACCTCATGGGCTTTGAAGTTCAGGATCAGCACTGAAGTTTATGGCACAGGTCCCATGGCAAATGAGGACTCGCAGAAAATTCACCAAAAAGTGCAAGAAAAAGAATTGTAACCTTAGAGTAAAAGTTGCACATGGGCGCCTCTTAGCAACACAGTCCATAAAAATAAGGAAGCTAATGTTAATATCAGCACCCAGAGTGCATATCACTCAGATATCATGGCTATATAGAGTAATCCTGAGGGTGAATTAAAAGGCAAAATAGTTCCTGTCTTTATTACTTGGTGACAGGAGAGTTGTGGAATTACTCTCCTTGTTGAGCTTGTCTGATCCTGTCTGGAACACAGCAAACACCAGAAACTCCATCTACTAGAAACTGAAAGGAAATGCTAATGCATCCTGCTTCTTTATCATCCATATAATCCTCAGTTCCTTCTAGTATGTGAGTTGTCTGGTCGTTACTGGTATTTCTATTGCATTTTCCTTTGAGGAGACAGAGAAGAACTTCTGCAGCTGATGAAATCATCCTGGACCTAGATTGTGCTTTGCCCTTTCCAGTGTTTCTGTGGGTGTGAGTTTGTGAATCTCCCCCCTGCAGCCAATTCAGTTTGGTCCATCATGTCTGCTTCTTTTTGCACTTTTATGTACCTTTCATGTGCAGAGAACCACATCTCCAGCAAAGCTTCTCTCTTCTCCCAGCTTTTCTCTGTGGAACTGAGTACATCAAACATTTTACGTGTTCCAGGATCGATATCTCATGCCCAACTGAGGTGCTGTTTCTCTTAAAAACACTTGTTTCTCTCTGCTCTCTATGATGGGAACCTAGATTTTGATGTCTATGGTACAGGCATCTACATTTTATCATTAGTGCTGCCATAATGCTGCATATGCTAGTTGTCTTCTTTTTGGATTCCATTTAGAATAACCCAGTGATCCACAGAAATTGAGGAATCAGCCATAAAAATAAAGTAGAGAGTAATTTTTCCAGATTTACTATTCTAGTAGCATTTGATTGACAAGATCTAAGGATGAAAAGGAAGAAATGGATTGGCAGGACTTACTGGTGAAATGCTGTGTTAGAGGACTGTGCAGAGTCTTGTTTTCCCTGACTACAGAGCAAGCTGACTTTTATGTAGCTGAGATGTGAGTGTCCATAATGCCAGCTGTCGTGTAAACAAGTTCTAGACCTATCTATGAATTCTATATAATACATACATCTATATTTGTATTTAGAGCTTATAAATTATAATGCATATATATTTACATATCTAATTTTAATGTATTTATTTTATATACAGAGAAAGAATCAGCCACGGTGTATCTGTTTTGTTTTCATACAATCTGTGCAATCGACTTCCATTCTGCATGAGTAATAAATATTTTCGTACCTTTTGAGCATCCAGCTACAGGGCTTAACAGATTAATTGCTGTAATGTAAAATGACTCCACTGTCCCTGAAGATCATGCTCTGTCAAAATTGCAACTAATTAAAGCTTGTTTGCTATCCCAGTTGATGCCAGTAGAAATAACTATACACAAAGCTATATTCTTTTAATGAATTAAATAGCATTTTCCCTATACTTATTCAGAAATTTCTTCCATGCATTCATCAAATAGATAGTTATATTCTTCACCTAAAATTTTGAAGCAATTAAGCTATTACTGATTTCACGGATTCAAATTATGGTAGAAAATCTCTGAGGCAGGGACTTGTCACTTCAGTGTGTGAAATTGCTCTCATTGAATATGAAGGTTTTGGTGCTACCACAATTGAGTTAACTGCAGAAGATAGGAGTCTTTTAATTTCATATATTTAGGATGTGCATTAAATAATTTATGGAGGGTTCTGCTTTGTTTCTTGTGAATACAAAAAATGTTATTAGTACTTTCTTAAAAACTGGACATTTCCCTTTTTTACTTCTTGTACTTCACTAACATGACATGTTAATTTGAATCTTCCTTTGTAATACAGGGGATTGTAAAACTGTAAGATTCATACATTTGCTTGTTTCTGAAGTAATGTCATTTTCATACAGGTTTATTTTTCTTCCTTATGTGAAATATTTCATGTTTATCAGGGAAAAAAAGCTCTTCTAAATGCAAGAACAGTATATATTAAAACCAGACAAACAAAATTAGTTAAAGCCTAGAAATTGTTTAGGAAACAATCTAGGTTTACATGGCTTTGTATTTGAATGAGTTCTGGTAGTTATGGACAGAAAGAACTTGATGCTTAGGTAATTGAGTAGAAGGTTCTGAAGTCTTCTGTACTAAATTGATGGCAATTCATAACTGTATTTAGAGGAAATGATAACTGCACTGTTTATGAGTATTATGGAATATTTACAAGTCCTTTCTGTCTGCTGAGCGGCAGTCAAATAACAAAATGAACAGATGACTCTCCCAGGCTTCTTAAAAAGATCTCAAGTAGCAGGGGAAATGGCTTATTAAGCTTAACTAATGCTGCCCAAACTACTTCTGTCTTCAGCATAGATTCACATTTGCACGGTGAGGTGATGCAGTTCTTCCTTTGAATAAAGCAAACCTGTTCCTGACTGCATCCTGACTCTGGTACATTTATAGTGCTAGCTAGCCCTTGGCATAATGTCTGTGGCATATGCGTGTTTTGGAGAGCTGCACGCATCAGTTTTATTTGCAGCCTTTCAGGTAACCTTTTCAGGTTATTTGGGGATATGTAGAGGGGAGGAGACAAAACTGACTCCAGGCTGATTGTTGTGGATCTGCAGAGCACCAGGAAACTTGCAGAAATGAATTGCTGCTGGCCTCAGCAGCTCACACATTTTGAGGGGCTCAGGGAAGGTTTTTCCACCCTCTTCAGCTCAGCCTCTGCAGTCCAGGGAACAAGGTGACTCTTGGGGACTGAGTGTCCTGACACATAACCCATTCTCTCCAGCTGGGTGACTTTTTCTAGTTGCTGATGCAGGTCTGTGATTAAAAGGCATTAGCTCAGATTGTATAGTTTGTTCTAGAGGTTTGTCTAATGCAATTTATATAATGCATAATCATCCCTGTCTTGCTTATCTAATATGGGTGGAAAATAACTCAGGTTATGAAATTTGCAAGAGAGGCTCGTGGCTGCAACATTTTAAAAATAAAAGTGCTTGGTGATTGTTTATGCTTTTGTTCTCCTTTATGCAAATTGGCTGATAATAAATGAATGCAGTATTTTTTTCTGTAGGCAAACTGAAAATATATAAGACATGAAATCCTGTATCCTGTATAACTCTGGCTCATCAGTGAACCTGACTGAATGTTTATATCTTTGGTTTCTTTTCTGTGGTTTAGCATGGAGATTGGCACTAATTGTTACTGCTGAAATAAATCTGTCACTACCTAATCATACTCTGTCAAATACACTGTTTTAGTTATGTTAGAAGTACTTTGGATGTGGGTGCTTATGTAGAAACTCCCAACTCTACCTTTCAGCATGTTTCACATCCAAGGAGCTCTGTCTCTGCACTGCCTATCTGAATAATGAATGCCATGGCACTGTCTTCCTCTGTTTGCTGGGTTTCTCCTGCCTTTGTATTTTCTGGTACATCCCACCCCCTACCTTTCTGAACAAGCCTTGAAATTGTGTGCTGGGAACCAGGAAACACTCCAGCTCCCATGCAGCTGAGCTACACTATGTGCTGCAGCGCATACCTCGTGTACTCACCGTGTGGCACCTGGGCTGTGGCTTCTCATGTGTCCACCTGTCTCACTTCATAGAGAGGCACTATTTCTCCTTCCCTTTGACTCAGACACATGCTTAACACCTGCAGCTTCTCTCATCAGATTTGCTGTTGCCTGTTGCCAAAGGACTGCTTTGATGACAATTTTGATGCTGTCAGGCAAACAATAGCAACAGTTTGCTTTTATCTCTGGCACAATGCGGGTAGATCATCAATAGGAATATCAAATGCATCCTGTTTAAAAATGTTGTGTTGTATCAAATATTAAACTTTTACGTTCATCTAGATTATTTGACTAGGTCAAAATGTGGTCAATGTCATGTCATTTTATGAGTCTGTGTTTAATTTCTGTCCATATTTCCTTTGGCAGTAACAAGAAAATCAGTGAAAATGAAGCTGTTTAATGCATTTGTCATCTATGCCATTCAAAGTTACTGATAAATGTGTTTCATACAGACCTACTTTAACCTACTATGCTGAAATCTACTTTATCTTCCTGTAAAGTGTTCTGTTTCACTATAATGCTGTCCCGTCTCATTATTTTTATGTAATACGTGGTCTTGCTTCATAATATTTTTGTTAATTTTTCCAAAACACTGCCAGGGTACAGTTGAGCTCACTGATCTTCAAAAGTCACCTGGAAATCTTGTAAGAACTTGCATTTTTTCAAATTTTCAGTAAGTCTAGAAATAGGTTGAGAAACAAGATTGTGTCATTAAGGGCTTTGGTGGCAGGTAGAACACAGGAAGATGAAGGAGAGGATGGTCTAACTAGCTGTTGAAGTCCTACAGCAGTGGGAACAGTTAGGATTCTTTTCAGAAGCACTGCCTTTGCCTTTGGTGGAATTCTGCTTTCTTAACTGTTAATACTAGTAGATATTAAAAAAAACCCCAAACAGTATCCCCTCATCTGTCAGGCCACTGGATGAGGCAGCATTATTTCATACTCACTTGCTTCTGTGCACTGGATAAAACTTGTGCTACAGACAGTGTTGCTAAATCTTTGGCAAAGTTCTGACTAACCACCCTATTCCAGAAGCAATCCTTACGGGGAAGCCCGATGATACCACTAGTCATTCATGTTGTCTCTTTTCCAGTTCCTTATCAGGTACACACTGATTCCTTTAATCTTTCCAGGGAAGCTGCAGTGGAGGATGTGGGAGATGAAGAGGTAAAAGAAGATAGTAAACAATAAGAAGAGAGTAGTCTTTTGAGGAGAAGATAGTAACTTTGTGACCACCGTCTGTTAATACATTACCTGTACATATGACTAGTTTGAAATAATATAATGGATATACAGAAGCAAAACAATTGCATTGTAAAAGCTGGACATTACTGAGACAGAAGGTTATATGAGATAGCTTCTAGAGGAAGAGGCAAGAAAACCTGTCTGTTAGTTTTGAATTAACAATGTGTTTTCCAGATAAAAATACTTATATTTTCAGTAAAATCTAAACATTTCATCTGCTTATGTGTGTGTCAATGTAAGTTAGAAGCAAGGTATTTTTAAACAACTTCCTCTGATTTTTCAGCTACTGAGAAAGATCCTATATTTCTTTTAAAGGATTTAGTTATTTTCAAATGACAAGAGATAAGGTAAGGGAAGGAAGCTATAGTTGTTTTTCCACTGAGGTTTTGGTAATTCCATTGAAGAAATCAGGCAGTGACACATGGAAAGAGAGCCCAGTATACAAATAAATCATTCTTGACATATCCCTTGGGCAGTTGGCTTTCTTATGCTATGCAGTGCACTGGGATGTACTATTATTATTTCCCATGTGATTATATGTGTGCATATGTTGTCACTTTCCATTGCTGGGATAAGCTGTTTGAGCTGGATTGCTTCTGTGTTTAAGTGTTCCCTCTTTATTCATCAATGAAAAGTTGTTTTGATGCAAATTAAGGCCTTACTGAATTTGATTAGCAAGGAAAAATATAGTCACTCTTTCCTTTCTCCCATCTCCAGTTGTAAAGCTAAGGGAAGCCAACAGCCTCTAAGGTGATACCTTAGATGCTGGAAGTGGTACGAAGTGAAAAAGGTGCAGCTTTAGTTGTCCATTTCCAAATAGAAGACCTCAAATTTGAATATGTTGTGTTGGCAGCTAGCACTGAAATCCCAAGGAGCTGTGTGAGTGTTCATTATCTCCCTGCACCTAAGCCTAGCGAAAGATGCCTTGCACGAAGCAGTGGGAAAGAGAATAGTCTTTTGTGAATCACCATGTGATGCCCCACGTGGTTTTCAGAGAGATTTTGTTTGTGACTTTCTGTCCTTCCATCTCTTCTTCTTAGAGCCTGGCAGCGTGATGATGATGCTTTCACTGTGCTTAGTCCTTAATCAGGACTAACACCTCTGTGACTCCTGGTCACAGTCATGTCTGGAGGGAAGAAGAGTCTGTTACATTTGTTTGTTTATGCACCCTTCTCCATCATATCCTTTTTGACAATTATTATTTCTCACAGGCTGTAGGTGCTTGTTGTAGGGGCAAACACAAACACCCCTGCCAGCCAGTATAGGAATGTAACATGCTGAGTATTTTGCACAGCAGTATTAATAATTCTTTGGCAGATTTATTATTCGAGTAAAGATTACTGAAATATGACTGTTCAGGTTTGTTTTGATTTTTTTTTTTTTACTGGGTGTTTCAGGATGTATGTCTCTGTGAAAAGCCACAGGCTGGCTGCAGTGAGAGCAGGGCAGGTTCCTAATGCAGGACTCCTCTTTGCCTTGGGGCTTGCTGTGTTATTTGTCACCCCTAACCACTAAGATGTGGAATGGGAGAAGAGAGATTTCATCACCCAAATTCAGGTGTTTCTTTAACCAGCCACAGCCAAGGTTTCTATCAGACAAAGCCATAGTGTGATATTGGCCTGGAGTAGTCCTGTTCTGCCACCCACTCAACATTTTTCCTCCTGCATTATTCCCTTTGCTCTTTTGCCACAAAGTTTTGTGCAGCTGTGCTATGAATTGAATTTGAGAACAGATGAGGTAAATTTTCCCAGCTCACATCCTTTTTAATTCAGAATGGTGGTGCTTGTCATGAAACCACAGTCAAACACAGAGGCTAGTCTTCTGAGGAACCTTATGTAGTAAATGGAGAGAAAAAGTGATTCCTTGATAATGTTCCTGTCACTACAGAGGGAACTGGCTGGAAGTTGACTGCTGTGAAAGTGGCTTATAAAATTACATTTTCAGAGCACGCCTAACTCTAAATTGCCGTCCTTTGAGGAATTAAAGATTGATTTTGTTTTAAGAAGCCTTCCTGCGCTCAGAGGATATATAGGGTCATGCATTTTTTTGCAAACCAAGTTGTTATCAATGTCACGAGTGAAAAATGTTTTATTTTCTTGCAGTTACCCATTTTACACTCACTGCTGTCTGCTCTTTTTGTGCTTTATGAGAGGAAATAACATGGCTTAAAGCTATTTTATGTTTCCCCTTTAGCAGCTCCCCATGCCTGAGACTTCAGAGATTTTCCTCTTCCCCTCGCACTAGAAATGGCCTTTTCTGTCCACAATTAACAGTAACTGTGCTTCAGCTGCATCTGCTTCAGAGCCCGCTCTCTGAGACGGTGCTTTGGGCAGAGGAGGAGGGAGATGCCGCAGCCTGAGGGATCGTCTTCAAAAGGCACCTAGCACTCAGCTGCTCTGCTTCAATCAAGTTCACTTCAAAGTATCTCTGACGGTTACTAGCTGCGCAGGCCGTGTTAGTTATCATGCTGTCAGATGTGTGCGCTGCATCTGACCTGTTCAAACCTCGGAAGGTTATTTCAGCCTCCTATTATTGAAGTGTTTAAAAATAAACCATGGCTTTGAGCTGCTGTACAAGGTGAGGGGATGATGATTGCGCCCTTCCCTGTTGGAAGCACAGCAGAGAGCCTATGGATTCAACTCTCTCCACGTCGACAAGAGGAGGTGAAGAAACCTGTCCAGATTCCTATTTATTTTCTTCCCCATAATCAATTATCAGACTTTTTGACATATTATGAAATCAGTTGCTGGGAAGGAAGACTGCTTTTATCTGTATGTGTTGCAGAGGATACACAGGAACTTCCTAGTAAGTGATCCTACTAGGATCCTACTAAGATGGGTCCATCCTAGTCAATGTTCTTCAGTAATTTTGAATCAGCAAGCAGCATTTCTTCTTCTGTCTTCATGTTGGTTTTGTTTTATTTTATTTATTTTTATTTTATTTTATTTTATTTAGTTTTGTTTTGTTTTATTTTTTTTTTTAACTATAGAATCTGTCCTAATACAGTAGAGGCAAAGAGGGAAAATTACTTCATATAGAAAACTGTTGTAGAATTGCAAATTTTATTATACCAGAACATATATAGCAAGTTTTCATGGAAATGTGAAATATGCATGTATATATATTTATATACAGATGGTAATTTGAAATTATTTTTTTCACATGCACATTATAGAATTTTCAGCAGAGAGGGTATGGGGAAAGAATAGAAACATACTATGTTAACCCTTGTGATTTCATGTGTATTGATGCAGTAAGAAACAATTTAGAAGAAATTATACAACTTTAAATACAATTCTGCCAAAGCCTTCTAAACAGAAAGACGATTTTATTTTATATCTAACCCCAAGTATGAGCCTTAAGGGACCATTGCATAAATGTATTATATGTTTTATATAAATAATTATTTCATAGTTTTATTATTCCATAATGAGTATCATAGTGAGTCAACTGAAGTATAAAATTACATAAAGCAGCCATTTCAATACCAAAAAGAAAATGCACAGTCAAAGCAAGTACTTAAACTTCTTCCTTTATGCTTTGTTTACATGGCAAATGGAGCAATAGATAAGTGATATATCCATAAAAGAGTCAAGTAGGATTGAAATTGTGTAAACACCATCTGTTGTCATTTGGAGCTCTCTCTAAATGGTACCTTGTATGTAACCTCCATAGTTGATGCTAGAAATGTTTCCCTGCCTCCTTTTGATTTTATCTTTCATTTATGTTGTCCATCTAACTTCAGTTTCAGCCCCTTACTGGAGTGTATGTTCCTAGACTGGCAACCTCTCTACCTCAGTGGTCTCTCATGTGAGGGATTCCAGTTGGTGTCACAGTATCTTGCCCATGTCACATCTATGCTGTGAAGCACCCACTGTGAAGTAGTAATGTTAGTTATGAATTATCTTATTCAACTGTAGTAATGTTCTCTGAGGGCCAGATGCAAGCATGCAATGGGCATTCATGTAGGCGTTTTATGGGCTGAAATGTGTCCCATATCCTATGTACTTGTTTCATGGGATGTGCTTTTCACTCATGTTCACAGGCTGCTCATTAGATTAAGTTTTTAATGACAGTCACTCATGAACAGCTTGTTCTGTTAGTTAGACCCTGCTTCTCCATGACAGTGCTCCTTTTGCTGTAATTTTTCCTGTTCCTGGCTTTTCTGACTTTCTTTTACTCTTTGCAGTTCTTTGACCTACCAGCCATCCCTGTTTCATTGAGAAGACATTCAAGGACAACAAGGTTATGGAGAGGACTGTGTGAAACACAGGTGTTTGCTGAATGTCAGGAAAACAGTTACTTTTTCCCTCTTGCCCCTCACCCCCACTGCATTTTAAGAAGGAAGTGCCTGAAGGTGAGGAGAAATAACTTATCTGACAACTAATAAATTTGCCCTTTTGACTTGCAGAGTTGAAAATAACTGAGAAGGTTCAGGGAGGTCTTTCTCTTGATCATTTTCCTAGCTTTGAATAGTGAGGTACAGAGACTTCTTAGTACCGAGACTTCCATTGGCTCCCTGTTGGTTTCAGTGATCAGTCAGAAATGCTACCTTCAACCTCATGAATCTTGAGAAAGGTGACAATAGGATAATACAAAGGGGTTGCGAATGTAGTAGCTCTTTATGGGAAATTTAAGCTGAATGTTTCTGGTCTTAGTTCATTTAGCATGCTCATAAAGCCTTCTTGGTGTCTCAAAGGGCAAAAACATGTTTTGCACATTTATTTTCTGAAGAAAGGAAGGCACGTAGCCTTCTTATGTCTATTGATTGTTGTTGAATATTTGTAAGCATGTGGAGACAATCTATACATGGGAGGTAAAGAAAAGCCCCCCTAGAAAGAAATTTCATGGAATTATGATAAATGTAGTGGAAATTAACTTTACGGTTAAAACGAAAATTAATACCACTAAATTTTAAAATGTTTCAATATCTGAAAGAAAATATAAAAGTCAAAACAAACAATGTTGCACCATTGTGCTACAAAAATATAACCCCAAAATGAAGTCACTTCTAGGTCTCTACAGCAAGCATTTTTACATTGCAAAATTAAAAACACTGAACAGAAGCATTCTTGATGTTATCTTCTGGCTGATTTTTTCAGATATTGTTTCTAACCACATTTTAACACCATTAAAGATATAGATAATTAATCCCCATTTGCCATGCAAAAAGCAAGAAATGAAAGGCATAGCAGTTTAACTGACACATAAACCTGCCTGTCAAGATTCAGCCTGTTTTTTAACCTTATTATGTGATGTTCAGGGATATGGGACAAGGAGAGGAAAGCGTCTAAATGCTTTAAGAATTCTGAGAACTCCTGAGACATTAGTTCGTAAGTCAGACATCCTTTCCTCTTGAGAGGCTTACTGACTGAATTAGAGGAGAAAACAGCCCTTTCTTCCATGATGTGCTCTTATTTTTGAAGCAATAGGGAAGGGAGTTCATCAGGTACTGAACTTTGCTCTGATTTTCCTCTTTCAAGACAAGCAACATTTATTGTATTTTTGTTTTTCTTTGCTTTGCTTTGTCTTGCATCTGTAACTCCATAGGAAGATGCAGTCTGTGTATGCATAGACTGAGGATGTAAAAATAAAAGGGAAACAATCACAGATCCTTTTTAATTATATGAAAAACATATTTAAATATTAGAGAATTAAGTTAACTAAGGCCTTCAAAAGCTGGCAAAAATATACAATTTTAACTTGAATTTTATTATTTAAATGCTTCTAATTCCTAATTGATAATAATTTCTAAGCTTTGAAGACTTAAAGAGCTATTTACAATGAATGGTCTACTTCTTTTGAATGATTATTCTTCTCTTTCTTTTATTCCAGAACAAAAAAGAGAATATAGATGCTAAAGATGCATGTGCCAGGCAATAAGTCAAAGTTCTCTTTCATGTGCTATAAACCTAGAGTATGAACAGATGCTGTTATCAGAAATTCTAAAGGTCAGCAATTTCACTCCATAGGGACAATATTTCACCTAAAGCCTGTATCTAATGCTTATGAATCTGGTCATTTTAGTTTATACTGCTCTGCTATTTCTTACATATAAGAGTTCACCAAACAGCACAGTAATCATGCATCTGTTGTGAGTATATAAAAGAGGTGACACTTTTCCATTCATGTGTTTATTTTTTCTATTGTTAGAACCATATAGTGTCTTATTTAACTGAAACAAGAAATGTAAAATATGTCACAGTAAAATATATCTAGCTTAGGAAAATGTAGCAATGGTGGCACATCAAGAAAACAGGAGGTTGGTTGTGAATACTATTGACTCATTCATCAAATATTATGAAGTGGAATATTAATGAGCTGCCTCAGTCAGCCACTCTGTATCCCAGTTATGTGTATATATTTTGTGAACCTACTTCATAAATACATACAAGAGTGTGTGTTTTATAGGACTGGAGTATTGTGCTTTAGGTTTTTTTGTGAATCAGTTTTTTCTATGATAACCTGAGTAGCTTGTTTTCAGATACAGTAGTTGTAATAGCAGCTGTGTAACGTATATTTTCAAAGCATTGATATGATGGAGAAAACATGAAGAAGCTCTTTGAAAGAGAGAGCTTTTAGCTTTTTTTTTCCCTCATAAAAGTAATTGTATGGTCTATAGTTCCTCTTCTTACCTTTGAATTCAGTGACATTTACACAGAGCTGGATTAGGTTTCATTAGTAGCTCAGTAGTCAGAGTGGGAAGTAACCAGGTTAAACTGTGTGTGGGTAAACCAGAAAATGTGATGCCAGTATTGGTAAGTTAGAGTCATTCTTCTGAAAAGTAACATATATGTCAAGCGAGGATACTACACATAGCTGTGGAACCACAGCATAGGATGGGAGGGAAACGATTAATATCACTCTGACCTCCTGTAAGTAAACTCATTTGACACCATTAATTGTCAGTTTCTTATTTTTTAGCAACATAGCAAACTTTCTTCTTGGGCCACAACGTTTTTCTTACAAACATTAGTAAATCATCACAGCACACTTCCTCATTTTTTTCATGTTTTAAAAATTAAGAAACTGAGCCTTAATGGTGTTTCTTAATTTGTATTTCAAATATGAGGTTTTATTCATTATAGTACTTTGTCACTGTAGTATAGCAGTTCATTTGTAGGCTTTCTATTAACTGATTGTTTTTCCTACACCAGGTTGTATGTCTAGGTTTCAAATAGAAAGGAGTACGCGGACAGGTATTCATACAAACACAGTGTATCTGAAGGTCAGATTAAGACAACACATTAATTTCATGATCTGATAAATTTGGAATGTTATTCTTTTAATAAAAATGTTTCCTGATCTGGCTTTAACAATACATTTGAAAAACTCTTTTAAAACATGCCCTTATTTTGCAATACCTTTAAATTCCTGACTTAGCAGAATTCTTTCTTGTGACACAATTTTACAGCTACAAATGACCTGAGATGCAACAAGCACAAACTATTCTGTTGTGCTTTGGAATCTAAGATGAGCATTTTGATTTCAAAGTAAAAAAATGTAGTGGACATTCAGGGACATGTAAAAACTGTGATGCCGTGTAGCCATAAGCAAATATTTCAGGGGAGAAATTATCTCCTCACTTTGGTTTTGCTTTGTTTTGTTTTTAGTGAAATTTTAGAATGCAGTAAACATTCAAAAATTCTAAATTTTCTCTCTAAAGTAAAACCTCATATTCAGCATTTCAGGCTTTTCTCATGTGATGTGAAACCGATCTGACCAGAAATGCCATCACTGTCGAATCTACTGTTTTATGAAATCTAGTCTCTATGCATAAAGTATCTGCAAGTTGTTTCAATGGTATTAGTATCCTGAGTGTATTAGAAGTGAATATGAGAGACACCTGCTCAAACATTGGTGTCCACACAGTTCAGTCACGTTGTTTTCCTTTCATAATCAGTGGAGGCATATGCCCACTTTAATGTCCTGTGGTTCAGTTCTAAAGGAGACATCTTTATGGGTCAGATTACTGGCAGCTTAAAATTGCCTGGCTTTCTTTGTGGACTATAAAAAGAGACTAGAAGGTAGGACTTCTATGAGGACACGCTATAAATGTGAGAGAATATATATTTTCTGGAGCCTCAGTCAGCTGAAACAGGACAGAGCCCTTAAAATTCCCTAAATGGGGCTGTTCTGGGTAGGGCAGATTTAATACACATCTCCTGCTATCCAGAAAAATATGAAGAAACACTAGGAAGTCCGCTGGTAACTTTGAGCACCTCCAAGCTCCGGTGACAGATGAGGAAGGTTTTTTACAGTGTACTTTTGGTGGGTTTTGGGATTGTAAGTCACATGTGGTGTCTAAGGCCTCTAAATGTGGTCTCATGAACTTGGAGACCAAGAACAATGGAGTTTATTAGCTAAGAAGAAATAGAAAATGCATAGGTGTCATTTAAAAAAAAAAAAATGAGCAAGTGATAGATTTTCACCATGAGCTTATTTCCACTAACTTTGATGAGATTTTTTTTTAGTTCTATAATAACAAGATGTAAGAAAACATCTTTTAATAAGACCTCTTTGAGATAACTTCCAGCCTGGTCAAGGATTTCATAACACTTTCTATTCAAAGATTATGTGTGCATGACATTTGCATTAAACAGCACATTTTCACAGTATTATATGTGGCTTCAACTACCCTATCTCAGCACTTAAGAAATATACATCAAAGAGTTTTAAATCCTACCAATCCTACCAGCTCTTCTCCCCCCTTTTCTCATAATTAAGTTAATCTTTCAAGGCAAGTCAACACATGTAGTCAATTGGTCACAGGGATTTTTAAGATCATATTTCATATTCCTCTAAAAGGCTAGTAACTATGGTGAAATCTAACTTGGGAAATTTTCTACCTACACTGACAGTTTCTTATTATTAAATTCAAAGTGCATATATGCTGATTGATTTCTGATTAAATCCTTGTCTTCTGGAACGCTCCGGATAATTTATATAGACAGTTTCTTTTGCAGTTGAATATTAAGAGAGAATAATCCACTGTGTTACATGCAATTATTTGCAATAATAGTGATTTGATCATTAATATTTACAGGATCCCGGACACTGGCAACATAAATTGCAATAATGAGCTATTATAGTTCAGTTTGTTATAATTTTCCTCACATTTAGTGGTTCTCATGCATTATTAGTTGAGCTGTGAAATTTAAAGTCAGCTTGAGAAACAAACAGCTACCTAGTATGGAGCGTAAAACCTGCTTTTACTGACTTCTGGCATCTTAACTATGTGCTATTATGCTAAAAAAGAGGCATATAAAAAGATTACTGATGAAGGAAGAATCTTTAATTTCGAGTTTAACCAAGGCCAAATAGATATTAAGGAGAAGGTCATGTGCGGAAAACTGATTCACTGATAAATGGCGTGACCATCCACAGAATGAAATCAGGGACTTTGCATGACTGATTACCAAAAGGGAAAATGCAGTAGGGGCTACAAGATAAAAGATATGATATCAACACAGTGAGAAGATGGTGGGTCAGATGCTGCTCCTGACACACCACTTTGAATCTGGACTAACTTCTGAAATTGCTGAACCAGCTTGGGTTTCTGTTCCCCCTGTTTTTCACTGTCGCAGAGCTATTTCTGCTCAACGCTTTCTGGAGGGCACACAGCTACCTGTGTTCATCACCACTTGTTCCTGCATCCCTGTAGGAAAAGCATCCAAGGGAGATGAGCCAGGGGAGGTGGGAGGGGTTGTTGTGATTAGGGCTGTTTGCTGACCCTTGGCTCACAGAAGTACCACGAGCAAGCCTTTCCAGCTGGCACCAGGGGAACAGCTATGATGAAGGACAGATGTAGGACTGTTGCATTCCGTGGAATTAGTCCAGGCTCACAGTAACTCAAGTGGCCCATTGTTGACAATGGCACGGCTGTTGTTGCTATGAGAAACCAACCACATATTGGCAAGTGGGAAAGATTTCAGATTAAATATTTATGTCATGTTTATTTACCTTTTCTTTATGAAAGCGAACAAATTGATTGCCTATGGCATGGTCAGGTTAAAGATAAGAAGATGTATTTTATTAATTGTTCCTAGTGAAAATATTGTCTCTCTTTATATGTATTCTTAAAACATCCTAAATAGAGGAACTAGCATGCTGTGGAAGTTGCAGAGGAGCCAATAGCAATGGCATATTTTCAGCTATGTATATTTGCCAGGGGAGGATCCCATCTTCTAAACAGCAGCTCCTTCCCTCTGTCCTTTTTTACTGAGTGTACAAGAGCAATTCCTAAAGCCGTTGCACTGACAGAAGGAAACTCTTGTTTCATTTCATGTTCTTCAGATATGCTGATTATGATAACTCTTTCCTCACAGATTTTCAGCCACTCACCACCTGTGGAAATGCCTGTGCAATGGTACAAGCCTCTGATCTGATGTATGTATGGTTAGTGGCCTGGGTCTAAACTACATGTCTCATCCTAGTCTGTCTGTGGGAGGTGTCAGCTGTTTATGGAAAACGTGTTTTTGACTGCGGCGTGAGTGACTGCCAAAACATGTTATGTTAAATAGGTACTGATAATCAGAGCGAATATTCTGCCCCTGTCCGATTTTTCCCCAACCAAGCTGCCTACTTGAGGAATCAGGATGCTCCTCCCAGGGGAAACACCATAAATAACCATCTGACTGTAGGTCAGCTCTAAGAAAATGGATTACAGCTATTTGTGGTGCATTTCTATACAGCTGTGCTAAGAACAGCTAATTTAAAGGTGCACTGCAGATCTCACTTGCAGACATGTTTCCTCAGGTAACCTGAATCCTATTTTTCTGTTTCATTCCAATATCTAGCATTGCTTTTGAAGGTCCTGATGGATTCTTCCTCCTTCTTTACTTCATTCTCAGTCTGCTAAGTTAAGAAAATAAACAAACTTTTGAAGCCTAGGATTTATTTCCTCTTTTAGTGATTTTGAGTAAATCACTGTTACAGTAGTCAAAACATAGAATGGGTTATTACATTTTCTCTGAGCTTTCTCTGGATTAACAATGGGCTGAAAATGTAAAACACGTAAGAACTGCACAGAATATACAAACATGCACACACAAGAACACTTACACATCCAGGACTGGAAGAACTTATGAAATTTAAACCTGTATCTCATGGTCTTCTTATCCATGACTTAAACCAACTGTACAAATTGCATGTATTGGAGAAAAAGGAAATTCTGAAGAAATGTTCCCTCAGTACTGCATGGTGGCAGCAAGCCTTTGAATGAAATCAAACTGCCTTATTTGCAGGTAACTTATTTAGCAAAAAAAATTAGTAGGACACTATTGAAAAAGTGTTTTATTTTTCTGTATCCAGTATGTGAGCCTTCCTTTCCCTCCTAACCTGGGAATTTCTCCTGTCTCTTCTGTGAGCTAGTTAGCACACATATGATAAGAAGCTTTTAAATCTAGCCTGAGGTTTAGAGTAGATTCATGCTGAAGATCAAAATGAAACTTCTAATCAGATGACTGCCATTAATTCAAAACATTTCTTCTGGCATTTCATTGACTTAGGTTGCATCTAAGAAAAGAATATTACCAGAGGTTGAATAAGGCTCTGTTTACTTCTTCTTTTGTACTCAGCTACTTTATTTGGCTTTTTCATATACACTTTCCCCCTTTAGAACTTAATTTCAAGTTTACTTCTGGGGTAATTGTGTGAGAGAATATTAATCTATGAGTAATAGACCAGCATCTTGCTGTGTGTCTGCATATCATACAAACCTGCAGTGAATTTATTTGTTGGGCACTTTTAAATTACATGAGCCTTTCCAGATTTCTGTAAAAGAAAGATCTTAAGGTCCCTGTCCCAAGCCAAATCTTGCATCATGTGACAGTGGATTTCAGAGTTTATTTTATTGCTTCTCTATAAATTTGCTACACCTAGTAGCTGCAGAACAGTACAGCAGCAGTCTGTGCACATTGAGTGAGTTTACACACACACACAGGAGACACAAAGTCAACATCATTTTACCAAAATCAATGTGTTTATTCCTGGATCAGCAAGATTCCTAAGCACGTGCCCCATTGAAACCTCTGTGTATTCACATTGATTTCAAAAGAATTGCACAGTCACCATCTTAGATGCTCTGACATTGCCAGGCTGGGTTACATTTTTTTGACTTAATCTCCAATTTCCCTAGTTCTATAACACTGAGTTTGTTTCTTGTCTCAATTCTAACAGCATGAAACTCCATTGTGTCATACTAAGTTATTCTTGCATTGCACCAGTGCAGCTGCACTCATAATCAGGTCTTGTTTGGTGATGATCAGCCACTGAAGGGAGTACAAGCCTGAATCAGCTTATATTTTTGGAAGAGTGTCATTGATACCAGCTAGCATTGCAGGCAGCCTGGATCTGAATGAAATGAGGGAAAAAACATCTTTTCCTGTGCAGGCTGCTCCTGCTCTATCACACAGATGGGTGCATCTGTACCACATTAAGTCTTATATAATGGCCTACTGCCTCCCTAGTGCACCTTGTAAGTGCACATTCAACTGATAAATGTTCTTCTCTTGCTCTTGCATGTGGATTGCCTTATTGCCTTCTATTATCTTTCATGGGGCTAAATTTTCAAATGGGCTGCTTCTGATCTCCGCGTGCATTTGTTGATATGTGTAAATCTTATATGACCATGTCTTGCATCAACCCATTTTATGAATTGTCATTTCTGCAGAACAAACAAACAAGCAAGCAAAAAACAAGCAAACAAACCTCCAAATGTTTTAATGTCTGGCTGTATTTACACAGAATTTTGTCTCATTTTACTTTCAAAAGGAGGTTTTTTACCTACCCTTTATTCTTTCCTTGGAAAATGCAAGAAACTTGTATGCCAAACCAGTTATGGCAATGTCACATTCTAGCCTTTTTAGCTTCTTGCAATGTGTATATTTCAATAACACAGAACCGTGGAAAACAAATATAGTCATATTTTCACATAGTACTATTATCAGATAGATAAAATAAACCAAGAAAAGTACTTTAACTCAACTGGTACAGGTAGTGACTTCCTATTTTCCTGTTCTGGTTATCCGATGGGGTCATAGTCTTGTGACAACAAGTAATGTAATATATCAGTAGTCAGTCCTACTAGGGTGGGCACAGGTCTATCTACAAATGCACAAAAACCTTCTCAGCTTGCTTCATACTCAGGGATCATTAGCAAGTGGTAGATAAAAAGGAATTTTATAATAGACATTGGAGTACTTTTTTTCTGATCATATCCAGCATAATTTTTCATACATTTGAAAAAAACCTGTTAATGAATATGAAGCTGTGAAACTTAGATTTTCACACTGTTGCTCATCACTTCATATCTGGAGCATTATATCAGTTAATAGTGTGCTAGTATTTGAAATGTTTAATGAAAGCCCTACTAGCGACATGGGCAATAAAGCTTTTTTGTATATTTTAAACATAGACCTATTCCCAGTGAGCAAAACTCCATATCAGCTGACTTCACTTCCTTCAGATGGGGTCATAAGTGTCCATAACCCTGTTTTTTAACAAAAGTACTCTCAAGACCTGTTTCATATTGGTAGTCTTCTAAGAGAAACAATATTTATTGCTTCCCAAATTCTTGCTATCCATAATTTCAGAATCTAGCTTTGACACTATGTTCCCAGGTTATAATGTGTATCTGTTCCACAAAATGCCTGTTGCAATTCAGCTGAAATTTCAAGGATGAAATCTGAAAAAAAAGAAAAAAAGAAAAATATATGAATATCTTTTATTTCAGAGAACCTCCCATGGTTGCACTACAATTATCTGTGCCTGAAGGATTATCTGTTTCCTACTTATTTACCTTATGAATAAACTACAGTAAACTTATGAACAAGAAAGGCCCCAAAATAAGAAGACTTGTGCAATGGCAACTGTTCAACAAGCCCTCTTAATATTGGTAGTGATTTAATTGTGAATTTTCTGAATCCCAGAAAATTTTTAAAGATTGGGCCAAAAGAGGAAGCTGTTACTGGCAGT
Source organism: Columba livia (assembly GCF_036013475.1). NCBI lineage: Eukaryota > Metazoa > Chordata > Aves > Columbiformes > Columbidae > Columba > Columba livia. Next base: position 157,600,909 of record NC_088602.1, on the reverse strand, counting down.
GTGGGTAACTGTAGGAGCTTCACTAGGACATTATATAACCAAAGAAACAGTAGATGAAACGTTAATCAAATGAAAAAAGTTCCAGAAAACTCTGACAGCAAAGCATGAGCTCTGGAAACACTAACATAAAGTTTGCTATAAATCTCATACAGAAATGCAGATAAAAGCCCAAGAGTGTCAGATGAAACAGCATGCACAAACTGAGATTTCTACTGTTTTTTATTTTCCTTAAAGCTAAACAGCTTAGTCAGATTCTCGTATTTATATGTTTCCTACAGGGACCCTGGGTAAACAGCCCTCACTGGACTAGTCCTATGTTCTGCTTCACTCTCTCTCTTTTGAGTATCCTCAGTTGCCACTGCAGGAGGTGCTCAGTATTTCACAGGACTGAGCCTGAAAAGCTCCATATATTTGGTTCTGGTTGAACTCCAGCCACTCTTTTTATTACTTTTTTTTTTTTTTTTTTAAATAGAAATAGTATTGATGCCTGCTCTGCAAAATGAAAAAACACCACCACCACCAAAACCCAAAAAACCCAAACCACACCGAAATCAAAACCCCCAAAAAAGCATCCCACCATTGCTTTGTCTCATTCTGTGTCTGATTTCTTCTGGAGAGAAGCTGTTGCATTCAGTGAGTGTGTGGCCAGGCCATTTGTCTGAAGGCCAGTTTTTGTTCTGGGTTGGCAGTGTAGTATTTTTCTAAGCTCCCCCCCCCAACCCCTGCTATCACTGCAGCTGCACCTGGCAAGAGGAAGCAACCCACAGTCTAAAAAGCTCATCAGAACAATAATGTCTGCTTCTCTCTTGACAGGTTAATTAATTGCATGCCATTATATTTTGTGTGTGGTTTTGGACTGTTTTGATACTTTTCTTTCAAGCGTGTTTCCCAGCAGGGTTTGGAAATGCTGATGCATTGTCTGCCTGTCTGTCACTTCAGACGGCACTTGGTGCAGAAAGAAGAGATGGAAAGGAAAAGAAAGAGGGAAAGAGAGTATGTTTGGGTGCTACAGTTAGAAAATGTTACCCACTAGGAACTGCGATAAAATCATGGTTACGGATGCCTGGAGAAGAAAAATGTCATGAAATTTTGGAGGTTTGAAGTCTGTTGTGTAGCCCTTTGGAAGGCAAGGAAAGGTGGACTCCACGTCAGTCTAAAGCTGTATTTAGGGGCATGCATTGACTCCTTAGACAATTTAACATATTTTTCACCTCACATGTGAGAGTTTTAACCCCCAGCTGCTGGATCTTTTGGTGGGAAACCTCTTTTGTGGGAGAGAGGCAGGAGAGAGCAGAAATTATATTTTCACTTGAAGAGACTGGAGTTCCTAATAAAAATTTAGTGAAGAGTTTTTCTGTGAATAGCTGCAACTTTTCACCTCTTGGATTGCATTATTTTCGAAATTAAAATAACATCATGCAAATTGTGTGCTAGAACTAAGAGAACTGACCAGATATTATTATTTTTCAAACTGGAACATTTCCAGAGGTTGTATAACACCCTTTTATATCCTCCCAGCCAGAAATATATTGAGACTTACAGAATGAAGAAGTTTGACAGTTTTCAGTGTTCTTGGAAGATCGACTGCCACGGAAAGTTTTAAAAGACACAAGAGCCATATCCATGTATTAAGACTAACTTTGATAAACAGGGTAACATAACAACATTCACATTCAGCATAAAGGAAAATAGTAATGGAAATGTGTTCTTTGTATGGAAGTGTATAGGTTTGGAGGGCCTCTGTCACATGGCCTGAGATGGGAGCTTTGTTTCCACACAAGAATTTGGCGATTCAAGTGCTATGCACTGTGCCGTCCTTACAAATGCTCTCAGTAATACAGAAATGTTTTGCAGTTCCTAACGAGTGTTATCGGTCGCTGCTTTTGTGGACTGCTGTATGTGGTATCAGTGCCGATAGCGTGCCCTCAATCAAGGGTTCAACTTCACATGAACGCAACAGGCACAGCTGGGCATATTTGGACCAAGAAGTAAAAACAAAGCAAAGCACAACAGACTTACCCAAAAATCCTGACTTGTAACTGGATTCACTGTATAGGAATTTTTCATTGCATCGAGGAATAACAGAAAATTGAGAGGTCTGAAGGTCTGGAAAGCAACCATCCTCCTTGAAGCATGTGAGAGACAGGTTATTTCTGTCTGAACTTCAATGATTTTCACCTCCGTTGTATATAAGGAAGCTAGAAATAGTCCTCTATTTTTGGCACTGGGATGTCTGGGTCAGCATTGTGGCCTTGGAGCTGCCTGCCCTTGACATGGTGAAACGACATTGAGCTCAGGATCAGGAAGCACTGGAGACACCTGGAATCCAAAATTCTAGCCCATGCAGTACAGAGGGTATCACAGATCATTCTGGAGCACTTGAGCTGGTTGGATGAAAAATATCCTGTACAGGTGAGTTTCTTTATTATTAATTTTAATTTAGCAAGTAGCATCTCTTTTCATTGGTTTCCTCTAGGGAAGAGGGTGAGTGGATTTGCAGACAGTAGTCACTGCTGCTGTTGTGAAATAAGATTACTGTAGTTTCTTGTAATGCTCAAAATCCCCTTTGTACCAACATTATTGTGTTTGTTGAGTGGACATGTTGCTCCGAACCTTGGTACCTCATATGAGTCCTGCAGCATGCTCATCTGACTCCAGTCACTTCCTGTCTCTCCTTAGGGACCAAATTCATAATTGCACTAAGACACATGCACCAGAGGTGCCTGTTATAAAACTGCAAGTCAAACACGATAACGTATAAGCAATCTGTATTTTAACTGGAAATATCATATATTATAAGCACAGCACATATGGTAAACTTAGCAGACATGGTAAACCCTGCTCATGAATTATATTTTTCTGAGCTCGTGAGGGCAAAGGAAATACCTGACTGGCTGGGATAACATTTATATGATAGCCTATCCTTTACTAAATGAAGAAGCAGCCTTTTATTTCTAAAATGGAGGAGAAAGAAGACCTCTTTCTGCCATGTCCTGCTGAGTTTGCTTCTCTTTCCATCAGTCTTCCACATTTGTCAGATCCAGTCTCTTAATGTGTCTCTTGCTCTTCCTTGGCAAAGTAATCCTGCATGCTGCAAGGGATAACTTTATATTGGACTATTTTAGTGAACATCATCTTCCCCGGTAGCTTCAGTCCAACAAATTGAAGTCCCTTCAAAAAAACCATATCAACCTTATTTGAATAAAGACTGATATTTTAATGCAGTTATTATAATTCTTAGGGGACAGAGAGTCTTAATCGCTAAGAATTGTTGGTGAGTAACAGTGTTTTTGTTACAAATTAGGAGCTGTAAGGAACACAGTTGCCACAAACATCCTGCTAATTTTTTCATTTTGTTCTCCATTTCCCCAGGAGTTACCAGGGAGAATTTCATTAGACACCAGGGAAGTGGTCTTTCATTCAAACCCTGAAGAAGCAAATCATCTGGAAAATTCGTGATGAAATGGCTTATCTTCATATTCTACGTCTCGAACTGGAGAATAGTTAGACAAAAGCAAGTAGATGAACTGATGAAAAAGAGCTGAAGAAACAAGCTGGAAATGAAGGCTGAGCCTGCCACCTGACTTCTCTGCTTGTATAGTTAAATAAAGTTGTTTTTATTGGCATGCATCATATTGTCAAGATGTTGTATGACTGCCAGTGATGCGTAAACAAATAGAACTTCTTACCTTTTAAATCAGGACTTCAAAGCCCTAAATAAAAAACACAGAGTTCCCCAAAGCCCAGTTTGTTACTTCATAAACATCACCAGTGACTGACCTCTGCTAGTATGTCACATGCATATTTCAGCAGTGACAACACTTGTAAATCCATGTACAAGCAACTTGCTCCTTATTTAAGAAACATACACAGACGGGCATAACCAAGTCTTGAAAGGCATATGCCAGCACTAAATATCCCATGCAGACTTTAACCAGGAAATAGAAACTGCCAAACGTGCCTCTGTGCAGCATTGTGTGCCACTCCTTTTGCAAATTATATTCACAAACAGTCTCTAATGAGTATAGTCTGGCTGGTAGTGGCAGCGGTGGCAATTCATTCCCCCAGAGTTCCCACTCTGTGTGTAATCAGCAGCAAGATCTCAAGTCATGTCAAAGACCCGCTTTACTGCATGATTTCCTGACTCTAATCTTCACCACAGAAACTGCCTCTGTAGAATTGTATTCCCTTAATGAAAAGTTTCCACTGCATGCTACAACCATTGCCTTTCAATGTTGTGAGGATTGTTGTAAAGATAACAAGCCAAACTGTAATCAATGCATGGTTATTTTCCTTCAGATAGCTCAAAATCCTAGTTGCACGGAGCAAGAGCTGCCCCAACCAACTCAATGGTGTATTGACTCTGACATGTAAATGATAATTAAAGTACACTGGTGGCTGCTTTCCTGCAGATGAATTTTAGCCATCCAAGACATCCAAATGTTTATCACAGGTTTATATTTCTTCCCACACCCCTTTGTGTGGAGAATTTAATCAAAAAGATCCCGGAATGGGTCCACTGTGTGTATTCTGCTAATGATTTTTCAAAAGTAAGCTATTAATGTAAGTTAAAAAATTGATAAACAGGTTTTAGAATCACAAGGAAAAGGATACAGGAATTTATTTTCTGAATAACTATTATACCTCTGAAAGAGACGTAGTTGTTCTACAAAACAAAAGTGCAGCAGACAGACAGCAGATTTACCCAGCAAGTTAGGAAGGCTGCTTCTGCTTCTGAAGCCTGCTGGTTTGGGGTGGATGTTCTTGTCCATCTCAGCACCTCATTCTGAAGATCTATGTGCTATGGGGAACTGACAGATTATACACAGGAATTCATTCCTTGTTTCTCCTAAGGTCACAAGGCAAAACCAATATGGTTCCCCTGTGCTGCTCACAAGCTCCCTCTCATCAGTAACAAGCTCTTGGATAATGGAATCTTCAGCAGGAAGATGGTCTGTGCACATTAGCACTGGTATTTGTCGTTGTGCTAATTAGTCCTTCCCTGAGTATAAGGATTAGTGTCAGTCCCTAGGGCAAACTGGTGATAAAGCTCTAAGAAAATGTTTAAGCTAAATAAAGTTGGCAATGCAAATGCTTTTAAATAATAGGAATACATTTGAAACGGTTGCTATATGTGGCTTCAATGCTAATGCTTACAATGGTGATAGCTTAGAACATAATCTATGTATTAAATAAATGTGTAAATTGGATTTGGAAATATTCATGGGGACAGAGGGCTGGAGGAGCCTCTTGGGTCTTTCAGTCCAATTCTGCATTATCACAGGCCCAGTGTCATATAATCCCTCTCATAAACTTGTGTAATCTTTTTCATATGCTTGAACATGCTTCTCCCAGAATCTAGTGAAAGGACTTGCACTATCTTTCATCTCAGTTCAAGTGTCTGCTTTGAACAGGGCAGGAATGAAATCTGAATGTCACAGATGTCTGAGTATCCTAATAACTATCGTACTGGTGGATTTTCTTTTTCTTAAGTTCCCTTTCTCAGTCCAATTGAACTGTCACTTCTGCAGCCCTGGAGACAGGGGTAAATTTAATTTTAATGTATTAGAGCTGCAAGCAAGCTATGTATAGTTTTTTACCTATCTTTAGGAAAACCTTCAACAAGATTCTGGGCAACTAGTTGACCAATATGATTTTTTTGCACCATGAAGCCAAAAGATGGATCTGAAAAAGCAATATGTATGTATGAACTAGTCTTGTCTGGGATGATGCGTTCAGTTCCTGAGAGTTCGGATAAGCTTAGCTGACTACTGTTTCAATGAATAATTCACTGTCTCTAAATTTAGCTTTGATCTATGTGATTGTGTTGTGAGCTTGAAATGTACTCACATACATCATGCATAGGAGCTCTAACAGCCTTGTCCTTCCCCCTCTCATAAAAACTCCTTTCTAACCTCCAACTGTTCTCCAGGTGCATCACTCTTGCAGCTGTACCAGGGTGTTAGGGTTCACAGTTCATCAGTTTAGATATCTCTTTTTTTTTTTTTTTTTTTTTTTTTTTTTTTTTTTTTTTTAATCTTAAAAGGCTTTTCAGAGACTCCTGTGAAATCATGGAGAAATGCAGAAAGGAACAAGTTGTTGACAGAAGGGGAAAAAAATTTCTACTCCCTAGAGGCTTTTCACTTCAGAACCAGGGAGTTTGAGACTGCCAAGTCTTGCATTGTGTGCTGTATCATGAGTTGATTAAACCAGTCCTGTTGTTGGCTACCCTGCTAGTGCAAATGGCAGAGAAGATTTGTCTACTAGATTGCAACTGTGACAGTTATGGTAATAAACCATAGGATGAATTTTCTGGGTTCATAATTTGCCTTTATTAAATCTAGGTTACTCCACAAAACCTGCTGTGCTGGAAGCTCATCATTAAGACTATCACACCAAGAAAATAAGATTTAGACAATGCCATAGTCTAGGTAGTATATTACTTGTGGTTTTGTTTTTCTGTAACTAATTCACAATGATGAAACAAGAGTAACAGTTAATATCAACTATATTATATTACTGTGGGGTAGGTATGAAAAATTAAACTAATGCTGCTTAATTAGGGTAAGGAAGAAAGAGCTTCCAGTCAAAAGAAACCCAGTAGTCAGCTCTTTAAAGGCTCTACATACACTTTGAAATACCTTGGAAATGGCTGTGTCCCTTCAATTTTTAAGAAGTAGTTTGGCAATTTCTATTCCAGCACTTGCAGTAGAAGTCTTGTTCTGTTGTACAGGAAAGACATAAGCCCAGAAAACTTGTAAATAATTCCAGTATGTTTTGATTAGTTTGTGAATGACAAAGACCATGTTATATGGTTTGGTTATAAGTTTCCTCTGGTGAAAGATAAGATGGGTTCTATTAGAAATCTTAATGGATGCCAAGCCTCAAAATCATAAAGTTTTCTAAATTCGCCCAAGTGTAATTCTAAATTAGGCCATCACACTTAGTTTGAGTGAGAGAAAAAGTAGACATAAATGAGCCTGAGTGCTTAAGCGAGACAGAGATGATAAGGCTGAAAATGTTTCTGTAATTTTAATGGACAGGAGATTTATGTACTAGGCAAATAGAATAATAGAATTTTCATTAATTTGTCTTTTTAAGAATTTCTCTCTTTTCTCTATTTGTCTGCATGGATATGAAAGTCTATTAATAATAAATAGTATTATTCTGAAGATTTTTTTTTTCTAGTTTTGACCCACTGAGCCAAATGAAACCTTTTCATGATAAATCAAGTGCAGAAGGAAAGATACTGCCTGTGTAGTATTTCAAGTCGCCAGGTCCCAGAGCCTAATCTCTGCTGTAATGGTGTGAACAGCATGTAGCCTAGGGAAGGGAAACAAACCATACAGAGAGGCTAATTTGACTCAGCATGTTAATTTGGCATTGGCTAAAATGGATCCTTCAAAATCTGCTTTCTTCAGCCCTCATGAGAACTTCAGTTTCCTTTTGGAAGATACTCTCTAGTAATAAGAAGCCTCTAAATATCTGATACTAGACCCATAATATGGACTGAGAATTCCTGTTTTTCTCACCTTTGCCTTGACTCCAGGAAGAGCTTCCTTTGCATTTTTGCAGCCACTAGAAATATTTTGCCTGTTTCAATGCACAGCTTTGTAGCAATGTTTAATGAATGACTGGCAATGGTTTGCCTATCAGTCTGTGTAACCATGCAGACCTTTCTGATAAATCCAGGTCAAAATGAGCCTTGCTGATTTCTTTTTAAAAATGATTGCTAGAATATAAATGCCAAGTCAGCACAGCTGGCTGTAAAACTTAAAATATTGTTGGGATAGCAACAGCTCAGAAAGATCACAAGTAAAGCAAACTTGATAAATTCACATGGATGGGAAAAGGAAATTTTTGGAGGCAGCATAATTGCTTTTCAGGCAGTTCTGCTGAGTCTTCGGGAGTGAAAAACAGGTGGTAGGATGTATTCTGTGTGTTGGTGTGACATGTTTGACTTGGATGCTCAAGGGGACAACAAAATCAGATTAATTTGCTCAGTTTTGGGCCCCTCACTATGAGAAAGACATTGAGGTGCTGGAGAGAGTTCAGAGAAGGGCAACAAAGCTGGTGGGGGGTCTGGAGCACAAGTCTGATGAGGAGCAGCTGAGGGAACTGGGGCTGTTTAGCCTGGAGAAAAGGAGGCTGAGGGGAGACCTGATCACTGTCTACAACTACCTGAAAGGAGGTTGTAGCATGGAGGGTGTTGGTCTCTTCTCCCAAGTAACAAGTGGTAGGATGAGAGAAAATGGCCTCAAGTTGTGTCAGAGGAGGTTTAGATTGGATATTAGGAAACATTTCTTCGTGGAACGGGTTGTCAGAAATTGGAACAGGCTTCCCAGGGAAGTGGTTGAGCTGTCATCCCTGGAGGTGTTTAAAAGATGCATAGATGTGGCACTTACGGGCATGGATTAATGAAGGACTTGGCAGTGCTAGGTTAACAGTTGGACTCGATAATCTTTTCCAATCTAAATGATTCTATGCTCTCCAGTTGCTTAGCAGAGGCAAAGATTTCCACGCTGAACTGCAGAACATGTGTCTGTATCAGGGTAGGTTTGTAAATCAGTTTTGAATCCTTTGGGATGATATACCTCACCTAAATGCAATTAAAATGCAACATCATTTGTAACTCTAGTTTTCTCTGTGATCTGCTTTAAAATGTAGATATGCCTAAGAATTGTTGAGTCAGACATACATCTGGGTTAAAAAGGTGTCAAACTGCTGATTTACCTGACAGATGAGTTACAGAGACTTAATTGTGGACCTGTGTTTCTGAATATGAAAAGTGGCATTCATAACTTCTTAATTGGTGCTCCAACTGGTAATGAAAGACAATTGCTTTGTAAAACTATAACAAATGGGAAAAGAATGAGCAAGCAAGAAAACATTTGTGCTCCTACAACTACTACTACAGATGGTAGCCATTCTGAGCTGTAGATACTCCCTCACTATAAATCTATGTGTAGTATATTACTTATAGGTTGTTCTTAAACAGTATACCAATAAAAGTGTATTGATATATAGATTTTTCATTTAAATGTGACTGTTTAGAGTTGTAGCAACAGAATGTTAATGGTTAAACTGAGTGTGAAATAATGTTATCATATTACTTACAGGCTGTTCTTAAACAGTATACCAATAAAAGTGTTTTGATATATACATTTTTTTCATTCAAATGTGACTAGAGTTGTAGTAACAGAATGTTAATGGTTAAACTGAGTGTGAAATAATGTCATCATGAAAGAGTACAAATGAGGAGGAACTGTACTGGGAATTTGACAACAGGAGACTTGTCTTTCAGATGAAAACTAAAATACTGGCGAGAATTCTACCAACTGTGTCTTGATGTTACAGAAATTATAATGGATAGAGTTTCTCAGTTGGGATGTTAAAGCTGAGCTGTTAAATCTTTATGTAGGCATTATAAAAAGTGTTTAAAGCTGACCTTATTCCCCAGAAGGAGGATGAGTTACAGATTTTTAGAGACATTGCATCGGTAATTTTTTAATGTCTGACACTTCATGTATCGTGTTCCTATTTTTCCCTTGAAGATTAACTTAAAATATATTTTTTAATCATTGGAGAGTGATAATGTGAGAGATTATGATTTATGAGTGTTGAAGAAAACTGATGGTATATTTGCCTTGAGTTTATATTGCAAGTGCCGGTAGTTTGGTTAGTAGCTACAATGATATTTGATTTCTTACTCAGTATACCCCAACGCAATGCATTCAAAAGGCATTACACTGTAAAAACATATGTGAAGTTTCCTTTTCTTTTTTTTTTTTTTTTCCTATGAAATGATAATTTTCCAAGGGGAGCTTATCGCTAAGGAAGAATAGCAACTTTGAGGAATAGAGTCATGAAGAGACCGATGATCTGTTTGATTATCACAAGAGCTCATTCTGAAATCTCATTACGACTTTAGCAGTCTCTTGGTAGCCAGATGAAATTAAACAGAGGGGAAAAAATCCATCATGTTAAAACCATACATGAGGACAATCTGTCAAATCTAAATTCAGAGATAGCTCTGTTTAAAGCTGGAAGGGGTGTCTAATTCTGTGATTTCATTCCAGTGTTAACTGATACTCATTAAAGTGAAGCATGCTGTGTACTTTACAAGTATAGTTTATTTTTCTGCTTAAGTAACATCCGTAGTCAAGTCATAGTTTCATTGAATGTCCAAATCCCTCAAATTTATTGGAATTTTTATGGGATTTTTTTTTAAGACTTTGGTTTTATATGACTAAACAGCTATAAAACTAGATTAAAAAAATCAGCATTGCAAGTTGTGATGGATTAGAAACAGTATGTGACGTTGGCTTTGTTTCCTGTTTGGCTGAGTCCCACTCCTACAGAACTAGAGAGATTTAGAAAGTAAATGGGTGTTTGAATTCTTGGAAGAATAAGAAAGACTTATGGAGAATATTACAAGGTAAATATGTGGAAGGTTTACAGGAACAAAGACGTTTATCTCCTGAATCTTGAGAGAAAAAAAGTCAATGTCGGATTATAGTGTTTATGTTGGGAATATTTAGTTTTCATATAACCACTTATAACTGTCTTATTCTAAGGAATAGTGTTGATCAATGAGTCTTAGAGTACATATGAATCAAAATTGTAAAATACGGTTTTGTAATAAATATATGTAACTAAATTTTTGCGGTCAACGAGAGTGGATATTTTTAATGCATAGATGAGCTTACTTATGTGGTTAGAGGCTTTTAGTAGGAGGAAGAAACTGAATCAGTTATTTTTTCAAATAATTTGTATCATATTCCGAACCATGGAAAGATGAAGCTTAAACTAACTGATGTGAACACATGTCACTTGAAATGCTTTTTATATCTCCAAAGTATGGAAATTTATTTTTGATTTTTCAAAATGAGTATGATATTAAGAAAAACAAATACTGCTTCCCTTTTAAGTATTTTGCCATCCAACAGAAAAGTTATTCTATTTTGAGGATTCTGCTTAGCACAAATGGTCTGGTGGGAAAGCAAGGAACTCATGACTCTGGAAATTTCTCCTCTCTTGTTTTTGTCAGGAAAAGTTAACAGTTGTTCAGTAAACTCTTATCTTTTGTAATGAAACCAGGATTTTTGTTTCAATAGCAGACAAGCTGTCAAAGCTGTTTTAAGAAATAACACACAATCTCTTTTCTGTCCCCATCTTCCTATTGTTGTATTTTTAGTCTTAATGTGATGTGAGGATTATTTTTTAAATTGTTTTAAATTCCAGCAACATGCATGTATCAAGTTTCATAATGTGCATAGGAAGATATTTATTTTAAGCATCATTGTCATCTTTTTTCTTTAAAGGCACTTCTGTACCTGCATTAGAGAATATTAAATGTTGTATTTCCAAGGGCTTATTAAATATTCAGTAGTTTTCTTTTTCTGTAGTCAAACATGTCAAGGGCAATCCTTCTAAGTCCTGGAATGAAACACAAATGAACTAACTGAACCTTAAAAGTTGCTATTGAATACTCAGGTTAGAAAATATGCGTTATACAGTGAGGGGAGTTGAAGGAGGATGTGTTGAGATCCAACCCCAGAACAAGCTGCATCCAGACAGGATACAGGCTCTTTCTGGGAAAATACTGAAATATTGTGAGAGATTTTATTCAAAACTTAACCATGAAACCAGAAGTAAAGGTAACTTTGACTGCCAGCAATTCACTGTGCATTAGCCTCTTCACTGACAATGACCTGTCCATCTTGGAATACTAAATAATATGTAGAAATAGCCTGTTTTAAGGATGTGGGATGGAAAGAATAAGTATATATTAAATATGGAGTAGTATGAGTCTGAACTTGTTATGAATATGAATAACACACCTGAGAGTGGGGATCAATTTCTATCTCTGCTGCTGTTCAATTTGGGCTGTGTCTAAGCTGATAAGCCTCAGAACAACTGAAGTCAGGCCCTGGCTCCATCCCATGTCTTGGTTTCCATTGGAGAGGGAACTTGGGCAGGCAGGCTAGATGTAACCACAGCATCCTCTGACCAGGTACATTTTCCTACTGTGAAATCCAGACATGGCCTATGAGACTGTTCTCAGGTCATTTGCAGCCATTACTTTTAAAGTGGCTTTAATTTCTTAAGGCATTTAAAGAGCTAAGTACAAGGTAAAACCTGGCATTGGATGCACAGAATTTCTGTTTATCCACAGATTGCTCAATTTGCAGTCCTAGGTTTCATTGTGCTAGGTGCTGTGCAAACTCTGTCCAGAATGCCCTGATCCTAGGCGTTTATAGTTTAAAACAAAATGTGACAACAGACAAAAGGAATGAGTGTCTTTTCCCAAAGTCAGTGATGTATACGCTATTATGTGCATGATGAAAAGCGTACATCTCATTGTTTTACATTGCTATGAATGGAAATTGCAGGATCATCAAGAAAACTGTCACCAGATTAATATTTTTTTCTTGTCTTTGTTCTATCCTCTGAAAGATGATTGCCTTTTGGATAACAGAGTAGGATACTCAGCAGATTTTGGAAATGACTGAATGTCTTTTTCCTTTAGGGATAATAAAGCACCATTGAATGTAGGTGCACAGTTAAAAATCTTGAGCTGCTTTGCCAAGTGCTGAGTGCCAAGTGCACTGTGGCCTTTCATAGTGTTTATGTTAAGCAAAGCAGTAATAAATAGCTTGTCAAGCAGTTCTACCTGTAGTTAATCCCTTGGTATTTGGCATGTTTTTAGAAAGGATTTGAACCAGAATGGATTCTCTTTCTGAAATAAAGCCCAGAAACAGCTGCTAATTATTTAGATAGTATTAGATTAATTGCACCATTGAATGCACATTTAATCCCTATTATGTCTGAGTTGTTGGTAAAATTTAGTTTGTCTAGTTTGAGTGTAATTTTCTGTTCTTTTCAGAAAAAAACATTCACAGTTGCCTGAATTCACTGTTGCCCAAAAGTTCCCACACAGATTGCAAACTATAGTGCTGACTTAGGTCCAGTGATCCTCAAACTCCCCAGATTTGTTTGCTTTTTCACTCCTTCACTGTGTAGAAAGATGCTGTAGGTTGCCCTAGTAGCATCCCAAGCGTCATTCTTAGCCCACTGGTGGGTTAGAATCTGATAAATTTTCTGTCCATGTTACAGAGAGGTTTTGTAACAGTCTACCGAAATTAATTCACTTAGGTAATATAAATCTGATTGTATTTGCTGACTCCAGTTGTCTCACACAAGACTGAGGCTTTTTGGAGTATGTTGGTGTCAGGTGCCAGGGAGAAATGAGTAATGAACGTGCAGCAATTTTGTAGTTAAGGCAAAGGCAGAAAAGCCTGTTTGGTAAAAATCAGCCAGACAGCATAAGACTGTTTGCTTAGGTTGTGACTAGAAGTTCAAACTGGATAATAAGTGTTCAGTTGAGTTCCTGAGTCAGTCCTTTCTGAAAGATAACAGATTTAGAGCATTTGAAATGGAGGGGCTTGGTGTAATAACTTCGTTTCATTGATTGAGGAGAAGCAGCCATGAACAAGCTTCAAAACTCTTATATAGGTAGATATATAGGGTTTTTTGATAGATATATCTTGTGAATCTAAATATAATAAATTTGCCAGGACTGCGTTGCAAATTTAAACTTGTTTCTCAGAATAAAAGCAATTCTCTCTACCACTTGTAGAGACAACATTTTGCTGTCTAACTAATGTTCTGTGTTAGAAAAATGAAACCATTCAGTATTGTACCAGCCCAAATGAACTACTGTGGTGCAGAATACTAAATTTGAGTGCTAATATGAAATTTGATCATTTAAACCTGAAGTACACAAAACCAGTTTTGCTGCAATGTTGTAGCCTGGATTAAAGTGACAAAACAGAGGCATTCTTGCTTATGGCTGCTATTCTGTCTCCCGTGTATAATAATACTAGCTATAAAATGGCTATTAAGCTGAAAATCTAGAATAACAAACACATTGATAATATGTTATAAACCCTGGCATTTAAGCACATCCTCTATTCATGTATCAGCCACTACTGTTAAAGTGCTAACATAGTGGTACAGTACTGTTGTTTAAAAGAAGTTAAGCATTGTAGCAAAGGAACAACTGCCCTCAAAACACCTTTTCTTTCAGTGCGTTTTATTCGGTGTAAGAATGTTTATCTCCCCCTCCAGTTGTTTGGCTCAGTGTTAATTCTTATGAGATCCTGTCCTGGATGTTCTGTTTTCTTCAATGTTTAACTAGGATGACTGAGTTGAATATCAGGCAGTAAATGTTTTTTAAAGTCCTTAATAATCCTTCCTGAGGGCTGTCTGCAGGTTATTTAACTGATTTTTATCTGTTCATGTGCCCCTGCTAGAGATGCATTTGTATCTCCTCATTTGTTAAAATCATCCTGGATTTTCAACTCTCACCACAGTGAGAGAGGTTCTACTAGGTTTACTCTGAGTCCTGTCTGAGAACATGAGTGGTGGATAGCCATGAACATAAAAAGCTGTGCAATCAACTCTACCTGTAACATGGAAGGAATTTTCTATCAGTGAATATCCTGGTTTGTGATTCATTGAAAAGCCAAATTAAAGCTTTTGTTTGGATCTGTTCCTAGGACCTTTGGAGATGCCCTTCAGGCTAGGTGTGAGTTCCTGAACCATAATCTCAAGACCATTAGGGTCAGTGTGGTTTTCCACTCTTCTTTATGTGAGAGGTAGAGAGCCTTAAATTTTGCTGTGGCTGGTATGTATGGGGGCTGTTTGTAAAGTACCTTGCCAACTGAAGGGTATTCAAGTGATTGAGAACAGATTTAAGAATTCGTTGCCACTTTCTGAATGAGTTGCAACCTGTCGCGGTGTCCAGGATCATGAATATTCCCTGCTCCCACACTCCTGGCCTATGTGTGTGAGCTGCCTGCTGCTCTCCTCTGGCTCAGGTACAAAGTTTTATGCATATGAATTTGTGAATCATTTGGGGATGAATCAGTAAAAGACTTACAATGATCACTGGCGTTGTTAGTATTAATGTGAAGAGCTGTGTGGTTCTGATGTCTCTTTTCCCTCTTTTTGTTTCAGTTCATCGCCTTTGCCTCTTTATTCTTCATTCTAGTTTCGATCACAACCTTTTGCCTGGAAACACATGAGGCTTTCAATACTATCATAAACAAAACTGAGCAGGTTGTCAATGGGACAGAAACTGTGCTACAGTACGAAATTGAGACAGATCCTGCCCTGACATACGTGGAAGGAGTCTGCGTGGTGTGGTTTACATTTGAATTTTTAGTACGCGTTATTTTTTCCCCCAACAAACTTGAATTCATCAAAAACCTCTTGAATATCATTGACTTTGTGGCCATCCTGCCCTTTTACCTAGAAGTGGGCCTGAGTGGGCTCTCGTCCAAAGCTGCTAAGGATGTGCTTGGTTTCCTCAGGGTGGTAAGGTTTGTCAGGATCCTGCGAATCTTCAAGCTCACTCGGCACTTTGTGGGACTCAGGGTGCTGGGCCACACTCTGCGAGCCAGCACCAATGAATTTTTGCTGCTGATAATATTCCTGGCACTCGGTGTTTTGATATTTGCCACCATGATCTACTACGCAGAGCGGGTGGGAGCCCAGCCTAATGACCCATCAGCAAGTGAGCACACACAGTTCAAAAATATCCCTATAGGCTTCTGGTGGGCTGTAGTCACCATGACCACCCTGGGATATGGGGACATGTATCCACGGACTTGGTCAGGCATGCTGGTGGGAGCTCTGTGTGCGCTGGCAGGGGTACTCACCATAGCCATGCCTGTGCCTGTGATAGTTAACAATTTTGGGATGTACTACTCCCTGGCCATGGCAAAGCAGAAACTGCCAAGGAAGCGGAAGAAGCACATCCCTCCTGCTCCTCAAGCCAGCTCACCCACCTTCTGCAAGACAGACTTGAACATGGCCTGCAATAGCACACAGGGTGACATCTGCCTGGGCAAGGAAAACCAGATGATGGAGCACAACAGATCATCAGGTAGGACCCCACTGGAAATGCATGTCCTCTGAAAACACTTTATAGACCAGTATGTTTGGTAGGGATCAGAAAGCAGCCAGTCTTTCTGCCAGGAGAAGAACGTAGCTCCCACCCTTCTCCCCTCCAGTGTTTGCGTGTGTCAGTCTCATAGAGGACAAAATAGGTATAGCAATGTTCCCAAACCTCTATGTAGCTGGTCTATACAGTTTTGCTTGCTCTGTTGAGAATGCTTTCCTGCTGATGATATCAACCTTTTCTTTTGCCTGTTGTTTGTTGCGTTGTATGGATGTTTCTTGTTTTTCTGCATGACTGTGACTATTTGAGCAGCCACCGTGTCCCACCCTGTTGGACTCCATGGTGTTTTGCCTCAGTGTCTGTCTCTCGTGTCAGCTTTGCCTGTGTCACATCGTGGCCTGTTAAGCAAGATCCTACAAAGAAGCAGTCATTTAAAAGGAGCAGGTGCTTTACATCAAAAGCCCAGCACTCAAAGGAAATAAGAAGAAATTATCTTTCTAGTTTTCTTTCCATTTGGCATTCTGCTTCCCTGGCTAGAAGAACCTCCTTCGTCTGTGTTAGATGAAACATTGCATGATATTTACTATTATTTGAATGATAATAGCATATATGATGTAAATTTTGTCAAGAAAAATGAAAATGACGGCCCCTAGCAATATCATTGTTATTAGTGTTGATTTTTATGATTTATATTACCTTATTTGTTAGAGTTCCAGATGGTGGATAGAGTATTTTGTGCTAATCAATGTGAAAATGCATGTCAAATGACAGCCTCTGCCCTTCCAAACCAATGCCCCATATCCCATGTATCTTCAAATTAAAGAGTAAAATTTACCTTTCAGTATAACTAAAATTATTTTTTTAGCAGCAAGGATTTTTTTGTTTATTTCTTAAAGTTGTTTATTCTTAAACCAAGCACAGTCTAGTTACAAAGCTCACATACCAGTCATGAGACTCCTGTTGGAAAGTTGCTAAAAAATAACAGCAAAACCAACATGACTGGTGTCATTCAGTAATTGAAATTTATTTTTTAAAAATAAGAGTTTTGAAAGTCAGTCTCTGAACAATATCAGTCTTTTATCTGATGCTCTGTTACTGAATAGCATTTATGTTCAAATAAGCTCAGTTTCAGTCTCTGAGTGTTCACAAAGTTGACACAGCTTATTGAACATCCTAAACATATTTAAGAGGATGGAAACCCTCGAAAGGACTCACACTGAGCACACTGAGGATGGAATATAGTTTTACAGTGCTTTGACTGATACCCACTTTCGGACAACATCTTTAAAGTGTTAATGCTAACAGCTTTTTCATGCTATCAGGTGCTGCTAAAGATATTCCAGAATGGAAGAGGCTCAGTGTGATCAGAGCAGAGAGACACTTTTCTGTGTCTGCAGCTTTATTTACAAAGTGCTATAATCCTTGATGTTAGAAAGGGAAAAATCCTTGCATTAGAATATGCCAACAGGAGCCATTTTATGGTGTCACCTTTCTCTTCAGTAGTGTCGCTGCTCACACTGTGCATTGTAGCTTTGTTTCTGATAGAAAATGCTATTAGAATCACGAGGAATTTTGTGCAAAACTTCAAGTCTGAATACAGCCCATCGCACTAACACTTCAGAAAAACACATGCTTAGGTTTAAATGCAAAGGTAAATCCAAACATGCCATTACCTCTTATATGCTGTACTGAGCAGAGATTTTTTTTCTTTAAGTGTGGCCTGAATATGAAATAGTAAATAATTTTAAAAGAGATTCCTTTGGGAGTGCCAAATCAGGAGAGGTGAGAGTTTCACTGTTTGACAAAATAAACTACACAGACCAAAGACACCATTAATGTTTGGTACTTATGATGACAAGCCATGCAAGCGTGATAAGTATAGAAATGAAAGCTAAGTGTGTTATTAAACAGGCTTTAGTGCCAAAAGTTGAAAATTTGACCCTTCTGGGGGCAGAGTTGTCTTTAAAATATGTTAAATGACAATTTATAAGCAACAATAACTAACATGACCTCTTATTTACAAAAAGGATAACCAAAATAATAAATACTTGTTTTAAATATCCAAGGCTGGCTGTACTCTGAAAAGTTACAGTCCATAATAGGCAACGAACTGAGCCTCGATTTGATTATTTCTTATTTCATGTTAGCTTAGTATAACTTTATATGAGATTTAAAAGAACAGAAAAGTCAAAATATCATTTGTTCTTGAATAAAAAATATACTTTTTGTCATTTTGTACTGATTAATGGTGAACTGAAATCTTGTTTTCTTCTAATGATTTACCTTATAATTATTTTTTGAGTGATGGGAAAACCCAGCATTCAGCATAAGCTCTTTGTGATGTCTCATTTCCTCATTCATTCTTGTCTGTAAATGGGCATGGTGCTTTAACCAGTGTTATCAGGTGAAGACAGTGCAGGAAGTGAGCAGCCACTCTCACCTGGGGAAAGGCTCCCTCCAATCAGACGCTCTAGTACCAGAGACAAAAACAGAAGAGGGGGAACATGTTTCCTACTGACAACAGGTGATTACACGTGTGCTACTGATGGAGGGATCAGGAAAGGTATGGATGTCTTTCATTAGATCATAAAAGGTTACTCAGCAATGTGCTTGTGAAAAGCAAGCTTAGAGTAAAATGTTGTACACAATGTTCTTAGAGGAAACGCTGTACTCACAATGTATCTTTTTTTTTTCTTTATTCCTTTATTTCCTCTTAGAAACACTCATCTCCTTTAGCCTTCACAAAAATGTGCTTGATGTTGGACCATCATTTCACTTGTGACTACATTTGTCTTTTACCTGTATTGGAAAAGCCTGCAATTCAGACCTCACTTATTCAACCACTCATCACTCAATACGATTTGTCATTCTAAAAGCCTAATTACTTATTAGCTTTGTTCTGCACTTAATAACTTAGTAAAAATTACAGCTGAATAAATTACAATTAAAAGGTTGAAATGTCAAGTAAGCAACATTTTTAGTTCTGAACATAAGAGAGCACATAATGAGATTTAGATTTATTTCAAATAAAAGTTTGAGTTTAAAATGCCACAAAATACTTCCTCTTTATAGCACACCACTAATGCTAAAAAGTGACTGTCTTCTCCAACTAGAATTAAAATACAATAAACAATGCTTGATCTTGCCAGGTGCTAAAAATGCCTTTCTAGTTACTCAGCCTCTTCAAATCTGATTACTCACTGTTCAGCAGGATTGGATTTCCCAGGCAGAGTTTGGCAAAGCTTCTGTCATTATATGGATCACCCAGGTGACTGATGGTGGGGCTATCCCATCAGGCCACATCTGGGTGCAGCTGGAAACCTAACCTCAGGACATAGATCCAAAATCAGCAATGTCAGTGGTAGTCTTGCTGTTTCCTTAGATAGGAATTGCTTTGGTTTCTCGGCAAACTGTATCATTCTGACAGCTTTCACACTCCTGAGTACTGAAGTGCAGTTCACCTCAGAGTTCATTTGAAGTAGCCATGTGACAGTGGACAAACATTTTTGGCTGAGATTTTTCTGCCCTTATTTATTTATTTATTTATTTATTTATTTATTTATTTATTTCTTGCTTTGTGTATCATAAACATAGATGTCCCAGCCAGCCACAGACATTAAAAGACTTCTCTTGGGTTATCCTGCGAATGGTCTTTTTACATTTGAAAAGCATGAGCTTGGTAGATAGAACCTGTGAAGGCAGACATGCAACCAGAGTTAAATGTGTGTGGTATTTGTAAATAATGTTTAGATTGAATGGGACTTCATTGCAAACATGTTTTTGCACAGATTTAAGACACTTTCCTCTGAGTGTATAGTCTTCTCAATGACTAGGATTATTTACATTATCTCTACTGGTAAAGGTCCAGTCTTTCGAGAAGGTCAGAAACACCTGAATAAGGCAGATTACCATGGTATCTTGCAAGATAAGGTTCTTGACTTCTTTTAGAAATATTAGTATAAACATTTGAGTGCTGTTCACTTAGCAGTAATCATAATTAGATCAGAAGTAATAAAAAAGTTACCTATTAGCTACTAAAGACGTATTCATATAACAATAAAACCTGTTTTATGCTGAGACCATGTGGACATTTTCAGTTCAAAATGTAAGTTCAATAAAAAAATGTTTCATAGTTTTTACTAGAAAAATGAGTCTTGAGTTCAGAACTGACAGTTTCTCAATGAGAAATATGCTCTTTGGCTGGCTCTGGTGATAACCTTAGTCTAGGCTAGAATATTTTAGCCACTGACTTTGAAGTTTATTTTATACAGAGCAGGAAGTTAGCTCATAAGCAGGAAACATTTTCAAGTAGCATCCAAATGGTCTTGAACACTTGAATTTAATTCAAACATCAAGTCTATTACTTTTTAATTTTATTTTTTCCCTTTCATTGTTTTGGTACTTTCTTCTTGTTTGGTTCATTCCTAGATTGGTTCTTTGTTGTGTTCAATGATCATTTATTCTAAGCTTTTTTGTGTTAATAGCTTATCTCCATCTCTAAAATGATACTGATTCAGAGGTGATCCAAATCCCAAGGAAATACTTAGAAAGTGCTGATTTTGGATCATCTCTCTATTCATTTTGTGTATCTGGTTTTCATTTTTTAGAAGTTCCTGTTTTCTTTATCATCTTTACCATCTTCCTCTATCAGTTCTTTGTTTTCATCGTTACAAAAGTAGAAATTATTTAAAAAAAAAATGTTTTCTAGTTTCTGTATGAAAAAAAAAAACTACCTGATTATTATTTTTTTTTTAAGCTTTATGTTTACAGGGGAGGTTAAATATATACACTAGCTTTGTGCTTTCCTTTTATTCCCCTTTCAAGCATGATTCTTTCTAATCTGTGTAAATACTGATAGAAAATCAGAAACTGGAGGCTGTTTTTGAAATGTATCAAAAGTCTGTGAAGCATCACAGTGTAGCCTGCCCTTGCAATCTGGAGATAACATTGTACAAAGTTTTAGCAGACATAAAGTTATACATTTCCTTTAAATATAGTTTTATAGTATGGAATTCTCAATAGGTAAGAAATATGTTAATTGTTGTTTGGGGTGGACCTAAGATATGGTTTTTCCTGAAGATACTAACAACTGTCCGTTAACTGCCTATTATCTGGGCATCTGGAATTTGAGCCAGTTAACTGTTTCAGTAGGACCAAAAAAAAGGCCTTGTGACATCCTGTATAATGTTTAGCTGTATTGTCACTGACATTTTATAGCTTCTGGAGGAAAAGTCTTGGTATTTTGCTGTAGGCAAATTATACCTGAATGTCTTAACCTGACAAACACTCAGGCACATACTTGTCTCCAAGGAAATAGGTAGTGCCATGGAAATCAATGGGACTTCTTGTGCTTGCAGTGAAGCACGTATTTGTGTACTGGAGGAGGGAGGTTCTGCCCAGCTTCATCTTCATTGTATTTCCTTTCTGAAATCTCTCTCCAAATTGATGGATTGATGCTTTTCTTCATAAGTGGGATTATTTGGATACTATTGAAAATATTTGAGTATTGAGACAGTGAGGCAGTGAATAACATATTTTTATAGCATAGCCTCTACACAGTGAACACAATCTACATATCTGTAGCAAAAAGTAGGTAGCTAGAGCTCACAGTGTATGTGAATAAAAATGTCTGCAAGTGCGATGTTCCCTCCAAATTGTGAAGCAATATGTGGTTGCCTCACTTAATGATTAATTGTTTACTATTTGCATATGTGGATTAATACTGTTTATTTCATTTGAGTCAGCTGGAGAATGAGCACAAATACAGTGTTTTAAATTTGCCAATCAGGAGGCATTTGCAAGTATGTCAAAATCTGCTGTCTTATTATACTTCAATATTAGCCACAAAGTCTTAGGGGTTAATATTTCTGAAGATGGAGCTTCTTCCCCATAGTATCGTTCACTCTGCAGAAGGGATTCACAGATACTGTATGAAATTTTATCTTGTTTTTGTTTTATTTATTTTTAAAGAAAAATTATCTTTTATTAGTGATTTGATTTAGCAGAGATTATGTAATTCTAAGTGTTTTGATAGTCTGTTTTAATGGGGTTTTGATTACGCTTAACCAGACAGCTCACCCAGTAACTGTGTTGGGATTCTTTATCTTGCACCCTGTACAATGCTGCTGAAGCCAACAGAGCAGCACTGAGTGCAAGATGGAAAGTGGAAGAGCAGTTCAGACTTCTCGTGTGGTGGTCTGTTTAATTTTCTGGAAAAGAATAGCTACATTAATTTGTAAATAATTTTATTTATTAATATATTTCAGTAGTAATGTGTCTCAGCATTGAGTTATTTTGCAGGCAGATTCTCTGTGAGGCCCAGATAGCTCCTTAGATTACATGACATTGTATTGTTTGTCTTTGTCTGTGCTTTTTTTTTTTTGGCTGAATTCAACTGATGTCTGTGCATTTTCTCATACAAGGCTACGAAAAATCTCGAAGCTTAAACAACATAGCTGGCTTGACAGGCAATGCTCTGCGACTGTCTCCAGTAACATCACCCTACAGCTCACCTTGTCCTCTAAGGCGCTCTCGGTCTCCCATTCCTTCCATCTTGTAAACCAGATGGCATCAATCGGCTACATAGTATTAATTCAAATACTGTTTACCACATACGGGAAATAAATGTAGCATTAACCATAGGCTCCACAAATATGGTATAACTCCTGCATGGTATAACTGTCAGTAGTAAGCAATGCCACTTGGGTAGCTGAAGATTTTTATCTTGGCTTCTAAGGATTACCTAAGGTAGCGCTTCTCTTTTTATCTACTATATTGTCCTACTTTCTTGTGGCAATAAAAGGACAGGTAGTGGATGCCGTTGGCCAGTATATTCAATAAATAAGCATATTTTCAGGGAGATTTACTTAAAATAATGTGCTTCCAATTAATTATCAGTCACTCCATTGAACCTCCATTTCTTGTGACTCTAATCCATTCTGAAGATGTCTGGAATCGTGTCTTGATTGTGAACAATGTGACTTGGGTCTGCTCATTTGCATGGACCATCCTGTCTCCATCACCTGAGAAGCCGTGTTGCCAATCACGGAGACCACAGAGGGCTCTGGATGTGTGTTCTCACATTGCACCATCCTGCTGAGATGAAAGCACTGATAAACTGGTCTGCATGTGGGATTGTTTTTCTTTGTTTAACCTTTTTCCTTTATTTTTAAACGATCTATTTGTTTATAAATGGCTTTGTTTTGTGATTAACTGACCTTGGTATGGGATTGTTGTATCAGAGTTCTGAATGTCTCCGGTTGTTTGCACACAGATAACTGCAAAGAGGTTGTCATTACTGGTTACACGCAAGCAGAAGCCAGATCTCTTTCTTAATGGCTTGGGGAAGGCACAAAACATGCAAGAAAGGTAAACGCCATCCAGACTTGCAATTTTAAGCTAGCAAGTGCTGCTTGGTACTGTAGTAATTTCTCTACTGCAGGGTTCTTCAACATTTTCAAAGTTTGATTACCAAGTAAAACTGAGAAGATTATTGGGGGCTTTTTTTTTTTTGTACCACTGTAAGAGGGCGGTATTTCTGAAGTTGGGTTTTTGACCAGCCTTATACCTCTGGCTCATGAACTTCAAAATTTTTTTTCAGTCAATGTTTTTTGAGGTGCTTTGTCCTAAATGTTGTTTGTCTGTCTGTTTTGCAACCTGTCTACTGTATTCTCCATCTGTCTCCATAAAGCACAGAGATACTGTTAAAATGCCCCCCTTTTAAGGCTAACTAAGGACTTTTTTCTCCTTTTCTCTTTTTTCGTATGGACTACACTTATGTGTATAGATACAAATATATATATTTTTGAAGTGCAAGTTAGTGTCCTCTAGACTAACTCGTGAGCACTCTGAAGATTTTTCAAGTGGGATTTAGTAGGGGCTTTACAGTACTGACCGGTTGCCTATTGCATCAATCTTCCTCCTAGCAACCAGCATTCATTACAGTTTTGAAACTGTATCTCCTCTAGTGGCTTTTTCATTCAATATTAGCCTCTGTTTATGCAAAAGGACAAATGCAATGGCAGATTTGATGTTCTGGGCTGGTGAGGGAAAATTACCCTAAAATGTAGAGTTTTAGAACTATGTGGGGAAGACCATAACAACCTAATTCTTAAGAGATCCTTGATATTTTTGAATAATCCCTGAATGCCATGTTTTATTTTTTTTTTGTTAGGAAAAGAAATATAACTTATTGTTGACCATGTAACATGTTCTTGTGTATATAGCCTAACCCAATAGCATGACCTGCATGTCAGAATTCTTGTACAATAATGTATTTATCAAAGTATACATTTCTGATATTGAGAGATGTACATTGATTTAGTTTTGGTAAAATATTGTCAATAGAGAGATAATTGCAAACAGCTTTTAGCAAAGGAATTAATATAATATCTGGTGCTGCTGTTATATTAACTACAGTGTTGTACAGAATTTATCATGGATTTTTGACTGCTGAAAAAGGGACAATGGAATTTAGCCATACCAAGGACTGTACTGGAAAGAGACTGCTGCTGCTGAATGGGCCCTGATATACAACTCATGCCTTGAGGAGGTCACTGAGACTTTACATGGGAAGTAGAACTTGTTAAAGAAGACTAAAGACTGCTCGTAATTACTGCTGCCAGAGGAAGGGGTGACTAGTCACTGTTGATGAGTCATCTGTAAATAAAATGTATGTGCATGGAATATCAGTTTTTATCTATATAAAAAAAAGCTGAATTCAAGTCATCATTGCTAAGCCTCCATGCAAAGACCCACACCCCTGTGTATATTCTTCCTGGTTCCTGCAGTAAGTTGTGCTGTGGATCATACAAAGACACACATTTAATAATGATAGTGATGTAAACTACATCTGTCTTGACTTCTGGCATAATAATGGTATATTTTGCAAAGGTCACAAATATCAACAGAGTAGGTTTGCATAAGTCCTTGCTTTTTCAGTTTGCCATGATCTATATTTGTATGAATTCTGGTGTACATGCCAAGTTTTAAGTTTACTTTTCACTTTGATAACAGAAATGTGACTGCAGACAAACATCACTGACTGTTCACAGCACACAGTCTTCTTTCATTGTTACCTCAAACTATAAGCATAAGAAGAAATAAAATTCTGGCAGCAAGACTATTTTGGTTTTATTTTTTATTTTTTAATTCAGTGTTGCAAACTCAACATCAATAAATATAAAAATGTATTAAAATTATATCCTACAAATGTATATTTTACATAAAAGAGATATTCTTTAATTAGTTACTTTCTGTGATTTTTGTGGTAAATGGATCTAGTCTATTCTATGTTTATGAGGCATTGTAGTGCTACGATGTGGTAATTATGTTCTCTCCATCCTATTCAGCGGGAAATTCTCCAGAATCTGTTTTGTCACCCTGGTGTCCCGACTGTAGGGACCTGTCCCAGTTGTGAAACTCTGTATCGTGGAACTTCTGTGAACATGTCAAGGTGCATGCACGATCCTGGTGGAAACCAGTGGAAATGTAATACCTGAATTGGAGAATAAAAGGTAAAAGACCTGGGGAGGAACTTGGAACATAACTTCTAAAGTGGCTCATGCGCTTTCTTTAGCTATATCGGTCTCCCGCCTGCCACTGGCCATCCCAGTTCTCAAACCAGTTTACTGGGGTACATGAAGAGCGAATTCAAAGACTAGCATAAGCTGGTTTCTAAAACAATTGAAAATCTTCCTTCTTTTTAATAACCTCATGCAGAAATTGTGATTGGGCTAGATATTGTCAGACTCAAGGCAGTTTTATTGCATCCAGCAGTTTCACTGCATCCTGGTGTGAAGTCAACCTGAACAGGAGGTGATAAATGGTTGATTAAAACTCCTAATCCAATACTGTATTTGGAGCAACCAGTGAAATTCCTGAATGCATGAGCAGAGTGTCTGAGAGGGGTGAGGGAGCTAGTACAGCTGTTTACATGATCTGAGAGGCCCTTACCACAGTATTCTGGAAAAGGTGCTAGAATGTAAGAAAGATTCCAGAAAACAGGATGAAGAGGTATTCAAATTTTGGAAAATATGTTATAGTGACATACCAAGGTGCTGACTTTGCCCAAAGGTTAAAAGTTGATTGGACTGGGACCTGTGAGCAGTATCCACATGAAGGAGAGTTGTGGTGGTCAACCAGGACAAAGCTCATAGCTAACTGCCATCATGCAGGTCTGATGTCTGCCCTCTGAGCACCCAGGGGGAGGTGTCTGGCTTTCCTCAGTGCTACATGGAGACAGTGAGGACCCCAAGATGGGATGCAGACAATGTGATGTCGGGTGCTGTGCAAGACTGTAGAAAACACTGGTAGCCAGATGGTGTCTGACATTTTCTACTGTCTCTGAATGATAAGGAATTTAAACCTGGATGGACCTCCACAGACATAGAGTCTTGAGTCCAGAATGTCCCTATTGCAGCCTCTTATTTTTTCCCCTGCAGAACCAAGGCCATGTTTAAATGCTTTCTTTTAAAACACATCTGGAGCACAATCTGATAGTGAGCCCATTAACTATTCACTTGTCTTGGGACTACCACTCAAACACGATTGTTCTAAGAGGAAGAGGTGGCTTAACCACCAGCCCTCAAAGGCTACCCCTCCTGTTCTTCTGCTTCAGGGCCCAAGAAGGAGTGAAAGTGAATTTTCATAGGAGGTAGGTCACCAAGATTTAATTTTCTCGGATCAAGAAAGACTTCGAACCTAGATTTCACTCTTCAGGGTAAGGCAGTTCTTAGGTCTCAGATATTATGTAAAGGATAGACAGCACATTTAGATTCACTTCTTTTTTTGATCATCCTTTAAAAATAAGTAGGGGTAATGATCTTTTATACAAAGGCTCTTCACAGTGTGATGTACTTACACAGAGCAGATCTACCTGAGCACCCAGAGGCCTCCAACCCTGCAGAAGCGAAACTGTTCCTGGAGGAAGGAGTTTTGGGTCAAAGAGGAAGATACTTGTGTGAGTGTGGATATTCTGTAGGTAAAATACTCACCAAGGTGAAGTTGTGGGAATATCTGGGCCTGCTTTAAGAATCAAAAACCTTATTTAATACTTGTATAAGTAAGACTTGAGGGTTAGAAGTCAGAACTATAAGGAGTTAAGCAATGAGTTTAGAAGCAATGCATCTATTAAGACTATTGACCAAAGGCTTGATTGCCTGTTAAAATTATAATGTCAAAATGTCAAAAGTGAGCATCTTTTTGAAAGATAAACCTGTGGAACAGCAGGGTGGGTGGAGAGATCAAAAACTGTGATATTTTGTGGAGATGAGCACGTTGTGTGAACTTTGGACTTTGAATGTAGTTATTGTTCTTATTGGGTCTCCTTCAGCACTGAGAAAACTTTGCTGTTCCAGTGAATGCTGAGACACTGTATTACAAGTGTTATAGGTGTGTACTGTAAATTGGTGCCAGAGTTGCTAAGCAACATGCAGCTGATGATAATTAATACTATGCTGTGTGTCAGGGGGCTTTTTCATGTGTGAAACAGTTATTGTTCCTAAAAGTTCTCTTACAAAAGGCCTGGATTAAATTAAAACTGTTAAAAGAGAAGGAAATTTAAGGAAGCTTCTGTGCAGATGAGTTATTGAAAACTAGAGGGGGAAGGGGTCAATCTGAAATGAGCAAACTTACCAGCATATTTCATATGAATATATGAATTTTCAAAGTCATGAATGAATTAAACTATATGAAAGAGGAGGACATTTTATCATCAGAATAAATCACGCAGAAGTCAGATAAAGGAAATTGAAATGGAAAACTGCTACTAGAAAGAGAAAATGAATATATTAATAAGCTGTATTACAAGCAGTGGTTTGAATGATTCCATAACAGATCCTTTGAATATTAACTGAGTGAGAAGAAATTAAAAAAAAAAAAGGCAGAACAGTTTTTATCAGTTTTAAGTTATCAGAAATATTAATAATTTTCTAATAGATTTTTTTCCCCTTGGAAATAGTTGTTAGTTATTTAATTTCTAACGAAACAAGTTATTTAAAAAAAAGTGGTGTGTCTTGAAGGTGAGAGTTGGCTCAGTCAGATACTGAGATCTTAGTGTTAGGCGCTGAGTACTGAGCTGGTCTGCCACTACCAGCATTTCCCTCCTACTTAACTGAATATCCATGGGACACGTTAAAATGACAGAGGTGTCTGATTCCTGGCCCCAGGGATGCAGGCCTGTCACACACCAGATCCACAAGGAACTCCATGGTGTGCCCCAGCCAGGTGTGATTGGTGCAGAGCTCCCGGCTCCACGGCACAACCTGCAGAAGCACCCTGAGCTGTTGTCTGAGTGCAGCTTCTCACTGCCTTCTGGAAAAATACATGTGCTTTCCCCACCCTCTGCAATCTCCTGCTCAAAACCCAGCCTTCTGTTGCTTGCATTTTTTTTCTCATGAGCATGTTGATGAACAGCTGACAGATTTCAGATTCATACTTTCACAGCTTCACATTCACACGTGGCAATATTCCACCGTATTTTAAAAAAAGAAAATGGAGGTGGACAATTTTTGAAAATTTAGCACCAAAATGCTATGCATTTCATTTAACATTTCCTGAATTATTTGCAGGTGGAAGACTAGAGAGCAGTTTAAAACCAGGGCCACAGCTAGGCTGTACTAAAACTTTCAGGATATATTCATTCTATATTATTCATCTGTTTAGAGCACTGCTGCATTTTACTATCACATGAAGCTCTCAGTTTTCTTCCCAAATAGGATTTGGAGATAAGATGCTAGAGCAAGTCAGAGAGTACTATTTTAAGTTAAATATTTTCTCTATAGAATGGTTGTGACTCCTATAGGACTGTAAACATGAATTGTAATACTAAGAAAAATATATTGCTTGGGAAATACTGAGACTGTAATAGGTAGCTGTAATCCATCTTTGTCTTGCCGAATAGTACAGGCACCCTTTCTTTAAAACACAGAAAGCAGACAATTTTGTGTTGACATCCTCAAAGCACCTGCATAAGATAATGAACATAATGAAGAAAGTGAAAGTTGTTTCCCTTGACCTTCAGACAGCTTATTTTTAAAAGCAGCAAGATCAGACTTATTTAAGAAGGCTGGCCTTTGCTGTGAAGAAATGCAAAACTTCATCAATGTGGAGAATTATAAACCGTAGCCACATTATCCTATTAGGCTGATACTGAATATAGAACAGATTTTCAGTTTCTTACCGGGATTTCCTTGCTTTGTGGCTAAATACAGCACAAGGGTTTTATGAAAATCTTATTTCTCTACGCCTATGAATGTTGTTGGTACAATGCAGTGTTTGTCACTCTGAAACTCTTAAAACAATGTCATTGTTTAATAGCACTTTTTCTTTTTTTTTTTTTTTGCATATTGACGACATGAAAAACCAAGTTTCTCCTGAAACTGGAAAGGGGGGTAGAGGGAGCACTGAAGGATGCAGTTTTCTTGAACTCTTACGGAAATTGGTCACATGTGACTGCAACCACACAGAAATAAAAATATGAAAATATGCACCTTTCCCTCTGACATTGACTGTAACATTTCCAGTTCTGAAATTCCTCTTCATAGTTTTGGTTGGAAATCATAGCAACAAAATTTATGCATTTACTGTTGTTTATAACCCCTTCTTAACCCTACATAAGTTTTCTTTAAATCTGTGAATAATGTAATAATTATAGAGCTTAATAGCACCACGACTGAGCTCAGAGAAGAACTTATACACAAAATTAATAGGTCCATCTGTAATTATTGAAGAGTTTTCTCAGTACAGTACATTATCTGAAAAAGTTCACAGCACGAAATGGCGTCACTGAAATGAATGGCAAAACTGTCCTTGGCTTAGTTAAGTGAGAATAGGTCTTGGGAAGTAACAGGTTCATGTTGTGGACATTTCCAGGACATATATCACTAACATCTTAGTATTCAAACATATTTCAGCTGAAATAATAATGATAATTATGATAACAATTATAATGATGTTAATAATAACAATAAATTAATTGCCCATGCTTCATCTCAGTGGTCACTATATCTGGCTTGAATACAAGTAGCTATAAGTATATGCAGCCACAGTTTTTATCTGTGCCCCATTCACCTTTTCTCCACCCTCCTCCGGTGGCTGCTGCAGCAGAACAGCCTGTGCCAGTGCCTGGGGCTTCAGGCTGCGTCTGGAAGGTCCAACCTCCTCCCCCAATACAGAGGTGGGGAGGAGAAGGTGATTGTCACCTCTGCACCCAACTCACCCATGGGGTGTGCAGCAATACCTTCATCCCATGCGTGCCTGGTGCATCCTCCAAGCAAACCACTTGTCTTTCTCCAGAGGTAAAGAACGTAGATCAAGGACATCCAGAAAGTGATTTTTACCCATATAGGAGATATACCTCTTTCAGTACCAATCAGACTGATCTCTGTGCCTGTTGACAGAAAAAGTAGCTGGACCTTTGTCCACCCTGGCTCAGAGGCAGAGGCTCAGCAAAGAGACAACGTGCCCCTGCCCCAGTGCCTGCTTCTTCAGGTGCTTTACTTGCTCTCGGAGATGTGCCTTGACAAGTCTCTTTCATGAACATTTCCTAATCACTTCCCCAGAAACAGGTACTTTTTCAGCACTTCTGTTCTTCCCAGAAGAGGAAGGGAGTGTGCAATCAGAAGCTGCCCAGGAGGTGGCTCATACTCAGGTATGAACATAGAACTGACATGACCTGACACTGATGCCCAAGCTTTCTTCTGTTTCTTTTTTCTGTTCCAAGAAATACATCTTTGACTGAAAGCATCCTACCATGTGTGTTCCAGGTGCACTTTAAGAATAAATGCTTTGAAAAGCATTTGGCTGTCTGAGAAGCTTTAAGCAGAGTTCATGTTACTCCTTTGCTCCTTTTTTCCTTCTGCAGTCTTCTGAACACACTCTGTACGTCATGCCCCTTGGTTTCTTTGCACAAACCTTCGCTGCTTTCCGCTATCTACAGCTTTCCTAGCTTCAACCCTGCCCATCCTATGCTCAGGACTTACCCATCTGCCTCCTTTGCCTGCCTCTTCATTACAGTGAAGCTGTAACCTGCATGAGAGCTGCTGGGAAGGGAAGAGGTAAGTGAATTTAGACCTTAATCACAAGACTAGAGGAGTACAACACTGTGTCTCCCCATGAAGCTGGCCAAACCTTGTTAAGGAAGTTGCCTTATACAGTTTGATCCAGCCCAGTTTGGAATGAATATGCAATTCTCTGCAGCTTGTTTTGTATGGCCACCACAGTTGAGAACGTTAAATATTGGAAGCACAAAGTGTTGTCTCAAAGCAGCACAGCTGTCAGTGAAGAGCAGTTTGCAACTGGAATGTGGCCAGTGCCAGGGACACTGCAGAGGGACATGCCAAAAAACAGATGGAGATGATTGCTTAGAGACCAAATTCAAAAATTAGATTTTCCATCCACATATTCACTGAACTATTGATTTATCAATCAATATAATAGTACTGAGCAGAATGGCTGGAGTGCTGAATATATCATAATTTATCAAAAATAATGACAAATACTGACATGGTTCTTTCTGCCCTTTTTTTAAAGCCTACTGTAATACCAAATTTCCTTCAGACCTGAAAATAAATACAATGAAAACAGGTGCATTAGCTATATTAATATAACGGAATATACAATCCTCAAAGATAACTAGAAGGATTTACTTTAAAAAGTGTTTTTATATGTTAGTCTTAGAAAAAGCTGTTCATTAGGTTTTATTCATAGTCCTCAGTACCCTTCAAATAGGCAAGAATTTCTAGACTTCTACTGTCTTTATTACTGGGAAGCCCATTTCATTCATCTGTATTTGAATCTTTAGGCAGTAACTGGTAGTTTTTCAATTCGGTTATTCCTGTGTTGCCCATGTCTATTTAAAAATACTAGACAAACCATGTGACATGCTTTGCCCAAATGGAAAGGTGAGATGTTTTGTACAGGCAGACATGTGCTTAGTGACAGAGATGCTCCAGGTTAATGGTCTGTACTTCACAGCAGGCCCTTGGGGTGATCTCTGGGGCTGACCTTGCCTCCCCATAAAGTTTCAGCATGCAGAGCTGAGAGGTGTCAGCAGCTCTCTATGGCTGGCACTGGGATTTAATTCCCTGCCTCCCTAAAAATCCCATCCCAGCCTGCTGAGCAGCGTGGACATTCTCTGATGGGCACAGCTCTGGTGTTAGATTTGCTTTGCTGACACCCTCTTGGGTCCTGGATCTGATTTCACCCCTGCAGCTGAATGCCTTGTTTGAGACCCAGAAACATTGTGTGGGTTACATGTAACAGCATCAAACCCTCGTGCTAAACTGAGCGACCCCTAGCAGAAGTTTTAGCAAGTCATCTGGAATGTGCTGTCTGACCAAGAATCAGTGTTATGCAACAGCCACAATGCTGCTGCAGCACTGGTCTGTGTCCTCTTGCCCCAAGGATTTAATGAGCGTGTTTTCCTCACCATGGTGGGCTTCCCTTGCAGAGATGTAGGCAAGGAAGCAGAGTTGTGTGGTGAGCGCCAAACACTTTGCAACCTTCTCCCCTCCACCTCTGCAAGATAGTCAGATCATCCCAAGAATGTTTGAATAATGCTACATCTCAATGTTTTATAATATCATGTGCTCAGTATAAACTGTAAATTGTACTGTGTGGCACAATGTGGTGAGAGGAAGGGGATCTTCTCCAAATCTCCCTGCAGGAGTGTGTTATTGGGAGTTCAGCTGTGAGTGATAATGTCATAGACTTCTTTTTTCCAGAGGTAGAAAAAGAATTTGTGTTTTTGTCCATTGGGTAGGTGGGTGGAGTTGGAGGGTCACACCTGTCCCTGAAAGGGGGGATGTGAAACAAATGTACACTGGATAGTCCCTGTGTCTATGCTCTGGCCTGCCGGGACCACGATCCGAGGGACCTGTTGGAGATGGGACATGCTGTGAGCGGTCCAAATCAGTCTCAGTGACCAAATCCTGCAGGTCCTCATCCCTTTGGGCTCTGGTTGTGTATGGGGGGTGAGTGAGCTGTGCTGGAGAAGGAGGTAGGCAGCTGCAGGTCAGTGATGAGAGCTGCCACTGGGACCTTGGTACAGGCATGGGGCGATGCAGGCACCTTTGCCCACTGTGTCACCTCCCACTCAAAGCCAGAGGCATCGGGCCCTTTGCTACAAAGCTGTACCTCATTCCTCCCCAGTCATCACATTTTTTGTTTTAGGGCTTGATCGGGCTCCTACAGATCGAGGGAAAACACAGAGCATCCCCCAGGATGTGGGCACAGAAAACATTTAGAAAATACTTACTCTTTGGGTACCCTGGGTATGGGGAGAACCCCCTCTCCTGGGTGCCTTACAGCCTTCTTTTGCCCCATCTTGCCCCCCTCTGTGCATCCCCAACAGCTGGAAAATGAGAAAACACTGTGCACTTCCAGCCTTGATGAGGTTTTTTTCTTCCCTTCTGTCCTGGTTTTGTTGAAAACAAGACCAGGTTCTCTTCTAGTGAATTTTTCTTTCAGCTAAGTTCTTCTAAGTAACTGCACTTTTCTGAGTTTGGCTGCATGTTTTTGCCGACGGGAGCTGATAACGTAGAAACAGTATGCAAGTTTACTGATAAACATGCACCTCCCATAAGTGAGAGGGTTGTATTTGCAAGGAAGGATGAACAGAACAGGTGACTAAAATTGACCGGCTAAGTATCCCTTCCCATACACATCATATACCTTACAAAGTTGGAGATCACAAGAGTCTCGCTCTCTTCAACTATGGCCAGCATCTAAAGAAACCCTGCCTGTCGTGCCTGTGATCCAAGGCAAGGTTCCAGACCCTGAATCCCTGAATCCAGTTCTGGTTTGCTTCAGAATCCAGCCCAGGACTTCCAGGTGCCTGCTCTGCAGCTGCTGGAGCAACGCCAGCTCCGCTGGGCAATGCTGTGCTGCCCTGGGAAATTCAAGATTGGTTTTGTATGTTTTGTATTATTTTCTTTATTTTATTAGTAGCATAAATAAAGCATTTTTAACTTTTTTCAACTTGCAAGTCTCTCTCTCTTTTCCTCCTATTGCCTTTCCTTAGTGGGGAGGTCTGGGGGGGAGGGAGGAGGTTATCAGAGAGCATCTGCCATGGTTTATTGTCACCCTGCAGTAAACATTGACACTCACTGATGCTCTATGTAATGTACTGTCACCATGAAAGTGACACCAAGTGCATCGTTCACCACATCCAGCCCAAAACAGTATGGTCAAGCATAAGACAAAGTTTTTTAAATGGCTCTGTGGGCTAGATCTGGACTCTAGACCTTTACCTATACAGTTGTTATGCATTTTGCACAAGAAATTGTACTCCTTTTCTCTGGGATAGAGTTAATTTTTTTTCATAACAGCTCATATGGAGTACTTTCTGGATTTGTGACCAAAACAGTGTTGGTAATACACTGATGTTTTAGTTATCGCTGAGCAGTGCTTACACAAGATCAATGCATTTTTCATTTCTTACACCACCCTGCCAGCAAGTAGGCTGGGGGTGCACAAGAAGTTGGGAAGGGACACAGCTAGAACAGCTGAACCAGCTGAGCAAAGGGATATTCCATACTGTGTGATATCATGCTCAGCAGAAAAAACTGAAAGGGAGAGACTGCTGGGGTTGCTGTTGCTCAGGGTCTGGCTGGTCATCAGTCAGATGGTAGTGATCAGTTTTTGGGGAGTTTTGAATGGCTTGCTTTTCTGTTTTGTTTGTTTGTTTGGTTGGTTTGGTTTGGTTTGGGTTTTTTTTTTTGTTATTGTTTTTCATTTTACTTATTAAGTAGTCTATATCAAAACCCATGAGTTTTCCTACTCTTACATATTCTGCCAGAACCTGCTTCTTTTGGTTGTGATAGCACTTCTTCTGAAGTGATAGCAGGGTTTGTTTATTTGCTTGGATGCCTCTGCCTCCAGTTACTCAGTATTAAATACCCAATTTAGCTTCTGAATAGGACTTTTTTTTCCTTTTTTTTTTTTAAATCATTTTCTCTTTCAAGACCAATTTGAGGCGGTTTCAAGGAAATATCAAAAGCATGGCAGCTGAAGTTGAAATGTAAGTGCTGGCTCACAGTTTCACACCTATATGTGGTCTTTAGCCTCATCAGGATTACAAGGCTACCAATGTTTCTGAATTAATTTTACATAACTTTAAACAGGTTTCTGTTAACAAGCATCCTAAAATAATACAACTGAACACCTCCCACCCGAAGGATTCAAACAGAATATAAGCAAAGGAGGAATTCTGTCTCTTCATTTGCATCGTGGATCTCAGGTAACATGTTTTATGGACAACAGACTTATTGTCAAATGTGCAAGGAAGAAGCTCAGGAGCTGTCCCTCCTACCAGTGTTTGACTTCACGTTTCTTTTGCTTCAGAAGTCCCAGCTCCCCAGAGAAAGGTGGTGCCTGGCTATAGTGGGGATTTTGAGCACTGTCCTACAAGCTTCTGCCCTACTGGAGGTCCACATGGGTTCACTCGGGTGGAAACATCAGGCTAGTCTGTTCTTTAGCTAAGGAAAAGGAAACAGCACAGAGCAATAGATAAAAGCTGAGAACCTAGCAATTAGGACCCTGGGATGCACTGAAATCAATGACATTTAAGCTCCTAAATATCTGTATCTGACAGACTGAATGGATCTTCTCTGGACATGGGAAGCAGAGCTCTGTTAGTCCAGCCACTAAATTGTTGCATTGTCTTAGCTTAACTACTGAGTGACTGGGTCTCTGTTTTCTTCTTT
The DNA here is from genome assembly GCF_036013475.1 of Columba livia. Lineage (NCBI taxonomy): Eukaryota > Metazoa > Chordata > Aves > Columbiformes > Columbidae > Columba > Columba livia. Next base: position 157,565,233 of record NC_088602.1, on the reverse strand, counting down.
TTCTTTTTTTTGTCTTAAAAAATGGGATATCACTCATCTGCTTCCACTCGGTCTCGTGTTGACCTTGGGATTAAAAAATGATAAGACAAGAGTTGGAAAAAGCCCTTCCTTGTACACATATCAAACACAACTTTGTGAAGAAGTTGCTTGTCTCTTTGGTCACAGGTCACTCGGAAGGGTGGCTGATAACCTCCCTGACATTGCCACACAACGAGCTGCAGACAGGAAGTCTGCAGTGAGACTGTGAGCACTGAGGCACTGCCAGGGCTCAGGTGCTCCAGGGACCTCTGGTTCCTCTGTCACGATGCACTGCTGTGCAATAAAATAAAACTCTGACCCGTCAAAAAGAAAATTTTTATTCACCTAATCAGACATTGTAACAAGTGGTACAATATGTCATGCTGGCAGAATATCCCTTTTGTGCTTCCTACCTGGGCCATATTGGCAGATTTGGGCCCTTAGGTATAACAGGGATGCCTGCTCACAGCTCAGTGTCTTTCTACTTCCCTAAATATAGAGCAGAGAGGAGCAAAAGACAAAGAAAGAGAAGCTCCCCTATCACTCAGAGAGTCCCTTGAGGAACTGAGCACGGGGAGCATAACCAGCCTCAAACAGGACATCCTCATTCAACTATGGGTTGAATGAACTGCTGTTGCCACAGTAAGAGTTTTGCCCCCTTTCTTGGACACTTCAGCCCTGCCGTAGTGTTATTGACCACCTCCACTCTGGGACTTTCTCTTTGGAGCTGGAAAGGTTGAGCAGGGAGGATGATTTCCCAGTTATAAGGGTCAATTTTTATTTTCAGAAATGCTACCCATATGCAGGAAGTGGATGCAGTAGGACAGATGGGGTAATCGCTCCTCTTCTCCTTTTGGTGCTCTCTCTAGCTGAAGATCTGACCTGCCTTTGGCCTGACTTAGATTCCTGTATTGATTACATGGGGATTATGTGTCTAAACTCTTTTCCTTGAAGCTGCAATGACTAAACCACATTTTTGTGTATTTGTCTTTTTTTTTGTTTGTTTGTTTGTTTTTAATAAGAGATGTGTTCCTGATGTAATCTCAAGATTCAGAACCAGAGATCAAGGACTGAGCATGAGTGCTTGTCGAGGGTTTAGATTATGGGGTGACAATAAAACCCTGGCAGATGTATTGTTAATCTCCTCTCCTCCCCCTGCTTCTCCCTTTTGCCCCTCCCTCTCCTCCCCTTCTCACTAAGGACAGGTGATTGGGAAGAAAAGAAGGACAGAGAGAAGAGAGTTGGAAAAAATTAAAAATGTTTTACGAATGCTACTAATAAGAATATTTGTGTATTTGCCTTTTTTTTTTTTTTTTAATAAGAGATGTGATCCTGATGTAATCTCAGGATTCAAAATCAGAGGTCAAGGACTGAGCATGAGTGCTGGATTCTCAAACGTGCTTAGGTGCATAAGCAAATGAACTGCACATTTCAGAGCTTAGCACTGAACTTTTAGAGCTGTCTGGGCTAGTGTGGTTTGTCATGGGTTTCCATCACATCATACACAGCTGCCTGGAAAGCACAGGGAAGGCAAAACCCTGCCTGGCAGCTGGAGCCACCAAATCAGACTACTTGGAGCCCCAAGCCAGTGAAGCCATGGTAGGGGACATCTCCTCCCACTGGGGAAAGGCATTTGCAGTTCAGGACATGCTCTCTCAATGTGTTGGCTCTTGGGCAGCACTCCCACAGATTCCACGCCCTCAGCATATGGGAGCTTCACAACCAGCTACCAGCTTTAATTCAGACAAACTTATTCTATCTTTGGAAGACCTCCTCTGTGGACCAGGATTACAAATGAATTTACCAGCACTTTTTTTTTTTTTTTTTTAAATTTCATTATTTTACTAGACAAAAAGAAGCAAGAGCAAAAAGATTCTATACTTGCAAAGCAGTACTGTGCAGCTTTGGAACACTGCTTAATATAATGGTTGTCCAAAAATTACTTTGACAAGGAAATCCCAGAAAAATAACCTAAGGAAGCAAAATTCGTTTAATCTAATGGATGTCCATTAGTGCACTTCTTTAGTTTTAGTCTCCCGATTCTTTCATCAGAGGTATTCCTATGTACTCTTTATAAATAATCAAACTACAATAATAACTAAAGTAATCCTTTTCAATAATAATCCCAAATATCTGATATTGTATTTTTGTCATCTTGATCACACTCAGTTTTTTTTTTTTTTCCCTTTAAGTAAAAACTAGAAAAAAACCCCAAACTTTTACTTTCTTTTAATATTTGACACTGTCAAGAAATATGTCTTTCCTTTGTGGAATACAGAGACTGCTATACTTTGGAGAGATATAGATTTCCCTAAAAAATTCCTCACAAGTAAAAAAGCAATAACACAATGTTTTACTGGGCAATAATGAAAAAGGCAATGGTAGCAACCATGTTGTATGGGTGGTTCCAGAGTTAAGGGTTCTAAACCTTTTTGCTTCCCTCCCTAGTGTATCAAACACTTAGTGAAAGCCATTATAAGGTGGTATAAACACAAACTCTTTTTAAGAAGCTATGATGGCAAGCTGAAAGTAGTACATTGCATAAAAAGTCTTCATCAAACTTCCATTTCAACAAAGTTATTTTCAGATGCTGTATGTATTTTTGATTGAGACTGTGTTCGGCTGTCTTTAATATTACTAAATATTTGCTGAGTCTGTTTCTGGTGTGTCAGCCTTGACTCATCAATTGGGACACATGCGTTGTTCTGAAGAGGAAGAGTGCAGTGCTCCATACATTGATCCTACTTTAACTGTGCAGAGGTTCATAGAATCATTTAGGTTGGAAGAGACCCTCAGGATCATCGAGTTCAAGGTTCACGTGCTCCTGCTTGTCACACTGACCCTCTGCACAGGCTGGATCTGAGCAGACTATGAGTGCTGTGGAGAGATGAGCTCTGCTCTGCTGCAAATGTATGACACACACAAACATTTTTCAAAAAAACCTACAGTAGTCATTAAAATATTCTAATAATCCTAACTGATATGAACACTATTCAAGCACTCCTAACTGACACCAATACTGAATGTCTCATATGTTCCTCTATTCACATCATAGTCAACATTTTTTTTAGGGAAGACATTTTTTCCTGCCATATAGGATTAGAAGCACCTTTTCAAGGTAAGGAATTGAAATGTACTGATGAAAGTGGTATTAGCTCTATGAAAACAGACAGTGTTTGCTCATTACACACTGACAGAAGAGATGAGAGATGACGGGGTGCTTGGCAGGGCAGGACAGAGGCCCCAGATCAACTGTATTTGGGGCTGTTTCCCAGTCAGGATGTTATGCAGCAATGTTGACAAAGCTGCCTGTGCATTCTAGGGGCAAAAAAGAAAAGACTCAGCCATCTACCTGTGAAAAAGATGATAAAGATTTGCCAAACCTCAGTGCAGTTTGTTCTCAGTGCTTTATAAACAATACCTCATGCAAATTGGCTACAGCAAAAGTTCATTTACAGTTTGATGAAAACAAAATTTGGTACCTCATGACCAGTGTAGAGAGCTGACACTGTTCCATTGAATGCAAAGTTTGGGGACCAGCATAAATACATTAGATCAAGGTCCACTCAGACAGTGTCCCTGCCTTTGGCATGGGATGCTCATGGTTCACTTACCTCTTTGGCCTCTAACTGCGAATGTGAGAAGATTCACATTCTTGCCGTCATACTCATGGTCAGGACAAAGTTGAATTGCAGGAGGAACAAGTAAGAAATAAAGAGAAGAAGTATATGAACAACAATCCTTCATCAGTTGATGTGTTTTTGTGTCTCACTCTGTCTCTCAGCATGGAAACCTTATACAACTACAGCTTTCTTGGCCACTAGAAGAAGGGTGTAAATGGCTTTGAAAAAATCAGTCAGACTGAGGGGTTGCCAGATTTCCCATATTCCTCAGCAGCAGAAAGATAAGTTTAGAAATGTCACTTCTCCAGAAACCTCATGTGAAAGTACACACCAGCTTGCAGGTTGGTCTCAACCATGTTTTTGTTCTGTTCCTCAAAACAGCATCAAAATGGCAGCTGCTTTCACATTTCCAAAACAGAGTGGCCCAGTGAAATTTTCTTTTCAAATTGCAAAGACATGAAGAACATTAATGCAAGATGAAGTAAATATCTATTACTTATAATAGAAGACTGGAGCTAAAGATTAAAAAAATAGAATTGCAGGAAAAAGCATTATTGAATGCTGTCATGTGCAGATATCAGAAGCCATCAGTTAATATACATTGTGCCAAGAGTCAGGCATCTTTGAAGTATGAATGTATCCTTGTGTAGAGCAGGAAACCCCCCCCCCCCCAAAAAAAAATCCCTAAAACCCAGAAAAGATGCAAGATAACAATAACATGCTGAGTCTCAAAGTTTTAATGTAATCCACTCATCCAAAGTCTGCCCCTGAGAAGATTAATGTTCTAGAAATGTAACTATGAAAGAAAATCTAGATTACCTGTCCAGATTGCAAAAGTGAAAAACAGTAAAGCAGTAAATAAAAAGCTAATAATTCAGGCTAAAAATTCAGCTTGGACGTTAATCCTTTCTTACTGCTCTTGAGGATATAAACAGATATAGAAAATGATTTCCTGGAATAGACCTGGGGAAAAAAATGATAGATAAATATTTTTTAATGTGTTTAGAGTCTATGGATGAAATCTTTGACATACATTCTGGAGCATATTCTTATTCTTGTAAGTTTGCTCCTGCTCTAAAAATGTTCATGTTGATGTCATTAGGGAATACTGCCTAACAAAAGAAAGCAGAACTGAATGTGGTTTATTGTGAGTGTAGAGACCATGGGATCTGTGAGCGATCCCTGTGGTAATCTGTGATTGATTGTAACAATCACATCCTAGGGTATTTTTTCTTTCATTGGCCCAGGCCCTTAGTGGATTAACATTTCAGGAATAAACATTACTACATGTCAATTAAAAGTTCATTTTTCCACAGCCATATGCATCTACAACTTCGCATTTTGCTTGAAAGGTCAGTGCAATAAATATTCATTTTCCTTAAATTTGCTTGTTCTTATTGTGATGATTGAAATAGTGCATTGAATTCATGTCACAATCTGCACAAAAATGGATTTAACTCAAACTGAGGTGCCAGTAAGATTCAACCACAGAAGTATTTGTTGAAAACAAAACCAAACAACTTTTATGGATATGACTGTAATAAATGCATTAAAAAATAAATGAAAAGAGACCTAGCAAGGAGATTCTGCTAGTTTTTAAAGCTATATTTAAACAAGAAGTATTTTTTTTTTCACCAAGTTAAAAAAAATTATGCCTACTTTGCTCCAGGCAGCAAGTTCTTCCCTTTTCTGTGCTACCAACATGAGCTGTTTCACTTGACTTGTCTTGTATTTTGGCACATATGACAAACCTTTAGACTTTCCATAATACCACAGTTCATCTGAGGTCAATCTATAAAGTCTCTGTTTCACCTCTGAAATGTTTCAATCCCTGAATGACCCTTACATAGCCTTTTAAATGCATTTTTTTCTGTAAGCATTTAAGAGTGATGCACCATTCTGTTTCTAGAAAAAAAGTCAAAAACCTTCCACTACTGAGAGCTCTCATTAATGCGAGGGGCTGAGAACATGCCCAGGGTAGCATCCCAGGGAGGTGCTAATTGCTTTAATTTCCTTCTGTCAGCCTCACCCTTAGCTGCACTCACTAGTTGAGCTCTGGTACACTTTTTACCAGACATTAGAGACAGTCTTGTGGTGGTCCTTTTTTGCTGCACTTGAGTTATGGGTGTCTGTGACCACTGATCCCCTCTTGGGCTTCCTACTCACATGTCTGGAGGTGCAGGAGCTGGTCCTACCCTTTGAAACTGACAATGCTTTGGTCATTTTCTGGTAATACTGGTTTCCTAGAAAACGCCTCAGCATTTTTTATTTGATGAGTAAAGTTCTTTGTTATCTGTATGTTTCAGTACTCAGGAAGATGCTGAACTCCAGATGTACTAAGTGTTGTGAATTTTGCCCAGCTCTCCATGGAGAACTTGTAGTATATCTACAAACCACATGTGTGTGCTAAAAGGTCTATCTGGCACTCAAAAGATCTCATAAAATCAGTCAACATGGGTCTATGAGGTGGTTCAGGGGACTTGGATAATGCAGTTACGTTTCCTCCAACCTCTTACTGTAACTTCTAACTGTGTAGTTTTCACCATTATTTTCCGTTGTCATAAAACTTCAGGACTCCTTCAGCTTCTTGAGCTTTTGCTTGGACTTTTGCCCCAAGTCCACCAAAAGCCTCTCCCTAGTAATTTCTCTTACACTGCTGATATGGGCAAGGAGATCAGCCTCAAATGACTCAGTTCTCTATTTAGAGCCTCTGGCATCTTTCCTCACTTGGGAAATTGCAGTGAAGGCATCAGCATGTGTTTCTAGAGATTTTTGTCTTTTAGGGCAATTTTAACCTCTATATTTTTCCAGTATGGATTTTGTCTTTGTCCAACAGCGCTCCTGACCCTATGTTGCTCCTCAGTTACTCACAGACAAGGAATATGGAAGTTGTCTGCTTCATCCTTTAGCTTAAAATTTTGCCGTGCTCATTGTTTAACCGGCTCTGACTCAAAGCAAACTGTTTCTGAGCTTGAATGTGAAAGTCCTTTACACAGTTCATGTTTCTGCCAGAAACACTTGGTCATGATTGCTGACTACCTAGAAGAATGTCAGGGATAATATCTAAAAATCTTCATTCTGAGAAATGATCCCTTTCCAGTAGAGTGGTTAAGTATACTCATATGCAAGCACTTATGTAAGAACCATTGAATTTAGATACATTTAAACCATGTCTTTAAGTGTCTTAGTGAATCACCTTTATGATCAAAAGACTACAAAATAGTGCCTTTTGAACAGATAAAGGTCTTGTAAGGTATTTCTTAGAGATATTGCTTAAAGATTGTTTCCTTTTCTAATTCTTCAGTAAGGTGACTCAGCACCTTCTGATCATTCACAAAAATCTGCTGGAAATGTTCAATCAGTTCAGGAAAATTCTAGCAGCTTCAAACTGAATCTTTCTTTCAAGGGCAACTGTCACTTCTGCTTACTAATAATCAGAGAGCAGGAAAAAAAAGAAAAAAGAAAAAAAAGAAACAAGCATAAATTAACCTGGAAATAGCAGTATTAAATGTTTAATGGCTCTGGAGACTGCATCAACCCAAACTTTGGGTTATTCATTAGCATAATTATATGTACAGTTCTGTCCAATAAGATTTTTTTCCTTGGGAAATCTCATACCTTTATACGTGGATTATAAAACCCACAGCTCTGGGGTGTTGTTCCATACCACTTTCTGGTCTCAGTTTTAGCTCAGTGTACAGAAAGATTCAGGTACTCACCTGACTCACCCACTCCACCGTCAGCACTTACATCCAATACCCAGAGCCTCTAAGACACTAGTTAATGCTGCCTGAGCCCAAAAGGGTCTATTTTTTCCAGCACCAGCAGTAAATCCCCACAACTGCCCACACAGCTGCCTCAGGCATGCTGTCTGCTTTCCCTGTCCTGAGTGGATCAGCAGGTGGGAGGTTTCAGCTCTTCTCCAATTTTGCAATGGTGACTTCATGCACTCGGCTCTGGGAATGGAGGTACAGTTATTAAATCTCGAGGGCAATAAGATGTCTCTATGCACATGAAAGTGGGTCACACACCCTCGAACACCCATCCCCTCAGCATTTCCTGAGCTTCCATGTCCCCACATTATGCTTTCGAAATCAGGGCCTTGCAACCTCCATCTACTTTGATCTTAAAACCTTGATATGGGTGTAGCATAGAGAATAGCTGATGAGGTAATATTTTAGCAAACACATTAATCAAATATTTATAAGTTACAATATAATTCCTTAGAAAATCATAGAGCTATTTCACACAAATGGAGCATTAGTAAATTTTTAAAGCACTCAGACCACTCTGAACTACAAATTTAATAAGAACACCTGAGTGACAGCTGGCTTTCACAGAGAGAAATTCAGCTTGTAGAAAAGAAGTGATCAGCAGGCTGGCCTATTTTGGGGAATGGCTGACTGTCTGGCACAGGGGATTCACGGGCACGGAAAGCCTGTTACTCGCAGACAGGCATAAGGGAAACTCGCAGGGTCTCTGGTTTGCTGCTGTGATCACTGATCCATCTCTTTCCCGACAAACTTCATTTTTACAGTAGCTAAAAGCTGCTGCTGTGCTTTCTCCGCCTTGTGCAGAGTACCCTTCTGAATTAAACCCTCTTCATGGAATACAGTCTCTTAAAATTTACTCTTTTTCTAGCACTTATTAAATATCTGTTCACCAAGACCTGCTTTCCTATATACCCCTTCTCAGTTCACTGTGGCAAAGAATGCATTACTATCTTCCTGATAACATGTTCTTCTTTCCTCCCTTCTCAGTTTCACTTCCTATCTGTTTGTGATGCTATGCTTCAGGTGAGATCTTGGCTTAGGGTATGCAGGCCAGGACTTGGTTCTGGGAGGCTTCTGGCAGATGAAACCTGGCTGCTCTACTGTGCAGAAAGAGATACACATGTCTTGCTTGCAGGATCAGGCTCCTATGGTGCAAACTACTGTTCTTTCCTCTGTTTGGTTTCTGGGGCTTGCAACACACTTTGGAGCACCTTGGGATACACTGCACAAATGGTAACAGAGGTCTTTAGAAGAGGAGATATGACCTGATGCAAAGGAAGCCTGCAAGTCAGAGCACTTGAATTGGCTTCTCATGCTGCTTCTGATTTGCTGGGAGATGTTAGGCTCAGCCTGTTTCCCAGTTCTAACAGCTGCATTAATATTGTAATATGCACTGAGGTCTTTATTAAAGTGAATTTTATGAATGTCGGCATGATGACTATTTGGCTCAGCCTCATTCTTCTGAAATGCTTACTCACATGAAATATTTTTTTCTTTTCAGAGGTTTGAAAGATAATTTGGCTAGATTGTTCCTTTCAAGTAAAGCAATCTCACATTGCCATGGTTGGATATGAAGTTGTTCAGTAGTATCATTGCATTACTAGCTTGCCATTCATATTTGGAAATAACTTCAAAAAGAATGCTTTGATCTACTTATGGACTTCTTCCAGCTGGTGTATAGCATATAGTGTCTGTGCTTTTGTAGCAAATCATAACTTGGCTTGTGGGATTTTCAGTATTTTACTGACTGCCTGAGGAAGTATACCGAAGGGTGCCTTTGAACAACATGCAGGAGCTGGATAACAAGAGGACAGTCGTAAATGGAGTATTTACATTAACAGCAAAATACCCTGTGCTCCCAGAAAGAACTAACCACTTCTAAAATCTGCACTTCCTGGTAGCTCCTCTTTAGACTTCTGCAAAGCAAAATGACATTATGTGGCATCTGAGTTGCTTCTGGCTTCACTTCCTCCTGTTCTCAGCTTCCCAAAGAGTCTTGTTGAAATCCCAGTGATCTGAGCTTAATGGTCCCACTGGCTCTGCATGCCCAGTGGCACAGTCATTATCCCCACCAGGAGGTAAAAGGGTTATTAGAACTCTTTTCCTCAGGAGCAAATGGGTAGTGCTGGGACGGGACTCAAGGGGCTTTAGAAACAGTTTCGCCTGGTGAGAAAGCTTAACTTTTCAACCAAAACTGTCTGATGCTGGCTCATCAGACGAAAGACACTTGAGGACTGGTATTAGCCTGATGGAGTCTGGCTTTTGCTGTGTGCCCATGAGATAGTGCCTGGCTGTCTGAAAGAGGGATGCAGACAAGTTGCTAACAGCATGCTGTGTGTCTCCTGGGGTTCTATATGGAGTGATCATATTTGGGACACTGTCGTCACTACAGGATCCTTCATCTGTGGATGTTCCCCAGTCCTGGCTGTTGGGTAACCTAAGGTGAAACACTTATATGTGAGCAGCATACAGTTGACCTGCTGCTCTGTCAATACTGCTCTGCAGCCAGGCTCAGGGTACCACTGCCGCAGCTCAGCATGCAGATGAGATTAGGTCATAGGACCTAATTGCTAGACTTTAATCTTTATTTCAAAACTTCACCCAGAATATCTACAAAACATTCTGACATGCTGGGACCAAGACAAACACTGATAACTGCCAAGGGATGACTGGTGCTTTCTCTGTCACAGAAGTGAAGCTTGTCTATTGTGGGCATGGACCTTTCCTGATGGCTGAGCCAAGACGGTTGTGCAGGAACCTGACCATTACATGCTCTGATGGTAAGAATCATTGCTTTGACTGGTTCAAATACAAATATATAAAAAGAACACCCACATCAGACCAAACTAAAAAAAAAAAAAGACAAAACGCTATCAAAACTGAATGTTCCATGTGGTCCAGACTCTACCTCTGGGGCAAAGCTGAGAAGCTAAACAGTGTGTGACTGATTTTTGAAGTCCATTGCTTAATGTGCTCTCTGTCTGTTGCTCAGATGCTATGGTGATGAACATGTTATAAGAGCTGACACAGAACAGAATGAGTATGAAAAAATTCAGACATCATGTTGAATTTGTGATTCAGATTGAAGTACATTAATAATAAATTGAACGCATGTATTATATATGGAGGTTCCTATTGAAACATTTCTTGAGGGCAGCTGAATTTTAGTGCCATAGCAGAATGATAATAGTTTTAGAGGAAATGTAGATTACTTTCATTTGTCTTCTAAATTGTGCTGAGTAATAATTAAGAACAATAACAGGGCTCGCACAGAGTATATCACAGGAAACTCAACCTGCCGTTAAACTCTGCATTCCCACCTCTAGCCACAGAGTCAGTTCTTACTGACTTCTTTGGTGAGGGAAGAGTAAAAAATATGCTGCAGGTTACAGGTCCAAAAATCACAAGGAGTATGTCCAATGATTTTAAAGGAAAATCTGTTGATACTGGAATTAAGGACCTCTAACTGAAGTCACATTTTTTGCAGAAACATAATTCACTCATCTTATTAAAAATACATGAAAAAATGGAAGCTTTCTGAACACTCATTTATGAGCTTAAGGATGATGAGTTGCAAGTCATATCCAGAGGGATTTCTCAAAATCCCTCCATCTCTCCACCATGAGAAGTCAGAGAGACAGACCAAAGATGTAGCCACAACAGCACATGTTCTGATCCCCTCTGACCCTTCAGTCCTCTCTCTCTCCAAAACCCTCCATACAACCCCTTTCCTCCTTCAGAGTGACAGAGCTGGTTTTAATGTGCTCTGCCTGTCCTCTGAAAATAGCAGAATTGGTATAAGGGAAAATCTGGTACTCAAGAAGGGGAGATTTGCTTGTGCTTGAGGGCAAGTGCTGCTAGTTTCTTAGCTAACCTTGAAAATCTCTTTGTACCTCCTGTAATTCAGCTCAGGAGCAGGTCAAGTGTCCCTAGAGGTTCTGGGTAGCAGAGGTGCCTCTTGCAGAGATAAAGGTTCCTGTTTCCCCATGAAAGGTGCAGTAGAGGTCCTTACTCCTTATAGAGAGACAAGAGCAGCTTTGCAGTGCCTTTTAGTACTGAATCCAAACTCTTGTCCTTTTTTTTCCACACACAGACTTTTCTGTTGAGAGAATACTTGGGGACCCCAAGGGACTGGGTTTGGCATTGAGCATCCCTTCTGACAAGTGTGAATATTTCATGCTGGCAGAATGTCCCTTTTGTGCTTCCTACCTGGGTCATATTGGCAGATTTGGGCCCTTAGGTATAACAGGGATGCCTGCTCACAGCTCGGTGTCTTTCTACTTCCCTAAATAAAGAGCAGAGAGAAATAAAAGACAAAGAAAGAGAAGCTTCCCCATCACTCAGAGAGTCCCTTGAGGAACTGAGCATGAGGAGCATAACCAGCCTCAAACAGGACATCCTCATTCAACTATGGGTTGAATGAACTGCTGTTGCCACAGTAAGAGTTTTGCCCCCTTTCTTGGACACTTCAGCCCTGCCGTAGTGTTATTGACCACCTCCACTCTGGGACTTTCTCTTTGGAGCTGGAAAGGTTGAGCAGGGAGGATGATTTCCCAGTTATAAGGGTCAATTTTTATTTTCAGAAATGCTTACCCATATGCAGGAAGTGGATGCAGTAGGACAGATGGGGTAATCGCTCCTCTTCTCCTTTTGGTGCTCTCTCTAGCTGGAGGTTTAACCTGCCTTTGGCCTGACTTAGATTCCTGTATTGATTACATGGGGATTATGTGTCTAAACTCTTTTCCTTGAAGCTTCAATGACTAAACCACATTTTTGTGTATTTGTTTTTTTTTTTTTTTTTTTTTTTTTTTAGTAAGAGATGTGTTCCTGATGTAATCTCAGGATTCAGAACCAGAGATCAAGGACTGAGCATGAGTGCTGGATTCTCAGATGTACTTAGGGGCATAAATTCTTCTGGGGCCTGGGACATAGCACATAACACACCCTGCTGTCATGGTCATCTATTTCCAGGTTTTCTAGTGCTAACAGACAGTAAAGTCAGTCAGGGAAGAAAACATTGCTTTAAAATTAAGGAAAATAAATGACTTAGCTGAAAAACAAAACAAAAACTCTGTTGAACCTTTGCAAAGTTTGTCAGGAGAAAAGCACTCAACCTAGAGGTGGGACAGATTGTCAACATCAATAGCTCTTGGCTCTACCTTGGCTCTGGCTGTCCAGCTGCAGTGAAACAGTCCCTGTTCCTGTGATCAATACTCTGACATGGAGCTAAGCCTTCAGGATGAGCAAAAATGGTGATAAGGGTCCCACACTGCATTTCCCTCAGTGTTTCAAAAACAGACTGGAGCACTGGTGTAAGCAATAGCATCCTGACCCAGGAACAGGGTATGGTAAGGAGTTACATAAGCTTTCTGAATATGAAACAGAAAATAAATACCCAACCTCCTACAGGCAGTACAAAGAGTTTCATCTTTTCATTGGGGAAAAAAAAAAAACAACCAAACCAACAAACCAACCAACCAAACAAAATGGTGGGAGTTAAAAGCATTAGGTTTGGAAAGCAGTGTGTTATAGCCGAACAGAAGAAGCAGACATCTTGAACCAAGACACCAGGAGAGAAAGCCTTTACCTCAGAAGGAAATATGGAGACTCTGTAAATGAAGTCCTAGCAAGCTATTGTCATAACTTCAAATAGCTTCTATGAGGTCCTATTAACCTTCGGAAAAAATATTTTCAAGAAGCTTGAAATTTCTTTCAAAATAAAGCAGCCATATTTGACTTACCTAGCACAGCAGAAGAATAAATTAAACAAAGTCCAAGTATGTGACTCAGTAAAAATAACAGAGCAGTGAGAGTTAGAAAAGGCAGAAGAAAGCTGGGTTTCACGTGGCATTTGCATATGAGCGGGGTGTTGGGACTCCTACGCTACTTGATTGGGAGCTAGTCAGCAGTAAATGGAGCCTAGAGAATGATTCAGTTCTCTCCAAAGGAAACCAAGGGCATGATTCAAATGTCACTTACAACACCTTTGAGGAGCCTAGACATCTCTGTGGGACTATCAGATATGTCACAGAAGCTAAAGGGGACGTCAGGTCCCCTGTAGTGGCTGCTGGAGGCAAGGCAGTCATAAAAGGACATCTCTGATGGCACTAGAAGGTTAAGTTGCAGCAGCTAAATGCATCTGAAAAGTTGCCCTACAACATAGGATCCATTGACTGTCTTTTCTTCACTGGCTATACTGGAAGCTAAGGCACCCAGCTTACATCTAGACACATATTTATGTGCTTGGAGCTGAATCTTGCCAGAAAAGCCTGTCTAGGAAAAGGAGGGGATTCGTTGTTACTCAAGACACTGCATACAACCCAGACCTTGAAGAGTTAATAGAAAAAAAACCAACAACTCAGGGAGCTGGAAGTGCACCGTGCCATCCGTTCTGGGGCAGAGCTGGGGGCAGAGCATGTGGGCCAGGCAGTGCTCTGGGTGCATGGTGAAACCATGGGACATCTGGAGCACAGGAAGACCAAGAAGCACCAAGTCATGGAGTTACTGCTTTTAGACAACTTTCTGCCTCCTCAGCTGAAAGTTCTTATTCTCTGAGCCCCAGCCATCCTAAGTGCCAGCTATTTAACCTGTTTTATCAAGCATGGAAATGGGCTGTGGGCAAAGTATAGACAGATCCAGTGCCTCAGGTCAGAGTTGTGGATTTCCAGCCAAGGGGTGGTAATTTGTAACATTGCTAACTCTGCTTTTCAGGTTTGTCTAACCAGAACTTGAATGCTCAGGAAGTGTGTGTCAACCTTGAGCTGTCCAGTTACACAGCCTAGGAATCTCATGCCTTAATTTACTATATCTGTATAAATAGAGATATTGATTTTGATCTTTGTAAATTGCTTTAAGAAGTTATGAGGAAAACTTTCATGTAAAATTCAGGATTTTTTTTTTTTTTTTTTCTTGAAAGGGGTAATACCAGTTAGTGTTAGGTCAAATGCAAACTTGCAAAAAACCTGCAAAAAACTAGTGAGCTACTACCTTGTGAGAGCACAGTTGGGAGTCCTCAGCTTCAATATCTTCCAGGTGTCAGCATGGGGATACCTTAGATAATAGCATATCTTCTGCAGTCATTTGATTTTGGAAACCATGAACTAATGTTACTTGAACTCTTTTACACGTGGAAAAAGACGGAGTTCAAATTGAGCTTCTTACTAGATCTATAGTTTCTAATTTCACAGTGAGACTTTTGGGACCACCTAAAGAAACAAAGTCACAGAAAAACCTTGTTTTTTTCATGTCTAGATTGGGAGCCCTCACTCATCTGGGTGTCATTAAGCAGAACACAGACTGTCATGATAAACAGTCCGTATTAAACTTCTATGAAGAAAGAGCATTACACATTATTTCATTGACAAGTCACAACAAGCCAGCGGTTTTCAAACATAAAATATAGTTGCCGGTTGAAAACAAATTAGCTGAACTTTTCAAAGTTTTTATCTTTCAAGATGGAATCATAACTATAAAATAAAAAAGATAAAACTAGACTTAGTAAAATGAATCACTTTTAACTTCTGAAAAACTCAACAAGTTTTATTTTATAGCTAGCAACAACTATCGGTTTCCAAGCACACATCAGATGAACCGTATGAAGAGTCATAGCTGATTCCTATACATTTTGTTTACACTATTTAGGAACATGGACAGGTAATGGATATATTAACATTAGTGTTTCAGGGGGTTATTTTTCCATCAAGGTTGTCTGCCCAGTGAAATTTCAATTGGGAGAATTTGTTCCAAACTCCATGTTTTCAAACAGGTGCCATTATCACAACTGGGAGCTGTTTCAGCATGAAGAGAAGCAAACCTACAGCCTGTCTGGGCTAAGGTTTGTAGGATGGAGCACCCATGAGATGTGGGCAAGCAGAGCCTTAGTCACTGTGATGGTCACTGCTCTGGCCAACTGTCCTGGACAGAGGGCTGTTCTCTGCCTGGGGTCTGCAGGGTTCCCTTCTCACAGGCTTCTTATTGCAGAAAGAGCAGTCAAAGATCTTCACTTGTGCCTCTGTGCTTACATTCCCTTTTGTGTAGTCGCTTTTGCATAGCATACATAGCACACAGTCTGTTATTCAGCTGCTGTCCTTTTTGCCAGCTTTGCTGAACACATACATAAGGTGTAGCAATTTATCTGGGAGAGGAAATTTCAAGTTTTCTGGGGTGAAAAGAAGCATTTATGAAGGCTGAAGAGAAGGTAGGGAGGGAGTTAGGGGTGTTTATTATATAGCTTATACGTGCAGCCTACTGAAGATACACTGTTTTTGAGAATCTACTAAGTCAAGTCTGAACAGGAGTGGCTACAATGTAAATCGTTCCCTTCATTACTCTTCAAGCATTCATCATGCTTATGAAATCCCAGCAAAAACGTCTATGACAAGAAGGAATATGACAGATTGCTTCTGCAGTTTACCAAATTTCAAGTCAAGCTGTGAAATGATGCCTCTGCATTTTAAATCTATGTCAGACTTGGGCAGGTTTCTCCTGACTGAATTATGGTTCTTGAAACATGACGGTGTTGCAGAACCGTTCTTCTAAATGACAAAATACGAGGTAGTTGGCAGTTCTTATTCTGAACTTTATAACACTCATTTTTGTATTACTTTTCAACTCAATGTTAAGCTGATTGTTATAGTTAAGTGTTCCTTTCACCTGTTTCCTCATTCCCTTAGTAAGTTTTATCTAGATTTGGTCAAAAATCAAAATAATGGCAATGAAGGTCAACAGATTACAGCCATTTTTCAGTCCTTGTTTTTTAAGCAGGCACTTAAGTAATATTTCATTGCTATCTATTGGAGAAAGTGTTTCCCATCAATGAAGGACATAATTATATCCAGTTTCAGCAAAATTTAATTGTGAATTTTGAAGTAAAGGACACCTTAAATACGTTCCTTTCAAACAAACAAACAAACAAACAGACAAACAAACAAACAACCACCACCTAACAAAAAACCTCAAGCAAGTTACCAAGCTTGAATATTGAAAGCCATGAAAGTAAACCAATCCATAATAATGAGCTAAATAATACTAGAAAATGAAAAAGAAAATGTAATGCCTTGCCCATTTATGAAGACTTTCCTTAGACTTAATGGAGATAGACATCCCTTGTGGGTAATACACTCCTTCCCTAAGGTAAGAGTCTAAGCTAAACAAGATGATCTGCTTTTACATGTGATTTAATTGAATTTAGAGAGCAGACATGTATACCTTAGACCAGATGTCTGACTTTTTGATGGTGACAGTTAGGTGTCCAACCTTATTAACCATCACTACAGTTCATTACATACATGGGAAACACTTCAAAACTGAATCAGCCACTGACTGCTTAGGGCAGTGATACTGAAGACAAGCAGACAATGACAAAGAGTTTCCCATGCCCGCTATGCCCAACTATTTAATTCTGTCATGCAAGTTAATCTATCTGTACTGATGAGCTCTTCACACCTTTTAGTGTCTTTATTTTCGGCTCCTGCAGAGAGTTTATTGGAGCAAAATGTTTCTTGTCCTACTCCATTGAGAAATCAGTCTTGCCAAACTGACTGAAAATGACAATATAAATACCTAAGGAGGTATTAAATGTTTTCCAATAAACATTTTCAATCATGCAGTCAATGATTTTTTTGAACAAGAATAGAAATATGACTTTTTGGTAGAAGAAGCAACTTTGCTGTATAGCATTGAAGTGCAGCTTGGACTAGTGAAATTGCTCAGTACAAGTTCAGATGTTAAAATTTCCACTGTTTCCTTTATCAGCATTCAGAGATTTAGGCTTCTTTACCACTACGTAGTTTTGATGGCATTGTACATAGCATTAAACAGGAATGTCGTTAACTGGAGGAGCATATACAACCACATTATTCTCAGAAATAAGCTCTCTTCTGAATATTGCTTTCTATATCCTTAAGCAAGCTAAAGATAAACAGGTCAGCACCAAGATAAACAAACCTCATGCAAATCCTGGTACCTTGGTTTTATTTCTGTGCATATTTTCCTGCTTCATTTTGGGCTTACAACAGCATCAACACAGCAAAGAGGTGCTTTCTGACACTTGCACCCTGCAGCTGCTTGTTCCTGTCCCTCTGATGGTGCTTATTGTGCCTGCAGCGCAGTCTGTGGCCATGCAAGCACTTGTCAATCATTTCTGTGCAGACTCTGATGGCCTGAGTTGTCCTCTGAGGTGTTTGACTTTGCTAAAGGAGTGATCATATATCTTTTCTACTGCCGACTATCCTGCTGGAATAAAACATACGTTAGAGAGGAGTGATAACATTTTAAATCATTGTTGTCTATTGCTACATTAAGTTATGTATGAGTACTGGGGTTAAATAAGCCAGATATTCAGAACTAATCTATCAGAATCCCAACCAATTTAAGGATGTCTTAAAAAATAGGATTTAAAAACAATAAATGCATTAGCTTCTAATTTTTCCTTAGCTATTTAAACACTCATGGATTTTCCAGGTTTTCTTTGCAGCAAGGAAGGCTAGATGATAAAATGGAGTTTGTGGTTATTTGCATGATTTCAGAAGCAAGAATTACCAGAAAACACCCAAAATATTCAGACATAGTATAATGCTGCAACAGAGAGAGGGTCTGTATATCTACCTACATGTTTAGGTTAATAAATAGTCATTGATGACACGTCAGAGGTTTTTCTATTGTGAGCTGAAGTCTGTTTCCTTACAAGATAGTATTTTAAGGTTGGATTCCTGAAATATAGCATTTTAACAACTTTCATATTGCAGTCAGAAAAACTTAGCAAGGATGTATGTATTTTTTCCTGAAGTTCATCAGGTTCCAAGGTGATCTGCAAGTATTTACCTGATGGTTGTCTGATCTTTTTTGGAAGATGCTTCTGAAATGCTTTGGTGAAATTTCTCCTTTGTTCAGTCTTGAGATTGTGGAAGAACAATTCTAAGTCCTTCTTTCTCTATAAGTGATTTGAGTGTGTCATTGTCCTAGGGTTCAGTTTACATCTTCTTTCTCTTATCTGGAATCAAACTTGCCAACCAGATTACTCTCCACCAAGTTAGATGTCTTCACTGCCATCATCAAAACGATCTCTAACAACACAAGAGTTTTCTGATATGCTTCATCTGTCAGAAACAAGATGAGTGACAACCACAGCAGTAGTCTCTAGAGGAACAGCTCAAAAAGCCATAATCAAATCTGATTTTAATTCTAGCATACATCTTCATTAAGTTTTGATCCATGATATTGAAGTCACTGTCTTTTCTGATGTTCACAATCAAAGTCTCTTTCTCAGAAACACAGATTCCCTTCTTACTGCTCTGACTCAAGATACTTCTGTATTGGCACTACCACCACATGAGAGATGATTGTCATTGAGTTGTACAAGGGCATCTTGATAGGGTAGGCTTGGGAGTGGTGTAAAAACACAGACATTAGGCACAGTTTTTAAATGCAGGGCTAACACAAATTATTTAAATACTTTTTTTTCTGTTGTTGTTTTTTTTCCGGAGTGGTGAAACTGAGAACAAATGAGTTTTTTTTCCTCATGCTGAAGCACAATGAAATCATATAGCGCTCCAGGTTAGATCATTATTCAAGCAGAGGAATAGATGGCATCCAATAGGCTTATGCACATGTTATTTTAATACTACTATTAATATCAGAAAACAAAACATAAAGGGTTAATGTGCACCATTCATACATTTGAGGAAAATAATAAGCTAAAATTCCCTTCCTGATGGTGACTGAAACCCGGTATTATTAACACAAGACTGATGTCTGGTGTTCATATGCAGCAATTAAGTTCAGCTAATTGCAACTACTTTGAAAAGACTTTTTAGTTTTAGTCTGCAATTTTTTATCTCTTCTGGTCATGCATCATAATTTTCTGTTATGGCAGTGTAATTTTTCTGCTATTTTCTTTTCACCTTTGGCTCATCTGTATGACAAGCTGGAAATGTGCATTCCCCAGTGAATGACAGAACTTGTGTTAACCAGTGCTTAGAAACTGCCTGCAGGCCACCCTTGTAGAATGACACAGATTAATATTCCTGCATTTTTTTTGAGGAGCAAAACACTTTCTAGAGTGGAAACAAATGGCAGGAGCAGCTCTTATTTGATTAAACTAAAGCTGCAGGCTATAGGGCTTCTAAATGCAAATGCTTATTTTGTATCCTGGAAGATCAGTCTAATTGGGGAAGCAGCAACTTAACCAGATCACCCACTTTTTTTCTCTGAGCAAACTATATTTTCTGATCTCTTTCTGAAGAGTGAAAGTGGATCAGAGAGAGATCTCCTCATGGATTCACAATTATTCACAACTGCAGTGGGGAAACAAAAGCTGGAGAATCAGTGATGTCAAAAATAAAGTGCGTTAACATAGCATTTGCTAAACAATGACAAGCTGTTGGGAAGACTTACCTACAGAGTAACTGAGACATGAGGAGAGAAAGTGAAGTAACGTGAGACAAAAAAAAGGATAATAAAGCAAAAAGAAAAACTCACAGTGACATGGAAGTGTAGTAAAGTTCCTGTGGAGTTTGATGAGAGTAAATGGGCTTTCACGGAAACACACATGGAGGACAGCAGTTTTGAAGATGAAAGGACAAGTACTTTGAAATAAATAAAACCAAAAAGACTGAGATAATTAGGAGAAACAAAATCTACACAGGCAAAATCCAAGGCAGTGTCAGGAAACAATTGGCTTTCTACTGAAATCTAGTGTTCCTATGTAAAAGCCTGTGTTTTCAAAACTGAAAAAGCTGCTTATGAATACTACCAAGCAAGCAATATCCTTATGCCTGATGGCTCAAAAGTTCTCAAATTCAAATTTTTATTTTAGCAGCAAATTTGAAGGGAACACATTAAGAAAATGCCCTTTTATTTTATTAATTTTCACAATTGCGAGGTCTGGTGAGAATTCTGTCCCTCTGTAAAAGCAAATCCAAATAAACTGAAAAGCGTGTAAAATTCTTTATCAATATGATATCAGTAATAATAACAATACTTATTCTTAATAATACTGATACGGGAGTGGTTGATTCTGCAATCTCTATAAAACATCATTTGTAGAAACTGAAGGATAATAAAGATGATATGTAGCAGGTGTAACATTTCGGTACATTAATTAATAAATCATTCACTGCCGTGCAGTTGAAAGACTACATTGCTCTATGATATGTCAGACCTTTAATATTTTGTCATTGTGCCCTGTTCTTATACAGAAATTATTGTTCTGTGGAATTTAATGTTGCATGTCAGTTAATGAAACACAACTATATGGTTTCATCTATGGGTATCAAATGCATTGTTGTAACTGAAATATGACCTCTGTAGAAGACTTTATGCAGAGCGGATTTTAATGTCAACTACAATGGCAAAGACCAAGTCAGAAAGAATTTTAAATAAAATAGAAAAATGTATTCTATTTATTCCAGAAGTATTCTCTGCACCAAAATCTGTGGAGTTTGATAATCTACAGAGATCTTTCTTAATTCACTTAATTAACTGAATAGTTAGAACAGGTTGTTATCAAACCTTCCCAACAAGTCCCAGGGCCAGTTGACTTCCTTCCAGGAGATTACTGATTTCTGCTACCTGCAAATATGGTTACAGTTGCCAGAAAAGTCCCATTAGCAAAGAATTGCCCAATTTTTCAGTACGGCTGCTGTGGTAGAAGAAGGCAGTAAGCAGGCTTGAAATGTCATCCTACTTCTAGTACTTGCATTGTTCAAGAGCTTTTGAATCCTGAACCCTTTGAGGTCCCAAAACTTTTATGTTGGACAATGTTGATGGCCTTTTCCACCTGATTTGTGTTTTGAAGTTGGCTACAGAAATTCTTGGAACTTCCCAAACCGCACACAGAGCAGGAAAATAGACACCCAGGCTGCACGATCACTTACATAAGCAGTAAAAATAGTAAGGCCTCTAGATTATTTTTTTTTTCTAATTTTTATTGGTTTTGTCTCATTTAAAGCAAGAATCCTCTGCCTTTGTGATGGGGGTTGTCTGTATTCAACCAGCCCACAAATGCATACCTGGTCTGGTGCTGAAGAAGGGCCACAGCGTTGGCTGAAGAACCTCCAGAATGATCGATGTGGCTCTCTTGCCCAGAATGTTTTAATGAAAGAAAAGCCTCCCAAACTCATACTGTTGCTTCAGGCACAGTAGGTGGTTTCGCTAGTAGAAGGTAATACTTACTGTAACTATCAGTGTTGTCAGACTCTAACTATGCTGAGGATAAATGCTTCAAAAAAGAAAATGTTTCTCATGGCAAGATAAGGCAATTCAACCAGAACATTGACATAGTTTGCTTTGCTGTTCAACAACCTGACCAGTGGCAATACGGAATCATAACATTGAATTACACTGAGCAAGTATTTTTTTGATATTTTCCAACACTGTCAGACATAACTCTCTTTTCCAAAAAGAGAACCTTGCACAAAATTACACCGTCTCTTTGAAGGCAGGCTGTATCAAGCATTACTTTGCTTTGGGTAGTGTCCTGCTTTTGTTAAAAACAAGACCAGTTTATCTTTTAATGAATTTGCCTTTCACCAAAGTTATTCTAAGTAACTGCACTTTTCTGAAGTTGGCTACATGTTTTTGTAAACAGAAGCAATGGTATACAAGGTCGCTGATAAATTTTGCACGTCCCATAAGTGAGAGGGATGTAATTTCAAGGAGGGGTGAACAGAACAGGTGACTAAAATTGACAAACTGAGTATTCCATCCCATACACATCATACATCCTATAAAAGTGGGAGATCATGAGAGTGTCACTCTCTTCGACTATGGCTGGCATCTGAAGAGGACCCCACCTGACATCCCTGCAATCTGAGGCCTGGTTCCAGTGAATCCCAAATCCAGTTCCAGCTGGCTTCAGAGTCCAGTCCAGGACTTCTGGGTGCCTGCCCTGCAGCTGCTGAAGCAGTGCAGGGACAGGAAATTCAAGATTGGTTTTGTATATTTTGTATTATTTTCTCTATTTTATTATCAGCATTAGTAAAACATTTTTAACTTTTTCCAACTTGCAAGTCCCTTTCTCTTTTCTTCCTATTGCCTTTCCTTGGTGGGAGGGATGGGGGGGAGGGAGGTAAGGAGAGGGTTAACAGAGAGCATCTGCCACAGTTTATTGTTGCCCTGCAGTTAAAGAGTGATAGGTCATAACAGCAAGATATGAACTCACTTTTTTTCTTTAACTATACCAGGTAAAACCACCCCTGAATAAAAGTGGAAAATATTTCCTTTTAGCAGACAACGGAATGGAATTATTTTGATTTAATTATTAAATGTCACTTCATTGCTCTATCTGGGCTTTTCCCTTCTGTGTTAGATGTGCTGTCTTGAATGTAATTAATTCTAACTCAAAGCACTTTGACTTAAAATTTTGGTAAATGAATTTGCCACCTAACCAAACTTTTAAAATAAAATAAAATAATACATAAGTTTAATAATACTTGACGTGGATGGAGTTGATGTTGCTCATAAAAATTCTACTGCCAAAAGTCTTTGGTTTATTAATTTTAAGTGGTTTTAAGTAGATAAAATGCAATGCAAAATAATGTGATGTCTAGATGAAACAAATATTATTAAAAACTTCAGGTTTACTTTTTTTACTAAAAAGAAGGAGGCAATCAAGTACTGCTGAAGTGTTTGAAGCAGGTTGCTGGTGCCAGTTTAGAAACCCAAGCTGGAATGCCAAGGGAGAGAGAGTTAAATTTTCTTTTGTGGTTTGTGTACGTTTCTAAATATTCATCAATCTATTTGAATTGCAAGTTTCTCACTAAGATTCAATTAAAATAAACAAACAAACAAACCAACAAAACCTCAGCTGACATAGAGTTAAAAGTGTGGGAAGAAGCCTGTTATGAAGGATTTATGACTTTTTTTTTTTTCTGTCACTACTGAGTGAATTAAATCCAGCCTGTACTGCCAGTTTTCCTTAAGAATGGAGAGGTCTGTAATGGAGCGTTAATGAATGAAGGCACCAGAAGACATGGGCAATGTAAATGAAGTGATGAGAAGGGAAATTCAAATTTGCAAGGCAGATCAATACAGTACTGCATGAATCTTCTACACTCTTGTTCCTTCTCCTGGAAATTAGGGTCACTGTCTAACAAGCTGCAATAGCAATTGTTCTGGAGAACCGCACAATGAAGCCACTTGGTTCCAGCCATATTTTCTAACTCTGAATGAAGTGGTTTCTTCTCCCAGGAGTAGCAAACACCAGAACAGATTAAAAGTTTCCTTTGATGTGTCTGTACTTCTATGAGCAACCTGGAAAATTATGTATGGGTTTTTTTACTTTGAAACTGTAAGCTGAAGTAACAGCACCAGAGAGCTGGTGCACTAGAGTCCAGACTGGCACACTAAATATGTTGCCCTAGTGTAATCTGGGGATTCACTTTGCTTTTATATTTCAGACCTGCTCCATAATACTTAATACCCTTGCCAAAATGATTGACTTCTTCACATGGTCATACCTGCCTCCCTCTATCTTTCCATGGAAATTAGAGGCTTTCAGTGAGATAATTCTATTTTTTTTTTCATAATACGTTAAGGAAAAGGGTATTCTTCAATTCTCTCCAAAACTGCAGTAGTGTTGTTACGAAGTACATGGGATTTGGATGCATCTATTTAGTTGTCAGTTGTTTGTCATTCTAGGGTTGTTTAAGTGTTGTGTTAAGTTTTTGCAACAGAAAGTGTTGCATGCAGGTGGAGGCAGAGGGTAGATATGTTGTGCTGAAGTCCTGTGGAGATTATGTGAAGAAGGTAAAAATCAAGATGTAATCACCACTGCTGGATGAAAAACAGCTTTCCTCTTTTATAAAATTAAGAAATGCTTTGAATTCTTTTTCACCCTACATTTTAATTGAATCACAGAATGGTTGAAGTTAGAATGGACCTCTGGAGATCATCCTCTTCAACCCCCATGCTCAAGCAGAACCACCTAGAGCTGGTTGCCCAGGACCATCTCCAAATGGCTTTTGAATATCTCCAAGGATTGAGACTCCACAATCTCTGGGCAACCTGTGCCAGTGCTCTGTTACCCTCACAGTACAAAAATGTTTCCTGATGTTCAAAGGGAACCTCCTATGTTTCACTCTGTGCTTGTTGCTTCTTGTCCTGTTACTGAGCACCACAGAGTCTGGCTCTGCTCTGTTTACTTACCCCTCATCAGGTATTTAAACACATCAGCAAGATCCTCCTGAACCTTCTCCTCTTCAGGCTGAACAGTCTCAGCTGTCTCAGTCTTTCCTCATGGGAGAGATGCTTCAGTCCCTTAATTGTCTTTTTGACCCTTTGTTAGATTCTCGTTTACCGAGAGGCAAGAACTGGACCTGGCACTCCAGGTTTAGTCTCTCCAGTAGTGAGTAGAGGGGAAGGATCACCTCCCTCAATTTGCTGTCAGCACTCCTCCTAATGAAGACTAAGACACTATAAACTGCCTTTGCAGGAGGGGTATGTTGCTGACTCATGTTCAGCTGGGTGTTCACTGTGACCCCCAGGTCCTTTTCTGCAAAGCTGCTTTCCAGCTGAGGGAAAAGAAGCACGTTTTGCAGAAACCCGAATAATTTCTTAGCAAAAAAAGAACTGACTGGCTTATATTCTTCCTGGGGGAAATGCCGACAGACCCACTACCGCTTGCTGTTAATGAGAGCACCTTCCTGGAAGCAAAGTCATGCAGTTGTTTGCGACAGCAGGACAAAATGCCATGAGAGCCCTTTCAGGTCTCTGTCCCATACATTTCCACCAAAAAAACATCAATAACAAAAGCTTTCCTTGCTGATAAATTCTTACAGCCTTTTTCTACTGAGTGAGCGTTTCTCCTGGCCTCTTCTTGGATCAGTAGCAGCCCTGAGATCAGGCTGAACACAGGTTTGTTTTTGCTTCTGGCTCATGACTGCTTTAACAATAATCTTCCTTAACACAGCCTCTGTGCTCTTTCATTTACCCACAGACTTTCATTTTTACTGTACTTCATGGTTCCACTTTTGTGTAACTCACAGAAATGAATGCTATTTTACTTTAGATTCCTTTGAAGATGATAGAAATATCAACCCACTTTGAAGGCTATGGCTACCATAGACATCTCTTCATAAAATGTTAGGTATATTTAAGTCTTCCATCATGATGACAACCTGATTGTATTAGTCAGGGAAAGGAAATAAATGCTTTTGTCATAGTTGTTGCTCAGCTGGCACCCAGCACTCAGCGCCTCCTCCTGACAGTGTCACCTCTTGCCTGTCCTTCAAAGTACAGGATTTCTTCATTATGCTTTCAAAGTTTAAAACAACACATGTTGCTGTTACTTAAGAAACAGCACCAAGGCCCATGTATTTAGATATGTTTAAATGCTTGACCGAGGTTTCCAGGATCTGTCTCTAAATTCTCACACAGCATCTTTAATGCCTATACTACAAAATTTTTTTCAGAGGGAGATAAGCACTGCTGTCTGCTCCGGTGCCCCATTCTTTGGCAGTTCTGTCTCCCTGATCACTTACTATTGAAGTACAGTAATCAAGGGGTTTACACACATCAAAGTAAACTCCTAACACGAGAATGAGAAAGCCATTCAGTGAGAATAAAAAAATCAAAACCATGACCACCAACAACAAAAAAGTAAACCTGAAGGATTTAAGAAAGAACACATAACATGCAGGTCCAAAGGAAAAATACTGGACCCAAGCCTAATCTTCTAACTAGAGCTACAGTTTTTACCACCTTATTTTAATTGTATTTTGGAAGAACTCTGAAAAATAGCTTTTAGGTGCTTGAGTAAGTAAGTTATTCAAACAGGCCAAGAATTTCTAAGTCCTTTTGTTCAAGCAAAATACTCCCCTCAAACACATCTCTCTTGTAGGCAAAATTCACGTGTGTCTTGCCTCGCCCCCAGACAAATGTTTTTGCATGAGTCATAGACTGTGGAACTATTAACCCTAATTGAAATGCACATCTAAATTGACACTTAACCCGGATTTTTTTAAGCAGCACATGAGGCTGTAGGTGATACTGTCTCATTTGGATAGCACCTTACAGCCTGGATGCTTTAAAAGCATTTTATTTATGTAATGTCTCATTTATTTTGTAAGAATCACACTCTCCCCATCAGTGCTATGATCCTCTTTGGCATAGAAAATATCCAGCAGCTGCTATCAGCCTACAGAAATGCTGTGTAATAAGAAATAAGAAGAGATTGTGCATCTGAGTGAAACCACAGAGTGAATCAAGAAGTAACACCATCAGGGAAAAAAAAAAAAAAACAACAAGAAAACAAAAAAAACCCCAGTCACTGGGCTTTCACCCTTTACTTGTACAGTCCTGTGGGTCACCAGTAGACAGAATCAGGTGGGAAAGCAGCAGTCACTAAGTTTCCACCCACGATTTGTGCAGTTTTGCTGGTCACCAGTAGGCACAGTGCACTAAGGCACAGGAACCACCCTGAGCAATCTCTGTGGGGAACTGTAATTTACATAACCCAAAAAAACTAATGCATAAGCCAAGATTTTGAGAAGTGACACATTCTTTGGCTGCTGAATAGAAGGTATTTTTAAAAGGGGTAGAGCCTGTGGGTGTTTTTTCAAAAGCAGATACCTATGAGGGAACACTGAATTCACCACTTGGGGCAGCTGGTGACAACCACAAGAAACTGCAGAGAATAAATTGCAGGGGATAAATTACACAAACCTGTAGAAGTTACACACCTGCTGAAGTGATTTTCATTTTTTGTTGTTTAAAATATACTGATCAATATTCTTGTTTGTGTTTGACTAGAATAACAGCACAGGAGAAACATCAAGACTATTAGTTGAGCCTGCTAGGTGGGCAAAGCTTATTACAGTTTAAACGTTTGACTACTTCAGATGTATAGTGGGAGAGATATTTACAGAACAATAGAGAAAATACTGCTGGTATCTTACAGGTGGGATAATATGTAGGTATAGAGAAATGCAACGCATTTTGAATTGTGAAAATTGTAGCTCTTGTTAATCATGGGAGATTTAAGTTACAAAATATAGTATTAAACCTGATAGGAATAACAGGAACTTTACTAAAATCGAATAAATTTCTCAGGATACATTGTAAGTAAACATGTTGAAAGCCAATTCATGTGAATTTGCCTTGAAATACTGAAAAGCTGAAAGCTAACTGAGCAGCAGTTGGGATGACAAGCTTTGTGAATTTATCTTTTCAGAAAGAATGGAGCATTTGGAAACAACTCCATTGCCATTAATCATTATCAGCTGTAATTGAAATAGGGGCAACTCAACACTTTTCTCTGAAACTGTGAAAGCTGTGTCATCAGGTATTGGGTTAACACAATGTAGAGCCTTAATGTACACTGACAGGAAAGCTTTGGAGTATTTAATGCCCTCCCTCGTCAAAACCCCAGGTTATTAAAAATGACAGTAGAATATGTATATAGGGGGAGGAGGAGACTCAGACATAGATTTTACATCTTTTTAAGTAGTGCATCCCTTGCAAAGGTCTTCCAGATTCTCTGATACATGTCAATAGTTTTATTTAAGATTGTGTATCACTCCAGCTTCAGTCAAGCATATACAACTGACTACAAGAGGATGACAGGATATCTAAACTCTAAACTGCTGAATAAATTTAACTGTTACATATAAAGACTAGTGATTAAGGAAACAGAGGTATATTATGTGAAATTTTTGGGTTCTCCAGTCTGAGTTTTTGCGTTAGGCACAAAACGTCAGATTTGAAGAGGGCCTGCTCTAATCTGTATTTCTTGCCTGATGGCAGGGACTTGCAGGAGGGCAGAGGGGCTTGCTGTGAGTCTATAACCTGCAGACTACAGGTTATTTAACTGCCTTTCCTTCTCTGTGGTGTTTTTTTTTTTTTTTTTTTTTTTTTTTCTGTTTAATACTTTTCTTCTTTGCCTGTCAGACTCTTCTGTAAATAACAGCATTCAGGTACAACTACAAAGACTGCTACAGAAAGAGACACATGCATTAATTTCAGCATATGGTCTTGAAGGTTATTTAGGATAAGATGGCTGAAGAAGAGGTGTTTAATCATATCAGTCACCAATATCCCCTCTACAGGCAAGGGAAAGAGTTCATAGTTCAGGAGAGTGAAATCTTCCATCTAAAGAAAAGGGTTTAAAGTTTGTAGGTCACATTGTTCTTCAAAGTGCCTGATTCTCCTCCATCAGCTGTAGAGTAGATGAGTTGACTAGCTTCCATCACATGTCTGAGCTTTTGATGGTTGATAATAAGATAATTCCCCAGATGAAATGAAATAATTTCTACATTTGGAGGCCAGAACTGCTCTTTATAGGTTGTCTCCTGGAGAGAGGGAGAGGCTGGACAGCTGTGGTGAGGGAGGGGGCTCTTCTCAACCAACAGTGAAAAAAGGTTTGGCCTCTGTGATTTCTTCATCTCAAGAAACAGGAAGCTCCAGAAGCTGGGATGTACCATCCTGAAACACTTCAGAAAGATGGAGTGGATTGTCCTCTGAAGATGTTATTCTCATAAAAAAGAAGAGTATTTTCTGCAGACAAACTTCTAAATGGTTAAAGTGAGCTGGATCTCACTGATATGACAGCTCAGATTGAAATGAGGTACCGTATTGGGAGTAGGTGACAAGGTGCTTGCACCAGGGGAGCTGCAGATGTGGTGGCCTTTGTGAGAAGAGACAAGGGGCTACCCCATGCTGGACACAGGTGGTTGCAGTTGCCTCCAATGGACCTGCTGGCAGGACACGGCTGAGCCTGTCAGTCAAGCTGGTGGTGCCTCTGGGAAAAAATATTTAAGAGAGGGCAGAATGCTATTTAGAGAGAAGAAGGGAACAAAAATAGTGGGAAAAAGTGGAGGGAACAATGAAGGTCATAGGAGGAGGAGGAGATGCTCCAGGTAGAATCACAGAATGTCCAGTTAGAAGGGACCCACAAGGGTCATCCAGTCCAACTCCTTTCCCTGCATATGACAACCCCACAGTTCACATCATGTGTCTGAGGGTGTTGTCCAGTCTCTTCTTGAACACTGTCAGGCTTGGGGCCATGACACCTCCCTGGGGAGCCTGTTCCAGTGCTCCACCACCCTCTGGGGGAAGAACCTTTTCCTAATATCCAACCTAAACCTCCCCTGGCACATTTTCCTGCCACTCTCTCAGGTTCTGTCATTGGTCACTAAAGAGACCAAAGTCACTGAAAGAGGAAATAAATCCTAGACTTCAAAAGTTTATATATTTTCTGAACTTGGTAGACTGAGAATGAAGTAAAAAAGAAGGAAGAATCCATCAGGACCTTCAAAAGCAATGCTAGATATTGGAGTGAAACAGAAAAATAGGATTTAGTTTACCTGAGGGAACATGTCTACAAGTGGGAGCTTCAGTGCACATTTAAATGAGCTGTTCTTAGCATAGCAGTATAGAAATGCACCACAAATAGCTGTAATCCATTTTCTTAGAGCTGACCAACAGTCAGATGGTTATTTATGGTGTTTCCCCTGGGAAGAGCTTCCTGATTGCTCAAGTAGGGAGCTTGGTTGGGGAAAAATAGAGCATGGGCAGAACATTTGCTCTGATCATCAGTCTGGTAACCACAGAGAAGAGATCAGTGCCTACTCTTCCTGCTTCCCTTGCGAGGAAGCTGTGTCCCAGGTACAAAATCCAGCACTTGCTATTGTTAAACTTCATGCAGCTGTGAATTGCCCAGTTCTCTGTTTTGTCCAAATCCTTCCGCAGGGCCTCTCTGCCCTTGAGAGTGCTGAAAGCTCCTCCCAGTTTTGAGTCATTGGCAAACTTTCTTAGTATTCCCTCAAGTCCTGGGTCCAAGTCATTTATGAAGACATTGAAGAACGCTGGCCCTAAGATGGATCCCTGCAGAATCCCTCTAGTGACAATTCTTCAGCCTGACATGATCCCATTTTCTAGAACCCTTTGAGCCCAGATCATCAGCCAGTTGCTCACCCACTGTATTGTGTGTTTATCCAGCTATATGCTAGACATACTACCAGAGGAGATACCCCTTGCAGTATCTGTACAGCTCCATCTGTACTGGAGCAGAGGAAAAGTATGAGAAGGAAGGAATAGCAGAGAGAAACTTCTGTGTACTGACCAAAATACCCTAGATCCATGCCAGTTACAGCAAGGGAGGGAGAGGCGAACCTAGATCTGAAAAAGGAGGAAAGAAACTTTTTTTTTTTATTATTATTTTAATTTTTTTTTTTTTTTGCTTCCCATTACCTGGATTAGTAATTACATTTTTATTTTTGTTGGAAACAAATTAAATTAATTTTCCCCAAGTTGAGTCCGCTTTGATAGTAATTGATAAGTTAACTCCCTGTGTTTATCTTGACTGATGAGCTTTCTTGTTCTTGTTCTTCTTATTTTCTCCCCCACCTCATGAAGAGGTAGGGTGAGTGCCTGGATGGGTGTTTAGGTGTCAGCCAAGGCTAACCCGCTACAGGCACATTTACCCTCTATTATTATAAATTAACTTGTGCCTTTTCTAGGGAAAAAATAAAGAGACCCTGGTGTACACAGTTGCCTTGAAAAGTACAGCAAAATTCCAAATGCATTATCTAAAACATGGGATATACATTTAATGAGAAAATTCAGATAATGACATAATACTTCCTATTCCCAAATAATTCAGGAAGGAAGATTAGAATAGTCTATCAGAAGATGAAATTACTTTAGCAATATCAAAATATTTCCAGATATATGTGTGGAATATGTGCAAACCTATGCTAATGTATGCAAAAATGCAAGTGGTTGTCAGATTTGCATTGTAAGCTGAATAATTGAATTTGAATGTATTTCCATTCAAAATTCTGGTTTTCTGAATGTTTCACTTGTTCTGAAGTAGGAGAAGAGCAACAACCATTCCAAAAACTGTATTAAATGAGCTGGATTGTTTGGTTTTGATTTGGGGAGGTAAAACATTACATTTCAAATTTCACCTTTTCATGAAAGTATGATTATATTAATTTTTACTTTAAAACAGCTTTTCAACATTGTTTTTTAAAAATGTTAAAACCGGGCATTTCTATATCACAAGATTTTTTTTCCTAAATGAAAGGCTGTCAATACTGACACATACTAAAAACATTTTGCTGTGGGTGTGAATACTACTTACCCAGGAAAAAAAAATTCTGACTAAAATATTCTGACTGGCAGACTGTTTATGTCATGCCATCCTTTTCTTTAACTCCTCTTTGCCATCAATGATGGAGAAGGTTTTCTCTTCAGAAACAGATGCAGCAGCCTTCTGCATTGGTGTCACAGCAGACACCTTCTCTGTTGTCACTATGTTGTGTGGCAAAAGCCATGTTCATCCTTCATGCTCACTGTTCAGCTGCCACTATTGTACTTTCTACCTGGGCTGCCACCAGAATGGCAGGGCTGTATTGCTTGTGAGCTCCCTCACCCTTTTCTCACTGAGAATGAGCAAAGTCCCTTGCTCTGCCATTTTCTTAAGTGTTAATCCTGATATGTGGTTTTGAGACCAGCAACATCTTGCAGAGAGTCACATCATTGGGTGCAAAAGAGGTATTTAGTCTATGGGACTGCAGCTTAAGAGTTGGGTCTTGCAAATAGTGTCTGAGAACATAATTTTCAAAGCCTAGAAACCATTAGGTTAGGTATATCCGTAACTGGGTACTCCTGAGAGCAGAAAGCAGTTCTGTAGGCATTAGAATAGAGTAAAATGGACAAAACTATCTGAGTAGGAGACACAAAATGATTGCATAAGACCCAGCTCAAAAACTTTCCTCAAAAGTAAATTGTACTAAAGTCAAGCTTCTTTTAAAACAAAGTTTTTGGTGGCTCTTTTACATTTCTGTCATGGCTTTTGATTCCTTGTTTTGGGCCAGGACCAACAGAATTATTCTGAAGTGCCTCTGCAAGCGTATGGCGCATGTACTGTTTCCATCATTAACAACCAGGTGGCAGGGAACAAGGTGCCTGCTTGAAAACATTGTGGGAATGGGATCTCTGTTAGCATCTAAGTGCAGGAGTTTATGACTCAGGTGGTGGATGTGCCTCCTTACCAGCTAATATCTGGACAGAGCTAGACATTGACTATTATAAGACTGAAGTATCATTTTGACACACATTACCCACCAACTATCTTCACAACTGGTTATATTTTTCCTTATTAGAGATACCTATTCACAAAAATAAGCACTCATACTAGGCTCTTCCAGCTGCGGTTTAAAGTAGTACTGTCATTACAGAGCTGACATGTTGCGTACACCCTGCCAACTTGTTGACAAAAAGAAGGAAACATGTAATTTAATACAGCTGTTTTACTGCAAAAAGTATCAACAACACTTCAGGCTTTTTATTTCAGTCCTGTCAATCAAAAATATCTGATCAACCAAATAAGTTAACATGCCCTGAAAGAATGCCTGTTTTTGACAGGGATTCAGAATACGGTGTGCCTTTTTTTTTTTTTTTCCCCCATTTTTTTTTTCTGTTCCTTTGGCCTGCTCATACTTCCATTTGTTCAGAAGACTACAACCCTCCTTATTGACTCCAATGATGAATTCAGAGAAAGGTTTGGGCATACCCCTAGAACTTTGCAATCTTTGCATGTATATGAGTCATTTCAGTTTCACAGCAGATCACTATGTACATATGACATCAGTTTTCTCTTGAGTGTGAGGATATCAGATAAGCTGCTGAATTGTCTTTTAGATATTTGTCCCTTCTC
The DNA here is from genome assembly GCF_036013475.1 of Columba livia. Taxonomy (NCBI): domain Eukaryota; kingdom Metazoa; phylum Chordata; class Aves; order Columbiformes; family Columbidae; genus Columba; species Columba livia. The sequence goes on along the minus strand of NC_088602.1, from coordinate 157,532,159 downwards.
TTACAACAGGAGTGTCAAAGTCTTTTTAATTGGGTGCCTCATTGGCCTTGTGGTTGCCTTCAAAGAGCTGAATGGAATTTTAAGGCTGTATGAATGTAGAAGTAGTTACATTTCTTCCATGTCTGGAGACTAACTGATGATGTTGAGTTTCTAGCCACTCATATTTTTGTAGCACTAATTCTTGAATTAGTAATATCTTAATGCAATACAGCAAATCCTGACTAAACTACCTGTCAGCAGGTAAATAACATATTTATGAGACTTGCAATTCAATTTCTAATTTATAACGATTTTCAAAAAGGAACTGGAAAAGGGAGTCAGCTAAATTTTGACCTTGCTTACACTGAGTGTAACTATAAGGAATCTGAGATCTTCCTGGTGAACAGGAATATTTATGATCTGTTCAGTGAGAATTCATAGGCTGAAATCTCTTTGCCAATAAATCTTGATATTTGTCTTGCCTAATTCTCTGTGAAGTTAATGCAGAAAATTCTTAAGGCAAAAAAAAATGACGGTTTGACTCACTGTAAGTTTTTAATTAGTGATATAAGATGAAGTAATTCAGAAGGAGAAAAAAGACATTCTACTGTATGCTTTTTTTTTCATGGGTTCTGTGACGAAGAGATGAAGTGGTATGGTGGGCTCAGGCAAGGTGTGTATTTTTGACAAGGACCAATGAATTTCACATTCTGCTTCAGACAGATCTGTCCTGATGTAAAATTTACCATTTCAGCAAAGTATTTCAGTGTCAACAACGCTGCTAAAAATACAGCATTGTTGTGTGCAGAACACTTGCTAGGACCAAATTTAGTTGGCCAAGTGTGGTTGGGGAAGAGTCCAAGTGACTTTCTGGAACCCACAACTCTGTCCAGAACAAGGAGCCAGAATCCAGTTATACAAAAGATATACTTGAAAAAGACAAATATGAGGCAAAGATGCAACTGTCGCTGGAAACCGTGGCAACAGGTGTGTGCATCTCAAAAGGTCAAGGAATCCAGGAGTAGGGTTCAAGCCTAGAATATATTCATGTCTTCTGTATCATCTCCCTGTGGTCTGGGCAACAGCCTTTTTGCAACCTGCAAGATTTCACACTGTGGAACAGTTTAGGAATGTGTTCATTTATTTGAAATATTTCAGATACATAATCATGAGGCAGATATCTACATGGTATAGCTGCACTGAGGTGAAGATGCACAGACAGGACGACTATGCCCCAAATGTGCTTTACAAAATTCCAGCCTAGTAAATCATTAGAATGCCAGATCTGTCCCTGAAATCAGAATTCAGAATCCTCTAGGGCCTCTTTGCACTCTCTCTTGATGGGCTGCGGAGAACCTGTCTAGCTGTTGGTACCAGGCTGAGGTGCAACAGGGCAAATGGTCACCCATTCTGTGCACAGGCTGGTTTCTCTGCACTGTAAATGACTTCAGGAGCTTAAGTGCCTGTCTGAGACTTCTTAAGTGTAAGGAAATTGATTCTTAATCACATACTTAATTCCACCCATCATCATCATTATTCTATCCAGGCAAAATTATCATGTTTTAATTAATGGAGCTGTGTATAACATTTGTCAGTGTCTCGCTACTTTTTACTCTCAGAAATATAGATGCAACAGTCTTATTTGGTGGTAGCATTTTGATACCATATTGCATATCAGAGTTAATCACAAAGTCTCTATGCCTTTTATTAACTTCAATGATCTCTGTTGGAATTTTTTGTATAAAGATGATGAGATGTGTATCTCAAAACAGCTGAACACCAAAGTGCTAGATCACTGGTTTATCTGCTTTTGAAAGATTTAACAAGATACTCCAAACACAATAGTTCAAAGAGATGGAAACAAAGTCAATATGTGTGCTCTCACACTATTTTTATTTTTCTTCCCTCTAAATTACTGCCGAGCCCCAGAATTTTTAAGATGTTGTTTGATTCCTTAAAATATTTTTAAAATGTAGACTAATGGCTGTAAAATCCAAAGTTTTTGAGTTTAAAAAAATTTAACACAAACACCTGAAATTAAAAATAAAGAACAGCTTTCTGTCTTTCTTCTGGTAATATTCAAGCTGATAGATCACCTAAAAATTTCACTCAGTTTAGGTGGGTTAGAAAGTAATCCTCTTACTTAGAAGATCTTAAATGCATTTTGACATTTAAACTGACCTGTGGATATTTTGTTTCTCTTCCATGTAGGTTCCTAAAGATCTCTGCTACTCCATCACCAAACCCATGTTCATCCTAAAAAGAAAATTGTTATGCTGTTACTTACCCACCATTATTCTAGCAGCATTGCTGTCCTCCGAAGTATCTGAACACATTCAGAATTAAGTTACTTAAAATTCAGTGCAATATGGATGATTTCAGACAATTTCTAAATGTTTAGATATGTCTATGCAGCTATTAAGATACAAGTATGCATGTGTTTTATTTTTATTTTCTCACTGAAGAAATCTGATTGGAATTTTTTTAACAAGTCACCAGTCTTGCTCAGTGTATGTATTTGTTCCTGGAGATCTCTGTAGTGCTGCTGTCTGTGCCCATCCAACCTAGCTTTTGCTCTTCATAATACAAATCCTGTGTTTTGTCTTTCTGCCGATGGCAGTGAAACATGTCTATCAAGCCAAATTCTGTCCTTTACCATTTCATTATCTTTGAATATATGTCATGATCATCAATTCTTCCATTGATTGCCTTCTCAAAGACTGACTGATGAAATGAAAACTCCCTGTTTACAGTCTGTTCTCTAAAAACAACATGAAAAAGCATGAAAGGCTTGTTTTAAACCCTGTTAGGAAGTCCTGCTCAGCCTGCAGTGTAATAGAAATACTGTCATGGGGCATGTGGAAACTGAATTAAATTAAACTTTTACAACAGTAAAAGGCCAGTATTTTGTCTGGCAAATTCTGATGGAGTAGCAGGTAAAATGCTGGCTCCATTTGAAATCATTTGGAGTTTCATAATAGAGGTCAGCGTGCCCAGCATTTCACTCAAGGGAGAAGCCATATAGCTTCAGGACTCCAAACCAATCCATGATGTGGATCACTCACAGTCATTTTGTTAATTTTGGTGATTTGAAAGTAATTTACTACTCAACAAAAATACCCTCTAATATATTTTGTAAAAGTAAAAAGGGGGAATAAATTAATACATTTATTTTAAAAAACAAATTAATCTCACAAACTGTAGGAGAGAGAGGCTGCCTCCTGTCTACCTTCGAAACATTCACTTTGGCTCATAGAACATGAATTCTGAACTTAGATCACTAATCTCATCTTCTCCTGACTCACCTAAATCAGGAGAGTTGCAGCTGCAGAGTGGAGAGTAGACAGAGTGATGGTAGTTGCCTGCATCTTTCAAGAAGGGTTTCTGCCATCAGTGTGCAGCAGGATTATTGGCAAAACACACCCAGGGTCTGGCTAATTCATAAAACCTACTATAACTGATCAGGTGACCAATTTAATGCTGAAAGAGGAACAGCATTAAAAATTAGGAGAAAATGCTTAAAATAGAAAGTATGAGCACATGTCTGCATATAGCTAGACAGATGGTATCTCTTTAAGCAGGGCTTATCCATATGGCAAGCTAGTAGATTGAATCTGAATGTTGTATAGGATCCCAGTGGAGCAAACCTCGGATTTTTTTGACTCAGAGAGTCTATGCTATATATCTCACTTACGCTTCAGATGACAACATAAGTGGTTTTATGCCATCAGCTTCCAGTAGTAGGTGCAAATAATCAAAGAGAAAGGGAGTGATATGAAGAAACACGAACTACACAGGGAGTTAGGAAACTCTCTGAGTGAGGGTTTGAATAAATACAAAAGAAGAACAGGAAAAAAAAAGAGACATGCAAACCCCAGTAAAGAAGTTTTGATAAACAGCAAAATTTAATAGCTGACTAAGAGAAAACTGCAATTATTGCATGTGCCCAGACACCTAGCAATAATTTGTTAACTGAAGAGTCCTGTTTTAGCACTGATGGACAACAGAATCCCACTGTACCAAAAAGTCCATGTCAGTCTGTGGGAATTCTACTGAGGACACAACATTTCTTTAATAAGATAGGAAGACCATCCAGGTATAGAGGATTTTTGAATCAGAACAAGCACATCTCTCACCTTTTCATCCCTCACAAGAGCTTAAACATTCAGCTCATGTGCTAGTTGCTGCTCCTGAGCTGCAAGCTCTTCTCAATGGAGATAGTCCAGGCATAAAAGAAAGGTTGTAGTTGAGAATGTATTACCTGCCGTGGCACAGGGATTACACTGTTTGAACAGAAGGATGCCTACCCAGCAGTCTTACGGTATGGGAGAACTGTGAAGAAGCCAATTTTATCTATGAAGAAAACTCAAAAGAGGGTTTCACCATTGATTTCAAACCAGAAAATCTCTATACCCTTTGAAATGTAGCATAGTGAGGCTATGATGTTTGTAAACAAATGAAGTGAATGTATCAATATGAAATATCTTCATTTTAATTGAAGCTTAATTGCAAGAGGCTGCTGACAAGTTCAATTAATCTAATTTACTTGTTGACTTATGAAGTGCTGAAAAATATTACACATTTAAAAATATTATAAAAGCAAAGAGAATGTAATAATAGGAAGAGCTAGTTTTAATATTTCTTAACTAAATAAGCATGTGTATCTGTGCATTTGTTGAAGTGCCCAATTACATGTAAATAGTTTATATATTAACACTCCTGAGGACACCCACATTTTCAGTTCAGTTTAATAATCATTTATTAATCTCTTTTATAGACAAAATCATATTTGGAACTGGGAAAAGATGAAGGGCTGAGTATGTCTACTCTGCTGGAGGCTGTGCTGGGGAGCCCTGTACCCCTGAAACCCCGGATGAAGCCAGGTCAATGGAAGAGTTTGCTTTAGTCAATGAGGACTGGGTTAGGGAGCAATTAAATAGTCTGGACATCCATAAATCCATGGGTCCAGATGGGATGCATCCACGGGTGCTGAGGGAGCTGGCTGAAGTCATTGCTGGACCGCTCTCCATCATCTTTGCCAAGTCTTGGGAAACGGGAGAGGTGCCCGAGGATTGGAGGAAAGCAAATGTCACTCCAGTCTTCAAAAAGGGCAAAAAGGAGGACTCGGGTAATTATAGACCGGTCAGCCTCACCTCTGTCCCTGGGAAAGTAATGGAACAGCTTATCCTTGGTGCCATCTCAAGGCATATCAAGGATAAGAGGGTTATTAGGAGCAGTCAGCATGGCTTTACCAGGGGTAAGTCATGCTTGAGCAACCTCATAGCCTTTAATGAGAATGTAACAAGGTGGATGGATGATGGCAGAGCGGTGGATGTGGTCTACCTTGACTTCAGTAAGGCATTTGACACAGTCTCCCACAGCATCCTCACAGCTCAGTTGAGGAGGTGTGGTCTGGACAATAGAGTAGTGAGGTGGGTTGCAAACTGGCTTAAGGAGAGAAGCCAGAGAGTGGTAGTCAATGGTGCGGAGTCTAGTTGGAGGCCAGTATCTAGTGGAGTGCCTCAGGGGTCAGTACTGGGACCAATATTATTCAATATATTCATTAACGATTTAGACGAGGGAATAGAGTGTACTATCAGCAAGTTTGCTGATGACACCAAGCTGGGAGGAGTGGCTGACACGCTAGAAAGCTGTGCTGCCATCCAGCGGGACCTGGACAGGCTGGAGAGTTGGGCGGGGAATAACCTAATGAAATTTAACAAGGGAAAGTGTAGAGTCCTGCATCTGGGCAGGAACAACCCCAGGTTCCAGTATAGGTTGGGAAATTACATATTAGAGAGCAGTGTAGGGGAAAGGGACCTGGGGGTCCTGGTGGACAACAGGATGACCGTGAGCCAGCACTGTGCCCTTGTGGCCAGGAAGGCCAATGGCATCCTGGGGTGTATTAGAAGGGGGGTGGCTAGTAGATCGAGAGAGGTCCTCCTTCCCCTCTACTCCGCCCTGGTGAGACCACATCTGGAATATTGTGTCCAGTTCTGGGCCCCTCAGTTCCAGAAGGACAGGGAACTGCTGGAGAGGGTCCAGTGTAGGGCAACGAAGATGATTAAGGGAGTGGAGCACCTCCCTTATGAAGAAAGGCTGAGGGAGCTGGGTCTCTTTAGTTTGGAGAAAAGGAGACTAAGGGGGGACCTTATCAATGTTTATAAATATATAAAGGGCGAGTGCCAGGAGGATGGAGCCAGGCTCTTCTCTAGTGACAACCAATAGTAGGACAAAGGGTAATGGGATCAAGCTGGAACACAAGAGGTTCCACCTAAATTTGAGAAAAAACTTCTTCTCAGTAAGGGTGACAGAGCACTGGAACAGGCTGCCCAGGGAGGTTGTGGAGTCTCCTTCTCTGGAGACATTCAAAACCCGCCTGGACATGTTCCTGTGCGACCTCGCCTAGGCATTCCTGCTCCAGCAGGAGGATTGGACTTGATGATCTTTTGAAGTCCCTTCCAATCCCAAACATACTGTGATACTGTGATACTGTGACATTAAAGAACTTCTCAGGAAAAAAGTGTAGGTGTGCTCACCTGCAAAAACATAGGAAAGGCTGGTGATTTTATAAACTGATGTGCTTTTACTGCTACATGCCACAACTGATGGAACCCATTGAAGCAAGACTGGAATACCAAAGAAATTGAGAACCAACTGAACTTTATTTTGAGGCTTAAATTTGTACTTTGAAATCAAATGTGACGTCTGAACACATCTTTTTATTTTCAACCATCCTGTGCTGTAGTAAAACCTGAATATGCAGATACCCATACCTATATGCAGTCCCGTGGAATTCAGTGGCCCTTTGAGGGCAATAAGATGTCTATGCAAATTATGGTACAATACAATTATCAAGGCCTGTCTTCAAAATATTATTAAATTGTTTCTGAGTCCCTTGCTTCTGAGTCCCGTACAAGACGAGCATGCATGCAGTGGATGGGATTTCAGTCATTTACCATCTAGGTACCAAATTCCACAAAGTCTGATGAATTTCAGGTTCCATCTATCCCAATCTTTGTAATTATTCCCATATATTTCAGAGTTTTTTTCACATAATTTGGTGTTCTGTAGTCAGAATACATGCTATTGTTAACTATAACTATCAATAATTATTACTAGTAGTCATTAGTGTATTGTTAAGTTTTTTCCCTAATCTTTCTTGTTCACCAGACACAGAAAGCATCTTTGTCCTTTCAGTCTGGAAGATGAGGTTCAGGAATCCATTCAGCTCTTCAGCACAAGGAAAGCTGAGAACTGGCAGTTCTTCCCTTCTCTCATTTATTATCTATAGAAAGAGGATGTAAACTTGTGAATGTATATCAGGCTGGTGAGTCATGCTGATTAGCAGATACTTAGCCAGGCTCATTTGCTTATCCTTAATACTTGTCACATGTCATGCAACAAACTCTGCCGTGCATTACAAAGGATTTGACATCATGGAAGTAATTATTCCAAAATTATTCTGATAGACTAAAAAAAAACAAAACTAAGAAATGAGGCAATTTGGCCCTAAAAACAACATTCTCTAATGAGAATGTTTCTGGGTCTGCAAATCCATAGTCATGTTTTATTTATAGCCCGACCTATGATTCATCATTAGAGTTTCTTTCAGATTTTGTAAGAAAAATTGTTCTTCCATGCACGAGTGTTTTTAGATAACCACAGCTGCTCCTCACTAGCTGCTGTTTCAATAGCAGAAAGCCTAACACCAGCATTCTTATGCATGTTCACTCCTATCTACTCACATTCAAACCCTTTTCACTGCACACAATCAATCCTATTGTAAGGGCTTCAGGCAGCAGCCACAGCAGCCATCATTTGGCTTGTCAGCAAACCAGCCCCTTTTCGTTCCAAAGAGGAACAGCTGCTGACTAGAAGTCTTTGAAAGGGTGGTGCTGCTCCACCTCTGGTCTCATCTTCTCCTGCAAAAAAGCCTGCCTGTGCCAAAATGTCTCTGAAACATTTCAAGGCAATTGTCAGCAACTCTGCTGGGTAGACAGCAAAGGAATGCAGGGTGCTACCTGGCAGGATACTGCTCTGGCATCAAGGGCTACAATTTGAATTTTTCTGTATATTGCTTGCTGGGTTGTAAAAGGAGGAATGGTCTAAAGCAATTTGTCATTGAGGAAAATACTTTTGGAGGTTTGGTGGTTACATTTTGCATTTCTGCTCTCTTGTTTTAAAAGCCTGCTTTGCAAATAGGCAGGTTTACAGGTTGTTTAAGAAGAGCTTGAGTTAAATTTTTCTGATAATCCTGTCCCCAAATAAATTTTGTTTATCTCTGTACACATATATCTCTCCCCTATGGAACTCTCTGGGCTGCAGGGCTACTGTATAGCAAGAGATGCTTCTGCACTTTCAATACCATACCAGGTTATCATCATCCCCATGTTTGCTCTTTCAAGACCTGATCATCTTTGAATTGAGAGAGACCAGAGGTGGTTCCTGAGTTAACAACCAGGTCACCGAATCTGGCATCACTTACTGAGTACCTCTATGACAACGTTGAAGAAGTGAGACTATAGCATGTCTGGCATAGTGATACCAAATGGACCTGTTTTGTTCCACATTCATTCAGCATTATATTGGAGATGAGTATGAATAAAACTTTGATGGATGCTGGTGGGAATGCAGAGGTGGATGAGTGGCAGAGCGGTACTTGTTGCACTTGCAGTACTCCGTGAGTCTAAAACAACAGAAGCTTTGTGACTGCAGTCAGTACATCTGGGAAACTCACAGGCTGAGTTTGGCCTAAGGTTGAGCTCTTGTTTCTTATCATACTGGTAGTTTGCTGGCATCTGTCAGCTTGAATAAGACAGAGAATACTGTAGGGATTAGTTAAGTGGGTGACTTTTGATTTTCTGTAAATAGAAAAGGAATAATTGAGGCCTTTGAGCAGTCCTATAGCTCTGGTACAAGGAACCTGCAGGTCTGCTCTCAATTTCACTCCTGTGGGCAGCCAGAAGTCTTGTCCTTTTATATATACTCTTTCACAGTATTGTATCCTATAGGCCTACAGTGCAAACCATCTCATACTGTGTGAATACTTTGTCTAGTTCATATAAATAATAGCATTTATATCCATTAAAGTAGAGCAGTTTCACATGAATTCTATTTTGTTTCATTAAAAAATACACAATCATGCATATTCCCTAAATATATATTTGAACACAAAACAACAGTTGTCAAATATTAAAAAAAATTCTTTCCCTGAGAAAAGGAATCACCCTGGGCTCTCTTTTCTACTGGTGGCAATCCCATATTCAATGTCCTTGGGAAACAGTTACATGACCTTTCCTAACTGTTCTATATGTTCTCAGTGCAAAATATAAGCATGAGATCTGTACCTCTTGCAGTTTGATTTCAGCATAAACAGCTTTTGCATAACTTTACTTCCTGTGCCAAATTGTTATGGATATTATCGCTTAAATATGCTAAGCAGACAGGTCAGAGCTGTCTCTATTTGTTAAACAAATTAGTGTCAGAGATCCTGAACAATTGCAAGGCAGAAAACAGGAGAAAGGCAGTGAGAGAGAAAGGAAGTTAGAAAAATACAATGAAAAGTATTTTGTTTGGCAAAAAAACAGAGTTGCTAATAAAAAGCTCAGCTTCCCAAAAAAACTCCATGTGGAGGAATTTAATTTAAAATGTAAGCTTCTTTCCGATTGCCCCACCACAGAAAATATTCTTTCAAATGTGACCTTGGAAATGTTCACCTGATAACTGGAGTGACTAGGGAACTACTGAGGATCCTTGGCCTCTGTTTAATTTAGGTAAAGATCTACGTATATTTGGATATATAGCTGAAATGCGTCTTTGCCTGCTTCATCCCACCTATGCTTTTCTTCCTTTCCGTCTCACAAGTAAGCCTTTGGGTTATCCTGCTTCTTTGAATGGGCAACCAAGATTCCTAAAATACAAACCACATCTCTCCCTCCCTTCCTCCTCCCCTCCCTCCCTTCCCAGCTCATCCCCGGCCATGTGCAGCTCTTCCATTCTGGATCCGTGCACTACTTGCACCAGTGCTACTGTGTGACTGAGTGTATATACGCAGCTCTATGAAAGGCTCTGATCAGCATTCAGTTTACAAAGATACCCTGGGGTACATAGCCAGGGTAGTCTCAGCCTGAAGATGTATAATTTTTAAAGAAAGTCAATCAGGGAGTGTAGCTTTCATGCTTCTTGCATAAGGAAGCCCTACAGTAATGTTAGACTTAGATGAATAAGAGGTATGATGAAATGGAAAATCCATTTGAGAGAGAGGAAGAAGGTGAAGGATCTACAGGGAAAGAATTGCTGATTGATGAGACATCACGGGAGAAAAACAGGAAAGAGAACAAAAAAAGAATAAAGAAACAACAATCGCTATAGGGGAAATAGCAAATTTGAAAGAGGTAGAAAGACCAAAGGAAAAAGACATAAGGCTTCTGATTGGTGGTAGTTGTTCCTTTATTAAAGGCATCAATACAATGTGTTTACATACCAACCAGCTGTGGTGGTTTAAAACCTTATTGCCTGAGGGCCGCATGTTACCAACTTCTGTTGGAAGTCACCCAGCCCAGCTTCCCTCAGCAGAGCAGAGCAAAGTAAGGAGAACAGCAATGGGCACCCCTCTCCCCTTTGGCCATTGGGTAACCTGAGTTTGACTGCCTATAATGATAAGCTTAAGCTTAGCTGCCTGACTTCTCACTAAAGCATACAGGGTCCCAGTAAGTAAAGAAAAAGTGATTCATGTACACGACCAATAAAACAGACAGAGCCCATGAACAGTCATAAAGCTGTGGGTCCGTCAGGTAGGGTTCATGTACACAGTGTCACCAGCTGGCACTGTGGGAATCTCTAGCAGAGGACCAAGACGTGTTAAAGTGTGTTTTGCACTGTCACAGCTCACTCACAAAAGCCACAGCAACTCAGAGGTTTTTCAGGGGGTCATATGTCTGTTTGGTCAGGTGAGATGTTCCAGCCACATAGATAAGATGCTTCTTGACTGGGACCACAAGCACAGAAACATCAAATAAAAATTGTACTGTAGCACAGATGATTCATTTAATGAAGGGTATCACTCTTTCAGGGTATTTACATGTAATTTCTGTCAAGCTGCAGGGGTGAAGAAGTGGGCCTCAACAATACAGTTGGATTATTGTGTTAAAAATGTCTTCTGACATGTAACAAAGTTAAGTTACCAGAGGAAAAAAAACCAAAAGGATAATTAGACCAAGTACCTGCATCACAGTGCGACTGGTCTTATAACTTCTGGAAAAAAAAAAATCATAATGATACATTTCCTTTTTGAAAGTTAATGGATATACTTCCATTGCCTGGAGCCCTGGTCAAACTTTTCTTCTCCATAAAATAAAATAAAACTTTCTGAGATTAAACTTGGTGAAAAAACCCTTTGCATACTGATTGTTTTTTCCTCAATATAACCAGTTGTATGTGGTTAAAGTTAATTTGAATGCACCAATTTGGAAGTTACAGCTGTTTTAAGAAGTCATCAAAGAGATATTTGAATACAATCTTCTGAGAAGAAAAATATAATCTCACAATTTTTTCATAATATTCTTATTTTCCTCAAGATTTTGTTGAAAGTGGTGGAAAAAGAATTGAGACAGACTATTAGGGCCAAAATTTCCACATTTTAGCATCTAAAATTAGGTTTCTAACTCCATATTTAAATAGCTAAATGTAAGTAGCCTGATTTTCAGAGCTGCTGAGCAATCCCAGCTGCTACTGAAATCAGTGGGATTTTTGGGTAAATACCAGGTTGCCTATTTAGGCTCATTATCATGTAAAGACTAAATAGATATTGGGGCATTATACCAATGTTATTAGTAGAGGTTACTGTGGTGGGACTGGGATCTGTAGAAGTGCATAACAACCTTTCAGTGACTTTCAGAGGCCGGAGTCCACCCAGGCTGCTGCTTATGTAGGTACAAACCCTTCTGGAGCCATCTCACCCATTACCTTAAACTACATGCAAGTGGCCCCATGCCGCTTTTTAATGGTCTCTAGCAAGTGGGCTGCAACTGCTCTCCCAGAGAAATCATTACACCAATCACCATTATTGTCTAAAGGCTCTTCCTAACGTATAAGCTCGATATAACCCTTTTCAGCTTCCTCCTAGTCTTGCTTTTAGAAATGAAAAGTGCATGTTTCACTCCTTCATACCCCACTCTTGGTGTTTACCCTCAATTGGCACCACCCGCCTGTGCATGAGTACCAGCACCTCACCCCAACCTGCTGTTGCTGGGGTCTGGGGACCACAGTGCTGAAGCACTCTGGCCATTGATGCTGCCCACCTCATGCATGTTGCCAGACCTGGGAAGAGCCAGCATGTAGCTCTTTGCACCTTCTGGGTGTAGCATCCTCCCTCCCAGGGAGCCCCCAGCTATCCCTCAACTCTGCGTAAGGGCAGCTGGGACTTACAGCCTTCTGTTTCTCCCATGCAAGGTGGTATGAGATGATAGCACAGCTCCCGCGCTGCCTGCACACCTCAAGACAAAAGAGGCTTTCTTGTACAGGCGCTGCACTGGGAGCTGCACTTTGGGTTTGCATTTTTTGAAGTAATGCTGTGTTATGTTATTTGTTCTTCATAATCTCCTCAAGCCCCTTCCTCTACAATAACAGTTGCCTAATGTTTATCTTTACTCCACAGGGCTACAGAAATCTCAAAAGCTTTTCTGAGCTCTCCAAAGAGCCCAGGAGGAGCAGGCGCCCAACTGCTGGCCTCGCTCTCTCCATCTCTGCTGAGCTCAGCAGCGACTGGGTACTACTGATTATGAAATGAAACAAAGGAGAAGCAGCTTCCATTGAACATGCAATTGACGCAGAGATCAAAACAGAAGCAAACAAAGCACAGCTTGAAGGAGAACAGTTCAAGGAATCAAGCAGATGCTTCTTTCCCTTCCTTGTGGTGCAGATGCAGAATGAAGCCTCAAGTCACTGAAGTCAATATCCAACCTGACAGGAGCCAGGATTTCACCTCCAGTGTTTTTATCCCTGGTCTATGTCAAAACTGCTACGTTCCTCCTTTTTTTTTTTTTTTTTTTTTTTTGGGGGGGGTCGGGGGGGCTGTGTTTGTTTGCTTGGTTTTATTTTGTTTTTATTTTTTCCTCTCTCATTCCACAGTATATTCACAGCTAGAGGAACTCTGCCTTTTAACATAGTTATCAAGCTTTCATGATGGATCTTTTGTGTGTAAGCCTTGCTTTCCTCAGGCTTGTAACCTTCAAGAGTTATATTTCTCTTGAGCTTCTGGAAGCTCATTTAGCTACCGTAGTCTCATTTAGGACCATGACACTGGATGTGGCAAAAATCTAATCTATGCTTTAAGTTGTTAATGTTCTTTCTGATGGTTTACAATTTCACCAGACTTTAGCAGTTTGTGTTCAAATCTTCCATAGAAAGTGTCTTCTGGATTTTAAAAATTATTACTATTCATCCTTTTTGGTAAAAGGTCAGAGAAGCACAGTTAATATCTCATGAGGGAAGAAAATAAAAAAATATTAGTTTGTTTTATGTTAAGGAAAAAAATATTAAATTCACATCCATTTAACTGAGAAGTTTAAATGCCTCCGTGCCTGGGAGAAGGCAATTCTTGGGGCAGGTGGGGCAAAGAGAAGAGAGAGACCCTCTTTTTTCATTGGTGCAATTTTCTGTGTTCTAAGGAAGTGAAGTTTGCACTTTAGTCAGTGGACAAATTTCTGTCCTTAAAGACATCAAATATGAACAAAAGAGAACTGAGTGTTTTCAACTATATTTACAGGCATCACAATGTGAATATTGAAGGACAAAGAAGAGGACATAAGGTTTTCTGAAATGCCTGAGTGAATTATAAACCTGAGTGCTACTGACTTCGAATGATGATTTGGGAAGTGTGCCTGGTGTGAGGCAGCACTGGGCAGTCACCCCCGAACCAGCATCAGGCGGGGTGTCTCAGGCAGGAGGTGGCACCACTATACCAGATCCTGGTGGAGTGTCATGCTCAGGGGCTGATACTGTCCCCAGGGCCTGTGGTCATTTTCCTGAATGGAGTTGCCCTGTTAGGAATGCATTTATCAAATCAACTTCATCTTGGTAAGGGTGACATGACTCCATGACACAGCGAATTTCTTGGGACAGACGTGCCTGTATGCTCCTGGGTTTGTAATGAGATATTTAGACTAAATGCAGACAAGTAGGTTATGGGATTATCAAAACAACCCAGTCATCTACTAAGGTCTTAATATGACCGAGAGTTATTTGCAGTCACTCCTAAGGCACTTTGGGGGGAATTTCCTACTGAAAAACAACACTGGATGGAATAATTTGGACTGGTAACAGTAAGACCAGAAGGCAAATTGTGGAGGTGTTTAATGAGACAGAGAGATGAAAGATCTGGAAGTAGGAGAGTAGGGAGCAAATAGAAGAGGAACAGATAGAAAGGTAATAGTAAACAGTTAAAGCTTGCATAAATTCTGGTGACAAAAACTTGAGCCTGAGAAAACTTACTGGGATGGTGATGACAAGCAATGTCTCACTTTGTGTGGAGACTGCTTTTGTGCAGCATGTAAATCCGAAGATAAAAAATCCCTTGCGCTTCCTACTTTCAGTGCGTGGGAATACATCTTCAGCTCACATCTGATCACAGAATATAATGTAAAAGAGATTCCTGCTTGAGTCATACCTAAGCACAATCATTTTATGATTATGTTCTGTAATTGTAGTTTTCTGAATGGAAAATAAACCTTGATGTATGATAAGAGAGGCTGTCTTCTGAAATCTCTGCATGTAAATATGAGGCAGATCTTGCAGGTTTGTGTTAGTCTTCCTTCCTTCATGAAAATGAACAGCAATGGATTTGCTACTGTCCTGAAATGTGATGCAGGCTGAAATCTCTCCTTTAAAAGGTGGGAAAGGGGTATATACAGTAAGTTGCCTGCACAGCTGCATGTCCTTATTTCTGAAATCTCACTGAACTACAGTTGGACCTGCATGTGGACAATGAAGGGGACTGTGTTGCTTGTTATTCACACCAGTGAAATGTCTACAGCAAAGTTAGTCCAGCTTGATGTTGTTTCATCATAGTCAGAGACATTTCTCCACCCCTAGTGGTCCTTTGAAGCAGAGGAGGATTAGTCAGAAAAAAAATGGAGCTTTGCATGTGACAATTTAGCCTGGAAGATGATATGTCTGTGCCGAGGAAGCTGAGGTCCTACAGACCACTGGGAAGAACTGAAGGAGCTTTCTGTGTTTCAGGAGGTTAGTTGGGCTGGGGAAGAAGCCAAAGGAGCAGGAAGCAAGGAACAATGAGAATGAAGCTCCATCTTCAGTGGAAAGTCCATTGCTTGGGCAGTGCTGCCACCCTGGCAGTGACATACTTTTCCAGGTGATTTCTCAATACCCCGATGTGCAGCTGAGTGAGTGAAGCTTGCAGCACATCCGCCTTTGAGACCATAGCCTTGACCTGGGACTGTATGGCATTTGATTGGAATTGGTGATTTTGGGTGTGATAACTCCAGAAAGACATCTCTTTTTCCATTTTTCCTCATCAGAAGTGATTATACAATGCTGCCTGAAAATCTACCTCCTTCTTTAAGAGAAAATTTACCCTTTTCCCAAATGAGTAACAGTTATTTTGAAAATTTTTGTTTGAGTATATGGCTGTGAATACCTTCAACCTATTTCTCTATAAGGATTTTCAAAAGTAGTTTCATTTAATGAACTTTCAGGTATAGTTTTTACTTACGAAGGGAAAAAAACCCCACACCCTCAGACTTTCTTCTTCCCCTCCTTTACCACAATCCAGTCTGATGTGCATGCTATGATGACCTCTACTGTCTGTATGATCCCTTCCTCTTTTCTGATTGCAGCTGCCACTTCTCCTTTATGGAATGAAAATTTAATTCTGAAATGACATCAAAATGTATAACAATTTGAAATGTAGAATTGCAAAAAAAGCTGCAGGTTTTGGCAGTCAAACAGTAATTTTGGTGTTTCAGGTAATATCATTCTTTCCAAACGGCAAGAAAACATTGAAAGTCATTGTGTAGGTAACTGTCTCTGGGCACATCTTCATCAAGAATTAATTTGACTGTCAGATATTTAGAGGTGAATTGTTTCCTACTGTTATTTCTAATGATTATGATAGAGATTATATATTGATACTGTAAATTATAAGAAAATATCTTATCTGACAAAAGTCGCTCTGTTGTTTTGCTGGCAATATTCCCATCATTGCTGCTAGACTGTATTGCCTCCCCCTCATATTTCTTCATCATCTCTTATGAAAATGAGTCCAACTAGACTTTCTGCCCTCTCCATCCTTTTGCTGCCCCACCATTAATTTTCCCTTCCCTGTCACAGCCTGTCTCCTATTCTGAGGTCTGAAGACTATTATCTGCCTCTCACTCCTTCAGTCCCTGCTATCTCAAGCTTTCTTTCCTCCTCTTCTTTTGTTCTCATTATCTCAGCCTCACCTTCAACTCTGCTGGCTCTTGTCCCACTGCCTGCAAGCATGCTCTTGCATATTGTACATCAAAATAAGGCTTCTGTATTCAACTTGCCCATTTACAATCCTATCTTCATCCTCACCTTTGTTTTCAGTACTCTACTACCCAGATCCAAAGATCTATTTAGGCTCTTGACTTGTCCTTGAATTCTGAAAAGTATTCTGAGTAGACTCTTGCCTCAGTTTTCTTTCCTTAGTTCTCACTATGCCCTTTTAAATTTCCCTTGTATCTTCCCTACTCTTCTGTGCCAGCTGAATTCCTTCTTGGGAAATAATATTTATTTGTTTTGGTTCTTTATGGAAGGGACGTCAAAGCAGTGGAGCGGGTTGTACTTGTGCTTTCACAGTGCTAGTGTTGCTCCTCTAATGGTGATTGCTTCCAAGAAGCAGTCGAGAGGAAAGTTCTTACTAAGTCCACATTAGATCAGTCAGCACAATTAGTTCACACAAAAAAAAAGAAAGGTGAATTCAAGAGTAATTGCCACATTAATTATTTTCTCTCCATCAGGAAACTTTCCCACATATTAACAATACGTATCATGGCCTTCTCAACACTGCTGTGATTCTCCAGTCAGATAGACTCGTAAGCTGAACTAGCTAACAGACCAATGACATATGTGACTGCTTCACAATGAGCACATGTTAAGGTTGCTAATAAATTTAGTTGTGTGGAGGCAGTGCCCAGATGACAGAGGAGACAGGAGCAGTTCAACACAGAGAAGAGAGGCTGAGGGAAGAGTCTCTGCCAATAAGCATGGAAAGACCCTCCTAAACTGAGGGGTTTGTGTTGTCCAAGTGGAGCTGTTGGAGCACTTGAAGGCTGTGACCGAAATCACAGAGGATCCATAAAGAGGATGTGTGTTGCAACGTGTCATAACATAGCATCTTTTAGCTTTGTAGCCACCTAGCAGCACTCACAATTCAGAGCTTAGAAAGTCAACTGTAAGGGTACATAAACTGAGATTAACAAAATCCCGCTGCTGGAGAAGGCAATTGGCAAGTGCTTATGGAGATATCAGAGCATTTGAATGTTTTCCCTGCTCTTTAGCCATTCAAGTCACAAGCACTTGCAGAAAATTATCTTGTCTTTTCCATTCCTTTGGGAGCAACAGTGTCGAACTGTTTGCCGGAGTTAGAAAAAGACAAATGAAAATCCCGTTTCAAAAAATTGACAAGAAGTTAGTTTTTCCTCTTAAAGCTGTCTGGGAGGAACATTAAGACACTTCGCAATACCAAGTAACTGGTGTGTTCACAGAATCACAGAGTCACAGAATGGTTGGGTTTGGAATGGACCTCTAGAGATCATCTAGTCCAACCCACCTGCTATAGCAGGTTCACCTAGAGTAGGTCCTTAATGACTCCCTGGCGAACACGTGTTTCTGGCTTGTCAGAACCTGGCAGAGGTGCTATAAAGGTCTGAGATCTGTGTCTAGATGTCTAAGGTTAGTCAGCCAAGGTCCCTTGTTTAGATTCAGCTCACAGGTGTTATCCTCTTAGTTGTGCCGTGACAGTATTATGTTTCTTAGTTCTGCATATTACTGGTAAATGGCCTTTAACAAATTTTGGAAGGACTCCTGAAATGGAGCAAAACTGTAAAATAATTATTGCTCTCAGTACATCCAGTAAGGGCCTTATTTTCTCACTTGTGTTTCAGGAGCTAGAACATCCACAGTATTGCTTTCCAGTGCTCACTCTTTCCAATGCTGTACACAGAGGCTAACAGTGAAGCTGTACCCTTACAGTGTCCTACCTCTAAGCTGACCTCATTAGTATAAACTTAGTTAGCTGGTTGGAAGTGACATCCTGTAAAACTGGGGAAATTAAAAACTCTCATTGTTTTAATAATTATCCAGGTACAGTGGTTGATTGTCATATTTTGGAGCCTCTTTACATTTTAGGGGAATGGAAAACTAGCTTGCATTAGTAGAGCATAAAAAATATCTTCCTGTCACAGAGATGAAACATAGTAGCAGATAACTTCTTAAGTGATGCAAATAGCTACATTTTCCTTTTAACGATTTAGACTGCATAATGTAATTTGTTTAGCTAGATCACTTACTGCTTGTGTACCATCTCATATCAACCACAGAACATAGTTTATTAATACAACAAAACATAAACCAGAATTCACTCCTTAAAACTGCTCTTATATTATAGTATCACTAGTTTCAGCTGGCTTTGGGTGTGAATATATTTGATCTCTTTGCTATTAAATGCATGATCTTTAACTAAAATCCAATGGTATGCAGAGCAGGATTGGAAGAAGGGAGATCCTGTGGTGATGTGATGTTAGAAATGGTGATGATGACAAAGGGGATGCTGGAATATTTTGTGCCAAAGTCAACACTGAATTTTCCATTCACAAAGTTCAGCAAAACTCAGTTGAATTTCATAGAGCTGCAGATATGTGTTCTATTAGAGTACTATCAAAGATAAACCTTCTTGGTTATTTCTCTTTTGATGATTCTTAAGCACACTTACTCCAGACAATAAAGAACTGGAGGGAAAACAAAGTAAAATAAGTGTAATAACATCGATTTTAATAACCCTCTGCAGAAGAGACACAAACAGATGTAACAGATGGAAGCTAGGCTCTAAAAGAAGTATTAATTCATCTCCATCAGTATGGCTAGGAATGATGAGTGATAATTTATTTTTTTTTTTTTAGTTGCAAGTCATTAGTTTCATTATTTTTTGAGGAAAAAATAAAAAAAGAGCACAATGCTGGAAATATTTTATATTCCTTTCCCTGTGAAGATCTATCCTTCAGTTATCACAAAGGCTAGTAATACCTCTCTCAGAAGGAGACACAAACTGGGTTCAGAAACCTGAATCAGAAAACTTTCAGTGATGTAGCAATAAAAGGTACCCACCTTGCATATCAGAAGAGTTTAATTTCAAAAGTAAAAAGAAGAGAGGGAAAAGCAAGAAGTATATTTGAGATGAAAGAATGGAAAATCAAAGTTTTCTTCTCCTTTCTTGTCTTATCTCCTGGAGTGTCACAAGAGCCCTCAGGAGGTGGTGATGGTGATCTGGTGCCACAATTCAACCCACTGAGGCTGGGACAGCAGCTGCTTTGGAAACATTCCTCTGGCTTCAGGTTGAGCAGTGTTAGGTTTCCTGCTATGGAGAGGTCTTTGCTGTGATTGTGCATTTCTTTAAATGACAGGCTCGGTCCTTCTTTTGGCTTGGCTGCTGCAGAGGACCTATGTGCAAATACCTGGCAGCTCTATACCTCTCTCCAGAGCTGGTCTGGAGTGCTGAAGAAGCTGGAAGCTTCATGGATGTGCTGGGACATCCACTGTGGTGGGGTAAGCAAGGGAGGGCTCAGCCGGGCGCTTGTGGAAAACTGAGTCTCCATGACATGTATCTGACAATGCCCATAGTCTCCCTTGATCTGAAGAAGGGGCACTGTTCTCACATATGTTTAGGAACTCAATTTTAATGAAGTCTGGAGAGCAAAATAGTCTAAGGAAACATGTTTTCTTTGCTTAACCTAGCACACAATTGTCATCCTCACCTGGATAGACAGAAAATGTTGCCAAAATCAAACATAATTTCTTCTACTTCTAAATACTGACTGACACATAATACTCAATGTGATTGTATGTATCTATTACTTTAACATCAACAGTATAACTATGCATACATCTTTAAATCTCTGAAAAGACACAAATGTACTTAAGATAGGAAAAAGCAGATACCTATTCAAATATTTTTATAGTATGCTTTTTTTCAGATATTTTCCCCTAAAATAATATCATCACACAGAATCACAGAATCACAGAATCGACTGGGTTGGAAAAGACCTCAGAGATCATCGAGTTCAACCCTTGGTCCAACTCTAGTCCGTTTACTAGATCATGGCATTAAGTGCCATGTCCAATCTCAGCTTAAAAACCTCCAGGGACGGCGAGTCCACCACCTCCCTGGGCAGGCCATTCCAATGCCTGACCACTCTCTCTGTAAAGAATTTCTTTCTAATATCCAGCCTAAATTTCCCCTGGCAGAGTTTAAGCCCATGCCCCCTTGTCCTATTGCCCTATTGTCCTATTGCCCTATTGTCCTATTGTCCTATTGCCTGGGAGAAGAGACCAATCCCCACCTGGCTATAACTTCCCTTCAGGTAGTTATAGAGAGTGATGAGGTCACCTCTAAGCCTCATAAACATAAGCCTCATAAAAAGCTGAATATAGTACAAAAGTGGTGAACAATTCAGGCCATGGACAGAAAACAGAATTCAGTCACTCTTTAGTGATATTAAATAAAAAAAAATCTCAAAGTTTAGATTTCCTTTGCTTCCTTTAGTGATGAAAACTGATAAAAGTCAACACGCTTTCCAAAAACCTCCAGATTAATTGGAATCAATAGTGTGAAAACTCTGTGCAATAATAAATTTGGAAAGTCATTTATTCTTAAGATTGAATTCTTAGGCTGCATTGGTAGCAGCATTGAAAGTTCTCACTTTGTGTGCTTTCCCTGAAAATGGAAAATAAATAACTCTGTGACTAAGCCTTTTTGATCTCTGTTGAAAACTCTAAAATCAAACCTTTCAGATACAAATCAGTTGGTCTACGGTAACAAGCTCCCACTAACACTTATTGTACCCTCACCCCTTCTATGTGACACCCCTGACAAATGTGAGGTAACTTCTCTTCCCCTGAAGAAAAATTCCTTTACAATTGCCGCACTAGTGCCAATGCTGAGAAGTACTGCTTGAATTGTTAAGGTGCTGAAATATCTGGGGATCTAGGATTTGTGCCTCAGAGCTCTACCCATTAAGCAGAATGGAGCTGGCATTACTTTGTGTTGCAGCATCTGTATTTTAGGCACTTGGCCCTGCAGCAGCACCCATGGCCCCTGCTGAGCTGGGGTGCCTGCCCCTGCCGGGTGGAGCCAGCACAGGAGTGCAGAGCTGCATTAACCAGAAAGGAGGAAATATGAGGAGAGAAGTGGATCTTAGTTTTATACAATATAAGGGCCCTTGTTCTGGCACTTCATTCAGGATTCATAAGACATGACAAAATTGGGTTCCTAAGGCTTTTTCCTCCAAACTGGTGATGATTCTTTAGGAACTAACTGGTCAGTAGTCATGACAGTGGAACGTGGGAGACTGGATTTCCATTAGGGTTTTTTTTTGTGCATTAGGATTCAGTCTCATGTTTACTGCCTTCCAAAAGCATTTTGTAACCGCAACATCACAGGCTTCTCTCAGGATTTCCCTCCTGCTTAATTGCTTCATGTATGGTGGATTACTGTACATCATGTGTGTGGATGCACTGGAGATGAAAAGCAAGGGGGAAAGTAGCTTTTTATCCTTGTGGTTTGGGCACTCATTTGGAAGTGATGAGACCTGGGCTTCAGTGCCTGCTCCTGTTAACGTTTATGAGCTTTATATTTAGTGATGACTGAATAAAAGCATTTTTTCAGTGCTTTGAAGGCAAAATCCTTCAGTACTAAGGTGTTTCTGGGTATGCTTAGACCTTTGGGCACCTAAGGATTTCTTTTTTTTTGAAAAGGGAGATATCTAGAGCTCCCCAACTACCTTTTTGGTGAGAAATAAATTTATAACATGCAATGTTTTGAGCTTTTGGAAAAGAGCTTTGACCTGCTCATCCAAAAATAGGACTTCGATTTCTTGCAGCTGACAATCCTCATTCATTAGTGTTTATACTTTTTCCTGTGGGAGAAAACCAAATAGACAAAATACAGATAATGTAACCTTTTGAGCAGCAAGGGCCCCCTTACAATGTACTGCCATTCATTGCATTTTCTGGGTACTGCATCAAAAGAAAATCATCATTTATCAAAGGAAGTCACTCAAATTCTTAATTGTGTTGAGCCGTTAGTAAATGCTGGCTCTGATCTGGGATGTGTGCTATTTTGGGCACTTTGTTATGTTATTTGATATCCAGAGTTGGTAAAGTACTTGAAAAAGGTGAAGTTTTCACAGAAGTGCTCTCAGTCCTGTAGCATCCAAGGTCACAAGGCTCTCACAAATAGCAGAATGCAGATAGAGAAGAGCTGGCATGTATCCTGGAAAGATTCTGTTATTGGACCAAAAGAACAGACAAAATCCATAAGCACCTGTTTTCCTACAGTTAAGAAACTAGGGGCAAATTGAGAGTTCGGCTTTTGTTGTTGTTTTTGTTTGTTTGTTTTTGTTGTTGTTGTTGTTATGTTTTTCCTTTTGTTTTGTTTTGTTTTGTGGAAGAGGTGAGACAGCAATAAATACTGAGACAGAGATTCTATCCTGTGTATCCAACAGAGCTGCACAGAGATGGAAGAATAAGAAAGAAATAGCACAAAAGCCGACTTGTATCACAGTATTCCTATGTTTTTACTTCCCCACCATCCTTAAGCCTTCAGACATGGTACTTCTTCTGGCCAGGCTCTGGGGCCAGAGCAGCTGTACATAACACAAGGGATCGTGACATGAACAATTTCTGTACAGAGAAGGGAAAGGACCTGTGACATTTGTGATACTCCCAGATTGTTACTGTGGAAACTCCCTAATTCACCAACTGATGTCTATGACTGCTGGGGAACGTAACAGCTGGAGCACCCTGAAGGGCCTTTGAATCATAGAACAGTTTGAGTTGGAAGGGACCTTCAGAGGCTATCTAGTCCAACTCTCTGCAATGATCAGGGACATCTTCAACTAGATCAGGTTGCTCAGAGCCCATCTGTTCCAGCTGCTGATGCTGCAGCCTGCCCCTCTCCAAAGCATCCAATACAAGTAGGCAGGAAGCTGCAAAATCTCCTGCAAAAATAGGATAATCTGAACCCATTATTTTTACGTTTTTTTACACATTGTCTTAAATGAACCTCCTACACAGTATTTGTGAAGGCATGCTCTGCCTGAAAGGTAAGAATCCAAACCTGTGCAAGAGAACTTCTCCAGAGTCCCAGTATAAGTGAGATTTTTACTTCTGGAGACTGAACACCACCACAGGGAGAAACAATCTGCCATTGTAGGGAAGGGTGGATTAAGAAGACCTTTTGGGAACTTTAAAGGTTTTTTCAAACAAAGTGCCTTGGACATTGCAATTCACCTCATTTCTCAAGTGGATAAGCCCTTAGCTTGCGTGTGGGTGTTATTGCCGATGGTGGATAAATTATAAACACGGTGAAGTGTAATTGTCTCAGGAGCCAAATTTCATAGCTGTTCTGTACAACAGCAAACTTCAAGCCCTCCTGCAGTGGTGGGAGGGATACACTGTACAGCAAAGGAGTTCAAATCAGTAGGTTTGTGCTGATACCGATGCTTCATCCATTACTTGCTCCATTTCACTTTAATCACTGAGTTTGTTTGACCTAGGATGATGTAGGAGGAGGAATGAAAGAATCCAATTACTACAGTTCTACTCAGCAAAAATTAGAAATAAAGAAAGAAATGGAAAGCTGAGCAAGTTTTTATTTTTAAGTAATACAGTGATGACCTGCCTAATCTGGAAAAGCAGTTAAAAGAGATACTCTTTGTATTCCTGTAGAAAAATAAACTGCACAGAATGAGTAAACATGACCCTGTATCAGTTTTGTAGAATTGCTTATTTTTATCAGTAATTTATTTGTTGTGCTAATGCTCTAAATTGAGTATGGAATAAAATGCCTGTCAGATGCTTGCTTTCTCTGCAGCAAAACTGATAGTGGCTTAAATTCTTTTCACGCTTCAACCGAAGAACACTGACAGAATGCATCCAGAAGTGAGTTAAGGTGTATTCTACTCCTCACAGAAGGAGAAATACTGAAAAATGTATTGTGATGCCAACAAAACAAGTCTTTTTTAAAGGAAGCTGAAGATCCAAAAGTGGTGCCAGTTTCAAAGTTTAAGAAATAATAGTCAGTCAGAACCAAAATCACTGTTAGAAAGAAATTGATAACTAGTTAAACCCCGAGTCTGGTGCATCCTAATGCCTTGTGAAAAAGAAACCCATACATAAAGTGATCTTTAATAAAGTCAACGCTGTCAATATATGTGATGAGTGGCTTATCAGTCCATTAAGTGCTCAGTCTCATACTGCTGTTTACCAGACCCACAACCTAAGGGTTCCTTGTGTCAGGACCCAGCACATGCTGCTGTGCTGTGCCATTGGAGTTTCACTTCCACAACCCTCACTGCCCCAAGTCTCTCTGAACAACAGGAAGGATCCTGATCCTCGTTGTTTTTCATACTGCTATGACGGTATGTAAATATGCCAGTTCTAAGCCAGAGGCAACTTCATGTTTGCCATCCCTTTTTCTTCCGGCAGTTATTTGATACTTCTGGGTTTGCTTCTGCATCTGTTAAAGATGTAAATCCCACTTGGTTGCTGACCTAGAAGTGTTCCTATCACTTGCCTGGATTTCTTGAAGGTTCACTTTGCAGGCCCAAGGATACAAGGTGTTTGATTAGAGGAATAACATGGAAGGCCAAATTGTAACTATGTAGTAAAAGAAACTACAGTTATGTGGCCATTAGCAATTTAGGGTTTCCTGAAATTGACAGATTTTTCCCTATTGCCAGACTGGAGAAAGGATTAGTTTTCCTGATACCAATGTTGAGGATGTCCCTAGACAATGAAGCACGACCTATCAGAATAGCCCTTTCAGCAAAACCAGTAAACTATTACAATTTTTAGGGTCACTAGAAGAAATCAGATATTTCTTGATCACCGGCCAAATCTGGGCACCAAATGAAAGTAGTGGTTTTTTCTTAATGTTGCTCAGAATCAAAGCTGGATAAAAGTGATTCCTCCAGTTGTCAAAATACCTATTTGCTCTTTGTTTTCAAGGTCTGCCTCTTTTACAGTCCAGGAAGCACCACCACCAAGCCACAGAGGAGAACTAATACTAAAAATATTTCTCCAGATTGCTTTGCTCCAGCAGTATAGCAGGGAACAGAGTATCAGCATATAACAGGCTTATTCCTGTTATCTGTTTTGTGTCCAGAGTTCAAAGACATCAAGCCTGCCTTCTTGTATGATGATGGTCCATACATTATAGCTCACATTTGTGAATAGTGACATAGCTTCCTTATGCCCTGCACTCGCACACACTAATCATTGTCCCATCAATGTTCTAGGCAGATGTCTCTGCTAGGCAACTGGCCTTGTTTTTTAAATTCCCTTCTCAAATTATTCAAGCTCGTCTGTAGTATCTGTATCAGCGTTATCCATGCTTAGCTCACATCTGGGCTCTGTGGAATCATACTGCATAACTCTCTTTGTGTTGACACAGGGAGAGTAACAGTTCACTGTCTGTCTTAATGAAACATTTTCCACAGTGCTATAGACTGATAGAAAGTTAAATAATATTTGCTTAAGGAAGAAAGTTTCCTTTTTGCAAGAAGAGAGCTTATCTTCTACTGACAGGAAGATGTATATCTAAATCTAGGTGTGCCCTTTTTGCTGCCAGCAGCAAGCTGGAATGGTGTGCTTCTTGCTTCTCCATTAGGGACAAAGATACCATCAGCTGAAGTCCGTTCATGTCCCTGGCTGCCCTTGCATAAGCTCTGGCAGCAGACATTATGCAAGGGGTAGGTAAAGATAGTATTCCCTACAGAAATAAGAAAAACAACAAAGTGTAGGTAGAAGCATAAATATGTGCTTTAATATAGTGCATGTTTCCTTAATGGCCTTAATTATATTCTAAATTATTTGTAGGAGTTTTTTTGCTATTTGTGTTAATGTTCTTATAAGAGACTGATACTCTGATTTGTTCACATTGATTTTATTTTATTTTATTTTATTTTATTTTATTTTATTTTATTTTATTTTATTTTATTTCATTTCATTTCATTTCATTTCATTTTTTTTTCAGTGCTATCATCCTTTTGCCTAAGGGTAAACTACTGCTGAATATACTTATGTAATTCTCCTGAGGGAAGGATTAAGTTATTCTTTTATTCACACTATTAGAAGACATTACTCTGAAATGGGGTGGTTTCAGCTGGAGTGGAGGATGGACGCTGAAGTGTGGTGTGATGGTTTTCCCCTTCAATATGTGCCTCTCTTGTAGGGTGTGCAGCCTGGCCAGTGTAACCCCAGGGGGTACACAAGTCCCTAGGAGTCATGGGATACCCATCAATAGCCCTTCGAAGCAAGAGTCTCTGTTAATTGTGACACTGGTTTGAGCCAGTAGGAGGAGATCACAAAGAAAGCAAAAGAAAAGTGAAGCAGCAAAGGAAAGGTGAAAGATGGAGAAATAATGTGTTTTTTGTTCACATGTGCACATTTAATAATTTGCCTTTTAGGAATTTTGCACGTTGCTTACTTCATTACTTTATATTTTCAATTAATTTAAAAGTCTGAAAACTTCATTATAACATCCAGTGGCAGGACGGCTTTCCAGTAGCTTGATAGCGGCTGTTTCTTTGGCTAATGAATCTCTCTTTTCACTCACTTGGTCTCATTCCACTGATTCACATATTGTCTTATAGGGATTCAGCAGCCTCAGGTTATAATTTAATAGAAGATACTCTGTTTTACTCTCCTCCACTACTGTTTTTGATGTAGTTATGAAGTCTTCCAGACCAACTTGCTCATTATCATTTCAGATTCAAATTTCAACCTTAAATGAACATGAAACACCCAGAAAAACAAAACAAAACAAAAAACAAAACAAAAACAGGCCTGGTAGACTCTGGTGGACTGTTGCATACATACAGACAGACAACCGAGGGAACAGGAGTTGGTTTGACTCCTCTCAGCCCTCCCATGGCTTACTGTCATTTTCTTGCTGGTTTTCTCTGCCTCCTCCCTCATTTGCTCTTTTCTCTGAAGAAAAGATGAGTGGGGAGAAGAGTCTTTTCTGAGGCAAGCAGAAATAAATAGCACTGAGAGAATGGGAAGAAAGGGAAAGAAAATAATACACCGTGGCAACAGCCACATTACAGTAAACCTGGTGTTTTCTGAGCACGGCAAGGGCTCCCCAGACCCTTCCTTCATCTGCCTTGTCTACACACTTCAGGCAGGAGACCAGAAGCTCTGCCTGCTGCTGCTGGCTCCTGCTGTAGAGGAGCAAGGGCCACACTGAGGGGCATGGAGTGCATGTTTCACATACCACAAAGAAAAGAGCTCTGGTTGAACCTGCCTCAGGGTGACAGAGACCAGGACAGGAAAAGAGACAGTTAACAAGTCAAGTTTTCACATAGGTGAGGTGTCATCAGCTCTACTGGATGTCCGAGTTGGATTTTGCTCCTTTATGACAAAAGTGAAGTATGGTTGAAGTGCACCCCAAAGGTGTGACTTCTAATGAGCTGGATCCCACTCAACATTTCTTTGTCAAAATAGTTGTTCTGGGCCAAATGTCCAAGGTGGCTTTTGTCTGCCCTTTACCTTATGATATAAGTGCATCACACAAGGCACTTGGAAGAAGAAAATTTATCACAAACCATCATACACAAACCCTGAATTCCTCCTTTCCTCACAGAAAACCATGCATCAGATGTTCTGATGAAAAGCCCTGCAGAACATCTCTTCTTCACATCATTGCCCAAAACACTCCTAGTAGCCTATGGCCAACTCAGACCTAAACTATAAATCAAAAGCCAACAGCTATTTTGTGTCACAGGAAAAAGAAAAAATAGAGGGAAAGTCATATGGGGTGAAATCAAGCAAGCCTTAGAAATAGGCCAAGCCCTTGTCTTTAGAGAAAGTCAAAAATAGTCATTGACAATACCAACTGGTGGAAAATTTGCTTCTGACCCTGAACTTGACAATAATAATAAACAAAACACGCTGGAAAAATATTCTTGAAGCCTTAATACTGAAGAGTAATTGTGCACTTCATTTTCTCTATCCTTTCTCAGTGACGAAACTCCAGTACTTCGGGAAAGGGCAAAAACCCACTCAAAAGCTAGGTATTCAACAGGTAAAGAACTAGTTTGGCTCCCTTCTCCAGAAATACTAAAGCTTCATTAAATATTTAATGAACATAACCTAAACATGATGCACACATATGCAGTAAGGAACCAGTATCAAAAAGGGGGTTGTTGCCTGAGCTAATGTGTAAGTAGGACTAGGGACTCGTGAAACTGTCCAAAATCCTGCAACAGCTGAGCATCCTGTCTCAGAAATACTCTTTCCCTGTTTTCCAGCAGGGTTTTAAGTGATCTTATTGTGGTATACTACAACATTTGGATAAAACTCTTTCTGAGGTTATTTAGTCTATCATCTGGACTCTGCTTTTGCAGGAGATGATCCTTTGGAGTAGGTTTACACTGACCAGTGTAGTAGTGCAATGGACCTCTCTCACAATAGCAGGTTGGGTCCTTGTAAACCATGAGTGCTCCGAATCACACTGCACTGCAAGATCACTATCTGGTATTACAACTGCATCCACCTCTACAAAGGCACCTGGAGTAACTCTAAATATCTTTGCACTGGAGTCACGACCCATATAGCTTCTCTGACAAAGGGTCCCCCGAGCTAACTAGCTGCTTTGCCTGATTCAGGATGCTAGCTGGTGTGTTGGCTACATAGGTATTTCAACTCGGTTGGAAGCATCTGCAATTAACTCTGTGGCAAATAAGTGTTTCCTTTTATAATATATACCTGTCTTTCAGGAATGTGAGGATGTACATTTTCCAGTTGGTAGCACACATTCTTTAATCCAGAGCTGACATCTGGGTACAGTTAACTTTCGAAGAAAACTTCAGATTTTACCCTAAACTGCGCACCTTTTCATGTCTGCTTGACTTATAGCTTCTGATTTTCATCAGTCCCATAAATGTAGCAAAATCTTCAGTTGTATATGCATGTATATGATCAAAAAAACGATGAATTAAGAGAAGCTGCTCTTCATAGGAAGTCAAGACTATGGAGCATGTTATGCTATGACAAGGGCCCACATGAAGCTTAAAGTTGATGTCACACCCAGGAGTGCCAAAAAGTCACATCTGCATTTAAGACAAACTTATGCAAAAGATCTCTGTTTCACTGTTATTTTTTGTTTGGTTTGGGTTTGGTTTTGGTTTCTGTATTGTAACTTGCATGAAAATCATTGTAGGAGGTAGGTCAGTTTTCCAGGATGAAGAATTTTAAACTGATTGGAACTCTTTTCATAACACGTCATGTAGAGAAAAAAAAAAATTAAAAAGACTATGACCCAATTAGAAAAATTTGTTTTAGTGAAAAATCACTATATCCTTTTTGACTGATTAATCAGGTTGCGTTACAGCACATGACTCATGCCTGTAGCCGATTTTGATAATTTGTCAGAAACTCAAGTGAGCAATGCAGAAAGTGGAAGTACCAGATAAGGGCATAATGGTGATCAATCCTTGGTTTAGTCCTAACACAGGATTTACCTGTGAACTTGCATAGACTGAAATTCTACATATGGTGTAGTGAAGGAAAGCCTCACCTTGCATCACTACCTACTTCTTGCAGTTCAGGAAACAGTAAATAATACATAATTTCATGTAGAAATCATGTGGTTCTATGAGAACTGGTGGGCTGTAGTCCTTGCAGTTTGTGCCCCAACCTCCACTCTGGAAGGAGGGGGTTGTCCAGGGGAGCAGTACAGACGTAAGTCCTGCTTCTAAGGGTGTTTTATATGGTCATGCTGTAATGTCTCCCCACTGAGCACAGGACCACTGTTTTGTGTGGTACGCGCATGCAGCAAAGCACGCTGCTTGTACTGCTGTTGGTCTTTTATGCCTGTTGATGAGAAGGATGGGAATGAATTAAGGGCTCAACAATAATCCTAAAATGAAGGACAGAGTGATGCAATACCGTCTGAGTAGCAGGACAGAGGAACTCACCATAGCTCCCTTCCTCTCTTAACCTGGACTATTCCCAACTCAGGGACCGGAAATACTAAATTCAGCTCACTGAAGTTCTGCAGGTCCAGCTCTTTTGAACACATTATTTTTACCCTGTACTGCTTCAAGACTTCCCTTATTTATGACTCATTCACCCTGAGCTGCCTTCTCCCATGTTTTTTATTCTTTTTGGTTCACTTTGTTTTCTTTTTCTCTTCATTCCTTTCCTTTCTTTGATCTTTTGCTTTTTTCACACACATCTCAACCTTTCCTCTCAGGCACTGTCCCATTTTCTTCCTTCCTTTGCTTGTCAGTCATAATCTCCTCATTCCTAACCAAGTTGTTGTGCTTCATTACAGCCTTGCTGCATCTAGTCACGCAGTACTCCAAATATCCTGCAATTAGAAGAAATTCCTGTACTCATCTGTGGGAAGTAAAGCAGCTCTGCACACTGGCACCAGCTGTATGGAGAAGATTATCAACCAGTGTAGACAACAAAATACTTTGTTTTGTGGGTTTGGATGGTACATAGGCTACATCTAGTATAATGAAACTGGGATAAAGCATGGATCAGCACTGGCCCATGACTATCCATGCTGTTTAATAGCTATCATGCTCCCTGAAATCCTGCCTGCAGTACAGGGAAGGACCCTGTGCTTGTGGGAGAGCTCTGGAATAATCCTCCCTTCAGGAACTGATACCCTGCTGGGTAGCACTGTGATAGTCACAGTCCTGTGGGTCTAATTTATTTCACTGCAAGAAAACAAAGAGCAAATATAAGCCTCCTCAAACCCAAAAAGCTTCAGGGACCTTTTCAGCAGGCATTTACACATCTTTCAGCAGTGGTTCAGGATAAGAATCTGTTACACAAAAACTTTGCATTGGGAAAAAGCTGATCACACTAAGCGAGCATCATTCATGAAAAGCAAAACTCACCCATGAGTGAATTTGAGCACTGTTCCTTGAGCATTTGCTTTGGAACTGAAACAATACTAAAATAATTCAGTATTCATTACAAATCACATACAATGCCCAGAAATATAACGGTGTCCTTTACTGATGCACTGTCTTCTACTTCTTAAGAGCAGGTGTGAGCCTGTGAGAGGGGAACCACTCTTTCTGTATTTTACAGTACAATCCCCCATACCTTTGAGTGATCTTGTAAGCATGCTTCTGTGTCTGGCTCAGGAAGAGACTGTGCTTTAGGGACCACTGTGGAGGTGATGTGAAATGGACCAAGCCACGAGAACCTTCAAAAGATGTTCCTGGGAAAAAGAATTAATAACTGCTGGATCCTAGGAGTTGTGGAATTGAGAGAGATATAGGTTTTATTACACATAAGTTTCCCAGTGTCAGTTAAACTCGTGGTGCTCCATGAATATCTTTTTTTGTTCTTTTAAAGACAGCAGAACTGAGGATGAAAGAGACATACTTTCAGTGACTGATTATTGCTTGCATTTCTATTTTCTAAGAGCTGTTCCTTTATATTGCTTTCTTAAGATTAATCTGTGCTGAAGCTTCTGACAGAATGCCTTGGTTAAATGACAAACCATATAAAAATACATTTTTTTTAGATTTTATAATAAATTTAGCTCTTGTCTACAGAAAACATCATAATAAAAGAGAAAACGTATGAAGACATTTCATTCATTAGTCAACATTTAAGTGTCCTGTATCTGGCTCTACATTTGATTTCAGCAAACAAATTTATTTTAACCTGTTTTATACATTTTTCTGAGTTTAAAACCCCATCAAATATTATTGAAGTTCACAAAAGACTAGACATAACTTTTTATCAAAGGCATGTTATGTAATACAAGATTCAGTACAGAATATTTATTTTCAGATGCTTCAGTTCATTGTGTTAGGAATGAGTGTAATCTGTCTTTAAACGATTGTCTTCTTAATAAATTAAAATAATGAAATATATTGAAAGATTTAAAGATGCCCCTCTCAGATGCAGCTATAAGCAGAATATTTTCCCTCGGTATACAGATTAGAATGGATTTCAGAAACTTTTTAATATATTGTTTTTTCACAGTTTCAAATGAATTTTATCTGTAGATGTAATGAGTTTAATAAACTGGTGTTCAAAAACATGAGACGTAATGAAATATGCAAAACTTCATACAAGTATAATTTCAACAAATAAATTGATTCATGATAACTGAGTTACAGTTTCAAGAACAATAGCAATGTTCTTTTGAGAAGAGACAGAAAAAATATGTTAAAGGAAAATGTCTTTCTGAAAAGGTCTGAAAAGATGAGACAAAACATTGTCCCTTATTTTTCTGTAGATTACTTCTTACACCAGTGGAAGGAAGGTGGTCATTCTCTTTAACTAGACTTGTTTACTTAGTATTACCCACAGAGTAGCTTTAATTCACGTAGAGCTACTGAGTAAATCAAGCAAACTGATTCTTCTATGACTTTTTGTTTCTATAAATATAAGTAGATACTAAAGTAAGTCATTTGACTTTCACAGCTAATTTCACATTCATCTGATGTCATGTGCAAGATTCAGCCTATCATTTCAATCTAATCAGAAAGACCTTTGAGATCAACCAAGAGGCTTTGGGCTCAGATAACCAGATACAAAATTAGAGAACATCCTTCACTTTGTAGTTCTGATATCAGTGTGTAAGTACCAGGACAAAGCTTATGCTGATCATATCACTGTCTTCCTGCCATTTTGAAGCATTCATTTCCAGATTTAGTTTTCATATGCATGTATTTTACAGTAGAAAACAATTAGCAATGCAACCTGAATGAAGTTGGCACATTTTATTTTTATTATGAGGACTGAAAGCTGATGTGGTTTCTGTAGAACAATGCCTGGCCTTCATGCGTATGCCTGAGACATAAGTATCCCGTCACAATGTCATAAACTCTCTATAGAGCTCAGCAGTACTGTGGTGAATGGGCATTGGTCCAGAGCAAAATGATGGATCAACAGCTTCCAGCAATGTTTTGGCAGATGGGGTCACCAGGACAGAAAGATGCCTTGATTAACCCCCTGCTCTGTGGATGTCAATATGAGGAGAATTGATGGCAGACCAGCATCGGAGGATATTTAAGCTCATACAAGAGCCTGTGCTACATGATGCATGATTTCAATGGGATGCTCTAGAGGACTGGTGCAGGTCAGGCTCGTTAAGCTGGAGACCTAATGCCATATTCTCTTTATTTGTGTATGTTCAGGGACAAATTTGATTCTTGGTCATGCTCACACCAACAATGTTAATAGAAACCATGTTAGAAAAAGGGGTCTGGTAATGGTCTCCCTACTGCAACATGAAGACAAATGATGGCATCATGAAACCTCCTGGTAATAGATTTTGTGCTCAGTCATGTTTCCTTCTGATGTCTACTCTTTTCAGAGAAATAAAAGTCTTAAAATGTAGTAGAGGCCTGAATGGGTATCACCATTTTAAAAAATAGGACTGTTTCCAAAATGGTAAGAAAAATGATACCAAATAATCTGGAAAGAATTCATGGTTTTGTTCTAAGATAAACAAATCTTATAATGGTCTTCTATCAAGGAAATGTATTTACTCAGGTAGAGAAAACAAACAAACAAACAAAACAAAACAAAAAACCCCACAACAAACTTCAAGTCTTACTTGAATAATTTAACTAGACTCTAGTGGAGGTTTTTTAAAAATTAGTTGTTCTTCCATGTCAACATATCAGATTTTCTTATTATAAAAACAGAACAAAACAAAACAGGAACAAAGCATCCTAAAGCAAAATGTTGTGGAGCTAAAGGTAATCAATTTAAAAGAAATAAAACATGTCTAGTTAGAAGTTAGTGAGTAGCTCATAATAACACCCATGAAAAAATCGGAGGGAAAAACTGCTTGCTATTTTCTCTCCCTTATCTTTTTCCTGAGAAAGAGAAATAATCATCTTGATGGTCTGAACTTCCAGTTTTTGCAAGGCTAAGGAGCATCTATGTTTTAAAGGGAGCAGAGAATATTGTATTTCATTCAGCAGCAGAGCATATTTACCAGAATTCAGCTCATAGTGGAACAGGGCCCAGGGCAATGTGGCAGCCAGGAAAAAAACCTGTCAGTCTTTTGCAGAATGTTATTCTCTGATCTTATTGATGTACAAATTATAGTTTGAGACATAACTACCCAACCATTTTTTCCAAATTACCTGTATTATTTCAATAGCTTTAGCAACTGTCAAACAGAGTTTTGTAGACCTTGTTCATCAGGACCTAGTTGAGTGACAAATTACTAAATTCTGTTAACGCCATGAAAATTTATGACTACTTTCAATACTTGAGCACATATCGATCCAATAAAAGTTTTATTATAGCTTTGAGTCATGCTGCAGAAAGAAATTACCTTTGTAATGATCTTACTCCATAAGCAATGGTTCCACTATGTGTTGCACTGTAAGTATATGGAAGGGGTGGGCAAGCGGAAAGTCTCTCTTAGAGGAGTGATTTTTATACAGTCCAGCAAGAAACCATCCATCCAATGAATTTCTAATGATATTTAGATCTGCAGAAAGCTGGCAATACAGTCTCTTGCAGCTTATTAACCTTTCAATTTCTAAATAAGAGGAAGACCTGTGTAACTGTCAATGGTGGTTTAGGTTTCTTCGCTGAAGGCCTGGAAAACCTGCTGTGACTTCAGGAGATTCAGTGACACAAGTGACACAAACAATAAACTATCAGTGGTGTTCTGACTGGATTTTTTTATGTATGCCCTCAGAGGTACAGATAAGCACATCAAAAACCGCACTTCAGAAATGTACCTGTGTAACTGCCTATTTTTTTTCCTTTTTATCTTGTTTTGAACTTAAATGCTTATAAAGAAAAAATATGTGACAAGTTGGACAGAAAAGAACAGCTAGCCATAAGAGGTTTTATTTTCTTGGGGATCTGTTTTAGACTTTCTTCTTAATAGCCATATGGTCAGGTACTACCACATTGAAATACTTTTGCAAATCTGGGTGCTATCTTAAGTCAGAGATCTACCCTTAGAGCTCAGAAAAAAAAAGTTGTAAGTGGTGGCATCATTGTGTCTGCAAGATTCCCCCCTAAGGAATTTATATCAATAGATATTTGTGATAATAAGTCTGAGCTACTATTTTCCGTTGATGTGGGCAAAGGAAATTGGAGTGAATGAAATTAATTGGGACAACAGTAGAAGCAAATAGATATGAGACAAATGCTCCAAAACTTAAGAAAATGTAAACTTTCCTTTCTCCACTATTGGAGGTCAGGAGAGAAACTTTGCAGGAGATTGTTATTTTGTAAATGCAGATGGTAGAAATGGTATTAGTGGGTACTGTGGCAGAGGCAGGGTTGGCATGGAAGTTATAGGCACAATCTTTTAAGCCAGTCTGAGTATCTATTTTCCATTATATTACACTACTATAGGCTAAGACTATTTAATATAGATATTAGTAGTGTATTTCTTAAGCACAGAAGTATTACTGACAATGCTTGTTCCGTGAATTCTCACATCATTTCTGTAACATTTTCCTCTGTGGACTTCTTACTATAAATCCATGGAATCCTTAAAAGGGCTGGACTTATTCTAGGAAGACCATTGAATAACTCACTCATTTTGTTCACATGCTGCAACTTCGTGAACTCACCATTTGTACAGTTGCAATTAAGCTTTTTTCTTGTCTAGGTCAAACATAGCTGAGGTACTACAGTACTAGCAAAAAGGCCCTATCAGTTCCCTGTTATTAACTTCATCTCTTCTACCGATTAACTTTGCATCTGCCATTAATAACACAGATAAAAAATACAGACATTCTTGCAAAACATTCTAATTTCATAGGTTCATGAGAATTTGCTTCCTTATTATTGCTTTTGTTTCAGAAGTGTTTGCTGTCAGATCTGTGGATTTATTGTGGGAAAATACCCCTGGCTGTCAATTGTTCGTCATTTGTGCCTGTGTCAACTAAAAGACAAAGCTAGCTAATTTTCCTTAGGATGCCACTGAAGGGGAAACACTGTCAAATTCCATCTGTCTGTAGTTCAGTGGGAAAGAGCAGAAACACCTGCCTGGAGGGATGGAGTTGTGCAGCTCTCGGAATCCACAAGAATGGAGTGCTCTTTCTTGGCTGCCTAAAATCTGCCAGGTGTAATTTGAAGAGACCTTTTCAAGCCTTCAGAACATGACATTTCGAAAAGCTGATCAGAGATGAAACTAGTGAAAATTCAAGTGACCTATATGTAAAAAGACTTATTCCCATAAATACCACAAAATAAAATAGTTTCATTTCTAAGCAGGCAGGCTGTCTGGATACAATTTTCCAGACCAAGACACTTCATTTTGGAGAAAGCTAAACCTCATTTTGTGGGTGAGATTGTAGCTCATGACATTTGCCATTCCTTTCTGACTTTCCCTGTTTCTGCGACAAATTGAATCTCCATATTTTGCATTTAAAATTTAATACGTATTTTTTTGCAGTCAGATGAAGCAAAAAAAACCCCATATATCTACTTCATCACACCTTTATCTCACCGCCAGCATTCATATCTATATTTTTAGAGCAACTTACCTAGCAGTGCATGTAGTATTTCAAGAGGTAATATATGGGATTTGTTTGTTTCAATTTGTGAACTGGCGGTAAGGAAAGGGGCAGTCTCACAGTTGCCCAGTGATGAGGGAGTCTGCTGCAAGTCACTCTGTTTTTGTTGCCCCCACAGCTGAAGGAAAGGGTCTGTGTAGTGGTTGAACCCCAGTCAGAAATTAAGCACCATGCAGCCGCTCACTCCCTCCCTCCCAGTGGGATGCAGGAAAGAATCAGGAGGGTAAAAGTGGGGAAACTTGTAAGTTGAAATAACAAGTTTAATAAGTGAAGCAAAAGCTGTGCATGCCAGCAAAGCAAAACAAGGAATTAATTCATTCCTTCCCATGGGCAGGCAGGTTCAGCCATTGCCAGGACAGCTGGGGTCCATCACATGAAGTGGTTACTTGGAAACACAAATGCCATCACTCCAAACATACCCCCCTTCCTTTTTCTTCCCTCAGATTTATATGCTGAGGATGACTTCACATTGTACGTAATACCGCTTTGGCCAGTTTAGGCCAGTTGTCCTGGCTGTGCCCCCTCCCAACTTCTTGTGCACCCCCAGCCTTCTCATTGGCAAGCCAGTATGAGAAGCTGAAAAGTCCTTGACTGTTTAGCAATAACTGAAACATCCCTGTGTAACAAACACTGTTTCCAGCACAAATCCAAAACATAGCCTTATGCTAGCTACTGTGACGGAAATTAACTCTATCCTAACCATAACCAGTACAGTCTGTCAAGATGGAGGCAGGACATGAACAATGTCCAAGACTGCATTCCCAGATAATTTCTTAACTGTGATGGTCATTTCTCATCCCAGCAATTATATAAAGCCTCAACACCATTTATTTATTTATTTTTTTCCTGAACTCTGTTCATTGCTGAACTCTGTTGCATTTGATATTTCAATAACATTAGAATGGCTTATTGTGAGCAGAACTGAAATTTCCTTCAGCTGGGGAAATGTGTGAGTGTCCATGTCTGGCTTGCCCCAAGGGCTGCTCCACAGGTTTGAGCTTGACATGCATGTTGAGAGGCAAAGTGACAAAAAGTGAAAATTCAGTGAAAGCAAATAGTCACAGTACACTTCAAAAATATGAACAAAATTAGGATATGTTGTGGCTGGTTCACAGACAGGTAGGATAAATTCAAAGTGATGCAGGCTGAGACTTCTCTCCTTCCTGTTTGAAGAGAACAAACAGGGATATTTTTTCTCCCCCGAAGCAAGATACTCAGAAGCAACTGAGAAATTGCTATCCAGGATCATGATGAATCAAATGATGTCTCCCCACGTATATCTGATAAAAAAGAGGCACAAATATAAAAGCTGAATGAAATTATTCTGCATATTATTATAGAGCTCCAAAAACTGTAACTCATTCTCACAGCCCTAATAGAAAGCAGGCAACCCCATTTTCTTGGTATTTGCACTTTGTAAAGTAACACTTATGCATTTCTCTAACCACAGTCCACCAGCAGGGCTGGACTGATAGCCTGAGATAATATAGGCAAACTGTGCATTTGTCTTCCAAACTACTGAAGACATTTGAAAACTTCTCTGCATGTTTATGTCTCTCTTCTGATTTATTCTGAACACAGACAGACCCATTCAATTTTTCTTTGTGCAAGAACTGTCTTCTCTCTTGCAAGAAACAAGCCAGGCTTTTATTTTCCATTATGAACCTCTTCAGCCTTTCTTCTTTCATGCACAAAGTACTCTTGTATTTGGCCCTGGAACATCCTTTCCCATCCTGAATGTGCCAAAAAATATGGCATACTGACAGGCTGGTTAGGAGGAAGCACCAGGGAAGCCCACAGAGCAGTGGATTTCACTCTCATGCCACGGAAGTATCACGAACTCCCGTCACATAGAAATCACCTGCTCTTTCACCTCTTATGTCAGTCTCAGATAGTCTCATACATCTCAGCTTTCTTCCAGTGAGGTGCATCTCACAACTACAAGAGTCATCTCTGTCATCTCCAACTTTGCTCACAGCACAGTGGGGAAGGCAGTGGTACCTGTCAGGCAAACAGGCCAGTCCTGCAGCTGGCCAGAGCGTGGGAGAGGTCAAGAGCCTGAATAAAGAGGCACACAAGACTCGGCACCAGGTAAGAAACAGGAACAATTTCTTCACGCTACTCAGGTAGAGGTGGTATGTGCAGTAGCACAGCTATGGGCTGAAGTGGTCCCTTCACTTTGATCAGGCCAGGTACGACTGCTGCCCCTCCATCTGGAGGAGAGCTCATGCTCAGACACCAAGGTCAGCAAGCTAAAACAATTACTCGTGAAGCTTATCTTAATGTGGGGTGGATCTGCCACCTCCGGTCTTATGACACAGAAAACAGAAACAGCCAGGAAACAGCTGTTTCACATCAGGGTACACACTTTAGCCCTTGCTGTGAGCACAGCCAATCTTTTCCCTTCCCTCATGGAAGACAATTGGAAGTAAGTGCAGCTCTTCAATACAGAAGTCAGGACTGCTGTTTCTGTGAGATGCTGTCAGGGGAATGCTTTCCTGCAAAAAGGCCACTGCTACTGCTCTGCTTGTCTGCATGTCAACATTCATCAGCCAAAAGATAGCAAATTCTCACTTACAGAGGGTGGGCAGAGCAACAAACAGAAAAGCAAGGGAATCCAGGGAAGGACAGGGCCACTGTGGGATGAACATTTTGCAGGATACCAAAGCTGGGCTTTTGGAAGTAAGCTACTTAAAAGTTTCTGAAAAGAGAGGGAAAGTACAATGCAGCTTTTATTTATCCAGACACTCTGAGGAAACATGTTATTATAATTTGAAATTATGAGAGTATTATAAATTACATTATAAATCATACATTTAAGTTGATATGTTTCTAATACAGCTATGTGCAGATACATGGGAAGGCATTTTGAACAGCACTAAAAACAAGTGAGGGAGAAAGAGCAAGAAAGTGAAATGAGTGTAATCCTACCACTGACATGGTCAATATTTTATTATGGCTTCATAAATCTAACTGTCCCAAACTGTCCTTGATAAAAAAGTAAAACAAATTACTGCAGTCAAGCTCCCTGTAGGTGCTAATGTGTGACATTACTGTGGTCTCCACTCTCTGCACAGTACTGAATCATTCAACTGGAAATGCAACATTACTTTCTTACTTTGCAGCTGACAGGGATTATTGTTTGCCCAGTCAGAATCTGGCAAAATAAAAGGCTGTGAGAAACATCGTGTCAGTGCTGTTTCTGAAACAAAATTCTGCAACCGTCATTAAGGACTGCTGGACTGAATCTGTTATGCTAGAAATTCTCAGTCCCCAACTTACTGATGTAAAGGCTTTATTTGCTTTTCCAATTGCATTAATAGAACCACACCCCTTTTAATATTTTTTACTACATTTTTTCTCTTCCCATGCTAAGAATTTATGCCCTTAAAAATATTTGAGAGTCACAGTTTGGAAATTCCTTGGTAGTGTCATTGACATTGTCCTGCTGGATGGTAGTTCATTTTTCAGGAAAAGATTTTAGTGTGTAAAACTAATAAAGTATGAGACCAGTTTATTGCTATTGAAAATAAGTGAACATTTGGGAATTCATTTTTTACAGGAGCAGAAAGCACCTGATGGAACAGAACGACAAGTCCTATCTGGAGCAGATGTCAGCTGTGGAGGGAATTGTAGTTCAATAACAGCATATTATAGATTTGGTGAAGAGCATTCATAAAGATGCAGAGGTAGTTCTTGGGTTTACCACAAGTTTCAGAGTTCACTGCCCGACTTTGGCTTTGGATCACCAGGGAGGCAAACTACCTCCTTTCCCAAAGATAGTGAGATCTTTTGTCAAGGCAATGTAATGAACAATAACATAGATCAATTTAGAATGTGCATCAGCCTTGAATAGCATCATGAGAAATTGGCCAAATACTGAGGGAAAAAAACATGTTTATAATTTATTTAAAATACTCATGAGTGATGCTATTCTAAGTGTCCTCTTTTACCTGTTTCCACAATCCAGTGATCATTCTAGTGTGTTCAGGACATGCCTGTGCTCAGATACATATCACCTAAATCACTGCTGCAGACTGAGGTTAGTTACTATCTTTTATTGCTGGTCACCATGAAGAGGCTAAAATTTGAATCTTTGGAAGGTAATCCAGATCTGCAGTCCTAGTTCTGGTGTCATTTTCATTGGTAAATCCAGCAAAGGTTAAACCTAATGGCGAAGTGGGATGCAGGACAGTGTGCTACTGCAGCAGCAGTTGTAAGAGGAGATAAACACCAGAGAAAAATCCCTAGGTCTAGGAATCAAATTTCCTGAACTTTCTGAAAATATTTTCTTTCTTAAAAAATTATTGAAACAGAAGTAAATAGGAAGAAAACATTTTCATGAGTCACTTTAAAAATAACCATACTGTTTTTCTAGTGACACAACAACATTAAGATCAGTCTTCCATGGCTGTATTTTATCTTTCAATTAAAACAGCCACTGGATGTAAGTTCTTCCTTGCTGAATACACTGTTACCAGTTCTTTCTGTTACACTTTTCTGTTACACTGTTCTTTCTATAGACATTACATTTCACATGTTAAATGTCACTGTAACTAAGGCCTTCTGGTATGACAGCCAGACTGCGACAAAAGACAGCATTATTCATATTGATGTTGTCTTGTCATTTTATGCAACAGCTTTCTAAACAGAATTAAGAACTTGCATTTAACTACAAAGAAAAAATACTTCATCTCAGTAAGAACTGCAAAGAAAAGTGTTTTCAATTCATTAAGCTGTGCTGAATATTAGAGCTATTTTTTCACTCAAGTTTTTAATAATAAATAGTCTATTTGTTCTGAGATGATTGTCAGATTCTCCTTCCATTTTCTCAAGTTATTCGCTAAATTCCTGAAGTAATGAATGAAGGTTGGGGATTATACTTTTTACATTGTATATTTTTCATACACACAGGCACACATGCATATGTAGAAAATGATCCATAAACCCACCATGTTTGGCTTAAGGAAAGCTCTTCCAGACCTGGGCTGAGAGCTCACTCACACCTGTCAGTCCATCTGTGGAAGCAGAAGATCTCTGACACTGCAGTAGGATAGAAAA
Source organism: Columba livia (assembly GCF_036013475.1). Lineage (NCBI taxonomy): Eukaryota > Metazoa > Chordata > Aves > Columbiformes > Columbidae > Columba > Columba livia. The sequence goes on along the minus strand of NC_088602.1, from coordinate 157,490,313 downwards.
GATAATGATGCTTGTTATTTTTCCAATTTAAATGAACGATGCTTGGGGGTTACCTCCGGGTTTTCAGTGCCTGTATCAAGGTAGGGTAAAAAGAGAACAGAAATAATCAAAATGTAATAATATGTAATGTCAAAAAGATTTTGTAATCAAGTTATCTTGCTGCATGGATTCTGCAAAATGTAGCATGCCCATGCCTTCTACTCTGCAAATTCCTAGTGTATTTAAATACTTTCTGGTGGGTTCCAGACGAACCCACTTTGCAGTGACTATAAAGAGGAATGATGATCCACTGCTGCAAATAACTTTGTCTCAGCCTGCACTGCTATAGGAAAGGACATGTCAAGCAAAAAGCATCAGTATATTGTTTGCTGAGATCTTCTTTGGAGTGAACCTCTGTAATGTACCTAGCGATCTTGGTCATTTTATTGAATGTCAGTTGTTCTCTCACCAAACAGCTAAAACCAGTTTCGGCTATTAAAAGACAGCATTTTTTCACTCAGTATTCTTAGTTTGCTCCAACAGGGAAAGATATATCAAACAAACAAACAAAAGTAGAAGGGAAAAATCTTATTACTATTGCTTGCAAAACTCACTAATAGGGGTTTCCCAGACTGACCTGGAAACAACTGGTCACAGCTTTCTTTGGGAGAATTGAGTGCTTGATTTGGGATGTTGTGCCAGCACCCTGATGGCAGAGGCTGAGCTCCCCTGAGCTAAGGCTAAGGGGATTTGAGAACACACATTTGTGCTAGTCTTCCACAGAGACCTGGGCTCTGTTGCACTGCTCTGCAACAGAGCTCAATGGGCACTTTCCTACAGACATATCATCGCAGAGTCTGAAAACTCCTCAAACTCTCAGAAACTTTTTAAGCCAGGCTTCAAGTGTGTGTCCAACATCAGAAATGAAAACTGAGTCCCACAGCTTTGAATTTGTAGGACTTTTTGCAGCAAATTCAACTTCATATGAACCAAGAGCACTGTTCTCCTCTTTTGACATGTTCTTTTGAAGATTATCTGATAGTGCAGGGGAATGTAAATCATTCATGGGGAACTAAAAATATTGGTGATACGTTGCAATGTTTTCCCCTTGGTTTCAAATGTTTATCAGCTATACGGTTCTCTTTGCCACTCTAGAGGATTTTAAATTTAAAATAAGCAAGTGAAAATCAGTCAACATTTCCTTAAGGACATACCTGCTTTTCCCAAATGAAAAGGTAACATCTGAAGCATGAATAATCTGTTTTACTAAATTAATATGCAGCAATGAGATCTAGGTTTGGGCTTTGACTTCAGCTTAATTATCTGGTAGCGTTTCAGAGATCATCTGTTCCACAAGCATCTCCTCTCCAGACATTATATAACTGCATTTCAAGGACTTTGCTCTGCTTTCAGGTTAATACCACTGTATCTGAGAGCAATTTTCTTCACTGGGTTGACTCCTGATTTACCTCAATTTAACACCAAAAATAGAATGTGGCTTCTATATATGTGGTACTGATGTGTTTTCTTTCTCATATTTTGGTGATATAATGCTTACAGGAATGTCAAGTAGATATCTGGGGAATGGCTTGGGAGCTGTGTTGCTTGGGATATATATATATAACTTGCAAGTTCTTTTTTGCTGCATAATTCACAGAAAAATATTTTTATTACATTCTAAGCTACTCTTGTTCAGGCAACTGTTTACAAAATAGTTCATGGGACATATTTGTCAATGAAAATACATGCAACAGCTTTGTAGTACAAGAATAGGTCAGTTGGTCAAGAAAGAAAATTCATCTCCACTGTGCCTGTGCAAAGCAACTCCTCTGCTTTTACGTATGAACCAATGGACTGTGGAAGAGGAGTGGGAGGAAGATTTTGATAACCTCCTTTGTTTCTGATAATACCACCACCAAGGAAATTTGTACAGCTATTCTTAGAGCTCCTTTGAGAAGATGGTCTCTAAGCAGCTTTGACACTACTACAGTGAGTTGTTCAACACTATTCTCAGGTTGTGACACCTCTCTATCTGATGAATCCCTCTTGGTTTGGACAAGGAGTAGCCTCTGATCATGGCATTCACCTCACACGGGTTTAGCTGCTGCCCACCTTTCTTTGTAATCTAGTTGCTCAGAAATAAGTCCTACAGTATTGCATCTTTATAGTCGTACAGTCCTGGTGACATCCCACCATTCAAAAGAGCCTCCATGTACACATTTTCTCATCTGTCAATTTATGCATCTTGTCTGTCAATTACTTCTAGAACAAAATTTACCCCTAGGAAGAGAAAAGTAGTACTTCCTAAGCTGTCTACACATGTCAGATCTTATGGGTAACACTGCATTGTATTTACTGGCATTGGTCTGTCACTGAGCAAGACTTTATTCTCATATGGGTTTATAGTCTGAACCACCCTCTCAACCTTGTTGTTTGAGACTACCATGGTTGACTGTAACCCAGTAGCTAAGCTGTATTTATGTGTAAGTTAAGTATTTTCTGACAGACTGTGTGGCACTGTCAAAGTGCAGCTGAACTCTTCGGAGACCATTTGCAAACACTCCTGGGGCTAAACCTGCCATACCACCCAATGAGACTGAACTCATGTGACAACCTTGAAGCCCTCCCCCCATGCTTAGAACAAAGACCTTGTTATGCCTTAAACTTCTGTTTTTTTGTTACTTTGGGAGGAAGAGATAGATGACACCTCATCTTATCTTTCCTGAAGTTTTATGGCCATGGAGGCAGACACCTTGGAAGATAAGGATAATTAACAGTGTTGCTGTAAAAGGTCTCATGGCCTAATTGGGATGATAGAGATGAAACATCTGTCGGACAACCAACTACCAGAAGAAACCACAAACCAACAGCTACCCCTGACAGGCAAGACAACTCACTTTTGGTCAATACCATGAACTTTCCCCTAATTTGAAGACCTATTTCCAGAAGAGTCTTCCTAATTAGCATGAAGAGCGAGTAGAGGGAGGAGGCGAATCGCCTTCTCCTATCTCGCGTGTAAATGAACCGGGTTATAAAACAACCTCACATATGATACAGATTGGCGACGTGTAAATCTTCAACGCATCCCCCCCTTCTGGAGGTCGTCATGGGACCCATGTACCTGTGGAGTAGTGATATCTTACTCTCCCTCTCTGTCTCTCTCTCTCTCCCTTTCTCTTTCTGATATCTTAGTTTTTCTCTTCTCTCTCTTCTTTTTTCTTAAACATATAAAGTAATATCATTGTAAGTTCTACTGCTAAAGTCTTGTTAAGTTTTGCATTACTGTTACTAATTGTTGCCAATCCACCGTTTTTAGAATGGTTTTTGCTGTCAATGTATGGATAAGTTTTGTGGTACTATAACATACTTTTGCCAAGTCACTGATTGCTGTAATTTGTATACTACCACGTGCTTTTAGTAAATTCATAATTGAACCCCCGGAGTGATTGTCTGTCATTCACTTTGCATTGCCGCACAGAATTACCCGGAGTTAACTCGCACCTGATCTCATCTGTTGAGTCAGGGCGCTGACTCGTTCAGAGTTAACTCATCCCTCATCCCATCTGTTGGGATGGGACAACTCATGTGCCATTTTTTAAACATCTGGAAAAGCTGCCAACTGCATGCAGGTACTTAGGTCCTCTAAGTCACAAATTTCAGCCTGTTCTTTTCCAGACCACTGTGGCTGACCATTTAATACTTCCATGAGTAGAGTTGGCTCATCAAACCTGAAGTGCTGCAAATGGCTGCAGTATACTTTTTGGCCAAAACCTAACAGACAGACAAGCCTAATAACCATAGATCCATGTATTGATACATTTATTGATCTAAATATCTACTGACTAAGAGGCAGAGGTGAATAAGTTTACAACAAGCGGTTCCTGTACTGACATTCCCCATTTGAATACCATCTGAACAGGGCAAGTGCTGGGGGGAGAAGAGACAACCCACACTCTGTTGTAGATATACAACTCTCTATGCTACCCTTGGGAAGATGTGACTTCCCAGTGTATTGTCTTAAAAGATGTTTGCTGTCCAGGAAGTGTTACCTTGCCTGTACAACTGGTGAAAATGACCATTATAATCCCTCTTCCTATAAATTCCAGACAAACAGTGCATAGTGTTCAGTTATGCTGCTTTGGAAATAGGTTCATCACTGATACCTTGGCCGTAGTACTTCCTTGAAAGACAGTGAAGCAATCAGGTAATTTAGGCCACTGATGGGCCACTGACTTGCCTTCTATGAAAGCCTGTCCTTCTCCATGACCTGTATAGGAAAACTGTAACTATGAAAACCTTAACTTGAGCATCCGGATTAAATGACTAAAATAAGGTGGGATGTTTTCAAGTGTGTTCTCTTTTCAGAGATTTAAAAAAAAAAAAAAAAAAAAAAGAGAGAGAGAATAAAGAAAATACCTGTAATTACCATCTAGGAGAAAATTTAAAATTTTACATTTTACAGGAACATCTATGAAATCAAAGCAGGGATAATCCCCTTGGATCCGGAGATCTCCTAGTGCTCAGGGTATTGCTGCTGAGCAGTATCCTCAAATAATACAAACTTGACTCTGTCTATACAGCCAAGAAAAAACGAACTACTGAGGAGACTGCACAAAGTATGTGTTTTAGTTGTACTAGGCACCAGATGCTAGTGCAGGAGAAATAAATTTATGTGTAATAGTAACCCCAGGATTAAAAGCTCATTATTTCAGGAATGGGTACAGGAGTTGCAGGAAATTGTTTCTGATTTCTGCTGTGTATTGTATTTGTAAATAAGCATTCTCTGGGAAGTAAAAAAGCCAAGCCATATAGATCCTCAGAGAGGTTTTGAGTACTTCAGAAATGTCATTGAAATGAACCAAGGGATAAGTCATCTCTCTCTGAAGACTAAATTGTGCCATGGAAGTAGAAGCTTTACTGCCACATATCTGTCAGTGGCACGGGACCAAGCTCCCTCTGGCACTGGAGGAGCCCAGCATTTCTCAGTTCAGACCCTTTGGACTTTTTTGGTGCAGGCAGAGCCTGGGTTGCTGAACCTGGTCTTGCTGGTAGTGCAGAAAATCAGTCTACAGGAAGCTGGCCATGCCCTGCACTGAGGCAAAGAGTGGTGCTGGGCTGGCGAGGCTGGTCTGTAAATCCATATCCTCACTGCAAGTTGGTGTCATGATACGCTGATGAAAGACATGATTTTCTCTTTATTCAGATGCTGCCTATGAGAGGGACTTACGCTAAAGCAGTGTGCAGAGAAGTTGAGTTTGTGCTTGAAGGCACAAACAGTGCTTGAATTGAGTGTTGATGTGACCTAATGACCCTTCCCAGAAATATCACTTTTTTCAGAAGTTGTCTACTGCTCCACAGAACTAACCCTTCCCTTTCACCAATCACATACTGCTTTGTGTGACATGCTGAGAGGAAAAAAGGGGTGCAGAAAACTAGGGCTAGAATAAAACATTGTTAAGAACATTATTTAATATTTTTTCAGCTTGATACTCTTGGATGCAAAATAAGAAACTAGCAGGAGTTTAGGCTCCAGTTCTCCAAGAGGGTCCTTTTGTCAGAGGACTAACTAGCATCACAAAAATCTGACAGTACAAAAATCCTTGACCTAGACCTCCACAGTATTGACTTACATTTATGTCATGGGCCCCACAGATTTTGGTGGGTCTCCTTTAGACAATGAAGGTCCAAGTGCATTAATTTATTTGCAGACTTTGACCTCCTTTCTTGCTTTATTGCCTTGGTTTTACATAATCAATCTATTTGCTTCCACGTGCTCTTAGTATTTTCAGTAACATATTCACTACTGGCATTGACAGGGATATGTTGATTTTCATTAAGCAATGAAAGCTGAAATCTTTTGCTATTGGCTTGTGGGAAACTAATTCAAATGAGAGTGTTTAAAATAAAAGCATTTACAATGGTATCATTTAAGAAGTTTTGGCTGCATACGTGTATCTATATTTCATTTCTGAAGCAATTATTTCTGTTCCCTCTCAATACCTAATAATTTTAAATGGCAAGGGTCAGACAATAGCTCTTATTTTTAAAAAAATACCACACTTAGAAAGTACTATTGTTAGCAGAAACTCAGCAGATTTCACCAATTTATTTGTAGGATGTTATGAATTAGTGGGAAATTCTCCTCAGTCAGCTTTAACTGTCTGAAATTCCATTACAGTACAGTATATAAAGCTGGCAGATTCCCCAAGGACCCCTCTGGATAGAAAACAGCAGCTATTTTCCACATGATGTAGCTATTGCAAAACTGATGGGATGACTACACTAAGAAGCAAGTGGGAAGGATTTGAGCATTATTGTCTTGGCTGTCTAATAGAGGCCTTGGCCTTTGATCAGTTTAGTGAAAAAGCTCCATCCATGCTCATTTCATTTTAACTTTTGACATAGGTATGCTCTTCCATGAAGAATACCCAAGTCCACCAAGTTTTTCTCAAGCAAGATTGATCCATGATCCAGACTGATTGCAAGAGAAACTTGGATCTTTCTGTTCCTGAGTAGCTCCTGCCTCTGCTGTGCCCTGTGGCATCCTTCACAACCTTTTCTATGTCCCAGTGCTGGTCTAGCCCAGGAATAAATGCACCCCTGAAACTTCTTACAAAAGTTTTGTTTGTATCTCCACAGTAAAAGAAGAGAAAACAGATAAAACTGAAAGGGAAGGAAAAAATACCTAAGAACACAGTGTATTCTCTTCTCTGTAAGAGCTTTCTCTTCCTGAATGACAATTCTTCCTGCTGTCAAGTGTCGTATTTAGATATATTCAGATAAAATAAAAAAAAGAAAAAAAAACAATAATGAACAACTTGGCAGCCTAACTAGACACAGTTTCATTTTAGCAAAATGGGTGGAAAATCATTCAACATCTTAAAGGAGTGCGAGAAGAAAGGGGAAGCAAAGGGGAATGAAGTCAGCCTCCAATATATAAATTCTCTGCAGTGGTTCTTGACTAAATCTTGTTTTGCTGATCTGATTGAATCAATGCAAGCAAAGTCCTCCCAACCCTGATTAAAATGCTATTTTTCTTTCATAGAGGTAAGTGCTCTAGTCCAGCTAATCAAGCTCTTCTGAAACTCTTCAGACACATCACCTGGTCACTGGTTTGAGGCCAGGTTTGTTCATCCTGGATCTAGCAAATGGTGGGTAGGAGCTCACCTGATTCACTGACTTGTCATTTGGGAGCAATTAGAGACACAGCAGTGACCATTAGAACCTGCAAGAGCAGCTCAGCAAAGCTCCAGTCCTAGCCACCTGTACATGATGGGAGCCAAATACATACTGAATTAAATGATTTCTACCTTTTATCATTTTATTACTAAGTAATTATTTTATTATTTTAAAATAATCATTTTTATCTTTTATTCCAAATGTCTGGATTATCATTCATTCTCAGATTAGAAGAATGACTACTGTAAAAGCATATGTTGAAAAAAATTACTTTCTTGTAAGTCAGACTTCAAAAGAATTTGAGCCTGACTCACAGCCCATCATTTTAGTTTAAGGAGACTTTTCCTAATTTCTTTGTCATCTCTCTGATGCTCATTCTTACCCTTAGAGATTAAACTTTTACCATATACTTATCTTGTGATTAATGTGTCGTGTAAGAGCAGGTGATTGAATCTGTGCCCTCTGGACTGAAAGTCTAAGCATGGTGGGCTTTAAATTCCTTTGTTACTTGCTGAAGATTGATATTCAGAAGCCTGAACAGTACTTCTTGTGTAATATTTTTGTAATGTTCATAAGTAAAACTATGATGTACTAAATTTATGAGCACATCAGAAGAAACCACACACGAAATTAATCTGGTCTTGTTATATTGGTTGATTGTTTTATTTGCCATTTAGCTCATGATAGCACCTTGTGAAGAAACATGCCCAGCCTTGGATGGTTAGACATATACAAGATGTTGATGCTTCTGGCCTACAGGTTCTGAAGCCAGCCAGAATAAAATGCAGTGGGACGAGTGTGAAGCTTTGCAATGTGCACCTTTTTAGCTATAGGAGAGTTTGAAATCCAACTTTAAACCCATGCCTGCTCAACTTGCTTCCTGGAATTGAGTCATGATTCATCATAACTTTAACACTCACAATCACCAAAACAGAGGTTTCATAGCTGAGGGAACAGCATTTTGACACCTCTATCCATGAATCATTATCTGTGCTTCAATTACAGGATTCTTTCTGCTTCTGCTTCCCTGTTTTATATTCCATCCATGTTGTATTCTATCTATCCCATCCACTGAAAAATGAGCCAATGTGATATGATGTTGAAAGTCTCAGGGAATCTTGTTTTTCTGAAAGAAGATTTATCAGAACAGCAGTTTGTTGAAGCATTAGTTGTGCTGAAAGAAGAGTTGTGCTGGAAGAGAGTTCTTTTTTTAAAGTCTGAATTGGTCAGTCACCTTTATCAAAGTTCTTTTACATCCAAAATCTCCTTGCTATTCAAGCTGATAAAACATGATTAGATAGAAATGTTAGTTTCTATGTACTTTGTTTTATCTAGGCTAGGATCCATGAAACTATGTACGTCTTCTATTACTTCTTCTAAAAGTGATTGAAATAACTTCTTGAAACAGCTTATCAGGCCAATGCTGTGCAGAAATAAACAGTGTAGCTGCATAATTTTTTTAATTTTCAACTGTCTTACATTCATTTATTTTTGTATTTAGAGGGATGAACAGAAGAAATCAGATTAAGTAAATCATCGGTGTGTAATTTTTTTAAATAAAAGTCCATGCAATCGTGTAACATTACATTGCTTTGATATTGTGTGGTCTTGCAAGTCTCCAAAGTCCTCCTTTGAGGCATGAAGTTCGTCCGAACAAATAACACAACATTGCCTTCTATCCTGTGATGATCCTTTTTATTGGGATATATGAGTAGGATACGGAAGTGGAATAAATAGATTAGATTTGCTTTGCAGGCTGCAGGACATTGTAAAGGCTGTACAGTTTGCATTAACTAAGAGAAAATTTTTACTCACAGGGAAATTTTCTTTCAGTGACCACTGACTACTTGTGGCATCATTTTGAAGCTAAGTAAAATCCAGGCTAGATGAAACAGGACCTTGTTTTCATTTTGGAGATGTTCTTCAGTTTCTTCAGAGAAGAAACTTTTAGCCTGTGTGACATATTTTTTTTTTCTTTTTCAAATGACAGATGAAATGTTAGTGTTTTCTTTATTGTTATTTCAGATATACGTCTCTGTCTGACACTATAATACATTTTGAAAACACCTTGACCTGAAAGACGAGTTTGATTAAAACTAAAAAGAGTCTATTACACGTGTGAACATAGGATTCAACAGTGTGAGGAGAGAAAGCCTGGGCTCCATTCCTACCCACTGAAGGTCTGACAGCTATATATCCCATATGACCTGGTATGGGGACCTTATTCTGTCCAGGTACGTTGGTCGTATGTCAAATCCACAAGGCAGGAAACAATCTCCCTCTTATCAGGCCATGACCTCCCCTCATGGGCAGCTTTGGAGCTGATAGGCTTGCCTTGGAATGATATCCTCACCCATGAGATCCTGCTGCAGGTAGAAAAATGTCTATAGGAAATCTAAGCTGATTTCCTGACTTCTGGCTAAAAGCTTTGTCTGAAACTGCTGCAGGAAATGCAACTCTGTCTAACTTTTCAATCGCCTTTAGAGGGACACAGCAGAAGCTGTCTTGCCTAAACCTAAGCCTGAATTGCAACAGTAAATCCTACATGTTTATAGGGTAATTTCTATGATTCTGTTTTGTCACCAAACATGACAAATGTTTGTAGGCCTGAAGAATCCAGAGCTATGAAGATAAATTATTAGCCAATCTCTGACTTCAGGGTGAAGCTTTGTTTAAGTTAGATTTTGTTATAAATATTTTTTACTTAGCTGAACTGAAATGTAGATCACACCATTTTTGTACTCCTGTATACAAGTTCTGTAGATTGAACTGGTATTCTTCATCATCATAAACAAAATATTGTTCAAAGTTTTCACCTTTAATTGAGCTCAGAATCTAATGGGTACTCACTGTAAAATATCTGTATTAAAAATATTACAAAGGAAGGACTCACATGGGCCATAGTATTGGGATGGGATTGGGACATCAAACTTCTATTGTGGAGACTGCACCTGTTAAAAAGCAGGGGAACATCTGTTGAATCTATTCTGTTGTTCCATGAGATTTCTGTGATGGGAGGGATGGGCCTCACCGTCACTTGGGAATGCGATGCTTGGTATTTATCCTCACCTCCATTGACTATGAAGAATCACTTTAGAACAAATAGAGTAAATAAAACAGAAGACTAAAATAGATTTATAGTCTCTGCATTTTTAGAAGCAAGAGTAGTTTATGTGACCTGAGAAATCTCAGTAGAAATAATTAGAGTTCTGCTAAGAACTATTTTTTAATTATGGCTGACAAGGACTTAATTATTTAATCAAATAAGGTTTTATTACTAATGCATCTATCTTTAGAATACCATGACAGAGGAGAAGATTTTCAAAGATGCTTGTACAAAAAATGTAGGCTGACAAGTTCCAAATACTGTAATCCAAGAAGCTTGATGTAAGCCCTTGACTTTTTTTTCTTCCTATGAAAAGATTTGTTCATGAAGCAGAAGTTGGCCTTTAGCAAAACCTTTTTTGTATCAACTTCAATAACTTTGGCTTCACTTTTCCTGTTAAGAGCAGTGTTGGAACAAATTAGATATGATACTGTGTGAAGAGTGATGAGCAGGCAAATGGAGTCTGCAAATGTGACAATGGATGAAGAATAGTTTGGGGATTTTAAGAAACGGAACTCTTTGCACTTAAAGAAAATTAGGTGACACACAAAAGGAAGGGGTTAATAATATGCATACTTAGAACTATCCATTAGTGTAATAGGAGTTATGTGCTTATATCAAATGCAGAAATGACCCTACATTTCTTTGGAGATAAAAAATGTCAGTCTTGAACACCCATATCCTAATAGCTTATGGTATCTTGCTTCCAATGACTGTGAAATAATAAAAATGGATATTACTGAAAGAAAATGATGAGTACTCGCAGAAGGCTTTTCTCTAAGCAAAGCAAAGTAACAAGCTGTATTCAAGGAAAAAAACTTTACTTTGTCTGTGATTGTGGATTGAGGCACCAAAGCATCAGAATTCTGAAAGAGTTTGCTGTTTTTGCAAGTTCACAGGAAAAATACCCAAATCAAATTCACAGAATCATCAACTGACTGGCAACTGCCCTGAGAATATTATGATTAATTAGGTTTCAAATAAGTATGGCAATGAGTTACATCTTCTGGAGGGTTCGAGTAAGACCATCCAGTCATGGATTCTGCTGAATGAACAGGCAGGAATCAACTGCAGATTGTGCTGATATGCTTTTTGCACTAGTTAATTTGAATCTTCTTCCCCCTGTACAGTGGCTTCCTCAACTATGCTTCAAAAATGCCAAGATTAAAAATGAGAAGTTAGGAAATATTTTTAACACCTACAAAATGGCAGTTTAGTAAAATAAACAATCCGTTCACATATTATCATGGATCTCAAAAACATAATAAAACCAATCTTATATCAAGCTCTGTTGTAAATCCTGAACCTCTCAACACAGAGGAAACTCAGGGTAATTTAAAGTTTGAAAGTGCTCAAGTGGTCAGCAGTAAAAATGTAATGATTTCAGTAGAGCCTCTCCCAGTTGCATTCCTACAGATGGGAAGATTGCCTTTTTCTTGTCTGCTGGGAGAGAATTCTTTAGATATCAAAAATGTGGATTAAGTGGCATTAACTATCTAGGAGAAACATCCAGAGGAAAGAAGGGAAGCAGATTTTTCCTGTCAGCTCCCTGAAAAATGAAGGAAAAAGGAGAAATAAAGCTTGTGAAAGTATAGAAAGAACTAGATTAAAGAAGAAAGGTATATGCTCTATACCTTTCTTGCATAATTAAATAAGTAGATCTTGCCAATTGATTTTAATTTTGTACAAAATTTTGTACAAAACTTTTTCATCCAAAAATGAGCGTTTTTTTCCAGTGTTATGACAAATTGTTCTCCTAGTGACACTCAAGTTGTGGGAAGATGTTTGAGTCTGACATGAATTTCTTCTCTCTATAGAACACATACAAGTCATTGCTGACCCCCAAAGAAACCATCACTATGTTATGCAAAAAAAGTTAAAGTAAAATGCAAGAATTACACTGGAAAGAGGAAAACGCTTATCTCAAATATCAAGGTTTGCATTTTCCTTTTTGATACGTATATGTCTTTTTTCCTAAGAATATTCTGACCATCATCACTGACAGAAGCAGCTGGTGAGGTCTTGTCTTACTCTTCTTCTACTATTAGTTGAGAGTGAAGGGTACAGTTTATAATTTTGTAAGGAATCTCATTGTTTCCTTTCTTTGGAAATAGAAATTAAAAATAATGTCCAAACAGAGGAAAAACAAATAATATTGAAATGACCAAATTACTACAAAATGCTTCAACAGCATTATCTTGATTTGGGACACAGGGGCATAGTATGAAAGACAATGTAAAAATTACGGTCTATGACATTTACAGAATGTTCTGTTAAACTTAACTTGAAGTGTTAATAAAAATAAAATATGAATGCAATAAAGCAGAAACCTCTTCTTCAAATTCATAACAAGTCCTGAAGACTTAATTCGCTCTGAGGCTGTAGGGATGTGCAGTCAGCCAAGCCTGTATTCTCTGACCTCCCAACTAGCACTGTGGGTGGAGACTTGACACTCAGTGTGACATGTGGGATGATGCACAGCCCCAGGCCTTAGCATCTCTGCTTCCAGTGTTACAGAATTGTACAAAAAGGATTCTTCTGTTTTGGCATATAACATATCATAAGTTGGATAAATCAGTACTTATCCGTAAGGTCATTGCACAAATGTCAGATAGCTTTCTAAAGCCTCTTGAATATTTAGCCTACAATTTTCATCCTACCCTGTGGAGGGTTTTCTGTTCTGTTCAGTGTACTGCAGACTAGTAGCCTGGTATAAGTGATATTGACTTTGTTAGTAGCAGCCATGGACTTTGTACTAGCCCTGCAGGTTTGCAGGACTGAATAATATTGTAACAGTTAAAGAAAAAATGCACTCAAACTGACATGTTTGTGGCCACTAGCTAGAAAGGGAAGGTAATTCTGAGGCCTTGTGTTTATTCTGCCCCTGGTGAGCTGACAATTTCAGTTTCTTGCAATACCAGTACCTCAGCGAAATGCTTACTGAGTAAAGGAGGAAGCTGAAGACCTTGGGAGATTTCAAATTCTTCTAGAGAGAGATACTTACATATTTGGATCTAAAATACAAAATCAGTAACATTTTATGTATATAATAAATGTCCAGAAAATAGTTATTTTTAAGAGTGAAACCAAATGTAACCCTCGGGTCCTGTTTGGTTCATAAAATAGAATATATAAGCATGATGGTTTTCGGTCAAATGTTCACTTTGAGCCTACTATGTAGAATCTTTTTGCTGCTAAAAGGTAAATAGCAAAAAATCTGCATGACTTTGTGTATATTATATGTAATAACAGCCATAACATTCCCATCTTTTCACCTACATCTAATATTGCCCCTGCAGTAATTGAAACTGCTTGAACACAGTTTTGCACGGAAAATTGGAAACTATGAATTAATGAACTACCAAGCACTTCGGAACTATCTTTTTAAAAAGTATCAGTCAGGTGACCATGGTGTGTTTGTCACTGTGTGTTAGGTTGGTGAATACTCACTTGATGGTGTTTGCTTTCATCTAGTATGGAGCTCCTGGGTTCTGTCACATAAACATTTCTCATTCACTGGTCTGATACACCACAAAAGCCCCTTTGGAGATGTTACAGTTGATCATTTCCATCTGCCTACCATATATGCACGAACTCCACAGATGCAACTTACTAAAATCTGTATGGTATTTTGGATAAATAAAATATCAGTTTAATAATGCTACAGGAAATTTGTGTAATTTTATGCTTGTTTGTTGTACAAATTTTGACACCTTTGAGCCCTACTGGGAGTCAAATAATTTTTCTTTAAATGTTTTTGCTTCTCTGATGGTTAGTAGAAACTTCCTTTGAGGGGGTTCCTCAAGGACTATTGAAGACATTGAAAGAAATGTGAAATTCAGGACCTTACATAATGACAAAATAACAGCTGATTTGCATCATGCAACACTTTTCTCAGTGATGTACCTTATATACTATTTAATAGTCCTGTCATCCTGACCAGTTTTAAGAACAAAGACAGCATTTTAATTTAATATGAAGATGCTTTCATTTCACCCATGCCTTTTTAAATTGCAGAATCTACCACCATGAATCAAAACCCAGAAAAAAACTCCTACACATTACATTTTGTAATACAGAATGCCAGACTTTTATGGGACATCTAGCCATAACTTCAGAAATGACCTCCATTAAAGGCACTGACCTCCATAAGTAAAAATCCTGCCAAATTCCATGTCTTCAGCACTTTGGAGAAATGGTCTTCATAGCAGTGGTGTAAGCTAGCATTCTTTGTGGATCCAATGTCCATGGTCTTGCAGCCACGAGTGGCATTTCAGCTGTCTGCAACATCTGGTTTGTAGGATGGCTTCCGGGTCTTATGCAGGTTGATCTCCCAGGGATCTTCCCTGGTTAACAGGATGCTGTCCCCCAGGGCAGTGGGTGTGGAGCTGCTGTTGAGAGTCGGTAAAGAAGAGAGAGGGAGACCAGGGCTTTTTCCAGCCTGACCCTGTCCTCAGGACTGTCAGGGAAGAAGGGCAGCTGTGCAGCAGCCTGGCACTCTCTTGCCCACCCCTCAGTGAGTCCTCACTACATTCTTTTAAAGATGTGAATGGGTCATGCTTTCTTTTCCTTTTTTTTTTTTTAATTAACAAATTAACATAGCCATAATAATGTTAGTACCATTTTTCTCTCCTTGCAATAGGCTAATTCTTAGTATGTTTTCTGTGATGTAAGAGAATAGTGGTCCTCTCTATCTATCACAGATTTGTACCTGCTCTGATAAAACACCTGGCTCCTTGGGGATATTCCCCATGGTGCCTGCTGTTTTGTGCATGAAAGCATGAAAATCCTGGAAAGAATTTACCCATGAGTATGATTATGCAACTGAAGCACTCCCTGGGGACAAGCAAAGACCCAGGCTCTTGATGCACTTCCACGGTCTGTTTACACATTTCACATTCACATGTTTTAAGCTGCAGCATGTAAATGGTCCTTGGAGGAAGGATCACACCTGAGGCCTCCTCCTACCCAAGGGATTACCCTAAAAAATAGTCACAGGAGACACTTTTCCTTTTGTACTCCGGTTAGCAGTGGCACAGACTCTGCTGAACTCCCAGCTCTAGGTTAGGTGGAGTGGAGGGTTAGGGCAATTTCCTAGGGTGCAGAGGATGTGGGTATGAAAATTTTCAGGCAATGGAGAAGAACAAATCTGACTTTCTTGAATTGTGACTGAGCTGGCTGTTACCAGGTTGGAGTATAAGCAGCAGCGGTGGCAGTGACTTTTGCTGGAAGCCATAATACACTCAGATAGTCCAAAGAATACTGAAAGAATTGAACCTCTACAAGAATGAGCTGAAGTTCTCAGAAGCATAATTTTGGACATAAGCAATTAAAGTAAGACTCAATTAAAAATTAGTCTATTTGTTTGGGCTTTAAATCCTGCATCATTCTCTGTATCTGAATGTCTTAACCTTCTATGGAATTCTTCTTTATCACACTTTAGATACTTAAATAATTTGTCCCACTGTGTTCTGACTGGCATTAAGTACCTTCTCAGTGCCCAGCAGCATTCATGGAAGGATCCATTGAGAAACACAGATCCAGGCATGGATCAAGGACAGTTTTTGTATCACATCAGCTTTCTCTTGAGTAGTCCCCCCCCACTTTGCTATACACAGGATTTGCCTTTCTCAAATTGGATGACAGGTCTTTATTATAAGAAAACTGTTAGAGCTCCAAGACTCTTCATCTTTTTCATTCCTTTTTCTTCATAAAGATTTCCATGTGTTGAATTCCTCACTGGTTTCATATATAGTGCTGTTGCTTTTCTTATATTAATTGTTTGGAGGCAGATTTATAAACTCCGTTTGCAGAAAATGCACTTTTACTGCTGCAGAGTAGAGTGCCTCCAGCTAATAGTAATCACTGTCAGACACAAGCAGATTCTAAAAGCCTTTTTACTGGGGTCATTCTGATGATTAATAGAATACACCTTGACTTAAAAAATGTAAGACAGACAATACAGATACATAATAAAGTGATAAGTAAGTGTAGAATGAACTGACAGAGTTTACTGTTTGCTTAAAGAGAATGTTGACATACATGGATATGTGATTTCTGAGAAAATAATTGCTATCTTTAAAATGGATAAGGAGAGATGTGATTTTAGTGACAGTCCTCAGAAGAATGATCAGGTTCCTTGCAAACAACTGGATCCCTCTTGAAGGATGCCGTGGTTGCCAAAAGGGAATGCAAATTTGAGAAGACAGAGGTTCCTAGAAGAAAAATCCATTCAGAACCACTAAATACAGGAAAAAAAAAAAGGCTGACAATGTTTGGAATCTGGAAGAATGCTAGGAAGAAGCAATGCACATGCTTACTTTTTTCTTTCACTCTTCTGTAAGCATGTCTTTATGGTTACTGGTGGAGAAGCATATTGTCTGAGTCAGCATGGCTGGTCTTCTATGACATTGCTGAGAATTTTTATTATACTGACTGATTGATAACCATCATAAAAATCTCCAGGAACATGGGTTTTAACTAACCTACAAATGGTTATCCTACTGGCTAATGAAAAGATAGATATACTTGTTTTAGATCAGACAAAGCCCTCTGGGCTGGTGTGATTTGTAAATAACTTGAGGATATGTTTGCAATCTTCAGAGCCAATGCATGATTCACTGTGAGAATAACTTATATTTGTAATTTCATCTTTAACCTCTTCCTCTTTTTACATTTTTGCTTGAAATTGCTTCTTCTGTATTTTATATTTCACATGTCTCCAGCTTTGGATGAAGTACTTGAAAACTGCATGAATGTGTCATGCCACAGACTTACAATTTATGCCCTGAAGGACAAAGGTTTCTATACATAGAGGCTGAAGACTCAAATTTATATAATTTCGAAGATGGTGGTACTTATTCATGTAAACGAAATGTCAGTTTATCATCAAAAACTTCATTTCGGTTTCAAAGGGGACCCTGGTCCAGCTGTATTAGATGAGATGTAATGATGCATTTGTCTGTTCTTAAGTCCCTGGTTCAGTGTCAGGCCTCTTTCCTTCTGGAAAGGCTGTCTTAACCTTCACTTTCATGCCACTAGACTGCAGAAATATATTCACTGTATTTTTTTTTTTTTTTACATTGTATAAAACCAAGGAGAAACATCTTCCAAACACCAGTGCTGTGAACACACGGTTACTGCTACTGGTTATTTTTTCTGTTATGCTGGGGTAGTTTACAAAGCAGTGGAGTACCAGCAGGCCTCAGAAGCAGACTGGACTTCCCAGAGTACTCTTTCCACTTTAAACGACAATAGGAAACTTAAATTAGAAAAACTCATTCAGTCCTCTTCTCTTACAGGGAGCCTAAAATTGAGGCACACTCAAAGCTGTGTCTGAGTTGTCCTGGATGTGGGTCAGGGATTTTATGAAATTGTTTTTACTGAGGAATAGGAAGAGAGAGGGGTATGACAGGACTCAGTGTTAAAATATTCCAAATCAATATGTTGCATGGCACAGCATGAATATTGTTGTTGTAGATTTGTTATTGCTGACAATAAGTGGGAAAAAAAGAATCTCAGTTGTTTACTTTTATGACTAGTTTATTTATTCAAAACTTGACCTGTATCACACGGAATTACAGATGCCTGCTAAATAAGTAATATGTATGCCTTGCACCTGAATAAACTATTGTGGTTGGAAAAAGATGGCTTGCTGAGCTTCCCGGAAACATAACAGCCACTGTTTGAGCTTCCATCCTCAAATGGCAGGGGTAAATACCTCAAATACATCTGGAGATATGTTGTGTTGATGTGAACATTGCTAGCATATCTACATTATATATTACACTTTACTGAGAGGCAGTGGCTTTCTAAAACGTCTAAACCCATAAGGAAATAGATGACAATGGAGAAAGACAAAACAAGGTAAAATAGGACACAGCAAGAAATGAACCATTTTGTTGGTGGAACAAATTGCTACTTCACAGGAGATGCCCCCACAGAAGATGTGACCAATTCCTGCTGAGCTGTCTAATAGCATCACTGTACACCCTGCAGATGGTTGTAGGCCAAAGGCTAGAAGAGAAAAAGAAATGACATTCATGAAGGAAGTGGATAGATTTAAAAGACAGAATAAAGTCACCTAGATTTTTCCTGGTAAATTCACAGCTGATTGTTGACTTTTCATGACAAAACAGGAATTAACACCTCTGTGTGTTATTTTGATTCATTCTTCTGCTTTTGTTAGTATCCATAAACCACAATGACATTTTGAGGACTCTCAATTTAATAGAAGAATTATCTTGCCTAATGCAAACAGAGCAAAGTGTGGCAATTTTCTTCTATTTTTTTTTTTTTTTTCAGTATAGCTATCAGAAATCTGTCACAAAGCAGGTATGAATTGGTAAAATTTTTCTATATAGATGAGCATTGGATTAGGTTCAGGAGACAACTTCAAGTCTTCCCTCTACAGTTTTGGATCAGCATGGACAACTGTTGGCATGGAGTAACATGGTCAAACTCACACAGTTCTTTGGAGTTTGGCCAGCATTCCATCTTGATCAGGAAGCAGAGCCACCACAATAACATGAAAATGATGCCTATATCTGATACGTATAAATGCTAAGTTCAGAGTAATATTTCCTCTTTTTTAGATGCCAAGACTAAGGCACACAAGGAGTAGAACTAAGCAGAAGCAGGTCTGACATGGAATTTGCACTGGTCTAACTAAAGTACTTCTAATCATTTTGATCAAAGTAAAAATATGTGGTTTTGTTTCCTTATCTGATTTAATGCAGGATAAACTGATTAAAACTAACACTCTGTGCTCATAGTGAAGGTTTTTAATGTTTAACAATTCCAGTTTGGCTCATTAAAGCTTGAGTGTGGATTCATGTTTTAGGCCAGTGGAACCAGTATGAATTCAGCTGCCTTTGGCTTCTAGCCCTTTCTTTTTTTACATTTCATGTTTTCTTCAAGGTCATTGGGAAAAAATGTTCAATACAAATGATCCCTGAGGGTTCTTATTAGAAACAGATCTGCTCAATGATGGGGAAAAGTGTTTACGATTACTCTGACATCAGTTCAGTTAGCTAATTTTGAATCCTTCAAAGGTATGCAACGTTGATTTTTTCGTCTTTACATTTCAGTGAAAACACCATACAGAACAAAGGCAAAACCTTTCTGAACAACATTAAGAAGACATTGACTATATCGAATTAACAACGTCATTCTCAGCTAAGCCTTAGATTCTCAGGAAAAAAAAAATAATAATATACTTTTAGTATTTTTTTCCTTAAATCAAAGCTAATTCAATTTGCTCCTTTCCTTAATTCTGTATGAACAGAATGCTGTATCAGCTTTTCATTATTTGTCTGGGTTTATACCAACATGATTAAACTATGGATACTTAAAAAATGTTGAGTGACTTTTTTATATCAGTTAGAAATTTCCTGTTCTGCAAGAGTATTACAACTCACCATTGATGTTGACACATGTCCTTGGGTTATTCTTTCAAGACTCACAAGAAAAAATTATTTAGGCATGCCTGATTTTAAAACATTTATTATTGCCTTCTGTTTTCTGTCCTTGGTTGTTTTTCATGGGGGCTATGTCACAAACTGTTTGCCCCATCTGCAGATCAAGGGCTTTTGTTGAACACAGTCTTGCTGTATTATTGACATCCTACCACTTCTGCAGTGTTGACTTCCTATCATTTCTTCATTATTGACCTATCATTTCTACCCAACAGCTGGTGACACGTGATGTTAATGCTTCTGCTCCTGGCCCCTAGGCTCCTTGTTTCCCTACATCTGTAGGCTTTGACTTGGTCTTTACTTCCTCCATTTTTTTTCCTGCTTCTATATAGCTTCTATTACTTATTCTCACCTTCCAATGTGCTTCTTAAACTTTATCATTTTTACTCTCCTGCTAGATGAGGCTGAATTGTTAAACGTTGTAGCCTTCTCTCTGTGCGAAATTTTAGGCATTCATTAAAACTTTAAACCTCATTCCAATTATCACTGGTTTTGCTTTCCTGTTAGAATTATCTTCCCCAAATGACTTAGCTTACGATTACTTTCTGTTTGGTGAAACTGAGTCCTCTAAAGCACAAAAGTTTTTCACTGAGGGTTCATTCTGCTTGCAGATGACAAGTATAATGAAGTTGCTATCGCCCACCTCAGAAATGGTAGTTTCATTCTGTGATCAAGTCCTCTTTAGCTAGTGAGATGAGATGTAACACAGGACTCCCTCAAGTTAGATCTGAAAATTATCAAAAAGATTTCTAGACATATCAAGGGCGTTTTAGCACTGGAAGAAAAAGACTTCCAGCCTCTCTTGTTTTTAACTGAAATTCCACATGGTAATCCAGTTGCTTCTCAACATTTTATAGCAATGTTTTTGAATGGAAAAGCTTTGTTGGCAAGCTGGAATGAAATACACTTTTAAAAGGAGATTAATGATAAAGACTTGAGCATTCTTTTCTAGCTTTTAGACATACATGCAAAAGGAAAGTAGTTTGACATATAAACTGGAGGATATTAAATAATGAGATTTAATAGAAATACTGTATGCTTATGACTTCAGGAAAATAACTAGGTGCTTGTATCTCTAAAGAAGACAACCAAAACACACCTTTGAAATCCTCCTGATGGTCCCACGCAAGGGTCTTTGCTTGCTAAGACACTGTGTTGTGGTGGGTGGGTAAGTGTGAAGTACTAAAAGCAGAAGCAGCAAAGGACCTCATCTGAATATTTAGGTCCTTATGTAGAGCAGATTTGTTGAAGCGAGGCTATAGATGAGACAGCTGAGGGCACTGAGCAAAACTCCCTGTCTTTTCTCACCCCTTGGTGCCTTTTCATCTCACATAAGGTCTACTTCACATACAGAAGTATATATGCCCTACTGCATATATGGGAGCTGCAGTGCCACTAGGCCCTTCAAGACCCTTTGGCCCCTTATACAGATCATAATTATATTTACCTTGATTTATATAATTACCCTGACTTTTATAGCTACTTTGCTACAAACAAATACTGAGTATGAGAAAGCTTTTTAAATAGTCAAAGGGTATGATATCAAACAGCAGCAAGCAAATAAAACATAGATTCCTTAAAGAAATGTAGAGTTATTGCTGTCAGTGAAAGTGATGAACCTGTGAAGGAGAAGAAAGAAAGGATGAAAAAATTTCAGAAGGCTTTAGGTTACCCTTCAGCCAAGTATGCTTTTTCAGCACAATCCAAACCAATGACATTTTGCACTACTGTGACTTCTACTCACTGAAAAACTCACTGAGCTAAAAGAGCAGAGTGTGAAACCACCTGTGGGAAAGAGTGGAGAAGACAGTCATCCTCATCCTACTGGGGCAAGAGCATGTGCAAGTGCAAGAGTAATGTTACTGCAGAATTTCCAATTCCTTCCCACAGAGAGCAGCAGGAAGATATTTTTAGTAGTCATTTGTTCTACTGTAAATTGCCAAGTTGTTGATGCGGTAATCAATGGTAACAATATAATTCTAAAGCCATGGAGGTCACCTGGAGTGAGAGGGCAGAATTAGCAGTTTCCCTTTAGAAATTACTTGCTAATTTCTAGTGGTTATGTATACAGAGCAGTGGTCCATACTATCATGTAATAAATTGTCAGCTGATGCTTGAACATAAACTGGATTTTAAACAAGACTGGTATTAAGAGTCCAAACGCTTGTGATGTCTGGAAAGCACTTCACATTTGGGTTTAAGTGGTGGAGATAAAAATATATTTCCTTGATAACATATAGGTTTTGGACCCATGGAATTTAACCCAGGTTCTGGCAATCTAAAGAGAGCTGTCACATAAACCTTGGAAAAGATAGAATATGTCACTGAATTATTTAATTCCCTGAAAGGGAATAGAGGGGTATTTATTTTTGTACATATAAATTCAGTAGCATGCTCACCTCAGAAAATTTAACTTCTTTCTGCACAGGGTGAGATTTATTAGTGCAATGACATGAGGCACTTAACTTAGGAGATATTAATTACCAAACCCAGAATGAACTCATTGCAGTAAATCAACAACAAATCTAGCTCCATGCCAAGGTCATGTATTGTCAGACACTTTTAAGTAGACCAGTTATATATTTCTTGTATTTTCATAAAATGATGTCGGTGACATCATCTCTCTGACAGATACATCAAATCAAAACAACCACATTTGGAAAAGCTTCCTGCTACCAGGTCATGGAAAGCTGACTATTATACTCTCTGAGCAGAAAAACGCCAAACATCTGGGGAAGGGTGAGGCAAAGTTTTGCTGCCCTTGTAATCTTTCCATGGTTCAGTTCCTGACAGTTAATGTTTTCCTCTGTTATTGCTTTCACTAGTGTTGTGCGGTTGCTTCAGCAAAGAAACACTAAGTACTCCAAATATTGCCCTGTGTGTTTAGAGGAAACAACAAGAGGAGAAGAATAAGGAGGAACAAACTAGAAATACCCATTGATAAACAGATTAATTTGGATTCATCATAGGGACAAGTGGTTTTAATTCACAAATTGAAGCAAAGCGCTTTCAGATCATGAGGGCAACCTACATGGAAGAAGAACTCCTACAAGCTCCAATTAGAGAGTAGATTCCTGCAGACATTTAAAGTTTTATTATTTAGGTTACTAAAGCTATGCAAAATTAATATGAATTGGCTGTGTAGACCCTAGGTTTTACTGAATTGGTGTGCAGTGTTTTATATACTGCCATAATTCTAGTGATTTCTATATTCAACATTGTATTTCATCTTTCAAATGCATTTATAAACAAAATTAATAATAATGCTTCTCTCTCCTCTATTTTATGTTGTTTCCTCATTTTATATTATTATTAGAATAACAACATGAATGAAATTCTTGTATATTTTTGTTATATGATGGTATTATAGTAACCCACATTTCAATCAAAATAATCTGTAAAAGATTATTATTACAAATGTGGTAGATTAATATTTCACTTTTCAGTTATTTAAAATGACATTTATACAAAACAGTAGTTCATAAAATACCTTTTTTGACATTATTTCAGAGTAATTTTAAATGTTAGAAAAACGTAAGTACCTATACAAGTTAAAGGACTCCAGCATTTTTAAAAAAACTGATTCTGTTTGTAAATTGAAGATTATGCTTTTCAACTTCAATATTTAATGAACCTTAAAACAGTAGTCTGAAAGCAAGACATTAGTTCAGTTGTTGTGGGAAATAGGTCAGAATCTAAAAATAATTTGCCTGTGGCTTTCAAAACTAAATGCCCAGGAAGAATGCAAGGATTGCTTGCAGAAAAACTGGGTGTCAAAATCATCAGAGCAGAAGCCTTCATCAGATCACTATTATTTCCTACTATGAGGATCCTCCTCAAGTTTTAGCCTTTGCCTTCAGTCCTTGCTTCTGTTGGTAAGAAATGAACTGTCTTCCACCGTGTGAGATAATATCTGCAGGTGATACATTAGAAATAACATGTATACAAGAATTCAGAACTATTTCTGTGTTTACCTTATAATACTGATGATCAATACTCACAGTTTACTCTTGATGATACTCCCATTTAAGAGGGAAACAAACAACTACATTATTGAAAACTCTCCTGACTACACCACCTCATTGTGACAGAGAGGGTGGTCTCAACAAATTTTCGCAGTACCACTGAGAAGTAATTTAGCAGAAAATCTCCCATGTTAATATTTCAGGGAGTGATATGTAGATGAACTGTTGCACTGAAATTTTAGTCCTGATGTCCTCCATAAGACTTCAGCCTTGTTAGCACAAAGGAGGCAGCACAATATTTCCTGGTGTGGCAAAGACTTTTTGAAAATAATATTTCAGCAAAGTACTGCAAGAAAATACTTATTTACAGTAAAGTAGTTTGTGCTTTTATTGCTTTTACTGTCTTTTGAAAAAGAAACAAGTTGGAAAAGCACAGAAATAAGTTAATCAGGCCTCTCACTAGTTTTGAGCAGCCCTACTGTCCAAGTGATTGCCAAATAAGTTGTCAAACATCTTCCTTCACTTGTGCTGATATTGAAAGAAAGATGCTGTTGTTTTGGTAGGGCTGCTGCAGTGGGAGTGTGAATTATGAATGCAGTGTTACACCTGCTTTATGTTTAAGAAATAACAGCCTGCCCTGGAATTCCCAGCTTCGAAAACCATCAGTGACTTTCTCCTGAAGAATGAATTCCCTTCAGATTGTGAAATACTGTGTAGTCTGTGTTCATATTTTGTCAACAAATGGTTTATTTTTTACTTAACAGTGTTACCAGATGCCACAATTTTCCACCGGAAATGATAAGTTATTTACAGAGCTATCAGGGTGTATAAAATTCATGCATGTATAGAACTTGCATGATCCTCCTGTGAGTTACATAAAACTGTAACTAACACATTTGCTGAGGCCTTTTGGGAAGGTGGAAGTGTGAAAGGTTCAAACTGACACCCAGAAGCAGCAGGAAGCTGATCAAAGCTTTTCTTTGCAAAGCTTTCATTGCTCTTCCACTGGCTCTCCTGTGCTATGCTTGCTTTTCTTCTACATCAGCTGGTCATCTTAAAACATCACCATTACAAAGAACCAGCTGGCCTCTTTCTGCTTTGCCACATGCTGATGTGGGCAACGAAGACGCAGGGTACATCAATAGCAAAGTACCCTGATACCTACCAGGGCATTCGTTCCTGCAGCTGCATGTGATGTTCCTCAAGGCATTTGAACTTGTGGTATAAGGGAGTGATTTCAAAGAATTGCATTGTTTGGAAAGCTGGTTTTCAGCCTTTCTCCTGCAGCAGTTGCCATTGCCCTGTTTGTTGCAATAGACTGAATGTGCTAGAACACATTTCCGTATTTTAGCACCAGAAGCTTGTTGGTCAGGGTGTTTCAGGTCACTGCTTTGATTTCTGAGCTCATCTGCATCAGACTGACAAGATACAGATGAGGAAGCTGTCACAGAGGAGAGTGCAGTAATTAACTCTATCAGACAGATTCAGCACTACAGTGTATAAATAGACAAATAATGCATACAAGTACTTTGCAATCCTGGATTCTTTATCTCATAGGGATGATATTATCTACTGGTTAGTGAATCTTCTGATTTCTGGGTTTCAAAGTGCTTAATAAAAAAAAAAATAATTTAAGTGCTTAATAGGTTAGTGACTCAAGTTGAGAAAGGGTTGTATCTTGCATAAAGTCTTTATGACAGAAATTCAGGCCAGAAGGCACTGAGACTTTCAGCTGCTGAACTCCGAAGTCTGGGCTGCTTTGCCTCATGTGGATGCAGGTCACACAGCGTACAAGGTGCACCCAAAGAACTAAATATTTATGATCTCTGCACCAAAAGTTCTTCATAAATTATATATCTAAGTTCTGTTTCTTCCTGAACAGCAGTCCCTGTCACACAGCTTTGTGCACTGGAGGATATATCTGTTAAAGACAACAAAGTTAATCCTTTATTTTTACTAAGGGAAACGTGAGAAATTCTGGGTGTCCATGAAGGGCACTAGAATCTTATCAATCCATGAGCAGCTGGCTAAAGGTAAAATTTCCAATATACTCATCCTGTCCCTTGTGCAGGGGGTCTAGAATTGATGTAATAAGTTACTGCAGGCAATCTTTATTTCTACAAAGTGTTGGCTGATAACTGGGAAATATGTACTGCATCCACACGTGCTGAGTGGAAGAGAAAGCTGGAGGCAGACTGTGACTTATGACTCAATCTCTTTCCAATTTGCTGATGGGACCATTCAGCTGCATATTTCTTCATATGTGTAATTCACAAAAATGTCACATTTTTGTTTTAAAATACTGTTTTGAAGGTTTCTGCTCTCCTACAGAGCACCACGGATATAAATGATGTCAGGTAGCCTGTTGTCCAATATACACAATGATAGACCTTCATTTCAATGAGATCACTAGTAATCATGAAAGAAGGGAAGAACAGGACATACAAAAAAAAAAGGCATTTGTAAAGAGAAAGAACAAGAATGTGTATTATATGAGTGTATGTGGGCATATGACAAACAGACAAATAAAATGCTTGAGAAACATGTTTAATTTTCCAAGCCTCTTTTAAAAGTTCAGTGATTTACATATTTGAAAGAACTCCAAAAAAATACATCACAGTCAGACATTCCAAGTTGTTCTGATTTTATGTCAAGTTGATTAGTTTTTAGCAAATTAGTTAAATACAAAGTAAAATACATATTATGGGATTGGATTTGGCAAAAGGCAAACTAGATTTGAGGATGTTAAATATGGTTCTTATGGAGCAGAAGTTTTGCTAACAAAAGAGAAAAAAACCTGAAATAAAAAGTAAAATATTTTCTACACCCTAAAGAAAGGATTACCCTGATACTATATCTATTCATACAACTGTTTTCTGAGGCTAACAAAATCAGATAATTCACTGGAGAATTATAGTTAATATTTGCACTCAGAATATTTGTATTAACAATTCTAGCTCTTGGATTCTATTGCGTCTCTGAGAATTTCCAGCTAGTTTTGCACAGAGGTTCAATTCCACTATTTACAAAAAATTTTGTTTCTCCAGGACAAAGATGAATTAGAGCTATGAGTAAAATCTAGACAAAGATTATTTTTTCAGATACAGCATGATGATCTATTTTGATTATCTAATCAGGATTATAATTACATTGATGTTCTTTAGGGCAGGAATGATATAAAATGCATTTAGAGTGCAATGTACCCATCACCCTTTTGATTGAGATAAAAAGCAATTAATTAATTACAGAGGAAGCTGATAGAGATGTCAGTCTAGCCTTCCTCACTGTATTTTCAGAGTGACTAGTTTTCCTCCTACCAAAGTCAGTCTTGCCCAGTTGTTTTATAGCTGACTTTCTCTGGGCCTTTCAACCTAACAAAATTTAAGTAAGGAGAGCACTTTTTCAACTTGTGATGCATTCAATCATTGCATATTCACTCTGAGCTAGAGCCTCATGTTTTTCAGCCGCCCATGGTGTGTTGGTTGCAGAGCACTTCTGCCTTGCCTTACACAGAGCAAAGGTTGTCTTTTGCTCTGGGTACCTGGTGGTTTCTTAAAGGTTCATGACAGCCATAAAGGACTGGCTTTAGACTGGCTGGGATATGCCTGGACAGAAGTCACTGCTCAGATATGAGGAAAATAATAAATCCAGCCCAACTAGGGTAATCCTCACTAAGTCATGAACCAGGACAGGGGGTTAAGTCTCACCTCTGCTAACACTGCCTCTATGAAATGATGTCAGGAACAGCTGGGAACACAGCTTGCTCCTGTATCCACCAACACTTTACCCAGGCTGGGACTTGCAGAGCTGCTGCAGCCAGCCCAAGGAGAGCCTTGGGACCCCAAGGCTGATTCAAATATGTCTAGTGGCATATAAACACCCCATTAAACACTTGGGCACTGAGGGACCCTTCTCTTCCAGATGATGCCCTGGAGTCCCCTAACTGGGACTTGTTTCCAGATTTGCTGTCTGTTCAAAAAAAAAGCTGATCTTGAGAAGTGCCTCAAAGGGACAATTTAGGAATGCCCAATAGACCCATTAGAAAGGTCTGGGAAAATCTGAAACTGTGAGACAGAAGGATTAAAACCCATCTATCCATCCTCTGAAACAAAACAGGAATTCAACATAATTTGCTTTAATGTCAGTGATTGCAGTGATCTTTTAATTAAGAAAATATACGTGGAGCAACACAATCCTCTCCTGAAGCATTTCAGCAGTCTTCTGCACTTGGTACAAACCCAGGAAAATCCTCTTTTCAATTCATCTGGTAGATGAAACCATTAATCAAACTTCTCATACATTTTTAAACAAGAAACAGAGTGCCGCAGGTTTCCTCCTGCATTCAAGCTGTTTATCATGAAAGGGAAGATCAAAAATGTTTTTGTGATGGAGCTCTCTGAAATGCTGTATCTTCTTCACTAAGCAAATTCTGCAGTGTTTAATGTACAGTGCTCTTTGATTAGGGAAATCATTGTACGAAGGAGCAGCAAATCCAGAAAAAAACCAAAACAAACAATAAAACCCAACCAAACACAAAAAACAACCCAAAACAACAAAAAAACCCACAACCCAACCTGCATTATTCGTGTGTATATTCCTTCTGGCAAAGATTCATAGGAAGTTATTGCTTTTCAATTATCACTTCCCAGCTGATCTCTGAGAAAGCAAAGCTGTTACTCACAGGAATGTTAGTAAATTGTCTAAGTAAACTTGGTGGGTTCATTTGGCTTTAGCATAGGCAAACAGCAGGAATTGTCACTTTTGTGCTACCATTTCTCTAATGAAAAAATAATGTCTTTGGAAAATAAGATGGGAGGTGATTGACCTGTTCTTGTATTGTATCTTACAAATGAAATCCCTCTTTATCTAGAAGAAACAGGTGTGGTATAGTGATTTTGAGTGTGATGTAGCACCACTTGAACTGATAAGTAAGTAAATGTCTAGTGTCCACTCTTTTCTCCTAGGACATATGTCTGATATTCAGGCACTGAAGTTACTCTAAAGCTCTCCTTGGTGTGGTCTTTCTCCCACTGCCCCATGAGGGCCATATCAGTTATCACAGAGCAGGACTGGCACCTCCATGTGCATGAGCTGGTGAGTTACTAGGAACGGAAAACTGTAAGCTAGGTTGGTTTACCCAGGAAGGTAAAAGAGACCTTTTGGGAAAAGGTGTCTCAGCCCATCACTACAGTCTATGGTTTCCTTTATCTGAACATTCACTGAAAGGGAAAATGCCCAGTTATCTCCTTTGATATGGACTGCATTGTATATTTAGTGAGGGGAAGAAAGTCTGCTATCACTTCTAGATGAATGCACATGAATGTGGACTCCTCCACCACCAGGACAAATCCATCCACCCTGTTCAGAGCTGGACAAATGGACACAATATCAGCAGAGAATCAGGGGATTATCAGATGCTAGGAAAGTTCAGCAGATAACATCATATTTTCCTGGAATGAAATGGGAAAGCTTTTCCAAAGAGTCCCCAAAACATAGGGGGCAATACTCATTGGTACACATGAAGCTCAACTTCAAAAATTGACCTTAGGTCATCTATCCTGGGAAGCAAGAGCAAGAAAGCTGTGGATATTTTTTTTTTTTTCACTTTCTTTCTTTTCTCTATTTTCATTTTCAAAATGGTAGAAGGCCACATTGCCTTTGAAAATAAGGTGTTCAATATCTTTTTGATACATAAAAACATCTGCCATTGACAATTAAACTTGCTTTCACTGATACTCATCTTCTTTGTTTCATATCTCCCCATCTTCATGCTTTTGAATAAGGGAGAGGGCTTTGTAGTGGACGTTGTCTTCTTTTCCTGACCCATTTTTTATGACTGTAACACTATAGGAATTCATTTATCAGTGTTCAAACACACTTTTAAACCCACACTGCTGATGTGCCTGATATTTGTAAAAATTCCCAAGGTTTGAATAAACTCCAAGGCTGACTTAATTGAGTCTAAATTATGCAGCACGTAAAGAATTAACAGCTGCAACTATTATAGTTTCCAGAACCTGGAAGGGAGTCAGCTTGTCCATCATGTGTGGTTTCCAAGTTCTTTTAAGGAGAACAGTGAACATAAATGCCATTTCTAAACATGTTACCTCTGCAGAGGGAGGCTGAATTTTACTGTGCACCAATTTAATTCCTTGTCAAGGTATATTAGGGCTCCTATTGTCATCAGGTCAGACAGCATTCTCCAGAATCTGTCCTCCATTACTGTCAGTTTATCTGCATAAATCTAGGAAATCTAAGTAGACCATTTTACAGACACAGAATGGAAGCAAATTTTTATTAAGGTTATTCCTGCAATGCTGTGTCATGCACAGCTAGCTCTGAATGAACTAAATAGTACACAGGAGCTAGCAGAACTGCACAAATGGACTGCTGAACTAGCCTTGCTGAAAAGCTGAAACATTTCTGTATTTTGCCTGGGTCTATAAAGCTGCTCTATCTTGACCAGTTATGTACCTTACAGGCAATATCCTGAAAAATATTTTGTTACAACTGTTCAGCGATGTTACCTTTCAGTGTTCATAACCTTAGGCTAGGTATTCAGGGTTTATTGTAAGAACGGCATTGCAAACTTCCCAAATGTTTACACAGTCAGGTTTAAAACCCATGTTGGCAAGACAACTTGGGACTATTAAGAATTTTATTTGGGAATTTCATACTACAAGCTATTTCAAAAAATGATTGTACCCTAACCCCCCACCTTCTCAGAGACATAGGCAATTACTGTGACTGCAGGAGGAATATCTCCTTCCAGCTGAAACTCATCATAGCCATCAAATACGTTGAGGAGCTGATCGCTTGACTCACATACTAATATGAGATGCCACAGATGTTCGGGCATTTTCATCTATTCTCAGTGATTAACTTGGATGGAGAAATTTAGATTGTTTGTCCAGCTTGTTGAAGACTACATATGAAAGCATCTACTTATAAAAGCACATTCTTATGAAAGTACAGATCACCTTTGGCAGGGTGTTCTTAGTTTTCCAGCTGAACATTGGCCTATTTGGGGTATGGCATTTGATCCTCTCGATATGCAGGCACTAAAGTAATGTTGTGAATTCCTAAAGCTGAATAAGAAAAAAGAGTAAGGCATTCCAAAGAACATTTTTTTCTTGCCCTGCATGCCATTACTGTGCTAGAACTGTAATATAACCTATGGTTCAGCTGTGTGTTGTGCTATACATGCATGGAATGAGACATTCCCAGCTATATACATCTCACATTCAGAACTACAAGACAGATGGTTACAGACCAAGACTATAGTTAAGCAGTAGCATAAATTGGAATGTTAGCTGATTATGTCATAAAATCAAGATCCTTTTTTCTTACAGACAGATCTTTGAATGAAATATGAGAATATTACTGAGCTGATATGAACAAAAGCATGGATACAGCAGCTGTTGCTTCTTTTTCCTCTGGTCATTGTTTTCCTGCTGCTGCAGTCATCAGGACATTACAGGGCTCAGCACTTCTATGTCCATCACTGCCACAGAGCTGGGACAATAAGACGTACCACAACAGGACAAGGAGTTTCTCAACTGCTCTCCAAAGACAATGAACTGTGGCAAAACTGCAGAGCACCTGAGATGTGTAATATACTCCTAGCTCTACCATAGTCTTCCTGTATGACCTTAGACATGACACTTTGCTTTCTTCTTTCAGGTTTCTTTTCTGCTTTTGAATGTAATGCCTTTGAGACAGAAAATTTCTTTCAAAACAGACCCTTTCATACTGGACACCTTAGGCGAGTCTAGTATAAGCTGAGGTATCTAATCAACTGTAATACAATTTTCAATTACAGATGCCTTCCTTGGGGGTAAAATAAATCTAGAAATGTTCCAGCCTTTCTATTGACTACCTGTGAATGACAGTATAAATCAACAGTGGGAAACTAGCCAAAGAATAGCTTATAAAGTGTTGACTTTCTCAGGAAATTTCTGATCCAATCTTGAGAATTTTGGCCTTTCCATTTACCATAAACTTGTACTGGAATATCACCAGAAGAAAGAGAGGTCAATTAAGCCCTTTATATAAGATGCAAAAAATCTCAACAAACTGACGGTGGTATATTACCCTGAATGAGGTGTTTAACTATCAACATAGTGATGCAGTGCTCATGGTTCAGACTGACTGCAATGAACTAAGAATGAGAAGAAACTGTTAAATTATTATTATCTTTAAATTATTATTATCTTTACTATTTTACTTTTTTTTTTTTTTTTTTTTTTTTTTTTTGAGGGGGTGCTAGTTAGCACTCTCAGAACAAGTCTGCTACTGTAATTGGGACACTCCAAAAGTCAGACATGATGACCAATGTCAGATTACAATAATGGATAGTGTCCTCACTATCCATTTGAGTCCTAGATCCACCAGGACACTCTCAATGTCACCACCAGATCCAAATATCTCAAAGCAGGCAAGCCAAGGGAGAGGGATTAGGTCTCTCTTATATCCCCTTCTTTCTAGCTAAATCCTGTACATCTGGGATAGGAGGCTTTTGATCGCTCTGCTCTTCCTCCTTGTGACTCACTCATCTCTTTGATTATTCTTTCTCTTGTCACTTGCTGCTTAAACCAAGATTCAAGTTTAGAGCAGCTACTCAGTATGTCTGCTCTCTCTGTAATACTTGTGAGGTAGATGAGAAATACCCTGCTCAGTTTGAGGCTTGCACATTTTTGCTAGGTCTCAGAGTAGCTGATAAAGCAAGCGGTTAAGTGCTCCTCCAGTACAGCAATTGCAAAAACAGGTGAGAAATAGAGCTGAAACTTTCCTAACCCTGTTTGCAGCTCCCATTCCCTTCTGGAATTGCTTATTGTATCCAAGGGAAAAAAAAAAAAAAAAAGGGAATTCATAGGATTCATAGGAGCACATGAACTACGATGACTTCTATGTAAATGAAATAAGTTATTGTTATCTCTGCTATGGTGTAAGAGTCAAAAGTAGTAGATTCATCCCTAAAAGCCCTCTGCTGCTAAAGCGAAAGCAAAGACAGCTAATATTGTTACTACAGAAGCTTAAGTTAATATAAAAAAATACTGAGAGTTATAAAGCTAGTTTTCTTTTTCACATTGTTTTCCTTTGAAATCCTGAAGGATTATGAAGTCTCTCCATTAACAGCTTCCCCCAGCAAACATAGCTTTCCTATGCTACCAGAATAATGGAAAAAAAAAACCAAAAACTACAACAACAAGAAAACACCAAACCCAAAAACAACACAGGCTACAAAGAGGAATATTTCTCATCTCATAAGGGAACATAGCATGGACATTGAATGTGGTGTTAAGTTGTGCTGAGGAGTGAAATGTCTGTGTCAGGGGCT
Source organism: Columba livia (assembly GCF_036013475.1). Lineage (NCBI taxonomy): Eukaryota > Metazoa > Chordata > Aves > Columbiformes > Columbidae > Columba > Columba livia. The sequence continues at coordinate 157,457,268 of NC_088602.1, read as the reverse complement.
ATTGGGGCAGAGTTCTTTGACTGTACAAAGCTGGGATTAATGAGAAGCAGCAGGAAGATGACATTTTACCTCTGTGTGATGCTGCTGAGATCAATAACAGAACAACACATTCACTCTGGGTGGCTGCCGATCTAACAATGTGTTGAATAACTGGAGAGCACACAAAAAATAGCTGCAGACTAACTAAAAGCACAGAAAAAAAAAATAAATATATATATATATGTATTTTATTTTTTTTTTCTGACAGGTTTAAAGTATTCAGCCTGCTTCATTAATTAATAACATCAATCTTATTAAAGTACTTACACTGCTTCACAAAGAGCTTTTCAGTCCAGTAGTAAAACACATACTAAGACTCAGTGGCTGGAACCATTTGTAGTTAGAAAAGCTTGTATAGGACACAATGCTTGATTTTTAAAAATGACAAAGCTTTAACTACTGGCAAAGGTTATCAGGTAAAATGCTGGATTTAATATTTTTTAGCGTTTTCTGACCAAAACAGGATATTGCCCCCATGATTATGTCATTGGACTCAGAGGTAGCTTAGGTTATCCACTATCAGCTCCTTCCTGTGGTTAGCTCAGAGTCTAAGCATTCATCCTGCACAACAGGGAATCTCCGAAGGAGCACCACTCAGCACCACTTTGCAGAAAGCAGAGGGATAACCAGTTCATCTTTGATTTGTTTCCAGTCACTCCAGACTGGGACACAACATTCCAGGGCAGTATAACCACACTTTTCACAGGGAAGAACCAACTGGAAAGCAGAGACCAGGTCGGGGGTGGGGCATTACATGTCATAACTGTATATTGCAAAGAACAACTTTCTTCTTGGAGTCCACAAAGTTGGTATGCTAAGGCAAATAAGGATTTTCTTGGTCTGTTTTTATGTAGCAGTTCAGTACACTTTGTAGTCAGCTCTCCACATACTCCCCACAGTGCATAAGGTCTATTAAGCCAGAGGCAGTGTTTTCATCACTCCTTAGTGTTCCCCCCGGATCTTATCTCCTTTAGATTCCCTTCAGCCAAAATCCGCAGGAGAATTTGGAGCTACCACCGAGTCACGGTTTGACCAGGCTCAGCAGAGGCGTGCTGCCACCTTGTGCTGATTTGGCAGTAAACTCAGGCTTAGCACTCGGCTAAACTTCTCCACGGGCTGCCAGGCTGGGCTGCTGAGCGTCTCTGAGCGGACGCGGCCCCGGGAGCTCCCGCTTCTGCCCTGGGCCAGCCGCGCGGGGGCATCCGCACCCGAGCCGACCCGACCCGACCCGCAGCTTTCCTGGCCGGAGAAACGGAGAGAGAGGCAGAAACCTCCCCCAGTTTCAGCTCCCACACAGCTGGAAAGGAAGAAATCTTGGTACGAACCAGAAGACTGCTAATGAATTTGGAGAGATACAACTAATTCCTGTAGCTCTCCCTTTTGTGACATTAATACAACAGATACTGAACAAATCTGCTCTCTTCATATTGGCAGAAACCTTCCAAGACGCAGAAGATCTTGCACATTTAGCCAGCTCACTGCTGTGTTTTGTTTTTTTTTAAAACAGAGAAAGAAGTAACTCCTACGGAGGTGACTAAGTTTCAAGAGAGGAACCGGAGGCACCGAAACTTTCCAGAGAAAGCGTGATTTACCTCATCTTAGTCTTTAGAATTAGCTCTCTCCATTAACATGCTTGTTCTTCCTTATCCCATTTACCTTAAAAGCCTTTATTTATTTGTTTGTGTGTTTGTTCCAAAACACCCTCTCTAAACCATACTTCACTCTGCTATGAGCTGCATTTAATTCATATAGTGGCCATAAGCCAATCCATCTCAGCACCCTCTCTAATGAGTAATGGTTAATCAGTACTAGCTGCTAAGTTTCTCCCCCATATAACATTTCACTTTGACACTTTCCTTATTTAAGCTGAAAATAGAGACATTCCGAACAACCTGGAGAGTTTTTCTAATATCTGATCAATAGATCAAACGTGAATTATCAGTTGGAAGTTATATATCTGAAATGCAAAGTACTACGTTATGATGAGCTGAACATTATTTTATCATACTGTTAGTCTAAAAGTTACAGAGCTTATTTCCTTTTACCCAAGAGGGAAATCAGTCATCAGGGGACTGTTACGGTCTACCACTTTATAAGAATTAGATTGCAGGCAAGAAAGCATACACTATTACAGTCACTGTGCTGGCTGAGATGTCTTGGCACTGGCACTGTTTTGGACATCAAAATTCAGAGCTGTTTGACAGACTGCAGGTGTCTCAGCTACCTGTTCACAGAATCTTTCTCCATGTGCAAGTAAAAATGAAGGCTGAGATACAGAGGTGTCAAGCACATCCTGTGAAGCTGCTGGAAACTCCAAGAGCTGAGTACTTCTGAAGCTGGACTGTAGGAAGTTTTCTAAGGAAATCAAAGCAGATGTTACACAGTTTATCCTGATTAAAAGTAATAAACTCTCTGCACAAAATACTTCATTGGGAATAATTCATAAGATCACTTTTTTTTTTTTTTTTTGGTCCCTTATTTCTTGCTCAACAGAAATGTAATTAACTGAGGCAGGCACACAGAAATAGGCAAGCACAGACATACCTCCTGATTTGAGTAAAGGTCAGCAATTGAGATTAATATTTTTTCCTGTTTCATATAATTGTAATCAACTAAAACACAAGTTACTTCCAGACAATTCTGCTAACACTAGGTAGAACGACTACGTTGGTTATTGCTCTGTTGTTTGAAAAGCCGATTTTGCTAGGATGCAAGCAAATTGCAACACTAGTGTTCAGTCCAGATAAACTTTGGATATTGAGAATATATTTGTGCATGAGTAATTATGAAGGAGATTCAGAAGGCAAGGAGAACTGTACTGTCTGGGTTTTGCTGCTTGGATTGCCAGGCTGTTGGTCACATCTGGGACAAAAATGGTTTATTTGGCATCTCCAGTCTTTCGCTATCTCCACCACTTTTGCCAGTGGGATGAGGAGGAGAGGAGAGGAGAGAAGAGGAGAGGAGAGGAGAGGAGAGGAGAGGAGAGGAGAGGAGAGGAGAGGAGAGGAGAGGAGAGGAGAGGAGAGGAGAGGAGAGGAGAGGAGAGGAGAGGAGAGGAGAGGAGAGGAGAGGAGAGGAGAGGAGAGGAGAGGAGAGGAGAGGAGAGGAGAGGAGAGGAGAGGAGAGGAGAGGAGAGGAGAGGAGAGGAGAGGAGAGGAGAGGAGAGGAGAGAGAGGAGCATGGCCCTTTTCACTGTAGAGAAAAGCAGGGGGGAAGAGCAAAACTGCATTGGATTTTCAGTCTCTTTGTTCCTCCTTGCTCCTAAGAAGGAGATGTGTTACTTATTTCCACTACCTCTCCTTTCCTCAGCTCATTAGAGGAGGGTTGTGACAGGAGAGAGCTTTGCCAGGAGCATGCAGTGCCGTATTTGGCTGCCTCCTCCATTTGATTCCTAGGTAGGGAAGGACAATCATTAAGCTGCTCTCATTACTCTTGTCTACTTCATGCCATTTTCTTCTCCTGCAGCCTCTCCATCCACGTGCAACTCCCCAGCTATCACTGAAAAACACTGAAAGCTGGACTTTCCCAATCAGTCTAATTCCTTTGGGTGTACAGTGAACTCCTGAGCACTGGCACCCATTTCTGACATTCACTTTCCTTTGTCAATCAATTATCCTTCTCACCATTTAACTGGGAGAATTCTGGCTCCTACTGCGTTCTATACACCCTGGTTTCTGAAGTGATTGGTGAGGGATCCCTTACATAGCTACTCACAGGTAAGGATGAGGTGGGCATCTGCCCTGCCATGCACACACCTTTTCAAATATAACAATGTTCACAATGTTTCAAGCACCCCAGATGTGGGAGATTGACTGAAAAATAATGACAGCTAAACATTTTGAGGAAAGAAAAGCTGTGTCTTCTGATTTTAAAACCTTTAAGGTTTTGTACTTTGTTTTATCCTGTCTAGACAGTCTCAATAAGGAGACTTTACTCTTTTCATGTAATAAAAAAAGAGAGGTCTCTGAAACAGCACAAGTAGTACAAAGGTTAACAACTCTGGGAGATCTGACACTGACCCAGTGTCAGAGCATGGAAAGTAGTCAGCAGTCAGTTTTACACTAACAATGATTTACTTCTCTCTGCAAATATGTCAGTAGGTGTTTGTGAGCCTATGTATAGATGGACTATTTATCCCTTCCTGGGTGTGAGGTAAAGATCTTTGCCCCAGGCTTTTGGTCAGACACTCAGGACATTTCTCAGGCTGTCAGTTGCCTGTATATCTTAGCTGTGATGCTGCAACCAGAAACATGATGCAAGCCAGACAGAACACAAAAAAAGACATTGACTGATTCTTCATACTACCTGGGTTTACCTAGTGCAAATGCTATATGTTTCATAACTTTTTCCATATGCTGAAAGGAAATCCTGAGCTATGGACAGGAAGACAAAGAGCAGAAAAGAAAAAAAATAATGCTATAATTTCCTGTTATAGGTACCCCTGAGAGGTCTAGCTGTGGCTTCTAATATATGATAGCAGTAAAAGAAACAGTTAGTGGGAAGGGTAAAGAGATGGATTACAAGTATGCATGGGTACCGAACTGCATTTATTGTTGAACTGAACAATGGGTTCATCATACCTACCACACAGAGTGAAAGATTTATTAGTTGTTACATTCTTTTCTGTTTGCTGAATAGAACTCCAGTGCTATGCATTTTTCAAGTATCAAAAGGTTACTTATTCTCATCCCAGTGGAATACAGTAGAAAGAGGTAACCAGATTATTCATTTAACACATGGCTCCTATAAATATTTTGATTAATTGTGGTTCTATGTGCACTCTCATTTGGCTTAGCATGTCTAGTAATTTGTAGATTTATTTTATTTTATTTTTCATGTCTAACACACATATTTATACCCATTGTGTCAAAACCATACAGTATTAGGAAAGAGGGAATCAGATGGAAGAACTTTTCTTTCACAGAATCACAGAACGTTAGGGATTGGAAGGGATCTCAAAAGATCATCTAGTCCAATCCCCCTGCTGAAGCAGGAACACCTAGATGAGGTTACACAGGAATGTGTCCAGGTGGGTTTTGAATGTCTTCAGAGAAGGATACTCCACAACCTCCCTGGGCAGCCTGTTCCAGTGCTCCATCACCCTCACTGAGAAGCAGTTTCTTCTCATATTTAAGTGGAACCTCCTGTGTTCCAGTTTGTACCCATTGCCCCTTGTCCTATCATTGGTTGTCACCGAGAAGAGCCTGGCTCCATCCTCGTGATACTCACCCTTCACATATTTATAAACATTAATGAGATCACCCCTCAGTCTCCTCTTCTCCAAGCTAAAGAGACGCAGCTCCTTCAACCCTTCCTCATAAGGGAGATGCTCCACTCCCTTAATCATCTTTGTTGCCCTGCACTGGACTCTCTCCAGCAGTTCCCTGTTCTTCTTGAATGGAAGGGCCCAGAACTGGACACAATATTCCAGATGTGGTCTCACCATGGCAGAGTAGAGGGGAAGGAGAACCTCACTTGACCTACGAACCACCCCCCTTCTAATGCACCCCAGGGTGCCATTTGCCTTCTTGGCCACAAGGTCACAGTGCTGGCTCATGGTCATCCTGCTGTCCACCAGGACCCCCAGGTCCTTTCCCCTACACTCCTCTCCAACAGGTTGTTCCCCAACTTATACTGGAACCTGGGGTTGTTCCTACCCAGATGCAGACTCCTTAGTGAGGCTGTTGAGATTATTTGACCTGCTCAGCTGCATCGTTCAGTTTGGCATGTTCGACTCTGTCCCACTACCCTGTTCCTTACTCTGAATAGTGAAGGAACTTGCAAAGTGATTTTTAACAACTGTACAATACAATTAAATGGAACATCCCTAAGGATTTAATAATGAAATTTGGAAAATTCCAAGTTTTACTGAGAGGCTGTGAATTTTTACAGATGGAGGCCTTGATCTGGAAAAAAAAAAGGTAATTTAACTCACTTGAAAAAGAGAAATGCGTGCATGAAAAGGGAACACTCTTTATGCTAGGTATTTTGCCTACAAAGTGCAAAGTGGACCCTCCTGTCTTTCCCTGGAGAAGTGCACACTGCTGTCATGGTTTAACCCAGTCAGACAGAAAGCACCACACAGCCACTCCCTTATTCCCCCCTGGTGGGATGGGAAAGAGAATTGGAAGGGTAAAAGTGAGAAAACTTGTGAGTTGAGATAATGGCTGTTTAAAAAGTGCAGCAAAAGCCACACATGCCTGCAAAGCAAAACAAAAAATTCATTCACTGCTTCCTATGGGCAGGAAAGTGCAGAAGAGGTCTTGACTTTGTGTAAACACTTCTCAGCAATAATGAAAATGTTCCTGTATTATCAGCACTGTTTTCAGCACAAATCCAAAACATAGCCCCATACAATCTATTATAAAGAATATTAACTGTATGCCAGCCAAAACCAGCACAACCACCTGCAAGGGCTTAGATGAGAGCTGTAAATTGAAAGAACCTGGGGTTTTTCAGAATAGAAGCTGCAGGCCATGGGACCCTGACTGTGTCCCCAGCTGCTGACATGTAACCCAGGTGTATCAGGTGATATACAATTTAATGCATAGTATATAGAATTATTTTCATGTTAATGCATTTTTCAGTCCAGGCCTTGTTAGAAGCACCTGGGCTTTGAAAGATGAAGAGAACTTATGTGGCCAGAGGAGCTGTGATAGGAGGATGTGTTTACCATGTTGGAAATCTGCTATTCCTATTGAGGGCTACAAGGTTTTAAAAAAATACCTGTCTTCATGGAAAGCTTTCAAAGAAAATTTTGATTCTTGCTTGAACATTATAGCTCTAGTGATTTCTGTTATTACTATTTTTCTTTCTAATTTTTCATTGGGCTGTAGCATCATTGATGAATTCATTTTTCTTTCATGTATCTTCAGTATTGTAACTCAAGGACTGTTGTAATCTCTCTATCTCTTTTTCCCTCTCTCTCATTAATCTATCTTTTCTGTGGTAGTCACTGTGATAATTCCTCCTTCTGCAAAAACTTTTTTTTTTTTTTCATTTTTCAAATGCTAAACTTATAAATTATGAGAAATTAGTGAACCTTGGTACTAAGAACTATACAAATGGTGTCCCATGTGGTTCACTGCTAATGCATTGAAGCTGTGTTACAAAAAGGTCAGTGATTTTTAACTGAGGGAATTGTGTTTGGAATCAAAAGATGAAACACAGCATTCGGATGTGGAGGGCAAGAAGCTTAAACACAGGAGGTCATCAAAGGTGTAGAAAGGAGGCAGCTGACAAAGGAGCACATCCCTGACGTGTTCTCCCAGGCCTCACTTGCCTTTCGCAGAGAGTTCATATGAATGACTGAAAATTTGTTAGATCCCAAGTGACCATCCCTCAGCCCTGCCAGGAAACAAAAGCAGTGTTGCTCCTCGTGCAGATGTATTTGGCAAGTTCCTACTAGTAAGTGTGCTCTAATAGTTCAAAAGCATGTCAATCAAATAATATACGCACTGCTGAATGTTGAGAATGTAGCAGACACTTCTCTTAGAATACTTACAAGAGCTGCATATGCAGATCACGTGGTGAAGAGGCATAAGACCTGCAACAGTTTCACCAACAGTTTCACCCTTCAGTGAAAGGAGAGCATCACTTTGTCTTTGTGACCTTGTCTCTGCAGCTGCGTTGCATGAATCTGATTTTTGATGCTTCGTTTTTCCTAATCATTGGAATTGTTCTCCCTACTGTGTAGGATGCATTTAGAGTACTGACAAGTCTTTACAGAAACGACTAATCACTACTAATGTGGGGATGTTAAGCACAAAGGAGACAAACCTGGTTGACAGAATGAATTTGATATATCCAGTCAAACATGATCTATCTTCTTTTCTCTAGATTAGAGTGTGAAATGAACATCCTCAAGCAGTTGAGGACTGAAATTTAACTTGCCTTAAAATAGCTAGAAGCCAGACAAATGCATATTCAGCATTTTATATGCTATTGCATTTATTTTACTTTTTGATGAAGTATACATCTTTCTTTACAAAATATGAGGAAAAAGGGGATTTTGTGTGTGTGTGTTTGTGTGTGGGTTTGGTTTCTCTTTTTTGTGTGTTTGGTTTGTTTGTTTTTAGTAGCCTTCTAAAATACTTCATCATCCCTTCCCTGGTGTAAGATATCTTTACTGTCCAGGTCATACTTCATACTTCTCAGAGACGCTATGACATTAAATTCTCTATTGTCTCACTTTAAAAGGCACATAGTACCCAAACAGTTTTAAAAGAAAAGAATAGGTTTGGAAAACTGGTTAGGTTGCTTTTGAGGAAGTTACTTTCCTTTAGGACTGATGATACATTGTGGGGCGGGAAAGACAGGTTGTGGAAAAAGCTTGTTTTTGACAAGAATTTCCTCAGATCCAGGGAGGAATTTCTTAAAACCTATTTTGTGATGAGATATATAATTCATTCTTGTTTATGAAAAACCCTCAATATTTAGCAGAGATCTTCACCAGAAGAGTAGGGAATTTGACCTGGGGCTGCCTACAGGCAAGATGAAGAGTGCACTAACAAGGCAATTAACACTTGTACAGGGTTATAAAAAATTATATTTTTAATGTGAAATTTCATTCTGTTGGGAAGCCAGCAAAAAATCAGAAATCCTTCTATTTTTTTTTTTTTTTTTTTTTTTTTAATTAGATAAAGGTCTTGCTGTCTTGCACTGTTTAGTTCTGAACACAAACCACTTACTTTGTCAGAAGCTTTCAATGCAGGGACATGTTGACTGTTCTTTACACAGAGCTACTGAAAAAGTAGAACTATTCCCCAGGGAGGAACAAAGAGGGAAAAATGAAATAAAAAACCCCAAAGAAATGATGCTTGCCACTTTTGTCATGTAAGTGTAGGATGGGCAACCACTCCAAGCATTAAAGTTCTCCCCCTTTCTCCTACTACCAAATTTTCTTTTTTTTTGTGAGTTGGTCCTGTTGCTGCCATTTTTTCATGAATGGTTTTGCTCACTAGGGTTGTTCCCTTTAGATCTGAAACTCTGGTAAGTCTCCAGGGAGATGTCAGATGAGTAGTTTGCATGTTGAAGATTTCACGTCCTAGCTTACTTGTAAGTGCTCTGAAAAAGCCAGTTTTAGAGATGTCCCATCACCACCACCACAAGAATGCCAGGGGCTGGTCATTTGCATTCAACTCACGGCAATGTCAACGAGCACTAAACCTCTGTGTGTCATACTCTTTTCCTACCAAAAGTTCTCACCTGACTCTACTCCATCTACCACTGTAGTTTAATTTTTCAATATAAAACAAAAAATAGCAGCCAACAAGTAAAAACAAATGTTCCATGTTTGTCTATACCAGTTAATGTTCATTCATAAATCACTAGCAAATCTAGATGATTGTAAAAATTAGATTCTAAAATAAGAACATGTTCCTAAAAGCAAAGAACCACATCTTTGGAAGGGACAAAGTGTCCACATTTTGAAAACAAGCATCTTCTAGGTGCCCTGTGACATGCATCCCAAAATCTAGGTATCCAAAATCATGAGTTCTGGCCAAGTCAGTAGCACTCTGACCAGAGCTTAGGTTCCTTAAAAGTCACTTTTCCTTGAGTAAAGCTGTCTATATGTGACAGCAGATAAAGGTGTATGACATTGACACAGCAGTATAAATTGAAGTAAATATTTGAGTACTAGTCAAACTGATTAAAAAAAATCAAAATAGAAAGCAAAAATTTAATTTTTAATAAAACTTATGATGTCTGTATAAAATACATGTAAACAGTAATATTATAGACATCACTAAAACACCCAAGAGAAAGAAAGTACCATTCAGCATAAGTCTCACATAGGGCAGAAATGGTTATCTGAACTCTCATAAGCAGTGTTGATATTGGCAGTGGAGCTAGGAAATTACCTCACTCCACTCTGCATTACTTGAGAAATCACTGAGTGATGTATACCTCAATTGCCTTATTCACTTGGCATGTTTATGGAGAAGTCCAAACCAGACTGATCTTAAAACCAAACAGTTTCCAGAATGAGAAGGAACGAGTCATACTATGTCACAGATTTGTAGCAGCTCTCATATTGATGAATTACAAAGCTACCTTGCAGACTATATGTGCATTAGTCATTTTAACCAGCCTTATTTTTTATGTCCACAGTGTGACAACAAGAACAGTGATCTGCTCAGTGTTCAAAAGTGCAGGTGGAACTGAGTTCACAGAATCACAGAATGTCAGGGATTGGAATGGACCTCAAAAGATCATCTAGTCCAATCCCCCTGCAGGAACAGGAACACCTAGATGAGGCTACACAGGAATGTGTCCAGGTGGGTTTTGAATGTCTCCAGAGAAGGAGACTCCACAACTCCCCTGGGCAGCCTGTTCCAGTGCTCTGTCACCCTCACTGTGAAGAAGTTTCTTCTCATACATAAGTGGAACTCCTGTGTCCCAGTTTGTACCCATTGCCCCTTACTGAATTAGTTTGGTTTTATAGTTGTGAAGTGTGACTTCAGATTGCTGATTAACATGCATGATTAGGCCATCAGCAATGGGTCTGCATATACTCCAGTAGTGACTAAATGAATGACAGAACGCCCCCTAGCACCATGAATGAAGAAGCTGCAGTCTTTTTGTAATGTAGAGCTTTCACATTTGGACTTTCTACCTACAGTGCTGCAAGGAAACTGGATCTGCCCTCGGGGATTGTGCTTCTGAAAACATTGCAAAATCAGCAACAGTTTTGTTTTTATAAGTTTGTGAAACAAAAAGTAAATATGGCTCAGAAAGTATGACAAGTCTAAATTGAGTTGCTAGGTATTATGGTTCACATCAGCCACTCTTAAGAAATGAGGTCTGAGTCAGAAATAGAAGCATCCTTCCCAAAAGAAAGTTAGAGGAATGCAACAAGATGAATGACCAGTCATTTTGACTACATAACAGAAGCAACATTTTATAATTTTAGCAAAATGAAAAAAAAAAAAAAAAAAAAAAAAGAAGAAGGAAAAAACAGATAACAACTGAGGGAAGAACAGTTCTCTGTAATCCAGTTTTCTGACAAGTGCCATCATACTTTCATAAATGTGAAATTGATATCTCAACCCAACCTCATCAATTACAAATAAAGGACAAACCATACAGAGCTTCAGTACTTTTTAATCATTTCAGTTGACTCATCCTTGCAACGGTTTTGTTTTGTTTCTCACAGCCTGGTTGCGATTAACCTGCAAGAAACTAAAATCCACCAGACAGAGACACATAAAAGAAAAGCTCAGCTGGAAACAGTGCATATCATCTGACTACAATGGTTATCTGCTAGCATCCTGCTCAAAGAATCCCCATTAAAATGCTAAAGTATTTCTGTTCTCTTCTTTTGAATGTCAGCCAAGATTTTAATTTTGTATCATTTTTGCAAATATTTTTAAGGTATTAATTTCTGGGGTTTAGAAAAAAAAAAAAAAAACGACACAGATGTGAGGGTATTAAACTCTGAGGCACAATCCCTTATTGACAAATTCTCTCTCATCCTACACTTTGCATTTGTTCTTTCTCAGGAGCCAGCTCTGTCAGTTTTCAGCACAAGCTCTTTTAAACACTTTCTCAGGCTGGCATCATGCAACTCTTTTCAGAACACAGTGCATGTAGGATTTGCCTGTGCATGGCAGTGCACTGATAAAGGGCTATGTTAACCTCAGCAAAGCTGCATCCTAACACAGCCAGACAGCTTTCACTACCAGAAACAACCTGTTCGGAATGAACCTTGTCCTGAACAAGGCAATACCAGACTTTAAATTGTGCACTTGCAGTGGTTTGCATTGGTTGTTCTTGTCTTGACAGGTCCTAAAGAACCAGTCCTTGTTCACTCTCAGAAGTAAGCTGCTGCTACGTAAACCAAGAGTTCATGTCTGGTCTCTGAGCATGTTCTTGAACTTGTGCTTGGGGTGCATGCACTCAAAACGGAGAGAAAAGTGGCAATCTAAAGCTATCTGCAGTCAATGCAGCTGTGAGAACCTGCTCATCTAAAGGCAGCTACAGATGGCATGTTCAAGGCTAGGTTGGACAGGGCTTTGAGCAACCCCATTTAGTGGAAGATGTCCCTGCCCATGGCACAGAGTTTGGACTAATCTGTGATGCTGGCAGCAGAACATCTTTGCATGCTGTCCACCTAGGTGCTGCTGTGCCTTAATCTCAGTTGCCTGAGGGTCCATCAACACGGGGAAACCCTTTGGCACTGAGCAAAAGCATGTGTCACTTAGGAGGCGTCTGTGGAAAGCATGAGCTCTTCTACATAGAGGGGGTTACCAGCTTCATGAGAGAGAGGCATATCAGCAGTACAGGATGAAATAAAAAAAGGGAAACACATTGTAAACACTGTAGATTTTGTAATGATCATATAAGACAATAGCATTCTTTGTGCATTTCCCCTGCTCCTCCTTCTGTGGTGCTGTGCAATAGCAGTTCCAACAAAAAAGAGGACAAAATATTATGAGCCACTATGCATAGGGAACTGGCAGCTTCTAGAGTTCTCTCGGAAAAAAAAAGCTCTGCTTAGCCAATGAAGCTTTCTGCCTATCAGCAACTGCTTTCAGGGCCAATTCTAAACCAAAATCCAGAGAAAGGACTAACAGGGCGATATCACCATCTGGAATCAGGTGTCTGGGAAATATATCTGGTATATTTATAGAGAAAAAGAGCTAATGCTGGCCGTCTGATACCAACTCCCGTTCCAGGTACTATTTATTTTTATTCTGAACTAGTTCTAGCCTGGTCCTGTGGTCTAAATGCCTATTTAGAACTCGAGTGTACTATGTGGACTCCTGAATAATTTCTTCCTGTTTAGTTTTTTTTTTTTCCAAGAGCTGTCTGGTTCATGCACTCCAAATATTTCCCGTTAATGAGAATGGAAGCACAGTAAAAGGGGTGCAGGGAGGCAGTGGGATAGTTACTTCGTAAGTATACTTCTCTTTACAACTGAAAAAATAAAAAGGACGGATAAGCTACAGACAGTGTATAGGAAGATGTATGTGTAAGAAGTCTATCAAAAATGAAACTGTTGAACAAAGTAAGTGAAGCTAATGACAGAAAATGCTGCAGTGCAAAATGTGTCTTTCACCTCATAATAATTGTGGTGTCTTAGCTTGGTCTTAAGAAAGTATTTTCCCACCATTTGGAACTGCAGTGCATTAGAATTTCCTGTAAAGAGAGGTGTGCTCTCAAATACCTAGTAAGCTGATTTTATGTAACAAAATCATATATACCTTATAGGGCAGAAAAGACATTTAAAAATACTGATGTGAATGAAAGATCTATCTAAAATTCATGGATCACACAAATAGCTACAAAAGAGATCAAAAGGAAGATTAATTATACGAGCAAGGAGCTACAGGACAAAAAAGGTAAGTTTCTGTCTTGCTTGGCTAGGTTGTGTTGATACTCTGAGGGCACTATCAGGCTAGACAGGCCCTGATGCCCCTCAGTTATGAAACATATATGTTTTCGTTTTTGCTCATTTAGATTTTCTGTTAATTTTAAGTTTTAGAAAGGTTGATGAAATATGCATGCCATCATCCTAATTTGGTAAACTATAAATTCTAAAATGGAAGTTTCTACCTTTAATCCATTGTTTACAGGTCTGAAAGCACAAACCCGTTTGCCTAGAGACTCATGCTGTTGTCAGGCTGCTGCGAAGCACTGAGGTCATTTCTGTACTCCCAGCACTTTCTCGAATGTCATGTTGAAAGTCCATTTGCAAATTTCCTCTCTCTTGCTGACATTATTAGCCATTATGTATTCAAAACAGGCAGTGATACTCAGTTTTCTAGGAAAGTCCCCATCACAGGAGAACGGCTCACTATTATTGTTTTTTACAGCACCTTCTAAAAGGATTTTCCCTGGAGAGCTGTAAGGACACTTGCACACCTTTTTTAGAGCATATAGGGACAAAATCAATGTCTCTTTGCAAAGTGCATGTAGTGTGGCTTTTTTTTTCCTAGGTTACTTTCTGTACTTGTGGGTTCTCTAGATGGCATTTTCTCCCTTTCTGGCAAAACACACTTTTTAGTCTTCGTCTCATTTCATGCACAATGAATAGACAGACCTTCATGAAATAAACATTACTTCTTGTTTCACATGCAGCATAGATATATGCATATGTGCAAAGCTGGGTTTAGACTTTCTTAAGTGCCTTATTTAGTAATAGAGGGAAGCACCACATTTTTACACCAGCTACTTTTACTTTTAACATATTTCAGAAATGATGGGAAGGAGGGTATATTCTGTCCTCTGCTGCCAGCAGCTGGAGAAATGAAAATTGCTATTGTATCAGAACGAAACAGAAGCTTGAAACAATTTGTAAGCGTTTGTCAATACACTGAGAATATCTGTGTCTATATACAAACTTATAAAGCCTGTGGGCTGGGTGAGACTTAGAACTGTGTTCTAATCCTGACAACTCCTCGTGTTAACCATGAAAACATGGCTTTCATCCTTCTTTCTTCTTCCCATTTGGTATATCTGTTTTGTCAGAATACAGCTTTAGCTGTCTAACAGTAAGGGCATACTGGAGCTGGCTCAGAAACTTTAAGTGCTATAGCACTACAGAGAGAGAGAAAGAGATAGAGAAGGAAGGAAGGAAGGAAGGAAGGAAAGAAGGAAGGAAGGAAGGACATGGATAGAATCTGTGTTTGTGAAGTGAAAACTTGGCTTTCATCTTTTCCTTCTTTTTATCAACATAGGTCAGTCAATACATTCAAGGAAAATCATGAAGTGGGAAATTAAATTAGGGATACAATCTGCCCTTGGGATTTGGCAATAATGTAGCAAATAATTTGCAGGTTGCAGTTGGGCTTCCTTTAAGAATGAACACATTTTAGAGAAAAGCCTGAATATTGTTCAGGAATATTATATCCTCTAGTGTGTCTTAAACTCTACAGTTTGTCATTATTCTGCTATCTTTAAAACAGCATGGTTCTTTCAGCCTTGTGAATGGTGGCCTATGCCCTGGCAATATAAAACACTGCAACGGTTAATTAATCATGATGTTTACCCAGACCTCATATGACCAAATCCTTGTGAAACTTGTGGGCTGTGTGTATTAGAGCACCCTAAAATTTAAAGTAGTTAATTCACCTTTCTCTAGAATGATGGTATTCATTTCTGCACACTATGCTTGTGGCATCCTTCATTATTACCTTAATCTTGGGTATCCTTAGAGTTCAGTGTATGATTTAACAATAAAGATAAAAGATAACCTTTTACTTAAGCTGTTTATGTGGTCTACTTCAGTTTGTTGGTAGTAATAAACATTATAACAAGCAAAACAAGACTCAATACTTTAAGGTTCACTTTTTCTTCTTTCCTATTATTTTCCTATGATAAGGAGAAAACAAAATACAAAAAGCATCACTGGAACTAACTGGATGAAATTGAGAAGTGGAAGAGGGGTCTGATGACAATGAGATAATTAAGCAACAGTGAAACATTTTATAGCTGATGACTTCAGGGAAACAAGGAAGACCCAAGCCCAGATTGATCCTCCTGTGTTGCAAATGCCTGCTCAAGGGTCATGAGTTAGGTATCCCGTTGCTCTACAGTCCCCTTACAGGCAGTCAGTGCAGGGAGACCACCAAAACCTCCAGAAACTGGGTCAGTACCCTGAGATCTGAACAGCTTCTCTGGACCACTCAAAGCACACCGTGATGTGCTTGGTAATATTGGAGGCAGCTTGTTCTCCAGAGTGTGATCAGTGGGATATAGTAAGAAAGACCTGCAAAACCATAAAAAAATAACTGCTGAGGCTTGGGGAAGATAATGGTTTCTGGTCTCTTTGGCAGTCTGTAGACTGCTGAAAAGCTCCACTTTTGTCAAACTGATGAGATTTTTTTGCATTGACAGTAGAGTCAAAATATTAATTCATCAACTTGGTGATCTGTAATGGTTAAGGGGCATCCTGATTTGTATAAAAGGTCGAGGATAACCTGACTGACTGAGCGAATAATCCAACCTTACAATTGCAAACACTAGAAATCATCACCCAATGGACTTCAGATTTTTTCCTTTTACAGACTGAGCAATTTATTCACCTTCTTCTTCTTGACTATAGAAAGAAACAAAGGGTATTTCACAGGGGAACCCTACAATAGTTAGCAGTTTTGCTATCTTCCTTAGAAGCAATCTTTTCAGCATATATGAAATCACGATTATTCTGACACTAATAAGATTAAAAAAGAATGCAAGGAGGAAGTGAAAATAAAATAATTTGCTTATGAATGTAAGAGGAAAAAAATACTACAAACCCAATCCTAGTCCCTAAAAGTGCTAAGAAAGTATTAATGCTAAGAATGAAGTTTCTGCTGTTTCACATTATTTTTCCTGTTTGCCAGAGTTTCTTTGGAATCGACCTAGTAAAAAAAAAATCTCCATACACAGTGGAAATGTAATGAGCTTTTCAGTCTTTCAGAGGTTCAAAACTGATTAAAAAAATGAACCCAGTCATTTCACCCTCAAACTTTACTTTTGCTCACATCAACTTCCCTCCTGCCCCACAAGCCCTAAATAATTGAATAGTCATTAATTTTTGGTGTTGCAAAGGCCAATTAAAATTGCAGAGGAATTTCAGGTCAGAAACTGAGATTGTTTCTTTGCAATTGTGAGCTATTTTCCTGCATTATGCTATGCCCAGCTCATTGTTTCCATCAGTCTTTCATATTCATGAATGCTAGAGCTTGTCCTTCCCTAAACAAAACATTGCAAAAGAGGGAAAAAACTATAGAATGCTTTTGACAACCTCATGTTAACAGAACTATTGACATTTATTAATCAACAGTCATTGGTGCTCTTCTCCTTCCTTTTTTTTTTTTTAAATTTTATATGAATATGCTTCTTCTGTCCTACTGTGAACAGTTTTGTATGATTTCACACAAAAAAAAGCAGAGCTTTTTTTTTTTTCCCCTAACAGGCAAGCTGTACTTAGTGTAAATTTTCTTGATAACACAGTAGGATCAAGGTTTAGAAAAAATTAAATTACAAAGGAGGAAAAGTTAAATGGAAGTTAGAGACTGAAAAAGTAAAGGAAAGCTGATATTTTTTGTGCCAAGCTACTTCAGATTCTCAGAAGAAAAGAAACATATGCCTGAGGAAAGAAAAACTAGTTTTGGATAAAGCTTCCATAGAAATCTTTGGTGTTCTAAAAATAAAAAAAAAATCTTTGAATTCTTTGCAGTCTGGATTCACCTGTACATTAAAGGCTGAGTCTTCTCTCCCCTCCTCACTTTTTCTCACCTTTAATAAATACCATTCAACATGAGTAACAGTGTTAGAACTAGTTCTTTTAGTAGTATGAGTTTTCAAGGAAAAGGTGTTCCAAAACCATCCTAGTATTGCATAGGGCTGTTTTTCCACCCTCACTCATTCATCAAATATTAGTAAATAAATAAACTCAGGTTTATTAGGACATAGTTCAAACGTTCAGATAAACCTCCTAACACTGCAAAGCTGACAAAGGGCTTCAAACGTTCAAATGGAGATATCTGAACATGGTTACAATTTTTGCTTCTCTGGAAAGAAGTCAGAAAAGTCAGTCAGGGAGGATCTCAGGACTGTAAGCATCAGGGGAGGTAGAGGAAGATCTGGATGAATTCTCTGCAAGAATATTGCATGTTTTCCCTGCAGGGAGGACCAAAGACAAGTACTGAGCAAGGTTTAGATTGCCCTTCACAGCCAGGCTGATCAACCTCTGTTAAAAAAAGTAAAAGCCTAATGCTGAGGACTTCAAGTGTCTCACTGATGGCAAGCACCTGCCCTTCATTAACTGTCATGCTGTGTATCATTTTTCATGTGATACCTCAGGTAAGCATAATTCAATGCAGCCTGAAATTATGCCAGTAATTGATTTTAGGCACTGTTAGGTAAGTTGCCTTTTTTTTAGTCTTTTTTTTTTCTTTTTTTTTCTTTCTTTTTTTTTTTTTTTTGGTGTCTACAACAAATCAATGCTACTTTGGCTCTCTTCAAAGCTACTAACAAAAATGTGGAAGCTATATATAGACAGTTGGACTGCCTGGTTATTTAGAAAATGTCTTGCTACTACTTCAGTCCTGAAATAGAAATGCAGAGATCAGGTGTCTGTGCAGCTCTGTACATTCTCGAACACTGCCTGCAGTGCAATGTTGTTGGGTGTTGCCCCTTCCCTGCAGAGCACCACACCTTTGAGGGCTTTGTGTTCCCAGAAAACTGCCTGGGAGCAACACAAAACACAGAAAGGGAGGCTAAATGCACTAGGCAGAGCTGTAAGATGTGGAACAAAGTGGGAAAAATTCTTCACTGTGGGATTTGGGCTCAGAATATACTAACGGACACCTGAAGGACAAGACAGACAAGGCTATTTAGAAACAAGCTCTACCATAGTACATAGGGCACATGAGCCTCAGGCATGCTAGCTGCTCTGTGCTCAGCTTTTTCTCCTCAGTTCCTCCCAAGACCTGTGTAACGTGGATTCAAGAGCCTTTTATGTGTTTTTTTTTTTTTACCACAGCATCCTTCAGCAACCAGCAGCCACTGTGCCAAAAGATTAAGAGGTAAAAATTTAGTAAGGAAGAACACAAGAAGTTTGTACATCAGAGCAGGGGTTGTTTGCCAGTGAAAATGGGCATATCTCATAATGGAAAATTATAGTGAAAAGATATAGATGGCGTAAGTGTTTAAAAAGTAGTTGAAGGCAAAGCTGACATGTCATAAAATCAACCTTAATTGTTCCCTGCAGTGCTTAAGGTTATCTTACCTTTATACTGATAGAGGTTAGGAAGAATCTTTTTTTATTAGCAAACTGTACCAGCATGTTCTAAGTATTGTTGTACCATTTTCTCTGGTGTGATTACTAACCTTTGTTAGGCACAAGTGTAAAAATGCAATCACTTGGACTTAATGCACTACTGTAGATTAGTCTCTGATTACGAAGATCATGTACTGTTTCTCAAATAACAGAACTGATAATATGCAAGAGAATGACCCTGTTATTGTTAATCAGAACTGAAGAAGTCTACTATTAAATGTAGTGCACTGAAATATTTATGGGGAAATTCTGCTCAATCAGAGAAGAAAGAAAGAAACATTTCAGAAGCATCTTACTCTGTTTTCTTCCTCTCAATTTCCAGCAGTGGTTTCCCTAATAGAGTACGTTTTAACTAAAGGATCAGCCTGCTTCAGTAGCTATCCAGATATAGAAACAAAACAAATAATGTCATTGCTATGGTTTGCTCTGGCTACAGGTGATGTTAAAAGCTGACTAGGAATTCTGCATTTGAGTCTTTGCTGAACGTATCGACAAAAACACAGAGTACAAAGTAGTGTCAGCTTGTGAGTGGCAGTGAAAAACAGACTGTGTTCTCTCTTCCTTCTTAACAAAACATGGACATTAAGATCTTGTTTAGACTTCCATAAGAGATGTTAGGTTCAAACTGTTAAAAGAAAGAAAAAACATTATTTTTTCCTAGACCTTAAATTTTCTGTGTTCATTAGCCACATCTGGCTGTGTTATTGAGGCAGAAATGTCTCTGAAAACAATCCTATTTGCCTGCTGGTCATATTTGAGAGTGTCTCTAAACAATTAAAATGCTCTAGTGTTACTTTTTTTAATGCCTAGTATCTCATAACATGTATTCTTCTCATTAATGTCTTCGTATAAATATACATAATGACCCTCTTAGACATCACATGCAAGATGATTTTTGCTGATATTCTGTGATTCAGTCACTTTTTTCTGGACCATTAAAGTTAATGATGGTTTGTGTTCTTTTAAGTGGCTCCTGTTTTTATATTTTTGATATACCAGAAGATGTACTGGACCATTGTGATTTTTGCAAATTTACTGTTATCTTCACCTCTCATATATTCATAGGCTTACTGTTTACCCTTTGTATGACATTTTATGGTCATATTTTTCAGCTCAGTGAAATGCAGCTATATGCTGAGCTTTTCTTTATAACACGATAATATGTTGGCCAATCTCAGTCCTGTAAAGGCTCAGTACAACACAGCTGTGTGAGTTCATGATCTTATAGCATTTCCAGTGTTTTAGTCTCCTGACTGTCATTGGGTTGTACTGAGAGACATAGGTTCTGGCTGCTGGCCTGAAATCTGCTCATATTCATCGTGAAATAGAGGAACGGCCTTTGGATGAGAGCTCAATCTGCCTTTTGTCCACAAACATAGCATGTCATATTAATTCCTTCAGCCCAGGCTTTTATCACAAGATGGAACATTTTCAACTGGATGGGTGGAAAATACTTAATCTTGTAACCTTTTGGTGGTTTAGACACTGACAAAGGAGATATAGAGTCCTGTCAAATCAGTGAGAAAATCGTCCTGGGGCATACCACATCCTGCATGAGTGTACTGACTACTTGGTCCTTATGGAAAAGAGACAGCAACTTGGATAGAATCTTAATTGTAAATGGTTGCTTCCTACAGCTTGGACATGGTTCTCCAAAAGTTACAAAAATGTAGGACTTAGGTGTTCATCTTTTGTCTGGTTTAAGAAGTTTCCTGATCAGTGTTTGGACGATTCTGCATCCAGCTCTGAAGTACCTATTTCTGCCCATGTATGGAAGCCTTTATTCTCAGCTAGTGGAGTGGATTCAGATCTATGTCTTGTCTAGAACAAAATTAATTAGATAATGACATGCATAAGACCCATTTTGGTAGCCACAATTAATTTATCAAGACGAAAATGCACTTTATGGCAGAGAACGCCACCGTTTTAAAGTACAAATTCATCCTTCTCTCAAAGATGCAGATGACTTTGTGCTGTATTGTCTTCACACTGGGTTCTTGCTAGACTGCACTTGCCATGAAAAGCCCTGTTACAAAGCAGGAAGGGTACACTTAAGATGAACATGAAAGACGGTGAGAGGAAAACAGACCTCTAAAATGTTATGCTAGTCCTTGTTGTGTCCTGGTGGATATATAATACAACACCAACAGGTTGTGAAATCATTATTGGGGATGGCAAGCACTGTACTTAAGACTTCTGTTTCTGTTGCTGTTTTTTTACTGGCCAGGAAGAACAAGGTCTGGCCTTGTAATATAAATAAATAAATAAATAAATAAAGTAAATAATAAAAATAATATAAATAATATAAATAATATAAATAATATAAATAATATAAATAATATAAATAATATAAATAATATAAATAATAAAAATACCTGAGATGTTTCATTCAGCCACAGGAAATAAGTTACTGGGAGAGAAATGGAGATATTATGCTATCTGCTACAAACATAAAAACAAATATTTCTTCAGAAGGCCAGTATGTGCTCAAGTCAGATACAGATGGGAGATTCAGATTTGTCTTTTTATGGAAATGATATGGAAAAATGACTGATCTTTGAATACTCAATGTACTGACAAATGCATGTAGTGTGAAGTGTTCTAATTTAATTTTGAGTTGAGTGTTTCTGTTATTTGATAACACTAGAGCAGTTTCCTACTGTCTCATTTACAGGTTTTATTGGATGACAGTTCTACACATCCTCTGGCTCTGTTACTCGAAAAATACAGTTGATAATAGTGAATATAAATATTAACTCCTGTACTTAGCAAAAATCATTTTCTGGAATTCCCTAGTATGAAATGAGAACTCTTTTGGGAGTCATGTTGATTTTTGGTGGGATTGTAGGATTTGATGGAATGAGTAGCAAAATTATATTTATTTGTAATCTCATGTGAGCATGGCATATAAACTGGGCATTCTCAAAATGCTTTGTGAGCATTAGACTAGTAACTTTAACAAAGTTGGAAACTCAGATGGTTCTCAGACTTCCGTTGTTGCCTCTTGGAAGCTGCTGACAGAATGAAATTGGCTAATAGAGATGTTTCCTCCACCACATTCTTGCATAGCCTGTGCTTTTAGTCCAAAGGGAAATATCTGATGGAATGAGAGGAGGGCTGCGGGATGACTGGGGAGGAGAGATGAGAGTGTTAGAGCATGGATGAAAAATAGACAAACCTGAGTTTTCAAGCTGAAACAAATGTGAATCCTCCAAACAAGAAAAAGTGAGCACATCAGACAAACTAATTCTTTACAACAGTGAGAAGAAGCATTTATTAGAAACACACCTTATTACAATGTGTCATAATCACATATGTAATCACATATGTAATCACATAATCACAAGGGCTGTGATCCTTTTGTCTAGGCTCCTCCTTTTGTTTTTTGCAAATTGAAGCAGTCTTCTTGTACTCTGTACAGAACCATCTACACATAAATGTCTTTTTCTTGGGGAAGCTGATTTTTATAAACTGTGTCTGAAACGGTGTTTTCCTGCTCTTAATCTTTTCTTTCACACAGACAAGTCTTTATGATCGGGTATACCTGTCAGTATTCCTGACAGGCTCTGGCTATTACAATGTCAATCATTCCCTTACTTATGAAGATTTAGTGTTTGAATACCCTTGTTCAAAAACCATTGATGGGAATAACCAAGATGTAAATGTATATGTGTACAAGGAGGCTGAATAAAAGAAAAAAAAATCACAAACAAACAAACAAAAAACCAAACCAAACCAAACAAAAAAGCCCCAAAACAGAGGAGAAACTCACAGGTTTCTTAAGATGTAACCCTCAACCTTAAATTTGTAAGATATATTCCTCTTAGAAGAGGAAATAACCTGAGCTTTTTACACATCTGAACACTGTTAAAGTTTGGGGTTACATCAGTGTTTAGGGAAGGCTTGTAAAAAGTGCATTTTTCATATGTAAGAGCATGTCCCTCAAAATAGAAAGGATGAATTCTCAAGAATTTATGGCTCTGCTGAAGCAGTGTTCGTAGTATAATTAGATTTGTATATTCTCTTCTCCTTGAAAGCAGAAATGGAACACATAAGCTTTCTTTTTGCTACAGGCATGGAGAACTTAAGACATATGCATAATTTGCCCTAGGTCACTTCAATGAGTGAGCAGTAAAGTAGGAAACAAGATCCAGGTTTCTTTCCTCTTGCCTGGCTAGACCTTGTTTTCACCACAATGGAACAGTCCTGTGGCTTTACTGTGGCTCCTCTTACAACCTGCATTGCTTGTTGAAGACTAGTGTGTGTAGAAACATGAAAACATAATTTTCTTTATTGCTACCCCATTCCAGTCCAAGTCTATATTTGGTAGGGTTAATAACAAGGGGTTTGTTTGTTTCAATTTTATCCACTATCATTCACTATAATAAAGTTTTCATGGGGCATATGCATTTTCTAACTACTTCAATGGAAAGTGAGAATAACAGATTTGCTAACATTAAATGAAAATAATTCGTGCTGATCTTAGTGATGAATGACAATTAAACTAACTTATGGTAAGCACAAGAATCACTGGTGTTATACCAGCACCAGAAATGAGAAGAAGCTTTGTTGCTGAGATAAGAATGAAAGCAATACCAGCAGCTGCTATTGGCCATAGAAGTGGCCACTAAGTGTTCAGAGCAGCACTTACCTCAAGTAAATAACTGGGAGACATTAAGAGCATAGGGACAACAGATCGATCTCCATAACATTCACTTTTTCCCCTCTATGGTAAATAATTATTTAACAGATCTTGAGTCACAGGAATATATTGTAGTCCAGAGTATGCAAAAGGTCATCTACCTGAAAACACTCCAGTGATGTGTACCCTACCTTAAACTGACAAAGTTTGTAACTATTGACTCCTGTCTTAACTTGATCATGAACCAAGAGACAATAGTTTCTCTCTTCTGTGGTTAAAAGATTTTACAAATTTTTTAATAACTTTATATTATTTAGAAAACATAGCTTACGAGTTTGTGAAACAGAAGGAAATGCGTCTTTGTTTTTAAGAGGGTATTTTTAAAAAAATCCTCTTAGTTGAGATAGGGCATCAATCTTTTTTTTTACTGATGTGCAGAGAAAAAGAAATCAAAGTGAGATTTGCTAATCTAGCAGTTCAAAAGCTGTAAAAGCTGTCCTACTAAGGAATCAGGTCAAAGTTACATTCTACACTTTTAACAAAATGCATTGTGTCTTTAATTTGATGGACTGGCCAATTGTGAACTGCAATACAGTGTTGACATTGAAACTGGTAGCTTCACTCAACTTCCAGGCTTAAAATGAAAACTGCTAACAAGAAAAACATTCTAAAAGAAAAAAAAGGCCAAATGGAAGGCTTATACTCTTCTTACACAGATTACACAAGGGTGCACAAATAAAATTCCTAATACAAAATTTCATTTCATCTTTCTCACCAATGCATTGGCTTTTGAAAGAAGAAACTGATTATTTCTAAGAAGCCATGTGCAAAACCCTACATATTTTCATAGCTTTCAAAACCAGAGCTTCTACTAACATGCTGACTTTGAAACAAATACTGATTCAGGTTGAGTGAAACTTGGATGTGTGGTAAAGGGATGCCATAAAACAGTCTATACGGCTTGACCTCCATGGAAGTCTGGATTGTCCGATGTCATAGAGGCCAAGTGGATGAGTGGCTCGTCATCATTCAGCAGTTTTGCCACAGCCTTGTGGATGAAATACTGATGAAATACTGTTCAGGTGTGAATTGTCACTGCTCATGACTCAGGAAGGGTAAATCACAGGTATGCACAGAGTGTTTATTTAATTCTCAGCTTCAGTATCAGGAAAATGGGCTTATGCACTTGCTCTTTCTTTGGTCAGTATTAGCTATGAGAAATGAAGAAGGAAGAGAGCCCTCTTCATTTGCCATACAGTTGTAATTTGGCCAGTCAAAGGAACAAATAATACAATGCCCTGTCATATGATTAGACTCTTCTGTGATTAAGAAGGAGAGACTGGAGAGAACAGCAGGAGTCTTATTTATAACTCAAAGAAGAGAAGGAAGAAGCTTCCTTTATTCATCTTCGATTCAGGATCAATTAAGCATATTTTGATGCCTTGAAAGGCCTTTTGTGAAGTGGTCCTCTATTTCTGTGACTTCAGACAAAATGTCTGTCAAAGATTATTGTTAAAATAGCTGAAGAGAAAGTAACAAGCAGCACAGCCAGCTGCTCCTTGAGAATCATTTCTGCAGTGGTTATTTTAAGATCATCTCACTTACAGACTATGTCTGTACTGCTGAGCTGGGTATATTACAGTACCTCTCCGGTATAATAAGACTGGCCATTCTGTTGGGAAAAAAGCTCAGTTGGGTGCAGTAATACAGCTGGAGTAAAAACCAATTGACTAACTGAATGCATAAAATTCAGTCCTAGAAACGGGTATGGATAAAGGGTGTTAGCAGAAAACAAATTGGGGTTTCATTCAATACCTGACAGAATCATTTAACTTCTGCTGAAAGTGGTATAAAAAACAGTACAAAAGAATTTAAAAGAGTCTGAAGAATGGAATTTGCAAGACCCAGTCTAAAATCACTGTCTTGCTGTGCATTTATACAATCAGAACTGTTGTGAATCCAAGCTTTTCTTGTACTCTCAGCTTCCTATTTAAATAGACACTACATACCTGAGGAACATGGTGTGAAGAAGGGAGAGGAAGAAGAAATGAAGAATGTGATCAAGAGAATAATGCTTTGAGAATTGCTGGCTATCTCTCTGTTATGGCTTGTGGTGTGATATACTAGTTCCCGTATACTAGCATACAGAAGCAAAAACCCATCAAAAACAGATACAGTCCAGCAGTCATGCTCAAGTGCCTCTTCAATGTGGTTTCCCATGTACACACTCTTCTAAATGGAGACTTGTTACTTGGATCAAGTAGAAATTAGCATGAGAGGCATAATCACTCTATCCTTGGTTTGAAGTTCAATAAGGCCAAATGCCGGGTGCTGCACTTTGGTCACAGCAACCCCCTGCAGCGCTACAGGCTGGGCGCAGAGTGGCTGGAGAGCAGTCAGACAGAAAGGGACCTGGGGGTACTAATTGACAGGAGCCAACAGTGTGCCCAGGTGGCCAAGAAGGCCAACGGTATCCTGTCCTGTATCAAAAACAGCGTGGTCAGCAGGACAAGGGAAGTGATCCTTCCCCTGTACTCTGCATTGGTGAGGCCACACCTGGAGTATTGTGTTCAGTTCTTGGCCCCTCAGTTCAGGAAAGACATTGAAGTGCTGGAGCGGGTCCAGAGAAGAGCAACATGACTGGTGAAGGGACTTGAACATAAGACCTATGAGGAGAGGCTGAGGGAGCTGGGGTTGTTTAGTCTAGAGAAGAGGAGGCTTAGAGGTGACCTCATCACTCTGTATAACTACCTGAAGGGAAGTTATAGCCAGGTGGGGATTGGTCTCTTCTCCCAGGCAGTTAGCAATAGGACAAGGGGGCATGGGCTTAAACTCTACCAGGGGAAATTTAGGCTGGATATTAGAAAGAAATTCTTTACAGAGAGAGTGGTCAGGCATTGGAATGGCCTGCCCAGGGAGGTGGTGGACTCGCCGTCCCTGGAGGTTTTTAAGCTGAGATTGGACATGGCACTTAGTGCCATGATCTAGTAAACGGACTAGAGTTGGACCAAGGGTTGGACTCGATGATCTCTGAGGTCTTTTCCAACCCAGTCGATTCTGTGATTCTGTGATTCTGTGAAATAGCTTGAGGACTAATCTTACTGAGTCTGCTGGTAAGATCAATAAAATCTGGGTACGGGGATTTTGTGTCCTAGAATTCTTCTCCATTTGGCCAATATTTGGGACCTTTGAGCACTTCCTGTCTCCTAAGCCTTTGTTTGTTCTCCAGCCAAGATCTGGCTGTGACTGGAAAAGACTCCAAATCATAAAATTTTCCTTTCTTCTTTTCAAAGAAGGAAAACTGACACACAAGCTTGAAGGAAATCACAGCACATTTCTTACCTGGATTACCCACAAACTGGATGTTTTAGGTGTGAGTGTGGGATGAATCAGCCTCTTAGTTTATGTGTAATTTCAACCTCATGTGGCACCTCTGCTTTGCCATGGGCTACGAGTCCTTCCTTTCTGTCTGTCACTGTGGATCATTTTTTCCAACAACAGCCTGCAACCTCTCCCAGAATGCTATGAATCAGAAACCTGTGTTTTCTTCCCAACTAATTTCCTGTGGGTCCTTGTTCGCATTTCGATATTGTATAGACCTAGATTTTCATAGTTATTTTGATGAATAACCACAGTCCTTGTCATTTAGATTGTATCCCTGAAGGCCAAAGAGGTCAAAGAAAAAGTCTTTTGTTAGCAGTTAAATTGCCTATTATAAAAGCAATTAAACAAGAGGGTTTTCCAAAGACAATACCTAGCTGGGAGAATAGATCTTCTTATAGTTAATTTTAAAAATTATAAGTTATAAGGATCAGAAATGAGATAATTGAATGGAATGATACAGAGCTGCTCCATATGAAGTCCAACTTGGTTCTGAAAAGAGGAAGTCTAGGTCGACTTCTAACAACAGCAAAGGATTCTCACTCCCTTATTGCAGTCACTTGGTAAATGTTCTTGCTTTACAGAGATATTGGCAAGCGTGGTTATTTTTTTTCTACTTAACATTTCAAGGAAATATACTATACTTCAGGTAATTCTAGGTTATAATAAAAAAAACTCTTACCCTCATCATGCATAAAATCTCATTTATAATGCATTACTATTGTGCATTATAATGCACAAAACCCTCTGTCACCCTCAGTGAAGGTGAAAGAACACTGGAACAGGCTGCTCAGGGACGTTGTGGAGTCTCCTACTCTGGAGGCATTCAAGACTTGCCTGGACGCCTTCCTGTGTAACCTCATCTGGGTGTTCCTGCTCTGGCAGGGGGATTGGACTAGATGATCTTTCAAGATCCCTTCCAATCCCTAACACTCTGTGATTCTGTGAAAACCACGTAGGGTTAGCTAACATGTTTGTATTTTTTATGAGATTTTCCCAAAATTACAAGTTTTTTTCAGACAGCAATTTTCTGGATAAAATGCCTGCTGTGTACACAGTAATCCTCTACATTCTATTAAAAATTATTTTCAGAATAATCTGATTAATATTAAAAATGCTCAATTCCCAAACAGGACATACCCTCTCTTTACTGCGAACAAAATATGTTGTTGTTGTTGTTATTATTGTTATGTCTTTAAAACCATTGCCAATATAAACTTGGAAATACTGTGCAGCAAGAGAGGGAGAGAAACATCAGCCATGTTTTTGCAGAGTTTCATTTCATTCTTTTACTAACATCAGCTGAACCTCTTCCTCATTCTTCTGAAGGCAGGTTCTTGCTGAGGGGTAAAATACAGTAAGTTTGTCTTGCAAATTGAGGCCTTAAATTAATCATGTGTGTAAATACTTAACAAAAATGTATTTCTGCCAGCAAAATTCCATCTAATGAACTTCTGTGGAGGAATCAAGCAATCAGATTCTATAGGCTTTTTTTTTTTTTTTTAATTCTGCACTGTTTTGGACTCTTGGAGAGGTCTTTTCATAAAGGGACTGTTGTTTTCCCTATTTATTGCTTTCTAAATTAGATGTTCAGCATAAGCTGCCAATGTCCTTGTTGTTCATGTCATCCTAACCCAGTCTCTTTGGTTTTCCCCATATCTTATTCAGTTAGCAACTATTACCTGGGTTACTTCTAGAAGTGATGCCAAGCAATTCATTTTGCAAAGGTAGTACATGTGTGGTCAGTGCCTTTCTTGCCTGTCTTTATTCCCCAGCATTTTTTCCTCAGTCACCTGGGGACTTCTTATCTCTCAGCTGACTTCAGTGAAAATATTCTTCAGTTCTTGATTGAGTCAGAACAAAAATAGCCCACATGTAACCAGCCTCTAGGTTATTCTAGGACAAGGAATCTTCAGGAGATACACAAAAGTAAAAGAGAATCTTCAGATACTTGATGTCATAAAATATTAATGTGGCAAATAATCAAAAAGCCAGGGGGTTCCTATGCCCACCTATATAGAATGACAGCTGAAAAAGTGACATCAAGAGCTGGTTATTCACTGTAGTTCTTGAATTTCCAGAGAGCCTTTGCTTAAAGACTTTGATATGATAATTCACATCTGTTGTGCCATGAAGAAGTGAAGCTTCTTAAAGAAGATTAATATTCATATTTAGGACTCATCTGAAATCCAAGTACCATGCAATGGCACATGTCAGTTGGAGAGCTGAAGGAATACTTTATTGTTTACAAAGGCTGACTTCTTAAATTAATTTACTGTTTTTTTTGTGGGAATGATTGGAAAATGTTTCTGCCAAACACTATAGTTTTTAACTAGCTTTTTAAGTATCTTTTTATTACAGAAAAAAAACAATAAAAACAAGCATGTTAACAATCATCTCTAAGGTGAAGTCAAGTCACACGAAGATCAAAGACAGGCAGGATTAATCTAATATACATGGGAATTTTGTTTTAAATGAACCATTACTTGATGGAGGAATCTCAGAATTTCTTATGAATGAAAAAAAAAAAACAAACAAAACAAAAAAACCCAACCCAAACCAGCCAAACAAACAAACAAACAAGCCTTCATGCCCCCTATTCCCTGTCCCCTCTCCCTCTCCTCCAGCCTGGGAAGGGGATATGTGTCCTCCTACTTGGATTCTGCTGCCTGGTGAAATGAGGCACCAGCATCACTGCACTGAGAAGATGGGCTGCTGTTCCACATACCCTGAGTTTAACGTTGCTTATTGTAAGAAATGTGATTAGAGCAGATACTATAAGCCTCTAGGTATGACAGTAAGGTAGTGCAGGCTGGAAAGCACTCTAAATTAAAACTGATCATAGAGCTGAGCTGCTATGACCTCTGTGTGCCCTTGGCTGAACTGCCGATGCCATCCATACTTGTTAAATGAAAGATAGAGGAGTGTTTCTTCACCAGTCTGTAGCCAGTGAAGTGACAAAAACACAATGTAAAAGAAGCCTTGGGAACGTGATTCTTGCCTGTCATATCTGTTTTCTGACCAGACTGAGTCCAAAGCACACCTCACACGTACTATGTGTGCCACATTCATGCCTTTGTCACCTGCAAACCAGCACCTGGGGGCCTGAGTGCAATGGCTTATCTGAAAAAGACCTTACAAAAAGCAATGAAACAGAATTTTTTTATAGACTGGTTCTGTAAAGGCCAGTGGCCAGAAACCGAATTAATACCAAATTAATTTACTGTGCTAGGTCAGTTTGGAGAGCAGTATGCTGGCTTGCAGCTGAAAACTCAAATCTTTTTTCAGATTGCTGTATTGATTTACAAAGCCAAGCACCACATGGAACCTGAATGTATAGCTAAAACAGTATTCTCTAGAAATACTTACTCGTGCAGAAAAATATTTTAGTTTGGATGAAATACCACACATGAAGGGAAACTCTAATTTGTTTAACTCTCTTTTATAAAAAGGAGCATTTTCTTTTTCTTCCTCAGAAAGGTTAATTGTCAGGTATTTTTTTTTGGATACTGTGTTCCTCCTATTTGTCTGAGAAAGACAGAGAGTAAAAAACACCAAGGATTTGGCCACTAGATGTGTATAAGGTGAGTGATAAAAAATGTTTAGACTTCCTTTTCTTATATATCTCTTACTTTATTTAATGGCCTGTTGTACACTGTGGACCTTGCAAAGACTACAGCTTTAGTTACTAGACTTTGTCTTAAACTACAACAGAAAGCAACTTTGGATAAAGGTGAGATCAAGACTGCATTTTAGACAAAAATTAAGAATACAGATTCCCCCAAATGAACTGAAAATCAGTTACATGCCAAAGCAACCTAAAAACCCACTATAAGAGAGTAAAAATACAACATTTTATTGTGGCCTAGTCCTCTGAGAAGATCACTGGTTTTATTCTGCAATTTTAACTCTATTAAAATTGCATTTCATTTTTATTTGTCATAAAAATTTGAAAGTTTGAGTTGTTTCATTTTCATGCAATGAATTCTATTTAGTATTTTTATTTGTGTCACCACTTCTAATACAGAAGTAAAACAATTTAAGTGATGTTTTCGTTTTATTTTTATAGTTCAGAGAAGGTGTCTCACAATTTAAATTAAAAGTTGCCGTGACAAAAAAGCATGTCATAAAATACTGCTGTGATGATTCACAGCCCAATTTACCTTGCTCTGTAGTCACTTAATACATTTTCCTGGGCGATAAAAATTCTATTCCTGAGCATGCCCAAGACTTACTTTATCAAGTCTCACTGAAGCAACTGCTAGTTCAAGCCTAAATCACATTGCCTTCATACTCTATTTTTTTCATTGCATATGTCCTCCACAAGCACAATCTATTTGTACATATTGAGCACCATGTTGCCTGCCATCACTCCAGCCACCAGGATAGGAAAAACACCAGTGTTTATATACCCAGTGTTCTGCCATGAGGACCTGTCTCTAATATTTTCAGGGGGTTAAAATGCTCTGCTGGTCTTTTTCTGCCCATAGGAAAGTTAGTTATCCATTTGTGGAGCAAAAATTATGAATAATGAGTCTCTGATTCCTGTGGAGCTTTTTGGGCGTGACTGAAATGACAATAAGTGTGGGTTTGCAGTGGAATTAATTTCCTGGCAGCTCCCATCATTCTTAGAACTATTAATGACTGGATCAGCCAATATTTATGTTCCTAACTCTTGCTTAGACAACATGAGCTTGATCTTGATCCTGAAATTGGGTTTGGTGCCATAATACCATGCCTAACTTCACACTAAGTAGGCAGACAGGAGAGCTTTCATCTGCCGGCAGTAGGTCCTTTGGTGAAGCCTGGATCAATGCATTGCTCAATACAGTTGGATTTCCTCGTAATTCAGTGTGTACTGTCAACATCGGAAGTAATCCGTGTCCTTTGTTATCTGTGAAAACACAGGTGTCAATCATCGAAGCAGATGTGATAAACTCATCAATAGGGATCTGGCTCATGGAGCAGTTAGTGCTGTGCTGTGGCATAAGGCTTACCTAGAAATCAGTGGGTTTGCACTCAGGAACTGACATTCCAAGGGCCTTGTAGGAAATTCTAAGTTAGAGTTCCTCAAACATTTAAAAAGGCAAATGGGGTTTTCCTTTCTTGTCCCTTTCCTTGTGTGTTGAAATTTCGCTTAATATAGTACTTAAGGAACTTAAATGCTGTGTTCACTTTCATGTGATAAGAATATGAGAATAAGGTGGAAAGAATATTTAAAAATATTATAAAAGACTGGGGGAAAGGGGTATGCAATAAAGAGAGATCATTAATTATTTCAGAAGGTCATAGTATTGAAGCAACCTACTTTTTTTAAGCATGTGAGAGGAATGCATGACTTAAGTGACAGACACCAGATGGCTCCACCTGATTAGAAATCAGAATTTCTCAGGGTTTGAGCAGGAGGAGGTAAGGTGGCCCTTGGGGGAGGGACTGTGATCAAACCCTACCTTGGAAGTAGGTTGGAATGGACTTGCAAAATTGATTTAGAAAGTTTTCACTTTGTTTGATATACTTCAAATTATACCTGGGGGGGATATAAAAAATGAAGAGTAGAAGTTAAGTGAAGAATGTAATTTGATGGCTGAATAGGATAAGAAACTCAATAAGGGAGCAGTCTGAAACTACAGGAAATATGTAAATTCCCGGCTGAAGAGCCAGATTGCACCTACTTGACCTATTAATCCTCCTTGACAGATAAAGCTTCTCCCAAATTTAATATTTCATTATTATTTTTAATTTAGCTTTTATGAACCTGAAGACATCTTCTGAATGTGAAGTACTCTTGTACAATTCTATTGACCCCCCAGGGAAACAGTCCAGAATATGAAAAAAAGTAAAAGGTAAATGATTATTTTGATGATGCAACAGAAGATCAGCTTTTTGGTACGTTTTGATGCTAGGGACTAAACAAAACTTTTGGCTATGTACCTTACATCTGTTCTGTTTCTTTCTTTTTATAGTGTGATTGAAAAACAGGAGGGCAGTCATTGCTCCTTGGTTGAATGACAGAGCAGAATGATGGGAGACATATAGAAGAACAACCAGATTAAGTACAAATTGAGTGTGAATGTTTCACAGGTGGTGAAATTCTATATGACAAGTTCATACTATTTGATTTTTAAGTAACAAACACTCACATAGGAATTATACTAAAAATATCCTAGGGCACAAGTCATCCAAAGCTGAGTAATCAGTTAGCTCTTCAGAGAAGCATGCAGAAAAGAAAATGTCCTCATCTCAGAACAGTGAGATAGATCTGAGCTAAAGGAAAAAGAAACTAGAGAAATCAAGCGGACCATTAACTTGAGTAATTCATTTAACTGAATCAGCTGGCAGTCCTCCTAAAATGCCCCTGCTCATCCTCACCCAGGGACCTCGCTTGCAAACCTGTGGTCCCTGTCTTGAGGACAGTGGCTGGCATCTGGAATTTAGTGCCTCAATGTCACAGATGAACTGTGCTGAGTTTGCTGTGCTGGAAATCCTTTGCATTTGGATGGCGAATGCAAAAATAAAAATAATTGTTGCATAAAAATGATTGTTGAAGAAAAATGACCACCTGCGACAGTTTCCATGTATATGTGTAGGAATGAGATACTGTGGTCTTTCTCCCTCAGTTAGGACAAATAATGAAACAAGAATGAAAGGCTGTTGCATTCAAAGTTATTCCACTGGAAATTGCATGTATCTGAGTTGACTCTATAGAGTGTAACACAGTTTCATGTACTAACTAGTAAGAAACATTGGCTATTTTAATAATGCCTGTTGCTTTTTCTTGACCTACCAGATTGTGCAGGGATCACTTCTGTTCCCAGCTTGGCCCTGCATTGGCAGCCCCACTCCTGCTGCCTTGGCAATTTCTTTGTTATTCCCATCAGCTGGGTTTCACTTGCCATTGCAGTGCTTTCTGAGTTGGATTTACTACTGATCACACTGTGCTAAGTGGCTTGCTAACTTAATCTCTACAGGAGCTTTTCCATTGCTAGGGTGAATACTTAAGGCACAAATAAAAGTATTCATTTTGAAATCTAAGAATCGAAGGCTGTGATATTTTTATTAACTGATAGAAGAATAATCTAGTAATTTAAAACCAAGCAAATTTGTATCAGGATTATATAATGTCGTTTTTTTTTTTTTTTTTTTTTTTTTCCCCTGAGTTCTGCCATACAGTACAAACATAACTGTGCAAATATAAAGTGCCCCTGCAGACTACTTGGAAATACCAGAGCTTTCATTTAATTACTCTTATTCTTCTTTACAAATAGTTTTGAATATGCTCTCACATGTGAGTTTTAAAGAGCAGACAAAGTAGATTTACATTCTTTAATACTGATCTCAGAAGCTGAAATAATAAATAAATTATCATAATTTTGACTGACACATTAAAAGAGAAGGTCTCCTAAGCAACCTGTCTGCATATGAAATTATCCCTGATTTTAAGGGAATTTGAGACTGACTGACAGGAGAAGCAATCATCATGTGTTTCAACAGGTCAGACTCATATCCATTATTCTCTGTCTGTGTTGGCTTTTAAAGCTACCTCTCCTATCTGAAACCTGAAGAGTGTCACGTGTTCCTCCAAATGTTTCAACCCCGTACAACTCCTTCAGTCATCTAGTAAGAGTTATTTCTGCCCTACAAATGTAATCTTACCTGTCTCTAGACTGTCATGGTCAGAACATCACCCTCTCTAACCTCTCTGCTGCTAATTCCCGTGCTGCAACAGATGCAGCTGCTCCTTCTTTAAACAGGACTGCAACAGCCTCCAGAAATCTGCTGAAAACATCAGGCAGATTCCTACTAAGCTCAGTGAACTTTGCATTTTTTGGGAGCAATTTCAGCATCAAATTTTTACATTAAAAATATGTAATAAATCTAGAGTTGACTCTCATAAAGATGCGCATCTTGTTATAGGGTTGTGTGTGTTCTAGAATTCTGTGGTTCGGAGGGCAAACTGTGGACTTCTACGACTCCTAACACAGAAAGGAAATTTGAAAAAATGCCTGAAAAAATTTAAACGAGCATATAGCCAAAAGTTACAAAACTTACACTTCCCAGAAGAGTGGGTGAAGAGACAGATGCTGTAGAGGGTAGTTCCGTTGGACTGCTTATTACACAATAAATGATGGCATCAAAAAGTAGTCCAGCTCGACAACACAGGTCATTGGCTTAGACTACTCTGCTGGGAACAATTACAGTGACATTGAGCTGTACTGCTGAACTCTCCAGGGTGCTGAAAAACATTGTATCAATACAAATCTGCTTAGCTGCTCACAGAAGAAACGACGTCATTGAAACATTAAAAAGTTGCTGACTCCCAGCCTGAGGAATAACAGCAGCATTTTGGATTTCAGGAAATCATGAATAGTACAATGAAAGATAAAACAGACAAGCTAATCAGGCCACCTCCAGTTTATATTGCATTTGAATATGCTCTCTTGACAATGGACCAAGGCACTGAGGCCCCATTCTTATGCTTCGGTGGGGAAGCAAAACCAGTGCTACTCAAAACATCAGTTTTGAAAAAGCCATCTGTAAAAAGTAATGTAAGAGACAACACAGGAAATGCTAGGGGCTCTCTATAGACATCTCAAGTGCAGCAGGAAGCATTGTTAGGGCTTGTTTTGCCAGTAGAAACATAAGCAGTGTGTGCTGTATTTAATTGAACATTGTTTCTACCTCTGCAGGAAAAATTACAGTATAATTATCAATAATTCTTAATGGGCTTTACCTCTTCAGGCAAGGGTAAGATCTAAGACATCGCTCAGCTGCTGTATGATACCATTTCCAGGAACAGGATTCAGTGAGACTAGGAACTACATTAAATGTCAGGCCTGGTCAATTTTTTGTACAGGCAGGTGTTGAATTAGGAAGCGTACTACTCTTTTTACGTATTACAAATCTAAAGCAGAAAAGTTCAATGAAGGTTGTCCTTTTAGGAAATCCAATGATTTTATTTTTCTCTGTTATTCCTGAGGCAACAAAACAAACAAACAAGCAAAGTCTTTTCTTACTATAAAGTCTGAGTTAGTTAAAGAATACTCTTGACTTCTATTATGTAACAGAACTATATTTTCACAGAAGCACTGAGTGAAATTCTGCAGGTCTTACAAACTATATACATGTATACCTGTGCAACTCAAATGTCCTTAAGCAATCAGTCACAATTTTTATTACAGGGGAAAGGCAGTACTGAAGGCATTTTTTTTGTGCAGGAGATGTCCAAAGGTTGTCCAGTCCCTTTCTTGTGGGATCAGAAAGCTGAATGGTGTTGCTTTAAAGAAAAATGAAAAACAGAACAAAACAAAACCAAGCAATTTGTGTGTTACAGTTTAAAATCCAACTAGTTATTCTCTTTGATAATAGAGCAATATAATTTTTCTGAGAAGTATATATTGCTTTTGCAATTTCACTAATAGTATATGGCAAAAATAGTAGCCAGCTGACAAATAACACCACCAAGACATGGTAATTGTTGAATATAAGGAGACAAGCAACAAGCATCAGTTGAATTTAGAGAGTATAAGTTATATACTGTGGGGTAGGAATTAAAGTCTGTTGTACATAAAGATTTTTGCTGTCATTGCAATTTAATTAACCTGTCAAAATGAAAATTCCCCTAGACTTGGATAATATCAGATTAGAGGGACGACATCTCTGCATAATTTTCTTCGGTACTAATCTTTGTAATTCTGCAGTGGGTTAACTTTGAAAACCAAAAGTAAGCCTCATTAGTGCAAGAGATGTTTTTAGATAATTTGAAGTAATCAATACCCTGTGATGAAAAGAAGAAATAAACCATGCATCTATAAAGGAGTCCTGTCTGTGCACAGGACCACCTATTCACTATATTCACTGATGAAAATTCACCATCACAGGGATCTTCTATTTAATCTACACTAGAGTGTAGCATTTGAGTCTGAAAATGAAAAAAAAACTGATGATTTTGTCACTGATGTGATATAGCTGATATTTCATAAAACT